>NC_053492.1:271625048-272825048 GCF_905171775.1 Rana temporaria | reverse complement strand
ATATTGCAGCTTACCAATGATTAGATGTGGTGGCTGCATTTTTTAAAATTTTTTTGGCTTTTTCCCTCTGTTTTCACCTGATCTGGCTAGTAAAACATTTCCTGTAATAAAGTGCCCCCACTCTGGGTGAAGGAGCACAGGGGGCACTTTTGGACAGCAGCATTGTCAGTCTGGAGGGAGCGGAGTGTTATGCTCTGTACACACGATCGGTTCGTCTGATGAAAACAGACCGATGGACCGTTTTCATCGGACAAACCGATCGTGTGTGAGCCCCATCAGTTTTTTTTCCCATTGGTGAAAAAAAGATAGAACCTGTTTTAAAATTTTCGTATGGTTAAAAACCGATAGAAAAAAAACGATCGTCCGTGGGAAAATCCATCGGTCAAAAATCCACGCATGCTCAGAATCAAGTCGACGCATGCTCGGAAGCATTGAACTTAATTTTTCTCAGCACATCGTTGTGTTTTACGTCACCGCATTGACACAATCAGATTTTTAACTGATGGTGTGTAGGCCAGACTGATGAAAGTCAGCGTCATCGGATATCTGATGAAAAAATCCATCGGTTTGTTTTCATCAGACAAACCGATCGTGTGTACAGGGCATTAGATGTACTATCACATTTCGATTAAACTAACAAATTGAAGCCAAACTCCAGCTCACACTTTATAATCAGTTACAGAAAGAGCTTATCATTGTAAGCACCCCTTTCAGTGGTAAATGGTTTGTCTTATAATCATAATACACAGGTATACCTACTGAGAAGCAGTAAAACAATCAAAATACACAGGACGGGTATAAATGATACCACACAGGTATACCTGCTGAGGAGCAGGATAACAAACATAAAACACACATATAAATAATAATATACAGATATACCTACTGAGAAGTAGTATTACAATCATAATACACAGGTATACCCAGGGCTGGTGTAAGGATTTTTGCCACCCTAGGTGAAACCTAATTTTACCTCCCCCATTGGCCCAACCCCGGGCTCCACCCCTTTGCCCTACCCATGTGACAGGAAGCATTGGCTTCCTCTAGCGCTGGCTCCAGTGCTGCGATGCACCTCTAATTACACCACCGGTCAGACAGAGCAGCTGCCTGGGACTGAGTTAGTTACATGCTGCAACCTGCAGAGCATGCAGACGCAGGGGGAAACCAGTGTCCGAGCGCCCCTAGGCTAGGGTGACCAGACATCCCCGGTTTTCAGGGGACAGTCCCCGGATTGAGGACACTGTCCCCGGACCAAGTCTGTCCCCGGTTTTGTCCCCGGATTGGATTTGAACAGGGGCTGGGGCAATTTCAAAGAGTCAGTGCAGAATTATAAATAAATACATTTGGAATTACACACCCCCACTCCGCCGCTCCTACTAGCTTAGGGGGTGTATTTTTTTTTCTATTATTTGTGCCCCTTTCTGATGATCATGTGCTGGTCAGAGCGGAGGGAATATTTCTTCAGTTCCATGTGCATGCCCATTCAGCTCCGCTCACATGTTCTTCTGCCTTGGCTCAAGTCCCGGCCAGCCGCGTGCCTGTTAATCTCTTTGTCTTCCCTGGCAGAGTGATCTTCCTCCGCTCCCCACCCAGTAGTAGCTGGGGCCCAGAGAGTAAGGCCGCGTATACCCGATAGGATAGCCAGAGGAGAACGGTCTGAAGGACCGTTTTCATCAGTCCAAACCGATCGTGTGTAGGCCCCATAGGTTCTTTAACCTTCGGTCAAAAAAATGAGAACTTGCTTTAAAATTAAACCGATGGACGCCTAACCGATAGGTCAAAACCGATCGTTGATATGCAAAAGCATCGGTTAAAAAACCCGCGCATGCTCAGAATCATGTTGACGCATGCTTGGAAGCATTGAACTTCGTTTTTTTCAGCACGTCGTTGTGTTTTATGTCACCACGTTCTGACACGATCGTTTTTATAACCGATGGTGTGTAGGCGCGACGGACCATCAGTCAGGTTCATCGGTTAAACGATGAGAACGGTCCTTCGGACCGTTCTCATCGGATGGACCGATCGTGTGTACGCGGCTTAAGACTTGACAGGCTGTGAGACGGGCGGCGATGGACAGAGAGTCTCTGATTGCCGTCATTACTATTAAAAAAATATATATATGTCCCCGGATTTAATTAAAAAAATCTGGTCACCTTACCCTAGGCAGCAGTGCGCCCAATGGTAGCACCGGCCCTGGGTATACCTACTGATGGGAATACCGGTCTGAAAGAGGCCCAAGTTGGAGGCAGCAGTCAGTATCACCTACTGTAGCAGTTCTACTGCCCTCTAAAAAGTCCACTATTCAGTGCTTTTCAGGCTGCTTCTTGTGAAAATCAGGCTTAGGTGTCATTAATGGGACAAATGATAGAATACAATGAATACTTTTTATCTATAGTAATGCTATTTGTTTTCAAGCTAATGCTAATTAAGATAAAAAAGGACTTTGTGTTACTTTTTTTTAAACTTTGTCTATGAATTGCATAGAAAATAAATGGCAAGACTATATCACCAAAAGAAACCTTGTTTATATGGAAAAATATATTTTTTTGTAATGTTAAGTAATGACAACGTTATTGCTCAATAAACAGGCCTAAATGCAATATGTAAAATTAGTTCTTCACTCACACTATGACGTACGGCAACAAGTGGCACACATTTCCGTGTGTATGCACTTCTTTTGCGTAGTGTCAATCTGCATCTATAGACATTTTTTCCATTGAGCTGTTGTACACACAACATATGCAGCTCATGCTGTTGAGATTCCCATGTTTTTAACCTGTGGCTTTCCATGCTTTTTTTCCCCACCAGCACAAGGGACAATACTTACAGGCAATGAGAGATTTTCTTTGTGCTGGTAGCTACTCTTAGTTGAAATCATCAGTCCATTGCCCCCTGTACCCCTGCTACTGGACTTTGTCACTTGTCAAAATGCTGATTATTCCTACCCTTTCCACCTTCCTTCATAGAAGCTGTACTATTTCTTCCAGCAATGAAAAGCGCTCTATGAATGGAGGACAAGCGGATGAATGAAAGATCTGCCTCCTCTATTCATAGAGTTCTTTTAATTGACGAAAGCTATAGTACAGCTTCTAGGAAGGAAGGAGGGAGATGGAAAGGGCAGGCATAGTTGACATCCTTGATGGGTGCCTATGACAGGTCCAGTAGCTGTATCAACCCCTGCAGCACCAGAAGATTAATGCTGTGGGGTATGGCGAACTTCTGATTTTAAAACGGCAGTCACCAGCACAGGAACTACTCCCCATTGAATGTAGATACCATTCCATGTGCAAATTCTAAAAAGAAAATAACTAAAAAGTTATGCCGCGTACACACGATCGGTCCATCCGATGAGAACGGACCGATGGACCGTTTTCATCGGTTAACCGATGAAGCTGACTGATGGTCAGTCGTGCCTACACACCATCGGTTAAAAAACTGATCGTGTCAGAACGCGGTGACGTAAAACACAACGACGTGCTGAAAAAAATGAAGTTCAATGCTTCCAAGCATGAGTCGACTTGATTCTGAGCATGCGTGGATTTTTAACTGATGGTCGTGCCTACTAACGATTGTTTTTTTTCTATCGGTTAGATATCCATCGGTTAAATTTAAAACAAGATTGCTTTTTTTTAACCTATGGATAAATAACCGATGGCGCCCACACACGATCGGTTTGGTCGGATGAAAACGGTCCATTAGACCGTTCTCATCTGTTTGACTGATCGTGTGAACGCGGCATTAGGCTTTGTCAAAGGAGTTAATAATCCAGTAGTTTATATAAAAGCATATATTTGTTAACTTTCCTTGAGGGTTCATTGTAAGTAATAAATAAATACTAAGGCTTGTTGATTAAATATATTTAGTTTGCCGATTAATTCAATTAACATATTCTCATACTACTATAAATAGTCTTTGGCAATTTCCATCATCATTGAGTAATTAAAAAATAATAAAGTGCGCATGTTATGCTGAGCTCCCTTCAGTTTTAAATCCCAGCATTTCCTGGCATCTGGGAGGTACAATACCCAGCCCCACTGCCTGCAGCCTGTCAATATCTATGGCAGGCTGAAATACACAGAGGTTGGACATTGTACCAAGTGGTACTCATGTTGAGGGCCCCAAATGAACAAATTCCTGCAAGTCATCTGGCATATGGTCCTGTTAGCTTTGGGCCCGAAATGGAAGTAGTTTGGTACAGTGTCTGGCCATGCCCAGCTCATGCGTATTTCAGCCTGTCATAGATTTTGACAGCAGGCCTGGACACTGCACTTGAGCCTCCTCTGCTCCTGGAAATGCTGATGGGCCGAATCCTCTGTGCACGTATCTTAACAAGTATTGTCCAAAAAAATGTATTTTCTTATAGTTATGGCCTTTTAAAATGTAAAGGGCACTTGCTTCTAAGATGTAATTATATCTTTTTTTTTCTCCCTAGTCCCTTCTGCACCTCTGAGTCCACGTGTGTATTCTGTAGGAAATTCAAGCTTGTTTGACATAAAAAGTATCGGAGTGGAATTAAGATGGGATGACCCTAATAGGAGCAATGGCGTTTTGATAAATTACACAATTGCATATACATTAACACATGGAAGTGAATATAATGAAACAGATGATATACCGATAACACTTAACATTACAGCTTCTACAAAATCATACACTCTTTATGACCTTGGTCCTGAGGTTCTACTTCGGTTTCAGGTGAGGCTTCTGCATGATACATGTGTGGTTTAGAAACTTTAGAAGATGAAAGCATTTGGCGCACTACTATTAATGACTGACAAAATAGAAGCAATTGGGGCTAGACTTACAGTGTTGTGGAGCCAGTCATCAGTCCTTAGAAATGAAACTGCTCATTGAGGTGGCTAACAAAAAGTAAGAGATTAAAGATCAAGTCTACCCAAAACGGAGATCTTTTTATCTGCCTGGGAGCCACTGGAGACCTCTGTCCAGAATTTCTTACACTGGGGTTTATTTACTAAAGCTGGAGAGTGCAAAACCAGTCTTACTTCTGTATAGAAACAGCTTCCAGGTTTAATTGAGTTATTCACTTTAAGGTCATCGTAGAGCACAAGGGGGCACTCTTTACATCTAGAGAAAAAAAGATTTCATCTCAAAATTTGGAAAGGTCAGCTGTGAAAATGTGGAACAGACTCCCTGCAGAGGTGGTTCTGCCCAGCTCAGCAGATTGCTTTAAGAAAGGCCTGGATACTTTTCTAAATGTACATAATATAATTGGATACTGACATTTATAGGTAAAGTTGATCCAGGGAAATTCCGATTGCCTCTCTGGGAATCAGGAAGGAATTTTTTCCCCTGCTGTAGAAAATTGGAGCATGCTTTGCTGGGGTGTTTTGCCTTCCTCTGGATCAACTGTGGATGAAGGATTGTGTATATTTGATTGTATGATGGATTTTTTTGTGTCTTTTTTCAACCTGACTAAGGCCCCTTTCACACTGGGGCGGTGGGTGCGTCTGCAGTAAAGCGCCACCATTTTTAGCGTCACTTTACCGTCAATTTCAAGACGCTAGCAGGCCCCGTTAGTGGCCAAGAAAGGGTTAAAACCACTGCAAAGTGTTGCTGCAGCAGCACTTTGCTAGCAGTATAGCTGCGGTGCCCATTCATTTTAATGAGCAGGAGCAGTGGAGGAGTGGTTCACACACCACTCCTTCACCGCTCCAAAGATGCTGCTAGCAGGACATTTTTTTTACTGTCCTGCTAGCGCACCTATCCAGTGCCCTCTGGGCTTTCACATTGGAGAGACAGCAGCGGCTCTTTCAGGGCGCTTTGCAGGTGCTATTTTTAATGTTATAGCGTCTGCAAAGCGCCTTAGTGTAAAAGGGGGTCTAACTATGGAACTCGGCAAGTATGAAAGCAAGTAGATCAGCATGATAGCATTTTTAGGAGTGGATAGCCATGGCAATACATTTTTTTGTCAGCACAGGTTTGCTTGTTTTACTCAATTTCCTGCCATAGTATAGTAAAGCTTGAACTATAAAATATCTAGACTATTAAACATAAAATATTTTTAATTCTCATATTTTATCTTCTAGGTGCAAGCTTATACTTCTGTTGGACCTGGGCCATTTTCTAATATGGCAGAAGCGCTTATCTCAGGTATTATGCAAAATATAATACAGTTGATCAGTTAAACATTGGCGAAAAGGAAGTGTTTTATGGGTGATTTACTAAAGGAGTTCACTTATGTTGGTGAATAATGGCGAATGCTGCGATTGCCTTTTATGTTCAATCATGTTGAAAGACCAGCAGTACAATAACATTTGCACAAGGGACCAGAATCAAATATTTCCTTTCCTTTCACTGCATCCTTCCCCAAAATCAAAGTGTAGTACAGGCATACCCTACTTTTAAGTACACAATGGGGTTTATTTACTAAAGCTGGAAAGTGCAATATCAGGCTCACTTCTGCATAGAAACCAATGAGCTTCTAACCCCAGCTTGTTCATTTAAGTTTTGGTAATAAAACCTGGAAGCTCATTGATTTCTATGCAGAAGTGAGCCTGATTTTGTGCTTTCCAGCTTTAGTAAATTAACCTCATTGTGTACATAACCTCCCTGGAGGTTTGATTCTTTCTGGTTTTAGGTGCTGAAAGTGGTACCATTATTTTGCAAGGAAATTTGGTGTTTTACATTGTAGGCCTGTAATCCTTAGGAATAACTCACTTAAATCTGTCCAAACAGGAGTCTGGTAGACATCCGGGTATGATAAAGTTTGAAAAACAAAATCATAAATTATAATATAATAAATAACTATAAATAATTATAACAAATAATAATATAATTATAATAAAAATTATTCAATAATGTAATCAACTCAAAAACACTGAAATTTGCTCAGTTGCAGAATTGTCGCTGCTATCGCACAATTCTGCAAGTGATTATAATTTATTATCGCTGTTTTCTAGCTGCTCTAAAATCACTTTTGACGTAAAGGGACACTTTTTGGTTGCTATGGACAATCTACAGTTTGCAGGCAGAAAGAACAGTTTTTATTTCTACAAAAGTACATGTAGGGCACTGGGCAGACCACTAGGGACAGAGGGTGTGTGTTTTTTTTTTACATACAGTACTGTAATCTGTAAGATTACAGATTACAGTATACAGTAATCTGTAAGATTACAGTATACTGTATGTAATGTGTTTATTTACTTTTTTGAATTTGGCGCCGTTCTCCGCCCCCGTGCGTCATAACGTCGCAGGGAACGGAGATCGGCGGCACACAGGGACACTGTGTGAATCGAGCAAGGACGCCGCTCGCTCACACAGCGGGGATGCATTGCAGGATCCAGGGACAAGGTAAGTAACTTTGCCTGTGGCTGCTGCGAGGCGATCCGGAGTCTGGCTCGGTAATGAAATCTTACCCCGAGCCAGACTCGGGAATACTGCCTTATGATCCGAAAGTCCATGTATGGCTCTTTGTGCTATATTTCAATGAAATAAGGCAAAAATGCCTGAAAATAGATTAAAAACATTTAGCAAATCTGAACTGGAAAAGGTGCAAGCTAACACATTCCCAACACATATGCATAAGCAATGAAAATGCTTCTACATAAAGCTAAAACAAAGAGTTTGTTAAGAAAGTTCACCATAAAACTATCTATTCAGCCCTTTATAAACTTTATATCGTTTATTTAGTTAGATTAGGGCAGTCATTTTGGTGCCTTGAGTCTCACAATTATCTTTTTTATTTTACAAATTTATGTCAGTGAATTGTACAAAAAGTCCTGCTTATTAGCACCCTGTGTTGTTTATGCTATTATTTCTTTCCACAGATATTCACCCTGCTCCGACTCTTATTGGTATCTCTTCTAAACAAATCTCTTTCAATGATCTGGACAGAAATGATATTCTGTGGAATATTACTACAGAGGAGAATATAAAGTTGGCTTCCTACATAGCCCTTGATGGAGGTCTTTATTTTCTGCTTAATGATGCAATCTTTTTGGGAGATACTAAAAGCCATTCTACACTTCTGGTACTTGTTTTTACTTTTTTAAATTAAAGTGAAGCTGAAAACTAGCTAAAGTTAGATATACTGAGGGACCATTGGCATCTTTTGGTTTCTGCAAGTCCCTATGTTAAGCCTAGTACATATGGGCCGAATGTTGGGTGGCATTGGCCGCTTCAAAAGAAGCTGGCCGACATTTGGCCCATATGTACTGTAGCGGGTCCGACAGAAAACCGAGTAAGTTTGGCAGACTGTCTCCCAATCAGCGATTTCAGCCTATGGCTGAGAGCACTGATCGAGTGTTCTGGTGGGGGGCCGTCCCCCTGTCAAAACACAATAGAACAGTAGGGGAGATCACTGTACTAACATCGGATTTTTAGTACAACTGCAGCTCCTGAGCTGCCAGTTTTTTTTTTTGTTCAGCCCTGCCATTGGCTGAGAGCACTAATCCGGAGTCGGTCGGCTGCTGGTTTCCAGCATGCACATCTGATAGAAGCTGACCAAGAGGAAGGCTTCTGTTGGACTGGCTGTCATACACAAGGGCAGAATGTCTGCTGTTTTTTTTATTGAACTGCCTGATGTCACCCAACATTCGGCCTGTGTGTATGGGGCTTAACAGGCTTAGCGGTACCCTCCACCAGATTAACAATGCTGCTGTCTAAATGTGCCCCATATGCTTCTTCATTTTGGTACACACAGTATAATACCCAATTTTTGGGCTAAAATATAAAAGATGATATTATAGTAAATCAGATAACTAACATGTCATGCTTTAAAGTGGTTAATAGAAACAGGATGTTCATTCAATTTTTTTTGTTAGTTTTGCAGCACAACCAAAATAAAGAGAAAGCAAAATGTGAACCCAATAAAATTAGAATGATGCATCATGGACAATATATAAAAAAAAAATTTGCTCTTTGAATTGTGAATCCATTTTAAACAGATTTTTATGAAAAGGTTTTCAAGCGAATTGATAATTCAGGAAATGTAGCTGGTACAATGGTGTTGATTTTATAATATGAAATATGCAATTTTCTGTAGCAGCCAATAATAATTTAGCTTTTGTTAACTAAGAGTTTGTAGGCAAATAAAAAGTGATTTTGGTTTCAAAGAGACTGCATTTTATATATTGTAGTTTTCTATACTTACTAAAGGCCTTATTTTTAGTTATTGGAAGATGAACGTTTCTCAGGCGCTCGAAGCATGGCAGCAGACTGGATAGCAAGACGTATATATGTAACTGTACATTCTGCACAGAATGGTACTGAGTTCTTCTTTCTTGACCTGGAGCATGAGAAGAAAAATCTCAAACCCATTGACACATCTCTGAAATTATCCAACCTGACCATAGATGCCATAGCGGTTTACCCTCTGCTTAGGTAAATAGTTTTTCTTATTACCTTTTTCCTGTTCAGTTTGTATCATTTTATTGCTTTCTTTGATCTTTTATAAGTTATATAGTTACACAGTGAGGATAAAAAAAAAAACACATTTCCATAAAGTTTAACCAAAAGACATAATTGAACCAAACACCTGTATCCTCTGAAACCTCAACCTGCAGTGGATACAGAGGAAGGCAAGCTAATTGAGGTCCAGTTTGCTTCAGTAGGGACAACATTTCTACCTGATCCTTTAAAGCAGTGTTAGGGTTCTTTCACAAAGGCTTGTCCGTGTATGGACTCCGCTTTTCTCAGCAGGGATCAATCCGCTGATCCCTGCTGAGCAGGCGGATGACAGGTCCGTCTCCGCTCACTGTGCTGAGACAGACTTGTCAGAGCCCTGCTGTCCTCTATGGAGATCAGATGAAAATGGACTGCCTTTCCCATCCGAATCTCTATACGGATGGGAAAAAGGGTTCTCATCCATCTGGATTTCATGGATATTGGCGGATGTCAGCGGACATGTCACCGCTGACATCACACCACTCAATAGGGCTGAATGAATTGTCCGATCAGGTCCACCTGAAAAACTGACAGGCGGACTTATCTGAAAGCCCATGTGAAAGGGCCCTTTCTCAAACTGTCTGCACACTAGTGTGCCACAGGAGAATTGCAGGTGTTCCGGAGCAAAGATGGCATTGGAGAGCCATCAGCAAAGATGGCAGTCCGCAAGTCTGCAATGGTTGGAGTGCAGCATGACAGGCAGCGCCCCCCGGAAAATGGATCACTGAGAGGAAATTGTGTGTTTTTCAGAGCATGCGCTCCTTTTTTCTTTCTCAAGAGAGCACGAGCCCTGTACCTGCGTACCAACCTCTGACTTCCATGATTAACCTCCCTGGCGGTATGATTCTGTCTGGAATTACGTACCAAAAGCGGTACAATTATTTTGCAAGGAAATTGGCGTTTTATACTGTAGGCCTGTAATTTTTAGAAATAACTCACTTAAATCTGACCAAGCAAGAGTCTTGTAGGCATCCCGGGTATGATTTTTTTTTTTTAAAACAAAATTATAAATTATAATATAATAAATAATTATAAATTATTATAACAAATAATAATATAATTATAATAAAAATTATTCAATAATGTAATCAACTCAAAATCACTGAAATTTGCAGTTGCAGAATTGTTGCTGTCATTATTTTATTTTTTTTATGACGAATTTCGCCGCAAATCGCTATCGCACATTTCTGCAAGTGATTATAATTTATTATCGCTGTTTTCTAGCTGCTCTAAAACCATTTTTGACATAAAGGGACACTTTTGGACAATCTACAGTTTTTAGGCAGAAATGACATTTTTTATTATATAAAAGTACATGCAGGGCACTGGGCAGACCACTAGGGACAAGGGTGTGTGTATTTTTTACATACAGTACTGTAATCTATAAAATTACAGTATACTGTATGTAAAGTGTTTGTTTACTTTTCTTAATTTTTCGGCGGCACACGGGGGAGACTGTGAATCGAGCGAGGAGGTCCCACTCGCTCACACAGCGGGGTGGCATCGCTGGATCCAGGGACAAGGTAAGTAAACCAAGCCTGTGGATCCAGCGAAAGGTAAGCCCGTCCAGCCCGAGCGTGACTCGGGTTTACCGATCCTAACATGAAAAACCAACCCCGAGTCACGCTCGGGTTTACCGTCAGGGGGGTTAAGTCTATACGACGAAACATGTCGGAAATTGGCAACTAAGTCACTTTACAAGTCTACCCTGAATTGGTTTGGCTATGGAACTTGTTTAGCCAGGACAGGCATCTCAGAATTTGCATCTTTACTCCATTACACCATAAGGGTCGTGAGTATGTGCTTGGGCTGTTGTATGGTCCGCCGTGACCACTGTCATATCTGGAGAAGTTTTTTGTTCATCACCTTGACTTACGTTTGGATTTATTCACTGCTTGATTTTCAAGTTTGTTTGTGAGTGGTTATTTTGGAGGTTTTGCATAAGATGTGTTATTAAAGTTGCTTTTACTATATCACACTATTGTGCACTCTTTTCCTTTATCCATGTGAATAACCTCCCTGGAACGCACTACCTGGAAACGGAGACCTACCTGTTTGTCCCTAGGGATCCTAACATACTCATTTTGCCAAAACACGAGAGTGTGAGGCAAATTGTTGCGGTGAGTGCGCAGTCTATAAGGGTGGAGGATTCACTCTCAACACTTGTGGTGTGGTGGAAGAATTTTAGAAGATTTTTTTTGTGATAAGATCACTTACTGAACACATTTTCATTTGGACTCACCAATTTTATGGATTCATAGACTTTATATATTGTTTTGTTTATTTTTTTGTGCAGCTTTTCTCATTGCTGTAGCACTGATTCTTTTCACATTAAGGTGGCATCACTAGATTTATTTATTTATTTATTTATTTAAACTGTTTAATGTGATTAAGATTTCATTACATGCGCTGTTTTGTTCACTCATATTGACATACTACACATTCAGGTGTCATTATAGGTATCATTTGTCACATATATATTTTCGTTATTAACAGCAGCTACACTTCACTATTATTCATTTATCTCCAGCGCAGTGGGGGTGGTTCATAGAAGGCCTTTTTTTACTACCATTTTTTTCACAACCTCTGTCTGTACCAACTTCACCAGCACCATGGAAAAACCTTCTAAAATATGTATGTCTGCATCATTACCAAACTGTGCAACAATAGGCCCAAGACAAAACCCTGGCAATAAAAATGTATTACAAAAAACAAACAGGTAAATCAAGCGCTCTCCAAACGAAGTATGGATAATGAAAAAGAAAAAGTAATGACAAGAACTGGATCTGGGAAAGGGGGAAAAAGACACGTTTTTGCTTGTATATAAAACAGATTATATGAAAATATTCAGTCCATTGGATCAAGTTCATATGACTGGTAGAAAAGTTGTACTTATGCAGAGGGGACTGCCAGCTGACGAGAAGAAGCAATTCTGATACAGTACAAGAAAACAAAAAGCGGCGCCCTCTAAGCGTAGTATTAAGTTTATTTACACAAGAACAGGACAATTCATATGAGGGTACTACTCACAAGACTGCAGGGAACAAAGGCATATCACAATAGGATGTCATCCGTGGCTGACCTCCGGGGTAGGTGGACTCCGCTGATATTCTGATCCTGGGATGGATGGATGGATGCTCTCGACTCCCACTACAGGGGGAGACACTGTGCGATTCCTCCACTGGTCAAGGCATCGGCGTCTGTAAGTGTCCCTAGGTGACATCCTGCGCTGGTTGGACAGAGAGATACAGGGACGCGGTGAGACAGAGTGGTGGAACGCAACCGTGGAGCGCAGGCGGCGGAGCGTCACTTCCGGGTTAGGTCACAGGGGGGTGCGCGCGTTCGAGGCATGCGTGCCTCTTCATCAGGCTCTATGGGGGCCATCTTAGATAAGGGACAATAAGTATAGCTCAGACAGAGCTGATTGGTTTACAGGCAGATGCGCAACAAATCAAACCCATACATAGTCAGTATATAAGAAATCAGCATACAAAGTTTAAGACGTATTGAACTTTGTATGCTGATTTCTTACAAAGAAATCAGGCTCCCTGATTTATGCGTTCCCCCCAGTACCGCTCCTCCTACGATTCCTTCAGAGGGTCAAGAAGGAAGGAAAATCTGTAATTTTGGTTGCCCCTGGCTTGGCCCAGGAGACCCTGGTACACAAAAGTCATAAGGATAGCAGTAGGAAGACCTTGGATTCTTCCATTACGCCCAGACCTATTATCATAGGGTCCAATATTCCATCCTGCCTTACAAAGAAGGAACGTGGGCTCTCGGGACCAGTTCTATCCACCCTGGTTAGTGTTAGGAAGCCAGCCTCCAGGCTCATCTACTATAGAATCTGAAAGGCATATGTTTCCTGGTGTGAAACCAGAAAGTGGCATCCAGGGAAATTTGCCATTTATAGGATTCTTGCCTTTCTTCAGTTGGGCTTAGATATGAGGTTGGCCTTGAGCACTATCAAGGGCCAAATCTCGGCTTTGTCTGTATTCTTTCAGAAACCGCTTGCTTCTCATTCCCTAGTTAGGGCCTTTGTTCAGGGTGCACTGCAGTTAAATCCGCTGATTAAGTCTCCCATGTGCCCATGGGATTTGAATTTGGTATTGTCTGTTTTACAGAAGCTACCTTCTACCTACACCAACCTATACAAGTCTATTGGCACAGAAACATTTTTTTTCTTGTAGCCATATCCTCGGCTAGAAGGGTATCGGAATTGGCGGCTCTTTCGTGTAAAGAACCGTATATGATTATTCATGAAGACAGTGTGGTGCTACGGTCTCACCTGAATTTCTTAACTAAGGTGGTTTCAGGTTTTCATCTGAACCAAGATATAGTCCTACCGTCTTTTTTCCAAATCCGCAGTCTACGGAGGAAGAGAGTCTACACTTTCTAGATGTTGTAAGAGCGGTAAGGGTTTATCTGCAAGCTAAGGTTCAGATAAGGAAGACTGGTTGTCTGATCATTCTACCACAAGGCCCGAAGAAGGGCCAGGCAGCGTCAAGATTCAGATTCATCATTATTCAGGCCTATGGTTTAGAAAATAAGATCCTTCCTTTTCAGATAAAAGCACACTCGACTAGAGCAGTTGGTGCTTCATGGGCAGTGCATCACCAGGCCTCCATGGCTCAGATCTGTAAGGCTGCTACTTTTTCGGTCCATACATTTGCCAAATTCTATCAGGTAGATGTAAGGGGTTACGAGAATGCCGCCTTCGGGCCTAGTGTGCTGCAGGCAGCAGTATAAATCCTCTGGCTCGATAGTGGTCTTATTCTGATCTGTGTCTCCCTCCCCTCTAATTTTAGCATTGCTATGGGACGTCCCATTAAGTAATTAAGGCTCTGTGTCCCGTGATATATGATCAAGAAAATAGAATTTTTTAATACAGCTTACCTGTAAAATCCTTTTCTTGGAAATACATCATGGCACACAGAGCTCCCACCCCTCTTCGAAGTTAACGTGGAACACTTATTGCTTTGCTACAAAACTGAGGTACTCTCCATTTGGGAGGGGTTATATAGGGGAGGAACTACATTTTAATTGAGTTTGCCAGTGTCCAATCACCTGTGGTGACTACATAACCCATTAAGTAATTAAGGCTCTGTGTCCCGTGATATATTTCCAAGAAAAGGATTTTACAGGTAAGCTGTATTAAAAAATCCTATTTTTCTCGCCATTTTAAAAGCTAATAGGAAAGCTATTATTGAAAGAAGAGCATACGGTTTAAAAAAAATAAATTGAAAATACACAAATCCTTAAAATAAAATGCTTTAATATGAGGGATGCCTAAAAGCTGGCTGTGGTATTATGGAACAGTACGATGTACTCCAAGTGTCATTTAAAAAAAAAATTTAATTAGGTTCCCATTAATATTTTAACCAAACCTTTTTTCCAGGCATACAGCCTGGGTGACCAGGAAAGGGAGGGTAAAAAGCATGCACCTTCTTCCTACTGTATACCATACCAGGCGATGTGCCTTTCAACATTGGGGGAACTTGTAAGGGGGCAGGGGAAGCCTTTCCTCCCTTGCATGCCAATTTGTCAATGCATTGAGGGACAAGGGCCTCTTTTCTACATCCTATCTCCCAAAAAGAATCTCACATTTGACCTGAAATCGAATATCATCCTTATAACTGGGGTTCTTCATGCCCCTCATTAATTTAGTAGGTATTTTCTGCACTTTCTACAGTCTTGCAACATCCTTTTTGTGAACGGATGGCCAAAACTAGATAGAATATTTCAGGGAAGGTCCTACTAATGCTGTTTACAGGGGAAAGATTGTCTTTTTTTTATACTTATACTGTACTTCTTTATACTTATTTTCATTTTTTTTTTTTTACAAGAAAGTATCTTGCTTGTTGCAGCTTTGCTTTGCATTCTTTGATGATCTACCAGAACATCCAGATTTATTTTATCGTTGTTCTACTCAGATGTATTATTTTTTTCTTATTCATAAGCTTTGCCATGAATACATACTGGTAAATAATAAAAATGATTCCATAGTAAGCTGTGATTTACAGCCAGTTACATGAAACAATATTATTGACTGTATGTTGGTTCTAATTTTTTTCAGCCGCTTGTACTGGATAGAACACTGGGAAACGGGTAGTGGCATATCATATTATGATATTTTAAACACCACAATAGTATATGTTTTGGGACAATATGATCAGAAAGATGTTGCTAGAGCAACTGGTTGTGATTGTTATATCAAGAGCTTGAAATTAATGACTTTGGATACAACAAATACCAGCGGCTCACTGATATTGTTCTTGTGGAATGAAACAAATATCTGGGCCTCCGACATGGATGGATGTCATTGTTGGAATGTGATTAACGTACCGCTTATGTCTGGTGAGTATTCATTACTATTGATTTCTCTAGTAGTACTGAATTCCTTATTATTTTATGGAATACAATTAACTATTGATATCCACCCTTACCACCGTGGAGCTAGCATTGTAAATTCACCAGGTCATGTGGTCACACACACTCTATTGCTAATTTAGGGAAAACTGTTAAACTGCCAATTAACTTAATTTATCATTTGAATCCCAATTAAATCTTCAGGGAAAATCAGCTAAATACATTCCAGGTGCATGAAAACAAAAGGTGTATAATGTCTTATGCCGCATACACACGGTCGTTTTTTTTGTTGAAATAAAACGTTTTTTTCATCATGAAAAAAAAACAAAGTTTTTCTAACTTCATCATAAAAAACGACGTTGCCCACACACCATAGTTTTCTGAAAATGCTCTTGCAAAGCGCGGTTACGTACAACACGTACGACGGCACTCTGTTCCATTCAAGCTCGCGTCTCATAACTTACTTCTGAGCATGCGCGGGTTTAAAATGTTGTTTTAAATGTCGTTTTAGCCCACACACAAGCATTTTTTATGACACAAAAAGCTAAATTTTGAAAAACGACATAAAAAAATGAAGCATGTTCGAATTTTTTTTTTGTAGAAGACAAAAAACGATGTGAAGCCCACACACGATCATTTTAAATGACGTTTTTAAAAATGTTGTTTTATTTCATCACGAAAAACGACCATGTGTACGCGGCATAACAGTTGATTTTCTGTCTAAAGCAGTTACAGTTTGAGTAGAAGAGCTTTTCCCCTGCTAGCAGTTGCACAGTGGGACATTTGTTCTGTGGTCTTTCTGTAGAGGTCTGACATACTCCCTGCATTATATTTCCAAGCTTTCCTGGAATCGGCATACCTTTTCTGGTAAACATTTAAATAGAAAATGAAGGCACTATACAAACATTTACAAAATATAAAACATATACAGTGCACTGTATAACATATATACAACATTCCTATCCAAACCCCCCTGGTAGTGGAGACAGGGCCAGCTAGGGCGGTGGAAGGGAGCATGTGCCAGGGGGTTGGTTCAGCAACCTTGAAATTGGAGGTGTTGAGGTTTGATAAATGGAAGCCTGTAGACAGGTCACAAGCCAAGTTTGGTAATGGCTGATTGGCAGGTAGGTACAGAATCACAATCAAAATCCAGGTTAAAGACAGGTAGGGGTCAGCAACGTGCTGGCAAGGAAGTACAAAATGAGCAGGCAGAATCTTGATCAAAAATCCAGGCCGGGGTTGATAACATGAATCAGTTGCAGACATAAGAGACAATCCAGAAATGAGGCTAGGCAGACCTATGCTCATTGGTATGTCCATATCTTTGCTCACGCGCACAGAAATGAGCACCTGCTACACCAGGTTTACATATATATATAAAAAAAAAATGTATTTATTTATATACGCAACATATAAACGTTTTAACTAAACTTTAAAAAAAAAAAAATTCACTGATGAAAAGTCAAATCAAATTGACCAAGATCCACAAAATTTCCCTTTGAATACAGACTAAGGCTGGACTTTATGTTTTAGCCTGTACATTTATTTTAGGTGTCCTCTACACAGCAATGCAATATAACTACTTCATATGTTGCCTCATATTAATAAAACCGCTATATAATTGCCCTTACAATTTTCCTGAATTATGTTTATTTTCTCGTTCTTTTGTAAGCAAAGGGGACATGTACTGTATGTTACATATTACCCTAAGTATCTGTGTTACGTTAAAATGCTGCTCACAGTCATTCCTAGTTCTTAGTCTCCACCTAAACATTTGTCCACATAAGTCTTATTTTTTTATTGTGTTTTATATTTTTTCTGTTTACTAAAATGTTCACATAATGCCCTTTACAATGTTTTCATGCATTGATTTTTAAAAGATAAACTATAGAAGTATACAGTCTGTTAGGTATAGCATTCTACATTTGAGCTGATCTTCAAATATGACTGTTGTTGGATAAAAAAATGTTGTACTTTTGTCATAATATTAAGGTAAATAAATGGCTGTGATAATATTAAACAAATCCATTATTTTTAGTGTTACATGTTGATCTTAATAACACTAAAACTAAGTGATCTTTAAAGTGGAACATAGGCTAAGTTCACACTGGCATTAAAAGCAGCCTTTGAGAGGTGTTAAATATGCCCCTCAAACGTCTATGCACATAATACAACGGACAGCACAGTGTTCCTCAACATTATTAAAACTTCAAAATTGAAGGCACATGTCGAGTCAGACGTTTGAAGCCTTTTAATGCTTCCCATTCAAGTCTATGGTAACACTTCACAAATGCTCTGGCAGGCAGTTGCGGTACGGTTGCAGGGCTTTAAGGTTAGTTTACTGTATTACCTGTAAAATGGAATAGGCATTTGTAGAGCGGTTTTAACATGCATTAATGCTCATCAAATGCTTCCAAACTGCCCATAGGGTGTTTAAGGAGCATTTTTAACTCGTCATTAACGCTTGTAAAACGCCAGTCTAATGCAGACACTAAAGCTCATTAACGCACATCTAACCCCTATTCTAACGCTATATGAGCATTTGTTAAGTATTAGAAATTTAGTCAAGTGTGAAAAAAACTGAAAATAAGATATACTAACCTTCCCAATGCTCCCTTGCCATCATCTTCTCCTGTGTGCTGGGCTTCAGCTATCTTCATTGGTGGGCACTGGGCAGGGTATGTTTTATTGCACAAGGGACATTGATTCTTCTGCATAAAAATTCCTGCCTGTTCACAGCGTATAATAGCAGAACTTTAGTCTAGCTTTAGGAGAAGTAGGGAGGGAAGCAAAAGCTGTTTTGGCCCTACTACTTCCCTTGTAGGTCACCGGAGTGCACTTCATTCTGGACTCCTGTGACCCGTATTTAGCCGACAGTGGGCTAAAGTCTGCTGTTGACTAATGTCACTCTGCCGGCCCAGACTCCGGAGAGATCCCAACTTAAATGTCGGGATCCACCCAGATGCCTGACCGGCAGCTGGCTCAGCCTCTCAGCGCACTGCTGAGAGGCTGAGCCAGCCGCTTCTGCCCCCTCCACAGCCCAGTTTTCTGACAGTTTAGACAAGCTTTTAAAGTCTGGATTTTGAACTCCTAAGTCCCCCATAGAATTATGAGCTGTACTTCCCTTATGGCAACCCAAATTTCATTAAGGATGTGCAAACACAAAGCCTAGTAATAAAAAATGCAGCTTTTTTATTGGGTTTTGGTGCTCTTTTTCTACATCCCTGTGACAGTATGGGGGATTTAAAATCACTGAATACCTAAATATTTTATTCTGTCTTTATGATAAACTTTAAACCTATAGTACGGTTGTTTTCATGTATTATTTTACAATGACTGTATTTCATTACTTTCATAGCAAATTTCACAATTACTAGCCTGACAGTAGATGACTATTTTATATACTGGAGTGTTGAAGATGATGAAAAAACAAGCATATATGGAGCAAGAAAAAAAGATCTCATAGTCACTTTATTGCAAATTTTTCCTGAACAGCATGTCAAAGTTATAGCATACAGCACATCTTTGCAACACTTTCCAGGTAAAAAAAGAACTACATTTCATTAACTATTTACAACTATTAAGGCTGGATAGAAAAGCATGGTCACCTATGATTTATCATGGAGCAGGCCTGGTGTCCAAGTATTTGTAAAAATCTAATCGAACACTTTGCTTATAAACACTTTTCTATATTAATTATTGAAGACACTGTAGGGCTAAAGGGAGAGAAGGGTAGAAGATGGCAGCTTATTAAGAGACAAAGAGACTTCTACTTCCAAAACGAGTGATGGGTCATCTTTTTACAGCATTAGCCATTCGGTCATAATGCCAGGCAAACTGAGTTTTTTTTCAGCTACTGCTATGTGTGAGGCCCCATACACACCATAGAATCTATCCGCAGATAAATCCCATCAAATGGGTTTCTGCGGATAGATCCTATGGTGTGTACACGCCAACGGATATTTATCCGCGGATAAATCTCCCCTGGGATGGATTTCCAGCAGATGGATATTTGCTGACATGCACAACAAATCCATCTGCTGGAATCCATTCCAACGGATGGATCCGCTCGTCTGTACAGACTTACCGGATCCATCCGTCTAAAGGGATTCCCTGCACGCGCCGTAATGATTTGACGCATGCGTGGAATTCCTTATATGACAGCGTCGCGCCCGTCGCCGCGTCATAATAGCGGCGACGGCGCGACACGTCATCGGCAGAGGATTTCAGCGCGGATTTCAATGCGATGGTGTGTACACGCCATCGCATAGAAATCCTCTGAAATCCTCGAGAGGATTTATCCGCGGATACGGTCCGCTGGACCGTATCTGCGGATAAATCCTCTCGTGTGTATGGGGCCTGAAGGTGTAGACTGATCCCGTGACTTGGCATTCTACAGTATTCATTTTTAGGTGTAAGCACTAAGAGACAGCAGAGCAAGCAGCTGTGATCTCCATTAAAACATGTTGGAGATTGTGTAAACCAGGCCTGGCAAAGGATTGCATTAGACCTTCGCACCTACCTTTGTTACAAATAATTACTTGGTTAAATATCTTGTTAATTAAAAAAAAATATGCAATTTATCATAAGAACGATGCCCAACAACACCAGACTTATATTTACTATGCAGTTGTACAATATTTCATATTTACCTGAATAAAAAAGTTAAATATTTTCTTTGTTTTTCCTGCACATAAAAAATGAATAATAAAAAATGAATAGCAAAATATATAGAAAACACTGTGCACTGAAAAAAAAGGTACCATTACCCAGAAACTCTAGTGATCTCTAACACATTATCCTTGCTTAGACTTGCATCTTAAAATTGTTTATTTTTTTTACAGACAAAGAATGCCTGGTGCTGGCATTATTTACCTCTATACCAGTTGTACTGAACTCTACCAATACCAGCCTAACCTTACTACTGCCTCCAGTTAGTTATAATTTAGGCTGCCCTTTAATAATGAGCAGCACGCCAACATACATAGTAAAATCTAGAAAACTCGAAGATGGCAAACGTAAGGAGCATGTCAAGTCTGCAAATATCATCAGTAGAAGCACACAAGTAAGATAAGATGGGTTAATTTTGCTAATTTTCATATACAATATTAACACAGTAAGATTAGAAAAGTTGGGCACCAGATAAACAGCTAAATACACCACTGAAATACTTACCGTATATACTTGAGTGTAAGCCGACCCGAATATAAGCCAAGGCATCTATTTTTACCACAAAAAAATGGGAAAACGTATTGACTCGAGTATAAGCCTAGGATGGGAAATGTAACAGCTACTGTAAGTGGAAAAGAGGGTCAACAATGCCCATTTGCAGCCTCACTATGCCCATTTGCAGCCTCACTGTGCCCATCTGCAGCCTCTATGTGCCCATCTGCAGCCTCACTGTGCAGCCTCATTGTGCCCATCTGCTGCCTCAACAGTGCCCATTTGCAGCCTCACTATGCCCATCTGCAGCCTCATGTACCTTTGATCTCCCGCTGTGTCATGCAATTGCAGTCGGCAGCCATCCACTGTAACAAAGCCCCACCTCCTCCTCATCCGTGATAGACGTAACACTGATTCCGTTTCCCAGCATTGTTATCAGTGTTCAGTGTTTCGTCTATCATGGACGAGGGGGAGGTGGGGCTTTGTTACAGTGGATGGCCGCTGAACAGTTAAGACTGACACAGCGGGAGACCTTCACTCGAGTATAAGCCAAGGGGGGCTTTTTCAGCATAAAAAATGTGCTTCAAAAGTCGGCTTATACTCGAGTATATACGGTATGTGGGAACTGTTGAACCTGTCAATATATTTGTTTTCTTCTAATCCTGAGATTTACACAACCCTGTTACAGCATATCCTGCTAATGACCAACCTGACATTTCTCTCAGCTAGGTCAATCTGCTGGAGCTTTCTCCTTATCACTTTTTTACTCTTGGTGTCAGGAAAACTTGTCAGAAGTGATTCATGCTGATAGCAGAGGAACGAGGGAACAGACAGAAATGACACTTAGTGCTCTTAATTGAGACAAGTACCCACTATAGAGGGATATGCTTTGGTCATACAGTATTTAAAGTGGTTGTAAACCCCCCCCCAAAAAAAAAACTGAAAGACAAAGGCATAATGAGCTAATTTAGTAGATATTCACGGTAGCTACAGGTAACCCTTTTTATAGGCTTAAAGGTTTACAACCACTTTAAACCTGGTTCCTCTCCCCTCCCTCTTCTACAAGTAGATTTAGAACATATTTTATAATGTTTCTGATACTTTTTAAGCTACAGGGTAGCGATCGCTAAACACACAGCTCCCGGTTCTTTCAAGGGGAGAAATTACTGAATGTATGAACAGTGATCTGTCCTTTCCCTTGTCAATCCCACCCCCCTTCAGTTAGAACACAATGAGGGAACATAATTAACCTCTTGATTGCCCCTAGTGTTAACCTCTTCCCTGTCAGTGACATTTTTACAGTAATCAATGCATTTTTACCGCACTGATCGCTATAAAAATGCCAATGGTCCCAAAAATGTGTCAAAAGTGTCCGATGTGTCCGCCATAAGGTCGCAGTACCGATAAAAATCGCAGATCACCGCCATTACTAGTGAAAAAAAATATTAATAAAAATGCCATAAAACTATCCCCTATTTTGTAGACGCTTTAACTTTTGCGCAAACCAATCAATAAACGCTTATTGCGATTTTTTTTTTTTTTTTACGAACAATATGTAGAAGAATACGTATTGGCCTAAACTGAGGAATTTTTTTTTTTTTATATATTTTTGGGGGATATTTATTATAGCAAAAAGTAAAAAATATTCATTTTTTTTCAAAATTGCCGCTCTATTTTTGTTTATAGCGCAAAAAATAAAAAACGCAGAGGTGATCAAATACCACCAAAAGAAATCATTTTTTTTAGGAAAAAAAGGAAGTAAATTTTGTTTGGGAGCCACGTCGCACGACCGCACAATTGTCAGTTAAATCAACGCAGTACCGAATCGCAAAAAGTGGCCCGGTCATTGACCAGCAAAATGATCCGGGGCTGAAGTGGTTAAAGATGTGTGCCAGCCTGAGGAAAAAAAATAATTAAAAGTCAGTGGCTACAAATACTCTTGCTGCTAACTTTTAATATAAGGACACCCGCAATATCGGCACCCCAAGCCGATTCGCCTATCGGCTTTGGGTGCATGGGCCGGCATTACAAGTAAGAGAAACCGTTAGTGAAGCTTTTAGGCTTCACAGACGGTTTCCTACTGTGCATGCACGAGTCACGCTAAACTTTCTGAATGGTCTTGCCCTCTTCAGGGACACACACACACGTTTCAGAAGGTCACAGGGGGAAAGAGGAGGGGCCAGGAGGTACCCGCTCCCCCTCCCCACAACTGTGGCAGTGGAGGGGGGGAGTGAGCAAACAAGTGGAGGAGCTCCGCTTTAAGGTGCAAAGGTTCTTTTTTTTAGTAACAAACTTGTTATACTTACCTACTCTGTGCACGGAGCAGCCTCAATCTTCCTTTTCTAGGGTCCCCTGCCGGTGCTCCTGGCTCCTCCTGTCTTTCTGAGTGCCACCATAGCAAGCCGCTATTTGATTAACAGCAGCATGAGTCAATGGCTCCCACTGCTCTCAGTCTGGTGAGGAGTGTGAGAGAGAGCACAGCACCTCTGCTAGATACCTTTTTAGGAGGGGCAGGGGGGAGCTGCACATTCAAGTTTATTTTACCTTAATGCAGAGAATGCATTAAGGTTAAAGTGGTTGTAAAGGATTTTTTTTTTTCATAATAAGCATCCTTTACCTGCAGACATTCATCTTTTCACTTCCTTATTGTTCGTTTTTGCTCAGAAGTTGCTCTATTTCTTCTCTGTTCTGTTCACTTCCTGCTTGTCTGATTGCAAATCACCACCGTGAAGGGAGGCTTTACTGCGGTGGTCAGTGACGTGCTCGCCCCCTCCTGGGAACTACATCTGTGCGGCAGGACGCTCTCTACGTTTTAGAGACTTCAAGGAGGTGTGAATTACTGGGCATGCCGCAATGCATACTTCGATTTTGCTTTTAAATGTCCTTATTTCTTCTGAGAAATCCTCACTTCCTGTTCTTCTGTCTGTAACTACACAGAGTAATGCAAGGATTTCTCCCTGGTGTGGAGTGTCGTGCCCACTAACACACAGCTTCTTTCTCTATCTGCAATGTAGAGAGCATCCTGACTCTCCTGTAGTCCAAGGGAGGGGGCGAGCACGGCACTCCACACCAGGGAGAAAGCCTTGCATTACTGTGTGTATTTACAGACAAAAGAACAGGAAGTGAGGATTTCTCAGAAGAAATAAGGACATTTAAAAAATGGAAGGATGAGGTAGGTGAAGGAGGACTGCACTAAGGTATTTAGGATAAAACATTGTACCTTTACAACTTCTTTAAGTGGTTTTAGAGATATTTTATTTGTGTCTGTCTTTTACTATTTTTCTGTAGATGGTGTGTAGAATGGATGAAAGTTTTTTTGTTTTGTTTTTGTTTATAACATATTTACTAACATTGAAAATAAACCACTTTGTCACTTTTAAAAACAATTAGCTAGTATATTTTATTCACACAGGAAACCATTTGGCCTTATTTTTTCATAAGTGAATAAAGAAGAATTAGAGTTCAGACACTTTAGCAATATACAGACTGAAAGGACACATAATGTAGCAAAGTAGTAAACACCGTACAAAATACATTTCTTTCTATTGGTAAGGATATATTTTCTCTGTGCTGGCAGGAATTTCAGAATCAGATTGCACTTATCCATGGGTTACAACCTTTCTCAGATTATGAAATGGAAGTGAGCGTGACAAACTATTACTCGTTTTTGCTTGCTGAACTGCCAAGAAATCTTCTTGTTACTGGAAAAACTGATTATGGTAGTAAGTATATAATCCATGATTTTATAATGTGTTTATTACAAGTAGTGACATAGACAAAACTGTATTGTTTTACAGTGTTTAAGTATATATTGGATGAGCAGAGTGGCTCTATACTGTATAATACATACAGTAGCTACCTTCTGATTTTGCCCAGATTCACACTGATGTGTTCCAGAATGCATAGAATTGCATAACAAGTAAATTAACATGGGTTTCTATAGAGGCCATTCACATATATGTAGTGTGATTCCGATGCTATTTTAAAAAGGGTCCTGTACAAGTTTGGTGCAGTGTGGTGCGATTTGTAGCTAGATAGACTTAAATGGAAATGCATGCCTATCACTTATCTATCCTAAGATAAAACGATTCAAGTACATTTTCTGCAAGTTTTAGTTTTGTTCCTTATCTCCTATCCCTGGTTGATGTTAGGAAAGAAAGAGAGACTGACTGACTGTATCCAATACGCATCAAAAATGCATTAGAATGGCTTCAGAACTGTACTAACTTGCACTAGAGCTGCTCTTTGAAATCTCACGGATTCAACTCACACCGCATTAGGGTGAACCTAAGCTTACACAATGCAAAGTCCAATTTAAAGTGAATCTACAGCAATATCATAATGTTCCAGTACAGTCTGAAACAATGTGGAAATTGTTGTACTTTTAAAATGTATACTGACAGTAATTAGTGGTTGAAAAGTAGCATTTGGGCTCTTTTTTTTATATCAATCTTTTTTTTATAGTAGACATCTGCACAGGAGTCTTGAATGTGTGGGCAAAGCAGGTTCATCAAAGCAATACCACAAGTAAAGTTGATATTACATTGTGTAGCACCACCCTGGGTAGGTACCAGGATTAGATAGATAGAATTAGTATGTGTTTGATAGGTATATTTAGTTGCCACCCTGTAGCCATTGTGGCTGTGTTTGTTTGTTGGGTAAATCATAGTTTTCTCACTATACTTGTGTGAATAGTGCGTTCCACTAGTTAAGTTGGCTAAGTGTGCTCAGTTGCTGCCAGCCTGATAGCACCCTCTGTTTCCAGAGAGCTTGAGATGTTTCTGGATATAGGTGTGGAGCTACAGTATGCAGATGGCAGCATGAATATTGATACAGCCCTGGCCAATCCCAGGGAGGCAGGCCCTGATGGCATGCTGGGAGACTATATTTTATGTGAGCACACTGAGCTCTGGGTCTTTTCCTGGAGAATAGCTGGTAATAAACCGGTAACTAAACTTTGTTAAGGTCCATAATATCTTATTATTCCTTCCTTAAAATGAGCCTTAAATTAAGATATGTTGGGGAAGCAGTGGATCAGGATTTTGGCATGTACCGGTATTTAGATTTTTAAGTTAAGAAGCTGCTCTCAGAGTCATTATGGGTCCAAAAAAAGCACAGTAGTAAGCTTGGCAGAGTGAGAGTGAGTGAGTGTTTCGGTGGCTTAACCAGTTCCCCTTTCATCAGGACTTATGCAGGTGTGGGTTGAAAGAAAGCTAGACTGACAGCCTGTATAGCCTAGCCCAGAGCAGGTAATCTATGCTAGAGAGATCTAGTCTAGTAAAGCCACTCTCAGTCAAGCTTATTTCTAACCTGCACATGCACAAGCCCTGATAAAGAAGTACCGGTAAACCCGAAACACCTTGGCTATCCTTTTTACTCCTATGCAGAGTTTAAAAAAAAATTGGACTGTCAACTTACTTATATTATAAAACATCTTGTGAATACTGACATCTAATGTGAGTTATCAATTTTCTTAGTTCCAGAAGCAGTTTCATTCATAAATGTGACAGTTTTATCAGACGCATTAGTTAATATAACTTGGGTAGAAGCCTCCAAGCCAAATGGTCCACTTGATTTAATCCGATATCAGATCAAAGTAGACAATTCACCTCCAAGTCCTTCTGTACCATTAAGACAAAGAGAATTTCCAGATGAAAAACTTTTGTGGACTTTTAAGAATCTTAAAAGTGGAACTAATCATCAATTCAAGGTAAGTTTAATTTGAATTTAAGAAAATAATTTGGTTTAAGAAATTTGCAATATATTAATCTGAGGTATTCATTTAATTAATCAGGTCCTTGCATTTCACCCAGATGAGAACTGGTACACTGAAAGTACTGCCATTTATGCCAGAACATTTAAGTCACCCGCACCTCCACATAATATAGTTTCAGGGAATATCAGTTCAGTGATGGAATGGACAGCTCCAGAAGAGCCCATACAAGAATTCTGGTTTGAAGAAAATAAGGTGACTTATTATTTTATTACATTTTTTTTACTTACTGTATTTATCTACTGTCAGCACACATTGATACCCAATGCCTCCTCTGTAGTTCCAGCTCCTGTGAACTCAGAGGGAGGCACGAGAGTACTGCAGAGAGTGGGAGGTGAAAAAGGAGGGGACTTTCAATGGTAGCGCTGATCACAGAGTGTGGGAGGGAGCACAGAGCTTGAGATCATGGCTGGATAAAGAGGTGCGATGCAACAATGATTCTGTGTAAAGCGGCATTGTGATGCAGAGTGTGGTGGGGGGGGCAAAGAGCCAGAGCATTGTGTGTGTAAGGCAGCAGTGTGATCCAGGGGGAGGAGGGCAGAGAGACAGAGCATTGTGTGTAAAACTCATGTTAGTTAGGATTCAAAATTGTGATTTTAGTGGTCCGTCGGATCGAAAGGTTGGAAATCGCTGATCTAGACTGTCATCTTGATTGACCTCAACTACAACCTCTACATTCAATCTGCCATTGACATAGGTGTGCGCAGGCTATTGCATTAGGGTGTGCACCACAAAGCCCAAACACACACTACCAATCACTCACGATGTTCATTCAGAAAGGGAAAGGGCCAGTAAATTACATATTTACTGGCCCCTTCCCCACTTCTAAAACATCCCAGCAGCAACATCCAATAGGAGAGGAGGGAAGCTGGCAGAGCACTGCGGGGGGAAAGATGGGAGCCAGGGCAGTAGGGGGAATCTGTGCTGCACAGGGTGATTAGAGTGTGCCTGGGCACACCTGGCACACCCTGTGCGCACGCCTATGGCCATTGATCTGTAGAATAACCTTTTTCCTGCTCAATGTTTCATTCTGAGGAAATGTTAATATATGTGTCCCCATGTCAATGACAGTTCCAGTCCCTACATTACAATCAGGATCAGGATCCAGAGTGGCTCCCAATCATGTGATCACTATGTCAGCTATGACATAGTAATCACATGAAGGTTGGAAGCTTTATTCATGAAAAAAGTATTCAGCTTGGAAAGGCCACTGCAGTCTGAAGGTGTGTCTCTGTGTTAAGCCTCGTACACACGATCAGTCCATCCGATGAGAACGGTCTGATGAACCGCTGTCGTTGGTTAACCGATGAAGCTGACTGATGGTCAGTCGTGCCTACACACCATCGGTTAAAAAAACGATCGTGTCAGAACGTAAAACACAACGACGTGCTGAAAAAAACAAAGTTCAATGCTTCCAAGCATGCGTCGACTTGATTCTGAGCATGCGTGGATTTTTAACCGATGGTTGTGCCTACTAACGATCGTTTTTTTCCCATAGGTTAGGAATCCATCGGTTAAATTTAAAGCAAGTTGGCTTTTTTTAAACCGATGGTTAAATAACCTATGGGGCCCACACACGATCGGTTTTGACCGATGAAAACGGTCCATCAGACCGTTGTCCTCTGTTTTTTACCTATCGTGTGTACGAGGCCTAACGGTGTAATGGCTTGAAAACATGGGCGCACAATTTGCTGCATTCAGATCCATAATGTATATGTATATATTTTGTATGTAATTTATGTATGTTTGCATTTGTATGTAATGATATGTAATTTATTTGTATGCTATGGGCCCATTCACAGCATTTAGCTTCGTAAAAAAAAATGAAAAAAAAAATGCTCTACTTGTAGTGTAACGTTATTGTAAGGTTTACACCACATAAGTGACCCATTCAGTATTGACATGCAAACAATAGTGTGCAAAAAGAAGATGCTCAGGCACAAATCGCATCTCAACCTATACGGACTTAAATGGAGGGAAAAAATAATACGATTTTCAAAATTTCTCAACATATAATTAAATAGAATACCAAAAAAACATTACATGCATTATATTCTCTATGTAAAAATGATTGAAATAGACAAATTGGTCATTAAGTTAAAGTCATGTTAACTATTGTATACACATTTTGCTCAATGTGGCCTCGGCATGTGGATTTCAATGACTTCTAGGAATGAAACGTTAAAATGCCATAACAGAGATAATTGTTAATAACTTAGGGGCATCTTTTTGTAAGCAGTGAATGGAACATTTCATAGCTGTAATGCTAGCTCACATTGTACTAAATAGTCTGGTTGTGATGGTGTTTGGGGAGGAAGATAAAAAATTAATGTGTTTCTTTTGTTGAAAATGATCTATCACCGTGTAACTTTTTCCAACATGCTTTTGTTTTTCCATTTATAACTTTGTGTTTTAAAAATTAGGTAAAATTGGGAACCCAGTATAAACCTATGGATGTATCCTGCAGCACAGGCAGATCTATCTATATCTGCACAGCCACAGGACTTGTTCCCAATGCTAATTACAACATACGCACTGCAGTGGTTTTTACAACTGGAGCTCAAAGTGTGTCTAGTCCAACAAACTTCAAGACTGCAGGTTGGAATCTCTGAACTGTAATGCTTTTAACGAACAAAGCATTTGTATTGTGAACCTCTTTGCTGAGAACATTGACAGTAAACTCTCTTTGAAATTGTAAATAAAATGCCAGGGCATTTAAAGGCTAAGTTCATTGTTGTAAAAAATAAATAAATGCACATGTTTTTGCAGAAAAAAAAAAGTGTATTTATTTTATTTCTTCACAGAAGCTTTACAAAGCAAATACCCCTTGGTGGATTGCGGGTGCAATGCCAGGTTCCTGCAGACACTGCCTACAGCTCTGTGCTTGTGCTCTGGATGTGCTGTCAGTTTTTAAAGCTGTAGAAAGCAGTCTATTGAAACTACAAGTCCCTCTTCTGCAGCAGTTTATTCATTCACAGATCACTGTGAATGAATGACACGGCTGTGTGGGTGGACAGCATGCTGTGCTGCTTTTAAATGTGACAGTGGCTGAAGGGGAGAGGAACCCCCACCCCCTGCCCCCAACTATGTGAATTAGTATGGGGTACATCTTACCCCTACCCATTCACCTGGGGAAAAAATTGTCAATAAAAAAACATAGTAGACTAGAGTTTTTTTAAAAGTAATTTATTAGGCAGCTCTGGGGGTCTTCTTCCGACTTCTCCACTCTCTCCGGCTTCTTCTCCCCCTGTCCGGAGTCTTCTCTGCACTCTCAGGTTCCTCTACCGCTCTCTGGTGCCTTCAGCCTGACTCCTCTGCTATCTTCTGTCCGCTCTATTACTAGCGGTGGCCCGGTCTTCTCCGTCATCTTCTTCCCTCTGTTCTTCTTCCAATGTTGACTCAACGCTCTCTGCCACTGTAATGCCATGTGTGTGGTGCGCAATGACTTATATAGGCATGGGGCGTGGTCAGCGGGTGATGTCACCTGGTGACCCCGCCCCTTATGATGTCACCACCGGTGGCATGATGGGGCGCTGACGTCACAATGGGCGAGGTCACCAGGTGACATCACCTGGTGACCATGCCCCATGCCTTTATAAGTCGTTACGCACCGTACACACGGCATTACAGCGGGAGAGAGTGTTGAGTCAACAACCTGTCTAGTGTATTTTTTTTTATTGACACTTTTTTGCCCAGGGTGAATGCCATAGCTGCTATTGGGCTGTCTAACGGCAATAGAATTTACCCACTGTTGTCAATCACAAAGCAAGCAGACCTGATGGAGAACTAGTCCTAACTTTCCCCATCAGGTTCCACCCACCCCACAACAAAACGTCCCAGCCATTATGCCTGTCTTTGTGCAGGGAGCTCAGTAGTGCTGACCTTCACTGTTGACTGCCTCCGACAATACATTTTTGTATCTGTTCCAAACAAATAAGTGCAGCAACAATTGTGGTGTGGAGGCATGCTGGAATTCAAAAGTGAGTCTATGATACTTTTTATGGATTTATGGGAATGAGGTTTATTTGGTTGTTTTACTAAAGGAGCAGTGGCTGTTCATCTAGCAAAGTTAATGTTCATTTTGCAGAGTGTATGTTCATACTCCAAAGTTAATGTTATTAAATAAGGTGAATCTGTGTTCACTTTAAATACCCAATTTTGTGTCAGGAAAAAATTAAAGACAGGATTTACTAGCACATGGGTATTCAAAGTGAACACAACTTCTATGTGCCATATATACTAACATTTAAAGCATTTAGAGCAAAGTAAGGCTTCTTTTGTTGTACTGTTTGTAAAAGTGCTTGTACATTAGTTTACAATAGACACATTTTTCGTGACCATTGGAAGCAAAGTACATTAATATGAGTTTTTAATATAGGATACAATCTTCTATCTGTTGCTTTTCAGCTGGGGTCCCAGGCAAATCAGGAGTTCCACAGATTGTTCCTGGAGATAAAAGCACCATCCAGTGGAAGATGGGTGATGATAATGGAAGTAACCTGACTTATAATATTTTAGAGTATAGGTAATAATACCTGTATGGACTTTTTTTTAGAAGGGAATGCAGCCAGATTGTTCATGTAATTGCTGCTTAAAGTAGGAATGTCACACATCTTAGCTAGTTAATTTAAGAGTCCACGCCATACAGGAAGTATGTAAGTAAGTGCTTGGTAGTCCACTTTTATTAAAACGGTAGAAAGCAAAACAGAAGTCCAATATAAGGTTTCCTACGCAGGGGATATTCAGCAGAATACAAATGCTGGAAAATGCAGAGCCACCTGGCAGAGCCACCTGGCTCATAAGCTCGCTCAGCTTCAACAGCAGTACTACGCTTCACACCTCTTACCAGTTTCACTAACTGTGTTGTCTAGCTCTCCTGGATACTTGCCTTTATAGCCTTTAGTCACAGCGCCCCACCTCTGGCCTATGGATTTGGATTCTCCTGACACCCCAATAGGAGCCGACCTGACTCCTGGAACTGAGATCCTCTTGGCTTCTAGCTGGGCCCTCTGACCCCTCAATGAGACCTTACATCTCCCCCACTGGGAGCAGTCTTCAAACTGGGAGCTCTGAGCTATCCTCAGACCTGGAATATAACGACTTTGGAATATAGCGACTTTGCACACCTGTGCACTCAACCAGGTTACAGGTGTCTAGCAAAACCCTGACACAGGACTGAATAATCCAGAAATACACAATCCGTAGAAAGCCAAATACACAGCTTTCTCTGCCCAGAAACACTAGTCTGGAAAGTCACATTTACCCTAAATGCGAATTCTGTATAAAGTACATACTGTATCTTTGTAAATCAGTAAACCCAGAGATATAGACAGTGGAATCATTTTGCAAATCTCAACTTACCTCATAAAAATTAAGTTTGATCCCACGCCATCACATGTTCAGTTAGAACTGCTTAGGTATGTGACAAGTCCACTTTACATCTAATGCCTCGCACACGATCGGAAATTCCGATGAATAAAGTCAGACGGAATTTTTTCATCGGATATTCCGACCGTGTGTGTGCCCCATCAGAGTTTTTCGTTCGGAAATTCCAAAGGACTTAGAAAGAAAAATTTCTATCGGAAATTCCGTTTGTCTGTATGGAACTCCAACGGAGAAAAAAACATGCATGCTCAGAATCAAGTCAAAGCACGCTCGAAAGCATTGAACTTAATTTTTCTCGGCTCATCATAGTGTTGTACGTCACCGCGTTCTTGACGGTCGGAATTTGGTGTGACAGTGTGTATGCAAGACTGCTTGAACGAAATTCCGTCAGAAAAATCCGTCTGAGTTTATCCCGACGGAAATTCCGATCATGTGTACAAGGCATAAAACAAATAACATATACTATTACTGTTTAAGAATTACTTTAGCAAAATACAAAAATGTGTTCAGTTATTTAATTTTATCCAAATCAATAAAAGAAAATCCTTTTTCAGAATTGTTTAGAGGTAGCATGTCATTACTGCTCTTCATGACAATTACAGCAAAATTTAACTCTACTCTATGACATATTTTTGTTACATCATGCCCGAATGAGTTCTAAGTTTCCTGTGGCTGCAGCAGAAATGTATTCAGAAGTTCAACTTTTCTAGAGACAGAAACACTAGACTAGTTTAAATGTATAAGGCTACTTAACCTGCTGTGTACAATTTGTAAGATACCTCAATAGAAGTACCTTTTTAAAATGATCTTCCAAGTGGTGACATGACAGCAAAGCTCTGGAGGGTATGTCTATTGACGCACCTGGTGGGTGGTAACTCTCTCAACTTGATAACACCTTAGCTCAATGGAGACCGGTGAGGCCGGTAGTATGATGTCACTGGAGTCAGTGCTGTTGTCCACAGGCACACCCAATAGGGCTTTGTTTAAAAGGAAACAAAAAAATAAAGATATATGAGATTCATGCAAATGGTATAAAGCAAGTGTAAGGGTAATGGGAAGGTAATGTTTAAAATGTGGATTTTTTTGGCCTTTCCCGCTACCTTAATCTGAAGCAATAGGAGGAAAGATAGGTTTTCTGGGTTACTTTTCGGGATTAAAATAAGCTGTAATGCCGTGTACACACGACCGTTTTTCATGACGTGAATTTTTTTTTTTTTAATGTCATTAAAAACGTCCGTGTCTGGGCTCCAGTCGTGAAAAAAACGGTCGTGTGTAGGCTTTAACGACACGCATGCTCAGAAGCAAGTTATGAGACGGGAGCACTCGTTCTGGTAAAACTAGCGTTTGTAATGGAGATAGCACATTCGTCACGCTGTAACAGATTGAAAAGCACGAAGACTGAAAAGCGTGAATCGTCTCTCACCAAACTTTTACTAACACGAAAACAGCAAAAGCAGCCCAAAGATTGGCGCCATCTGAATGGAACTTCCCCTTTATAGTTCCGTTGTACGTGTTGTACGTCACCGCGCTTTGCTCCAGCATTTTTTTTCCATGATCGTGTGTATGCAAGGCAGGCTTGACAAGAATCACGTCGAGAAAAACTTTGTTTTTCTCTAGGACAAGAAAAACGTCCGTGTGTACGTGGCATAAGGCTCAAGTGAGGATAGGTTTAGCTAGAACATTAAAGTGGATGTAAACCCTCACATATACTCAGTGAAGTCTCCTAAATAATCTTTACTTGTATTTCTGCTGTCTTCCCCTTTCTACAATCTTTGGAATGTACAGATTGTGTTAGAAATCTTTCTTCCTCTTTCAGCAGTGGGTGGGGAGTCTGGGCTTACACTGTGTGAGAGGTGACTGGAGGAAAGGCACACATCCCCCCTCCACATAGGCAGAGGAACAAAGGAACATGCAGAACTGTAGTCTGAATAGACAATTTCTCTGCTTATCTACCTCTAAGTTCCCTCTCGACACAAATTTGCAGCTGCTGTTTTATCATGTGTCGTAGAACTTGTCAGAATTGACTCTGCTGACAATAGAGGAACGAAGAACCAGAGAGAAATGGTATTTAGAGCTTTGGAGAGAGATAAGTAAACACTGCAGATGTATGTTCTTAGGTCAACTTTCATATATGGGGTTTGCAAACACTTTAACCCCCCTGGCGGTATGATTATTTCAGAAAAAAGGTGCTGAAAGCGGTACCATTATTTGCAAGGAAATTTGGCGTTTTATACTGTAGGCCTGTAATTCTTAGGAATAACTCACTTAAATTTTTTTATGACAAATTTCCCCACAAATCGCTATCGCACAATTCTGCAAGTGATTATAATTTATTATCGCTGTTTTCTAGCTGCTCTAAAACCATTTTTGACATAAAGGGACACTTTTGGACAATCTACAGTTTGCAGGCAGAAAGAACAGTTTTTATTATATAAAAGAACATGTAGGGCACTGGGCAGACCACTAGAGACAAGGGGTGTGTGTATTTTTTACATACAGTACTGTAATCTATAAGATTACAGTATACTGTATGTAATGTGTTTGTTTACCTTTTTGAATTTGGCGCCGTTCTCCGCCCCGTGCATCGTAACGTCGCAGGGAACGGAGATCGGCGGCACAGGAGGACACTGTGTGAATCAAGCAAGGTCCTGCTCGCTCACACAGTGCGGCGGCATCGCTGGATCCAGGGACAAGGTAAGTAACTTTGTCTCTGGCTGCAGCGTGGCGAGCCAGAGTTTGACTCGGGGATACCAATTTTGGTATAAAAATCTTACCCCGAGTCAGACTCGGGAATACAGCCAGGGGGGAAAGTTAAAGAGGAAGTAAACCCTCTTATCATTTTCAGCCAAGGAAGCCAAGGAAGCTTCAACTGCTATGATGCTGCACATGTGATCAGTTATTAACATCAGCCATTGGATGGTTTAATAGTTTGGTTGAGAGCACAACCAATGTGACAGTTAGCCTTCCCGTCATACTGGGAATGTTGCTGTTTTTTTAAACTGGTAAATTGATGGGTTTACCTCTTTAAGGGGTACATTAAGGTTAGATGCCAAGTATACTTGGTCAAACACTTTATCCAATATTGTTTTTGGGCGCAAATAACCAGTGCGCAAAACTACCAGTGATGGGCTAACAGTGCTAAAAACCACCTATATATGTAGTTAATTTAAAAAAGCTTAAATGATGTATAGATTCTGTCACTTGCTACTTTAAAGCGGAGGTCCACCAAAAAAAACATATTAAAAGCCAGCAGCTACAAATACTGCAGCTGCTGACTTTAAAAAAATGGACACTTACCTGTCCAGGGTGCCCGCGATTTCAGCAGCCGAAGCTGAGCAATCGCCCGTCTCGGCTGCCCCTGTCACCATCCGGGGTGAGGGAATCAGAAAGTGAAGCATTGCAGCTTCACTTAAAGGTTCCCTACTGCTCAATGCGCGAGTTGCACTGTGCATCCTAACTGGTCCCCGCTGTCTTCTGGAACCTGTGTGTTTCCCAGAAGACATTGGGGGGGGGAGGGGCGTAATTATTTGTAAATTCTGATTTCTTTTTTTTATTTTATTTTACAGACCTTTATATTCGCCTTAAAATACAGTCCAAGTTGTCCAGCAAAAGTAGTAGTTACATAATTTAGCTAATACAGAAATGTATGGTGCTTATGTATCAAAATAGCGGCTGTATGGACTCCTCCATACAGTAGAGCTTGGCAAGCATTCAGGGGTGGGTGTGTGGCACCGATCACAGACATTGTGCATCACAACCACTACTTGAAATATATATACCCATAAAACAAAAGAGAAAAGTGCTATATAAATGTAATTGTATTGTGTTGTATAAAAAGGTGCAAATTCACTTTCCTGACCAGCGTAAAAATGAAAATGTTCATACTTGGCAGGAAGGTGAAAATGAAAATATGAAACATTTTACTTATTTTCTAAACCTGTGTTCTATATGCATTCTGATTTCTTTAGTGATTAATTTTGATGACAACTCTCAGTTTGCCAATTGCATGTATTTTTAGGGAGGTGGCTTCTGGTGCCAAAGTGACAGAGCCATGGACGCTGGCATACAAGGGCTCTTGCAGTAACATTTGCATATGGAAGTCTAGGACAATGAGTGGAACATTCCAATTCAGAGCAGTGGCAGCCAACCTTCTAGGGCTCGGAGATTTCAGCGACACTAGTGAAAATATTTTGTTACATAAAGGTCAGTTTTTACTTTTCTAATACTAAATGACAACTGAAAACAAACTACTGTACTTTAGTCGTGTTTTAATATTTTATGAAAAACTTTAATGTAAAGATGTTTTACCAGCTGATTACCTTATCTTAGTGCACTCTGCTTTTGCTTATAATAATTTAGTAAGAGATTAAAATTTGTAATGTGCTCCAAGTTCTAAACTATATACAGAATATATAGTTCTAAATGTAGAGTTTAAAATTTTGATTCCAAATGGAAATGAGCATCAGTAAAATGCAATAAAGCGTTTGTTATCCCAACACTTCATATTCCTGATACCGTGTTTCCCCGAAAATAAGCCTGGGTCTTATATTAATTTTGGCAACAAAAAACACAGTAGGGCTTATTTTCGGGGGTAGGTCTTACCATGTAATGTGCTGTGTTCTCTCCTTCTCTCCCTTCCTGCCTGTCAGGAATCCCCAGTGTGAACTGAGTTAAAATGCTTGTAAAATCCAATAATCCACTCTATTACAGTAGTATATAATGTACAATGTGTGTGTTTCTGTAATATAATTGTGCCAACTACCTTCGTTATAGGGCCTCTCTGCTCTTCTGTGACCCACCGGAGCTCTCTTCCCCACAATTAAATTACAGAAAGACACACATTGTACATTATATACTACTGTAATAGAGTGGATAATAGGATTTTACAAGCATTCTAAACTAGGGCTTATTTTCAGGGGTAGGGCTTATATTGCAGCCCTCCTAGAAAATAATACTAGGTCTTATTTTTGGGGTAGGTCTTACTTTCGGGGAGACACGGTATGTGCCTACAGTGCCATGTACTTGTATGAGAAAGTATCCTGTTCTTTTTGTATTGCTTCCTTTGTGTGAAATCCCTGGTGTTCCTGCTAGCCCCCATTTGATTCCTTATTCAAAACGAACCTTACTAAGCAGTAGAACACACCGTGGTCAGTTTTAAGAAACATTTGTGTCATTGTCATTTTGTAGGAAACATATGCTACAGAATCATCAGTTTACTAACAATAAAATGTTCCCATACTTTGTGATTGCAACTATAGAATTGATGCTGCTGTCATGACTATCTAAACTCAACCAAAGTACCAATTTTACAGAGAACACAGGAAATGATGTAAGGATGTCTGAGCATACCTTACTTTACTGGCTGATGCATAGTATATTTTTTCAAACATTGTCAATGAGGCATTCCAATATCCAATGAACTTTTCAATTACTGCTGCAGTTGTGCTTACATTTGTTCTTGCAGTGAGAATTGATATCCTTTGTGTTGCCAAAACAGACGCAACTATTTCTCTGGTTTAATTTTCCTTGCAAATTTTCTGAATGGCAGGTATTATGCAATGTACTTTCTGGATGACAAGTATGACATTTCCTACAGTAATAATACTTTTGTGGTGTTCTCTCTTTCATGCTTGTTCAGGGTATACTAAATGAGTCATAGCAATTTCCAGTGACAAATTTAAATAGTTCAATTTCATGCTTGCGATTCTGAAAAGAGTGGGTGGTTGCCCATATATGATTGACTTTGGATGATTCTTGGTAAATATGAGAACACTTTAGCTTCCCCAATTTTGGCCACTGCTGTTGGGAAGTATGTATTTGTTGTACGCATTTATAGCAGTTGTGTGTGCTTGCACCATGACAGAAGGTTTTTGTTTGTTTGCATATATTCATTTTTGTTTTTTTCATTTTACTTTTCTCAGAGAATGGTTCTTCCAATGTGGTTGCAATAGTTGTTGGCTGTGTTTTAGGCTTCCTTCTGGTCCTGCTTCTGGTAGCTGCCATTGGTATGTACAAATTCAAGTTATATTGTTTGATATTTGGGTGGGGAAGCATTTATTAATATTTATTAATACATTTTTTCCTTAGTGGCCTACCGGAAATTCAAGCAGAAGTCTATTGACAAGAAAGATGAAATATGTATTATTTATGAAGACAAAGAACTTGCTAAACTTCGAGGGTTGTCCTATGCAGTTGGATTGGCAAATGCATGTTATGCTGTCAGGTAAACAGTGTAATTAGAATTTATATGAAATGTTTGTATGGAATATGTATTAAACAGCATAGTTATAGTTATAATTTGTTTGAAATGCTCACATGTTTTTTCAACATCCCACTAGCTTATAGGCCCCAAAAAATGTATACGTTAATCCACACCCATAAATAAATGCCATACTCTAGGCCAGTCATCTTTTGTTTTTAAAATAACATAAAGACATAATTATATATTTACTTTAACCTCTTCAGCCCAGACCATTTTGTTGCTAAATGACCGGGCCACTTTTTGAGATTCGGCACAGCGTCGTTTTAACTGACAATTGGGCGGTCGTGCGACGTGGCTCCCAAACAAAATTGACGTCCTTTTTTCCCCACAAATAGAGCTTTCTTTTGGTGGTATTTGATCACCTCTGTGGTTTTTATTTTGAAAAAAATTCTATATTTTTTACTTTTTGCTTTAATAAATATCCACCAAAAATATATTAAAAAAACATATTTTTTCTCAGTTTAGGCCGATACGTAGTCTTCTACATATTTTTGGTGTTTATTGATCGGTTTGCATAAAAGTTATAGTGTCTACAAAATAGGAGATAGTTTTATGGCATTTTTATTAATAATTATTTTTTTTACTAGTAATGGCGGCGATCATCGATTTTTATCGTGACTGTGACATTATGGCGGACACATCAGACACGTTTGACACCATTTTGGGGCCATTGTCATTTTTACAGAGATCAGTGCTATAAAAATGCACTGATTACTATAAAAATTACACTGGCAGTGAAGGGGTTAACCTGTAGGGGGCGCTGAAGGGGTTAAGTGTTCCCTAGGAAGTGATTCTTACTGTAGGGGGCGTGGCTACATGTGACACATCACTGATCGTTGTTCCCGATGACAGGGAACACGATCAGTGACAGTGTCACTAGGCAGAATGGGGAGATGTTGTGTTTACACACAACATCTCCCCGTTCTTGAGCTCTGTGACCCGATCGCTAGACACCGGTGGCGATCGGGTCTGCGGGCGCGGTCACGGAGTTTGCAGCGCGTCGCGACCACACGATGGCAGTTTAAAGGGGACGTACCTGTATGCCCTTTTGCCTGTCTGTGCCATTTTGCCGACGTATATCAGCGTGCACTGGTCGGCAAGTGGTTAAAGGGTCTGTGATATATCATAGACTGCGTATGTATGGTGGTGTGTTGCACAGCACAGGAGATTGTGTATACATTTATGTAATGACAGCTGTAACTTCTTAAGCATATTTCTCAAATACCTGAACTTACTCACTTGCCCAGTGTTTTATCCCTTTAAAGACCCTGTGTTCTTTTTTTAAATGCCTCTTTATGCATTGACATATCTCCTTGGACTAAGGCCCCTTTCACATTTGCGGACCGTATGTCCACATTTTCATCCATCCGTTTGCAGATGAAAACGGGACATACATTGGTCCCTATGTGATTGCGGGTGTCAGCGGATGAACATCCGCTGACACCCATAATCACCCGCCTCCGCAAAGCTCAGATTTTGCGGACGGAAGAAAATCATATTTTTTCTTCCGTCTGCAGATCGGATCGGATGAACACGGACACACGGTCCGTGTTCATCCGATCCCCCCATAGGGTAGAGCGGAGAAAAGACAGGGAGGTCCCTGCACAGTGTGCGGGGACTGCCCTGTCAGCCGACGGTTCAGCAGGGATTTTACGGAGGATCCCCGCTGAGCTGACGGACACACGGAGGCGGATCATTACTGATCCGCCCCGTGTGAAAGGGCTCTTAGTCTAGTGTACAGTCACCTGTTGACTTGGCACCATCCACAGACATCTTAACTTGTCAATAAGACACAGAAGTTGAATCTAACATAATTTTATTTCCGACAATTGCAGTACAGATGATGCTTTTACAGTCTTCTGAAGTGTAAGAAGTCAATGACTTTCCTGTCTCTGTGAATAACTAACACTGACTGAAATAACATGGAATTAATGGGGGAATAACGTTATCACAAAGTTAACAAGTTAAAGTGGCCAGAAATTAACACTAGATGTCAGCATACTATTGAAGAATGATAACCTAATGCAGATCAATGCAAAACATAATAAATACATGAGAGTGGGGCGAATCACCCTGCAATATGAAATCATGTATGTTGATGTGCCAGAAATGCACTTGGTTCCTCTGTAGTAGCAACTCACAGCATTTTTGTGAATTGAGTGTTAGCCCTGCCCAGTTTTCTTTTGCTAAACTACTGAATCATGTCCCTACTTTTTATGTTCACAACAAAAAGACTAATTGCTCTGTAGTCTAAATTAAAACTTCGAGAGCTAATCAGGCCCCTTGAGTTAACACAGAAGTGTGGACAGTATACAGGGCAGCTCTGAATTTTAAGCAAGATCAATACTGTATGTATTTGACAAGAGCCAGATTCAGGTAAAGTGTACCTAAACTCAAAAGCAAAAAAGGAATTTATTGCAGCGTACCAATCCTTATATGTGGTGGCTGCATTTGTTTTCTCTACTTTCACCTGTTGATCCAGCCGGTAAGAGAGTAACGCTATACAGTAGATCTGGATTTAACAAAAAAACTAAGGAAAAAAACGAAAAAAGACAAATAAAGAAAAACTCAATGTATTGAAAGCCCATTTAGAAAACCGCTAAGTTTATGCATATGTATGCAATTCCTGGAATTGTACCTAAAATGTTTCTAAATCTAAGAACACAAATACAATATAATGTGTATTACCAGTCCTTAGATGTTGTGGTGTCATTTGATTTTTTCTTTGTTTTCACCTGGTAATTCCGTGTCCAAAGGTGGCAATGCTTCCTCACTACTATATATCTATTGGGGAACAACATTGTCATTCTAGGACAGAAACCATGTTGAGACTATTGAATATACCCCCTCCTCATCTCCATAACCAAAGGAACAAGCTCACTGAATCTCTGGCAAGATCCACAGGTATTTTTGCCCTTGCCATACAGATATAAAAAAATATGTTTAACATATTTATATATGTTCAACCTATCTGACAGACCAAAAAGGTGCAAATTAAAGACGTTTTTTCATTAGGGTTTATGTAAATTTTAACAGGAGATCATTGAAGTTGCTTCACATTTTACCATGTTTTTACTACGTAGCAATGACAAAAAATTACAGCATTTTCTTTCCATGCTGTATGGTCTTCACTGTCTTGCAACCTAAGCACATGGCCCTTATGGTGATCCAACATGTCAAGACTAGGAATAAGCCAAACTGTTCTGGATTCTGTTTGAGCTGTTTCTTTAATACAAAATGCATTAGGTCCCCCTAAAAATTCATTCCGGACTCTTAATCTGAGGATACAGCCTAGCTGGCCAGGAATGGGGGGAGGGGATAAACCCCCCTGAACCATACAGGTCACATAACATTCATGTTTAGGGGAACAAGGGTCTTTTCACCAGAACCATGGCCCAGTGGTTGTGGGGGTCCCATGGAGAGGTTGCTTAAGCAAATCTGGAGGTGCTCTCTAAAAATAAAGGGGCCCCAGATACCCCCCATGTGAACCAGTATGGGTGCGTAGTACCCCTACTCATTCACAAAAAGAAAACAAACTAGAAATAAAGACATCCAAACGTTTGTCAATTACTTTATTAAAAAATAATAATTTCCCCCAAAAAAGCCCCTTTGTAAATCCATTGTCACAATGCCAGCCACCAACTCACCAATATTAGAAACCTGGCAAACACATGACCAATCCATACAGTACTGCTTGCCAAATGACAACTCCTCGAGCTGTGGTCAGCTATATAAGGTAATATGAAGAGTGACCATATTTGGGCAGTGGTGTGACCATTATCCCCACCCATTTTCTTATGTGATTGTCGATTCCTGGCTATGCAAGCCAATGTAATAGTGAAGGCAGTGATTGCTAGGGACACAGTGGGTACTGACAGTTGACAGAACTACTGATTGACAGTGAGAAGCTGCCATATATAGAGGCAGTATAAATACTATTTCTATATATGATACTCAGCTAACACCGAACAAGGGGCCAAATGGGTAGAAGTTTGGGCATTCATCTGCTATTTCCTAGCCTGGACAATAGAACAGTAATTCTTTAAATATTGGAGAACAACTTTTATCCCTAGATCTGGAGAACCTACATTAAATTGCAGTGAACCAGAAGCCTGGAATAAGCTTCATAATGATAACATCAAGCATGAGACCCAGAGATAGAATTTTTATTCCTGTGGCTGTGAACAATAGCCCATTATTATATAAAATTATTGTGTCTTTTCATTTATTATTTATTTTGAAGTAACATTTTATTATTTTTTTCTGCTGTTTAACAATATGGGATAATTTGGCATGTGTTCATTTCAGAAACCTAATCCGTTTCTGGGGAAAGTTCTGAGCATTCATTCTTGAAAACAACTTTTGGATTTTCTGCTGGTCACTGATTATTATGACAATTGATTCTGTATAATCAGCAGTTTTTTTTTCAGTACTTTGCCAACAAAAAGTGAAATGGAGAACTTACCTAGCTTTCCTCGGGAGAATTTAACCCTCTGTGATTTCTTGGGAAGCGGAGCCTTTGGTGAAGTGTATGAAGGAACTGCTAAAGATATTCTAGGGCCTGGGACCGGGACCAGCAAAGTAGCAGTCAAGGTATTACAAACAGAAGTTGTAGAATCTGCAAAGATTTGAATTTACATTTTCGATTTTGGAAAAAATATATTTTTTGCTGCTCGAACAGAGAACAGTCTACACTCTTTAATAAAGCAGATTTGCAGCTGTTAATTATAATTAATTTGGTTATATTTGGAAGATTCCTACCTAGTTTTACATTCTGATGCAAGCATATATGAATAATTGAAATAACTGTCCCTGCATATACAAACTAAACTAGACTCTGAAATAAACCAAAGGGAGGGCAATTTAGAAACAGGCGTTCTTTAAAAAAAACATGTTGTACAGATTGACACACAGTCTTGATCAACCTATTCACAGGTGGTAGATGTCTGTAAATGTAACATATTTGCCAGTGGAATTTCTATTGCTAAATTTTTTATTTGGTTAAGAAATACAAGTGTAACTAGGGCACTAGGCACTAGGTACAGTATACATATTATATCACCTTAGCAAAAAGAGCCACAAGTTTGCTGGCTACCTGCCATGTGGATACCAATTCTTTGTCCTATAAGAATGGAGCACAAAAAAGTAGTACATTTTTTGAGCTGGGTGATGATGGACACTCGCCTCTTCTGCTTCTCATTGGTCCAGTGATAGTACAGAGGAGGTTGCTGACGAATGGTGCTGTTACAGTGCAGATTGTTGACCAGGTTGTGATGTCTAACTGGGATGACTGTAACACAAGCATTTCTTGGTAGTAATAAACAACTGATATGTAAAACAATTTATTTCAGGAGTGTATTTATCTCTGTGCCCAGAGTCCAGCTTTATATTTTAGAAACAGAAATTTATGCTGTGGCTTCAGGTTGTAGAATTACAGGAAGCCTATATGAAGAAAATACAAAAAGCGATATTGCTGAACTCACCTTTTACAATAATAGCTGGCTGGCTGTTATCCTAATCCAAAGGCTGCAGGTCTTTCTAAAATACTAGCCCAAAACAAGTATGCAGACTTTACTCTAAATTCACCATCTGCATGCCTAGTCCAAGGTAATGATTCAGAAAGTATTAAACCATAAACAACGAGGCAACTAACTTTTTATCGGTAGGCAGGTTCCATAGTCGTTTCAGTACAAGTTTCCCTTAATACATTTCACAGAAATTCATTGTAGTATTGGTGCATGGAATTACCGATAAGGCAAAGATAATTAACCAAAAAGAACATGTAAATCTCCTAGAAGCCAAGGCTTCAGTTCTGTAATATTTTTTTTTGGAGGATCAAGCCAGCAACGGACTTTGGGGGTTATTTACTAAAGGCAAATCCACTGTGTACTTCCAAATGCACTGCAAGTGCACTTGGAAGTGCAGTCGCTGTAGATCTGAGGGGGACATGGAAAATAAAAAACAGCATTTTTGCTTGCACATGATTGGATGATAAAATCAGCAGAGATTCACCTCATTTCAGATCTTCCCCTCAGGTCTACATTGACTGCACTTCCAAGTGCACTTGTAGTGCAAAGTGGACTTACCTTTAGTAAATGAACCCCATAGTCCGTAAAGAGATCCTGTGCAGGAGCAATTATTGCCCTTCCCTATGCACTCACCTGCCATTTACCAACACTTACTTACTATGTACTAATAGACTAATAGAAGAGTAGCATTTGTAATACTTTGGAAATTATACAACTGGGGTCAGAACTCAAGCACTCCCTTATGTTCAAAATGTGTTAAAGGATGGAGAAGTCTCCTGCATGTCTTAGTGACTCTCAGGAAGTTAGGTGTTTACTGCCTAATACCACTTGAATATTACAGACCAGAAATACACTTAGGGGATCATGAAGAATAACTCCCACTTATCATCTGCCTTCAAAAATAAATGGCAGATTAAAGGTCTGCCTTACCCACATTTTATGTAAAGGGCTCCTATATCCCAAATAGAACTTGTGCAGATGCAGTCTGCTAAAATGGTATGTCTACTCTTGGATGGAATCATCTAAGGATGAAGAGACAAACACCTAACAGGTTCCTTTAGGATTGTCTTTTTATTTTTCTTTATTGATCGATCAAGAGGGGAAAATCATTTTTAGTCCTTAATAAAATCTTTTTTTAAATATGCCTTTTTAGATTACTTGCACCATGGTATATGGCTAAGGGTTCAAAATAGCTTTGGAATAAATGTGCAATAGCCAAACTTTATAATGTGTGTAAATACCTTGATTTTCATGGTTACCACATTTTCTATTACTGTTGTGTTGAATAGACTCTGAAGAGCGGTGCAACTGATAATGAGAAGGTGGAATTTTTGAAAGAGGCCCACTTGATGAGGTAAAGTCAAATATCATAACTGCACTTTTAATATGATGTCATTTAAATTGTCTTGTGTAAACTGATAACATGGCAATAAATATAGTTGTGCACATACAAACTACCTAAGAAAGGGAGGATAATTACAGTCAAGACATGGCAAAGGTGCAACATACATCCATGTTAAAATTACTTAAAGCAAATTTAATTTGAGAAATGAAAATGCATTGTTGCCACTTATCTTGTCTATACAAAAGGAACTTCTCTCTTAAGCCTCATTCAGACGAGGCAGACTACGTCGCTACAGATTCCGCCAGCTCAGCAGGAGATCTCTCCACTGATCTCTGCTGAGCTGGCGGATGACAGGTCCCTCTCTGCTCATTGAGCGGGAAGGGGCTTGTCGAGCGCCGCTGTCTCTTATGGAGAGATCTGATGAAAACGGACAGCATGTCCGTTTTCATCAGATCTCACCCGATCCGATCCGCCATGGGCGGATGGCGGCGTATCGCTATACGTCTGATTTTAGCGGATCGGGTCGGATGTCACCGCTGACATCCCACGCTCCATAGGCTTGCAGTGTTCCTGGGACACTAATCAGAAACAAACGAGCAGACCAGGAGGCTTAATCGTTGATTCAGATACATTTTTAGGAGGTTAGCAATGGCTTTCTACACATGTCCCATAGCACACAATTTCTTTATCAAATGTAACATTACTAGATTTTTTTCAGTACTGTAATTAAATAAGCACAGGTAATGTACAATCCGATGTAAAGGAAATATTTACTAAAAGACTATGTATTAAATGTATTTTAGTAAGGCCAAAGCTCTTTTGGCCCTACTTCTCCTATGGATCACAGAAGTGCAGTTCTTTCTGCACTCCTGTAATGTTTTTTTCAGTCACTCAGCTGGTCCAGGCTGGGGAACGAAATTATGTACGTGATGGCTTAATACCTTAATATAAAGTGTGTACAGTGAAAAAAAAAAATCAGTAGAAATGTAATCAAACACTAAATAGTAAACATAAGTGTACATAAAATTGTGATCAATCATACATTCCATCAACTTGATAAGAGTCACAGAACAATAATGTCCAATAACCAATTAAAGCAAAAAAGTTTTAAGTCCAAAAAAGGGTCATCAAATTTTTTTCCAGTGAGAAGGTGATTTCATTTATTATTATTATAAATGAATGGGTGACTGTAGGAATCCTTCACCAACACAAAGCACTCATCCCATTCACCAGATGAGGATGATCCCTATTACAGAGATCGTAACTGCTTTGAAAAAATTGGATATCTTTGAAGATTCGTCTCAGCAAGCCTATTTGTATGTTTTTTACTTCTGTTTTTGCTGGATGGCTTTAAGAGGCTTTTATGATATACTTCACCATGGGAGATTGTATCTTGTTTCATGTCTGATCCGGACATGTGTGGCCATCTCTTCTTAAATGATTAATCGGAGGTATCACTGGGCTTGCTGGGACGGATATTCAAAGATATCCCATTGTTTCCAAAGCGGTTACGATAGGGAGCGCAGTTCATCACATACATATTTTCACTTACTAGTTTATTACAACTTTGGAACGGGCAGCTCCATTAGATTAAAATTATGCACTTTTTTTCAACTGCACAGGCAGAGAAGAATACCAATGTTTCCCCTACAAAATACCAGGCTGGGGAATGATCCCAACTTTACAGTCAGGATCCACCCAAATTCCTGGATTGGCAGCTGACTCAGTCTCTCAGCTGCACCACTGGAGAAGGCCAAGCCAGGTTCTCCCTCCCCTCCTCAGCCCAGCGCTCCATTGAGCGTTGGAGGGGTAGAGCACAGAACAGTCACAAGGTCTCTGCTCACAGCAGAGGGGAGAACTGACCGATCAGTGGTGTTTGATCGCTCAGTTCTCAGTGCAGAGACGGTGGGGGACAGATGCAGAATCCATTCCAATGCTGCATCCAACTAGGTGAGTATACATTTTTTTTGTTTTTTTGTTAACCCCATACTTCTCTTTTAAGAAGATTAGAAATTATCATGATAACAACATAACAGTCTCTGACTTTGTGTCCAGTCAGTTCCATCATCCTAATATTCTGAAGCTACTTGGAGTCTGTCTTTTTAATGAGCCTCAGTACATGATCTTAGAATTAATGGATGGTGGCGATCTACTTTCATACTTAAGAGGAGCACGACCAAATACTATGGTAAGTTTGTTTTCTGTCCATGTGTTGCAAAGAAATACTTGTCTAAAATATGCCTATATATGCAGTTGAAAGTCCAATAGCCCCTCTACCAATCACAGAATGCTTTGCATTCACCGAAAAACAATGCAAGGTGCTTTGTGAACATACAAGCTACACAGATAGTTACATGCTGTGATCTTAACCTATTTTCAGTGCCAGATGTTAGGCTCTGACCATACTGTACTGTTCATTTATTTTTACAATGATTTTGAAAATTGGTAAAAATTATTTCTGGCTGGAGTTCAGCATTAACATTCTAAACCCTAACTGAAGGATGATGATATATCAAATGTATGATATTATATTATAATTAATCTGATATGTATCATATAAATTATAATGTATCATAGCAATTGCCAGATGTTTTCTTGTATTCAAACTGTTTATTGAGTTTTAATTTTTTTATGCATCTCAGTGCTGCTAATTTCTTACGGCAACCTTCAGGCATTTTCTATCTGCATACTCCCTCTCCCTCCTATATTAGCTGCACATCATTGCCTAGGACCGACTTTCTGATAGTTACAACAGTGAACCATGCATGCGCAATATGTTTTGGCACAGCTGCTTGTAGCCTTGACTAGTAGCTAATCATGTTGTAAAGCACTGCACAAACTGTTGGCGCTATATAAATCCTGTATAATAATAATAATTTATTTTTACAATGATTTTGAAAATTGGTAAAAATTATTTCTGGCTGGAGTTCAGCATTAACATTCTAAACCCTAACTGAAGGATGATGATATATCAAATGTATGATATTATATTATAATTAATCTGATATGTATCATATAAATTATAATGTATCATAGCAATTGCCAGATGTTTTCTTGTATTCAAACTGTTTATTGAGTTTTAATTTTTTTATGCATCTCAGTGCTGCTAATTTCTTACGGCAACCTTCAGGCATTTTCTATCTGCATACTCCCTCTCCCTCCTATATTAGCTGCACATCATTGCCTAGGACCGACTTTCTGATAGTTACAACAGTGAACCATGCATGCGCAATATGTTTTGGCACAGCTGCTTGTAGCCTTGACTAGTAGCTAATCATGTTGTAAAGCACTGCACAAACTGTTGGCGCTATATAAATCCTGTATAATAATATTAATGTGACAAGATGTCAATGCAGGAGCACAAAGGGAAGACAGTGACAGTGCATTTGTCACTCTACAACAGGTGGTGCCTAAACAAGGGCCAGCATTGCCAAGAATTATTTCAGTAAAAGTTGCATATTTAAAAATATGCACCTTTAACTTTAGAAGTTACATTAACAAGTCAAAGCCTAAATGGTAAAGTTTAGATCTATTTTAAGTAGATTTTTTTTTTTTGGTATTTTATATTGGCTACATTCCAATCTTGTCAACATGCTGCATTTTAATTTTGACTTCCGTGGAACTAAATTAAAAGTAGTTTAGTTGCTATTAAGATGCATGAAGCCTGGTGATGACAAGCTAGAAAAAGAAAAACCTTTGCTTACGCTACCTCTTACTATGTCATAAAGTCATAAATCATATATAAAATGCCATCATGAGAATGTTGTGTGAACATTAGTCAGTTAAATGAAAGGATGGTAGCTTTCACTGTTCTTCTTTTCAATTCTTCTAGTATGAAGACCCATTGCTTTCTTCCATGGATCTTCTTGACATATCACTTGACATTTCAAGAGGATGTGCTTATTTGGAGAGATTACATTTTGTACACAGGTACTACTTTGATGCTGTAACTATGACTTTTTCATTTTTCTAGTTAAGAAAACAGAGCAGTAGAAAAATTGTTATAATTATCTGGAGCTAAATAAGAAAATGTGCAAAATAAAATGTTACAGTTCTAGGCAGTACTTGTGAAACTACATACAAAGACAACTGTGTGTAACACAGGGTTACTTTCTGCTTAGCAGTCAATCCCCTGGGATACAGAACACCTGACTTCAGTTCACAGCAGTTGGAGATCTGCTAGCTGAATACTGGACCTACCAATCCTCATAGGTCACGGATGGAGCTCCAACCTCAAGACCTCACAGCAACATAGCAGTAATTATGCTTTGACTTCCAAGTTATCCAACACAGGTACCCGAGGTCCCAAATCACCTAGGGTGAAAATCATCACCCAGGCCATTGCACCCTCACACAGGGTAGCAACTAGCCTGGTAGAACCAGTTTAACTAGTTCCCCCTACCAGAGCCCTAAAATTACAGGTGTCTGGTCTCTCTTCTTCATATACATGTTCTTCCATCAAGAATACTCACCAGACAAATAAATCAATGTCCACACAGGATTGCCATTACCTTTTATCAGAAGGTAAATTCTTTACTTGTATAAAATAAAATTACAAGTTTCAAAAGCAGAAAAAGGATTTCCCTTTTTCATTTCTTCCCATAATTAAACTCCATTAGGAGACGTTTAAGTTACACACAATTAGTAGTGTTTTTCTTCCAATGAAGGGGCTGTTGATATCCCTCTCACATATTGGCTTTTGAACAAAATCACATATACTGACTTTAACCTAGGTTTATAAATGTGAGCTTATGTGTACGTGGACTTACTGTTTCCTTTGCATCTTTGAACTTTTATAAAACAAATACAAAAATTCAAGGAGAGTGACCTAGTGCCCCAAACACACTGTACTTCCATTGGGAGAAGACAGTGATTATAACAAGAGAATCTAGCAGGCTGGGTTTACCCAAGTTAATCGATCGATCAACTTGGTACATTCAGCCTGCCCATTAAGGGTTCAAATCTCAGATGGTTCCTGCTATGTACGCCTTGTGGGCACAGACACTTAGATTAACAACTGGCATATAAATAAATTATGAAAAAAATTCTCCTTCCTACAAGAGGAAGAAAAAAACACTGCGCTAACACAATAAATGAACCAAGAAAATATACGTGAGTGTATAAAGAGCTGCCAGTATTAATACTCAGGATACCAAAGTAAATACAACAGAAAAAACAAAGAAAATACGGCGCTCAAAGAACCAAATAATCAATATACCAATAGGTAATGTTGATCTATATGGATAGTGACAACCAATAAATAATTGAAAATTATTAATGAAACCGTGAAGAAGTTATGATAAAATTCCAGTGCTCAACAATACAATTATAGATATGATATTGGTGAAATGTAATAAAAGTCCATAAACACAATCCTTATTCAAATGAATAAAAAGTTCATGTGAAGCTGATAAGTAAATAAGGGTGAGACAGAGATCCTCCACCGGAAAAAGCACCCAAATATTGAGATGTAGTCTCCTTACCAGATCGATAGATCGTATTTCAACGATCACATGGGGCTCAGGGACGTTTAAAGCAGACAAAGGAAGCGTAGAGGAGACGCTGCTTCCCCTCATGTTTTATTGCGCTCTTACTTCTACATAATTGTAAGTGCACTACTATTTCTTATTAAATCCTATATCAAGCGGTTTTACACTATGTGGTCCCCCTGTTTTTTCATTTCATGGGAGCCCGGATGGCTACTGTCCTATTGAAGCATTTTTGAAGTACACAGGATTTGGAATTGCTGTTTACACCTTCCACACTAAGAGATAGTCTCATTGGGAAGACTTTAAACGTCCCTGAGCCCCATGTGATCGTTGAAATACGATCTATATATCTGGTAAGGAGACTACATCTCAATATTTGGGTGCATTTTCCGGTGGAGGATCTCTGTCTCACCCTTATTTACTTATCAGCTTCACATGTACTTTTTATTCATTTGAATAAGGATTGTATTTATGGACTTTTATTACATTTCACCAATACCATATCTATAATTGTATTGTTGAGCACTGGAATTTTATCATAACTTCTTCACGGTTTCATTAATAATTTTCAATTATTTATTGGTTGTCACTATCCATATAGATCAACATCACCTATTGGTATATTGATTATTTGGTTCTTTGAGCGCCATATAAATAAATTATCAAATATATTTATAAGGGTTGACATGTTTGTTATGTAAGTGGCAGCTTTAAAAAGTGCTTATCCCAGCATAAAATATTTCTTCAAACAAAGGTCTGCTACGTTTCAAAAGAGACATCATCTCCTCTCTTCACATTTGGCAAGAAGACTGAGGAAAAAATAAGTGGCTGGTGAGCTACACTGTTCTCACCTGCAAAACCTACGTATTCTAAAATAAGGGATCAGTGCTTAAAGGGGTTGCAAAGGTACACAATTTTGTTTCCTAAATAGCTTCCTTTACCTTAGTGCAGTCCTCCTTCACTTACCTCATCCTTTGATTTTGCTTTTATATGTCCTTATTTCTTCTGAGAAATCCTCACTTCCTGTTCTTCTGTCTGTAACTCCACAAGGGAGGGTGTGAGCACGATACTCCACACCAGGGAGAAAGCCTTGCATTACTGTGTGGAGTTACAGACAGAAGAACAGGAAGCTAAGATTTCTCAGAAGAAATAAGGACATTTAAAAGCAAAATGGAAGGATGAGGTAAGTGAAGGAGGGCTGCACTAAGGTAAAGGAAGCTATGTAGGAAAAACAAATTGTACCTTTACAACCCCTTTGATTTCTAAATTAATTTCTAAATTATCATTCTAATGAACAGGAGAAAAATGTGCCTGGGGAGAGAAAAAAGGACTCTCCTTTTGTCCTGAAGTGTTGTCTTCAACAATATGCCAAGAACACTCAGTAGAATGTGGTAGGCTCCAGATTGTGCTCTGCATGTTATAAATGATTTATAAAATACAACACCGTATAATGTAATAACAGTAATGTCCTGTGGTGCGTGGCTTGCAATATCTGCCCTCCAAAATAAATCAGCCCTTTGTGTTCTTTTGCCTGGTTGTCTCTATAGCACCAAAAAACACCAACATTATCAGATAAACTGAATCTCCACCTGATGATTATTCCAGAAAATTAGCAAATCACAATTATGTACACAGGGAAGACCCAGAAACCAGTTATTTTATGTCCTGATGATATATAACTTGGAAAATGTTTCTAGTTACTTATCTATACCATACTACCTTAGCTGCATATCTCCTTACAGACAATGGTGACCTCTTGTCTAAAAAACTCCACTGCTTTTTTTCTCTCTTAAAGAATTTAGGGCCAGATTCACCAAAGAGATACGACGGCGTATCTCCTGATACGCCGTCGTATCTCTGTTTCTATCTATGCGACTGATTCATAGAATCAGTTACGCATAGATATCCCTAAGATCCGACAGGTGTAATTGTTTTACACTGTCGGATCTGAGGATGCAATACCGCGGCCGCCGCTGGGGGGAGTTCGCGTCGTAAACCAGCGTCGGTTATGCAAATTAGGAGTTACGGCGATTCCCGACGGATTTTCGCGTTCGCTACGTCGCCGCTAGTCTAGTTTCCCGTCGCAAAGTTAGTCGTTTTTTTTTGGTGCCCTAACTTTAGTCAGCAAACGTATTGCTGTCTAAAGTATGGCCGTCGTTCCCGCGTCTAAATTTAAAAATGAACGTCGTTTGCGTAAGCCGTCCGGGAATACGTAATTACGCTACGCCTGTCGTCGTTCGAAAAAATCAGGTCTCCCCTGCCCCTGTATATACAGCTCAAATTATGTTATTGAATTTAAATGGCACACGCCCATTTGAATTGGCCCGCCTTGCGCCGGAGGTCGCCGGCGTAGGTTTTCATCGCAAGTGCTTGGTGAATCAGGCACTTGCGATGAAAACTTGCGGCGGTGTAACGTATCTACGATACGTTACGCCGCCGCTCACCTACGTGAATCTGGCCCATTGTTACTTGGCACATACATAGATGGATGAATGATGAATTGGATTGGTGTGCCAAAGAATAAAAAAATTTTCATTGATGGTAGCGTTTTACATTAACACTCCTGAGCCAGGATAGCTTTTGTCCAACCTACATTACAAACATTTGTTACAGTATAATGTTAATTTCTATCTAAAAGCATTTGCATATCTTTGTCCACTGATTAATTTTGGATCATTGTGCTCATTATACATTTTCACTGTTTGTTAGAGACTTGGCTGCCCGCAATTGCTTGATTTCGGTGAAAGAATACAATGACCCAACAAGAACAGTGAAGATTGGGGATTTTGGACTTGCTAGAGATGTATATAAAAGTGACTATTACAAAAAGAAGGGAGAAGGACTTCTGCCTGTCCGATGGATGGCTTTGGAAAGTCTTATTGATGGGATCTTCACCAATCGCTCTGATGTATGGTGAGTTTTACTACCTCAAATTGTGAACTTATTTAAAAAAATAAAAAGTGTTCAGGTAGGGATCAGGGCAAGTACAGGAAGAATACCAAATATAGAGGGTGCAGCTCTGCATAGACACCAATCTGCTTCCAGATTTTATTGTTAAAGCTTAATTGAACAAGCTGAATTTAGAAGCTGATTGGCTACCATGCACAGCTGCACCAGATTCTGAGTGCTCCGGTTTAGTAAATTCCCTCAAAAGTGTGTGTGTGGCTGAGCCTGGAGAGCCCTCATTATCATATACATAGGTTTTACAATAGGGTGACCAGACATCCCCGGTTTCAGAGGACAGTCCCCGAATTAAGGACCAAGTCTGTCCCCGGTTTTATCCCTGGATTGGATTTGAGCAGGGGCTGATGCAATTCTAAAAACAGTCAGTGCAAAATAATAAAAAAAAATCTGAATTACAGCTTAGGGAGAGGAGGGGTATTTTTTTCATTGTCTGTGCCCCTTTCTGATGATCGTGTGCTGGTCGGAGCAGAGGGAATATTTCTTCAGTTTCAGGTGCATGCCCATTCAACTCCGCTCGCATGTTCTTCTGCCTTGGCTCAAGTCCCGGCCAGCCGCCTGCCTGTCTCCTTGCCTTCCCTGGCGGAGTGATCTTCCTCCGCTCCCCACCCAGTAGTAGCCGGGTAAGACTTGACAGGCTGTGAGCCGGGCGGCGACGGGCATAGAGTCGCTGATTGCCACCATTACTAGTAAAAAAAATATGTCCCGGATTTCATTTTAAGAATCCGGTCACCTTATTAGTTATATCTATTTTGTTAGAGTGGGCCTGTATCTATTCATGTGCCACAACCTCATGTTGGCAGAGTCTGGAAGAGGATTGTAAATTAGGACAGGCACATAACTTGTCACCTGTTACTTTCAGTAACACATCTGCCTGTCTGTGGTCAGCTTTAAGGTAAATGCATGTGGATGTATTGTACTCCATCCTTGTTCTGTAAGATTCGTGAAAACAAACGGGAGTGACAGGTGAAGGATAGAGCACGGAGAGGGACTGCTATTCATCTATTTTTCTCTCTGAAATATGCATTTGTTGCTCACATAACTCACATAACTCATTCTGAACTTAACAGACCTCTAAAGCATTCTGCTTATTTTCTTACCTTAGTTTCTTTTCATCTCTGCTCTGTGCATGCAGCAAATATGTTGCTGCGTGAGGAACACCCTGGATTTATATTTAAATTTCCTTTTCTCACCTGTGTACGTTTTTTTTCTAATTCAAATTTTGTAATTCAACCAGTAGACAAATAAATAAATAAATACATAAATAGTGTAATAAAAATCCACCAATATACAGAATAATATATCCACAGTTGATCCAGAGGAGGAAGGCAAAAAAATCCTATAAAGCATGGTCCCATTTGCTCCAGTGGGGGAAAAATAAATTCCTTCCTGATCCCCAGAAAGCAATCATATAATGCCTGGATCAACAATCCCTGGTGTTAGTACCTTTTTTAATGTTCAGTAAGGCAGAACTTGACAAGATTTTTTATTTATTATCACATATTGATATGATTATTTGCATTAAGCTGTTGTCCTTTTTCAGGACAGGTTTACAGGTTTAATATATCGGGCACAGTATGACCTATAACAATATAATTTTGGAATATGTTTAATATATTATAAGAACTGTTTTTCCCAGCTGATATTTATATATATATATTTCTATTTCAGGTCTTTTGGGGTTCTTTTGTGGGAGCTCTTTACATTGGGTCAGCAGCCTTATCAAGGTTATTCAAACATGGAGGTTTTACATTATGTACGCTCTGGAAGGAGAATAGATTCTCCTGATAACTGCCCTGATGACATGTAAGTAGAAATCCTTAATTCATTATACTAGTACCAGTGCACGTTTAAATTACCATTACTACTATCATGCAAGTTATCTTGATGTAAACAGTCTAAACAATAGACATGTGCACTCGTTTTCGTCCAAATGCATTTTTGTCCGAATTTTGTGTATTTTCATTACAGTTTTAAGAAAGGAAATTGAACGCGCACAATTCGAAATCCGAAAGATCCGACATAAAAAAATGCTTTATTTTCATTTTCGTTCGTCTATTGAACCTGCGGTCAAATGTGCCTAACCTTAACTCTATTAGTCCAAGATTATTCTACATAGAGCGGAAAGATTTGACATAGAGAGAAAAGATTTGACATTATAGAGACAGTGTTGGGGTAGACCATTCGACAAGAACGACAAAAATTCGACGAAGCAGCGAAAAACATACAAATGTTGAATCTGTCATTGAAGGCTTATGGTGTCTGTCAAAAGTTCTAAGAAGATTTGACAAGCAGCTAAACTGTATGACACCGCAATTGTAAATTTCCAGTCAAATGCTCAGCCCATAGGCTATTGAAGAATTTGAATGTTGGTTGACTAGTAATAATAATTTATAAATATAATTATTATTAGTGACATACAACATTAGAATTCTACTATAGATTGTAGGCGGAACATTAGACCGGAAATGTACGATTCGACGTACAGTTTAGCTGCTTCGTTGAATCTTCTTAGAACATTTGACAGACACCGTAAGCCTTCAATGACAGATTTGAACGAATGTCGGGAGTAACTAAATACATTTATTTTTCGGACGAAAACGAAATTCCGAAACAAAATTCAGTGCACATGTCTACTGATGCTTATGTAAACATCTTATATGCAGTGTACAACTATAACGAAAGAAATATATAATTCTACTAACATTCATTTGCTGGCTCTTTAAATAAAAATGAAATATCTGACACTAGGCTAGTTTCCACTGTGATTAAAACAATTGTGTTTAATAAAAAAATTAATATGATCACTGCATGCGTTCTAGTGAAGCTGCCCTGTTATAACACCAGAAATACTGTTTTGTTACCCAGTGGATAGCCCTGTAGATGAGCCACCCTTGATATTTGGAGCTATAAGATACCTACTAAAGTACTGAATGACTGGTTGATTGTACATGGACTATATTTGTGTATGCATATGGTTGACTCTTGCACAATATAAGGATTTGGCAACAATGCAAACTCATATCTTTCAGATTTGTTCTGGGGAGAAATGTTGGAGGGTCTCCCCTGCCCCTGTATATACAGCTCAAATTATGTTATTGAATGAATATTCAGGAGAATCTTTTTTGAAGGTTGCAACCTAGGTTTATAATGAATTGAAAGTTATGAGACATAGTGGAGATGTGTTGCTCATTACTGCCAATGTCTCATCTTTGTATACTATTATTCACATAATAAGGGTTTTGAGGCTGCTGAGCATTATTTGAATTCGAATGATTTTCTGCCTCTTATACAGAAAGAGACTGTATTAAAATTACTTTTGCTATGGAACATAATTATTTTTGGTACAGGTTGACCTTTTATTTACAACAAAATGCGTAGCAAAGGGATTAAAATCTGCTTCCAGCCTTGCAAATTTATTAATAGTTTGGTGGGAGGAAGTGCAATTTTTGGTAACCCCTATTCTTGAGTTCTTTTGGAGGCAATGTATTGATAACACCCTCCTTATATTGAGGGGCGAAGTTGATTCTAACTTTATAATCTGCCTTTACAGTAACAATTGGGGTATAAGATTTACCTATAAATGGAAAAGTGTTTTGATTAATGTTTTGGATTTGGTCATTTTTTGCAAGGGGGATTATTTTTTGATCAGAACCCATCTATAAAAAACTGTTAGGAAAGGCTACATTCCTATAGGAAGTTGCCACCACACCTCTTGGCTGAAGGCTATTCCAAGGGAACTGTTTCAAACGATTCAGGAGAAACTGCACTTAGAGGGAAGATTATGTGACACAGGTGGCTATTTTTACACAAAGTTTTTTGCAAAAGAGATTATTAGCATGATGTTTAAGAATAGGAAATGAATTCTGTCCTTAATATTGAGCATGGTTCTTTGTTAACCTCAAAAGTTTGTACATCCATAAGTGGATGTACAGTCCCTTCAGAATAAAAGTTGAGTGGGACGTTGGCGGTTTTATCAGTAACAGATTCTAGTACAGTATTCTATCCTTCTTTTAGATATTGAAGTACAATAAATAAATGTTCCTTGTTTTTTTTAGGAGTTTTAATATTTTTTTATTTGAGTTTTTATTGGGATGTTGATGTCTTATGTTGGAATGTTTTATGTTGTAAACAATTAGAATTCACACACCACAGACTATTGTAATGGCATTTCAATTATGCTTTTAATATTTGAAACTAAACAATAATGTCTGGAGCTTTGGGAGATTTTCTCTATGGCAGCAATATGATATTAGGATTTCTTTAGCCGTCAAGATTTCCCTTTTGTCCACTAGATGGCAATCTGGCAGTACTTTATAACAATTTAAAAAAAGTAAATTAAAATATATTTTTTTACCGTTTAAATTTGCATTGGTTTTGGTTTCTTGTTTTGTTATTTGGACCGTTCTGTATATTGTTATCTTATGTGGGAGTTGTTGCGGAGCGCTGGATAATCCCAATCCTAATTTATATATAACATTGACTGTGGATGTCGTTGACTAGCCCTCTTCCCCTGATGATGTCAGTTTAGCGAAGAAACTTGTTGAGCAGGGCCTGGTCCATTATGTCATCATGCACGCCGGTGAACTGTCGGCAATATTTTCCCTCTTTGTGCTGGTCTCTACATACTGTATCTCATGTGAGTGATATTTTTTCCAAATGCGAAGGTCTTTTAAACGCTACACTATAGGATTTGTCACTTTGTCCTCCTTATGCTCCATATGAGTTGTGATGTTAAATGCTGAGGCACTGGAGTACCTCTGTAGATGAAGGCTGTGTGTCAGTCAGCTGCCATCTATCTCTTATAATATAAGATCCTATATTTCTGGCAAGGAGTTTGAGCACTTGTGGGCACCACAAAGTGGACACCTGTGTGCAGTGTGATTTTGGGCACATCACTATTTTCATAAGAATAAGTGTGTTTGGTTTTACACAAGAACATTTTCACATGTTAAATATGAGACTTGCACTATAAGCTATTTTGCACAGATTTTTTAATAAATAATATAGTCTCCTGAAAAGCACAACACTGTACTCCCAGGAGACATTGCGATCAACTCCCAGCAAACACTGGGGCGCTGGGGAAGAGAGGAGACCAGGAAGTGTCTCTTGAAAACCACAGATTCACGGTATTTGAATGAACTATACATTTTTTATTAGCCAAATGTTCATATACATATTGAGCTGGTCTCGATAAGCTGTATTTAATATTTAGGGTGAACATTTCAATGTACTGTAAACCTTACTGTACTAGATTAGCTAGTACATTTCACATAATGGTTTTACGTGTTAACACTTGACATTGTGTTTTTTTTACTGTTCATGTAATACTTATGAATGTTAATTTCACCATTTCATTAGCAATAAAAGCAAGATCAAGTAACAATCAGTCTTTCTGTATGGCAACTTTAAATTTGTAGCTAGGAAAAGATGTGTTTATAAAAAAAAAAACGGAAGACCCCTCAGTCTTTAAAAATAAACCTAACCTAGCCTGTTGCCTGCGGAGCCCAAGGCTGGCTTGTAGGGGTAAGCTGCTTAGGTCACTATCCTTCTTTTTGTGGGATTGACCTAGAACTCAGCGCCTGTATGTTGCTCCTGTTAGTTAACTATATTGTCTGTTGCCACTACAGCCAGTTATTAATGGAAGTGCTGAATTCTTTAAATTCCATTTATCCTAAACATAGTTCTGAGCATGAAGAGCCGAGGAAAGGGTCGTTAATCGTCTCTTATTTCTGCTTCGCTATAGAAGATTATCATTTCCTAAACTATCCATCAATGATCAGTTTAGGGTTCAAAGATGAGAAGTGCAAGCCTATTAGAAACCTTGGCAGTTTGTATATGGCTATTTATTAGGAAGTAATGAAGTTAGCTTGTAGACTTCACAAGAAGAAATTCATTTTCCTAGGAGATTCTAATGCAATTTATTGGACAGTTTTTCTATGCAATTAAATAAGAAAACTATACCATTTTTTAAAATAACAGGAGCAATCAATGAAATAATATAAAAATGACATGACCATAAATAGATACAAATATTATGTGCACACTATTTAAAAAAAAGAAACAATTTTCCACATGATAAAAGCTGTGACAACTTGCAATATCCTTCACCTTAAAATAAGACTGTACAATACAATTGCTGCTTTACCGGCATATGTAACAAAACATAAACATATAACAAATTAATAAATTATTACAGCACATCAAACCACATCAATAATAAAACATTGTCACAACATTGGATGTGTCCAAAAAATGTCCCAATGTTCATTTGTTATACGTTGCAGATGATGCAGTCCCATTATATAAACCCAGATCCCCAAATTAGTATAAAAGGAAATTCCATCTCATGGCATATTGTTTCCAACCCATTGTAAACCTTTGCGTTGTAGTGTATATATACTGTATGTGAAAGCAGAACTAAACCCATTAATTTAGCAGTTTCCCAAAACAGTTACATTCAAGGCATGGCATGAATGATAATTCACAGTTGCCTCTGCTCTCAGCTAAACTGTTCAGGCATCAAATATCTGGTGTCATAACAAACAAAGGCTAAGATGGCAGCTTCCTTAATTGTAAAGGACAGGAGGACTTAGTTCAGCTTTAATAAGCAAATGAAACTGCAAGTATGTATTATGCCCGTACACACGGTAGTTTTTTGTGATGAAAAAAAAAAACGACGTTTTAAAAAACGTAATTTAAAATGATAGTGTGTGGGCAAAACGTTGTTTTATGTCTTCAAAAAAAACGACAAAAAAAAAAATTCGAACATGCTTGAATTTTTTATGTTGTTTTTTGTGTCATAAAAAATGACCGTGTGTGGGCAAAACGACGTTTAAAACCTGCGCATTCTCAGAAGCAAGTTAGGACGCGAGTTTGAATGGAACAGAGTGCCGTCGTACGTGCTGAACGTAACCGCGCTTTGCTAGAGCTTTTGGAAAAAACAATGGTGTGTATGCTACGTCGTTTTTGAAAATGAAGTTTGAAAAACGTCGTTTTTTTTCATGCTAAAAAACAACGTTTTTTTTCATCACAAAAAACGACCGTCTGTATGCGGCATAATAATAATTACATAGCGGGACCCATTTTGTTATTGTTTCCTGAAAACGTGAAGCTCTTGCTTGTAGAACTTGACGTGAAGCAGTCTGGAACTATGAAAAGCACTCATGGACCAGGAATAATGATTTATTTTCCCGTCGGGATTCCAGGCTGTTTTCCTGGTGGGAAAACTACTAGGGAGCATACAAACGGCCGGGATTCCCAGCTAAATGCTCCCCTGGCAGTTTTCCTGCAGGGAAAACCGGTCGTGTGTACGAGGCTTAAGGCTTTATACTTTGATCTTTAATAATTAATTGTGTACACTGCTGACTAAAAAAATGTAGCCCATTTTTTTTAAAGTGCCTGTATGCAAGGACATGTAAAGATGCACTATGTATAAATGAGTAAATAAGATCTGAGTTGCTGGTCAATATTTTACATGTGTGTGATTGTAAACTGTTAATTTGAGGTTAAAATTCCAAAATTCCATCCTGATAGCTTGATTATTTTTTTACTTGTGTATGTGCATACGCACATACACAAGACATGTTGGCCAGGAATACTGATGTTTAAACATCAGGTAGCATGCACCAGTACCATGTGCAAGTACCCAAAATTTACTTCCTGACTTTTATGCATACCTTCCAACATTTCAAGATAGGAATGAGGGACACCTACTTCAGTACCTGACCGCGATATTTTACATAATCGCGGTCAGGCAGTGCGACATTGGCCGCCCCACAACCCCTGTCACTGGAACCAGCGCTGAGCTCTGTTACTCCACCCGCAATACATTCCTATAGATGCGCTGCACAGCCTCACAGTGGCGATATCCAGCGCAATCCCATCGCGCTGGATATACAAAATCGGCGGCACCTACTGTACCAAACGTATATAGGCATAGGACACGCCCCCTGTCACACCCGCTTAAAGGTGAATTAACCCCCCAAAAAAGGTTAATAAATCCACAAGGGTTTTTTTTTTACCGCTACTATTTCTTTTTTATTGGCTTTTTAAAATAAAAAAATGCAGCAATTTATAAATGGGATGAAAGGTTTAGCACTGCGAAACATTTTTTGAAAGATAAAAAGTGGGACATTGCTCCAATTCAGGGACAATTCTCCTGAAATCAGGAACAGTTGGGTGCAATGTGGTTATGTAGCTAAAATGACAAAATCAAAGATATATATTGGTCCTATATATACATGACTCCTAAAGCGGGAGTTCACCCAATGGAGTTTTTTTTTCCCTTTTCCCCTTAGATGGATGCTCATTTTGTCTAGGGGAATTGACTAGTTATTTTAAAATATGAGCCGTACTTACCGTTTTCGAGATGCATCTTCTCCGTCGCTTCCGGGTATGGGTCTTCGGGACTGGGCGTTCCTTCTTGATTGACAGTCTTCCGAGAGGCTTCCGACGGTCGCATCCATCGTGTCACTCGTAGCCGAAAGAAGCCGAACGTCGGTGCGGCTCTATACTGCGCCTGCGCACCGACGTTCGGCTTCTTTCGGAAAATCGTGACGCGATGGATGCGACCGTCGGAAGCCTCTCGGAAGACTGTCAATCAAAATAGGAACGCCCAGTCCCGCAGCCCATACCCGGAAGTGACGGAGAAGATGCATCTCGTAAACGGTAAGTACAGCTGATATTTTAAAACAACTAGCCGATTCCCCTAGACAAAACGAGCATCCATCTAAGGGGAAAAAGTGTTATGTACGGGTGAACCCCCGCTTTAAAGACGTAGCATAAGGATGTGACATCTTACAAAATATACATCAAACACATGTATTTTTCTCTACTACTACACTGGGAAAGTATGAATATTGGTCTTTGAGGATGATTTACTAAAGGCGTAAAGATTGTTAAATTAGTTCACAAAAAAATTAAAGCTAAAGCTATGCTAATTTGGATTACCCAATCAAGTGAAAAAAAGGATTTTGTCTGAAATAAATGATTAAAGTGAACTACTGAGAAACAGATACTAATATTTAAGAAAGGTGGAGAGAGGCAGTATTAAATGGCCCAACCCCATGTGCACTATTTTCTGTTTGCTTGTTTCTCTTTTCTTACCAGCAGAGGGAACCATATATACACACAGAACTATACCATGCTTGTGTGTATTGTCTTTTATTTAGCAGTGTTAAAACACTCAGTCTGCAGTAATGAGAACACCAGACATCCTATTTGGCAACAAACAAATGTTAGCATAATAAAAAGATGTAATTTTGATAATTAATACACGTCAACATTTTGACATTGATACAAATAATTTTACTTATGTGGAAGTTTTAAAATACATCTTATCTTTGCATACACAAATTTTATATCTCTTGTAACCAGATATGCTGTATAAGATCTTGAAATTTGTAGTGCTCATGGTATTGAGCATTTTGTTACATGACCAAGCAATAAACAAATGATGAAGCTTCTGACAAATGAATGATGTTTGATTAATGATTTAATGACAAAAACCTAATGCCCCAGGGTCCATTCAGTCATTACCCACTTAAATGTTATAGAGCACTTCTCCAAGTGCTGTGATCAGTAAATAAACTGACAGTCGTTTCACAGTTTTACTCTTTACAAAAAGACAGATAAACCCCTGTTAAGAGTCACTGCTTCACAAAATATTTAATTATCCATGATATTGCACCTTTCAGTTATTTTAGATAACTGGCCTGTAGGGCTATATGTGATGTGTCAGGGAAAAAATACCTTTTAAAATCCTTTAATCTATATACTATATTGTCATCTTTCCCCAAGCTCATAAGTAATATAACTGCCGCACATGTGCAATAAGACTTTGTGACAATCAGATACAATTTTTACAAAATATTTTATTTAAACTTGGACTTGGGGCACAGTTAGCCTGCTCATTGATTCTTATATTCATCCTATCATATAGATTTAAAGCTGAACTTTAGGATAAACAAAAATTGTAAATAGACTATTGGCATGTGAAATTTTTACTTGAATCTTGATGTAATTTGTGTATTTCTTCCAGATCTGGGCAGTAAAGCAGTGTGAAGCTTTTGCTCTGTGTAGGAACTTCCTGTAATAAAGACTGGTCAGTGCTGCTCTCTCCTTGTGTAGAGTGACTGGTCTTGTCTCCGCTCCCTCTTGTAGTTTTCTGCAGAAAGCCTGTAGTAGGTGGGGTCCCTCTCACAACGTTACTCTTTGAACAGGCTTTGTATATTAATGTAATGATGTCACAACTACTTTTTATATGGTGTTATCTGGGTTAACAAAGGCACACTAAAGTGGATTTATATAATTTGTGGCCATTGAGAAATATATTTGTGTGTGTGTGTGTGTATATATATATATATATATATATATATATATATATATATATATATAAAATTATACATTATGGTTTGCAAGTGGTTTACCGGGGTTTTTGCTGAAACTATCGGCCATAATCCCAGTATTTTCTTTTTCAGCCAGTGGCTTTCTTTCACATGAAAGTAGTCCAAGTGGTTTATGAGTCATTGGAATGGTTTCAGGAGCGGTGATGTCCTCCCCTTCTGTCACTTACCTGAGTTTCTCAGACTTACCGTTTTCACAGGAGCGCAAGAGAAATGATCCGACAGTGTGGCCGGCTGGTCACAGAGGTGGACAGAGACCAGATCATCTCTGAGTGCCTCCATGGCCTTGGAGGACCAAAGCAACATCACTTCCGGTCTAGGGCGGAGGTAAACACATTTTTTTTATAAAAAAAAAAAAAAGATCGATTTTTTTTTTAATCTTTTGCTTTTAAAGGTAAAGGAGAGATTTGGGTCTTTTTGACCCCAGATCTCTCCATAAAGAGGAACTGTTATCCTTATTTCTATTACAGTGGATGCTTACATTCCTTGTAATAGAAATATAAGTGATAATTATAAAAAAAAATTAATAATAAAAAAAAAAAAATTAAAGCACCCCATCCCTCTGTGCTTGGGCGCAGAAGCAAATGCATACGAAAGTCATGCACACATATGCAATCACCAACTTATTCCCTAGGGCAGTGATGGCGAACCTTGGCACCCGTGATTTTTTTTAACTACATTTCCCATGATGCTCAACTACACTGCAGAGTGCATGGTGCATGAGCATAATGGGAAATGTAGTTCCAAAACATCTGGGGTGCCAAGGTTTGCTATTACTGCTCTCTGTTAATAAATATATATATATATATATATATAAGGTTTGGGGGTTATACATAATTTCCTAGCAATAAATACTGCTTTAACCTTGTAAACAGAAGAGGCGTGCTCTTTAACCACTTCAGCCCTGGAAGGATTTGTTCCCTTCCTGACCAGAGCCCTTTTTACAATTTGGCACTGCGCTGCTTTAACTGGTAATTGCGTGGTCATGCAATACTGTACCAAAACAAAATTTGTGTCCATTTTTTACTAATACAATAATCTCAATTTTAGTCATACATTTAAGCGAAATGCATTCAGCCACATGTTTTGGGTAAAAAAAACTCAATAAGCGTATATTTATTGAAGGATGGATGGCCTCACTCCAAAAACCGTACAGGTTGTCTTTTATTAAATGAACAGCAAATACATCACCAAATCACAGCAACAGAAACAGGGGAACAGCCGATGTTTCGCACAAAATCAGTGCTTATATGAATAAGCACTGATTTTGTGCGAAACATCGACTGTGACACAGAGAGAGAACCAAGGTGAGTCACAGTGTTCAGTGTGCTGTGTGCTGGGGAATGGCATCCCCAGCATCCCTTTACATCTCCTCTGGGCTGCCCCTGCTCTGGATGTTTTATGGCATGATAGATTGCATAGGATAAACAGCCCCTGCCCATTCCAGCGCCTCAGTAGTCCATCTACAGATGTGATGTGTAATGAGATGTACCAAGAGCCCTTTCACACACACAAAGGGGAGGAGTTAGTAAAATGGCCGCACCCATTTTGGGTACCAGAAATATTTCTGCACCCAGGCGCCTTTGACCCTAGGATCGGCCCTGGCTATAATGGCAGGGCAGTACAACCCCCCCTTCAAATGACCCCATTTTGGAAAGTAGACACCCCAAGGAATTTGCTGAGAGGCATGTTGAGCACATTGAATATTTTATTTGTTTGTCACAAGTGATTGAAAAATTACAAAAATAAATTGACACAAAGTTGTCACTGAATTATATATTGCTCAAACATGCCATGGGCATATGTGAAATTACACCCCAAAATTCTTTCTGCTGCTTCTCCTGACAACAGGGATACAGGGATGTGGGAGACTTTTTGGGAGCTTAGCGGCATAGAGGACACCGAAAACCAAGCACTCCTCACTACCTATCACAGTTTCGGAGACCCTGAAATGTCAAGATGGCACAAACTCCCCCCCAATGACCCCATTTTGTAAAGTAGACACCCCAAGCTATTTGCTGAGAGGCATATTGAATCCATTTATTTTTTTATATTTTGCCACAAGTTTCAGGAAAATTACAAAAACATTTTTCTCTCACAAAATTGTCACTAAATTATATATTGCTCAAACATGCCATGGGTGTATGTGAAATGACTCCCCAAAATACATTCTTCTGCTTCTCCTGAGTACGGGGATACCACATGTGTTGGACTTTTTGGGAGCCTAGCTGCGTACAGGACCCCAGAAACCAAGCACTCCTCACTACCTATCCTCACTACCTATCACCATTTCGGAGGCCCTGAAATGTCAAGATAGCATGACCCAATTTTGGAAAGTAGACACCCCAAGCTATTTGCTGAGAGGCATGTTGAGTATTTTGCAGATCTCGCCTTTTGTCACAAAGTTTTGAAAATTGAAAAAAAGAATGTTTATTTTTCTTTCTTAATTTTCAAAAACAAATGAGAATCAGAAGGGCTCTTCCTGGTATTTAACCACTTAAGACCCGGACCAAAATGCAGCTAAAGGACCTTGCCCCTTTTTGCTATTCAGCACTGCGTCGCTTTAACTGACAATTGCGCGGTCGTGCAATGTGGCTCCCAAACAAAATTGTTGTCCTTTTTTTCCCACAAATAGAGCTTTCTTTTGGTGGTATTTGATCACCTCTGCGGTTTTTATTTTTTGCGCTATAAACAAAAATATAGCGACAATTTTGAAAAAAATTCAATATTTTTTACTTTTTGCTATAATAAATATCCCCAAAAAAGATATAAAAAAAGTTTTTTTTTCCTCAGTTTAGGCCGATACGTATTCTATTACCTATTTTTGGTAAAAAAAATCGCAATAAGCCATTGGTTTGCGCAAAATATAATTTAATGTTTACAAAATAGGGGATAGTTTTATGGCATTTTTATTGATAATTTTTTTTTTTTTTACTACTAATGGCGGCGATCAGCATTTTTTTTCGTGACTGCGACATTATGGCGGACACATCAGACAATTTTGACACATTTTTGGGACCATTGTCATTTTCACAGCAAAAAGTGCTATAAAAATGCATTGATTATTGTGAAAATTACAATTGCAGTTTAGGAGTTAACCACTAGGGGACGCTGTAGGGGTTAAGTGTGACCTCATGTGTGTTTCTAACTGTAGGGGGGTGGGGCTGGACTTGTGACGTCACTGATTGTCTTTCCCTATATCAGGGAACAGACAATCAGTGACACTGCCACTGTGAAGAGCGGGAAAGGTGTGTTTACACACACCTCTCCCCGTTCTTCAGCTCCAGTGACCGATCGCGGGACACAACACCAGTCCCCGTTGGAATTTGGACTGTGGTATCTGCATGAAGGGAGGACAGAATGAAAACATTCCGTAAATCCCTCCACTTCACTGCAAGCAAATTTTTACATCTCAAGCGGGCTCTCTCCCCCAGCCTAAGACGGGAATCTACAAGCCGCTGGGGTAAGCCCCAGCGATTAGATCACACGGTGCCACATGCACCTATTCCACAGTCAAAAAGGTGACTAAAAAGCGTCCGCTTATGTAATAATTGTCAATGTACAAGTGGTACCCTTTTCTGAATAAGGATGACACCAAGTTCCACACAATCTTACCCGCGCTCCCAATGTAGTATGGGCAGTTCTCCGGCTCCACGTGACTATCTTTTCCCTCGTAAACCATAAAACTATATTTATAGCCTTTTACCCTGTCACAGAGCTTATACAACTTGACCCTATATCTGGCACGCTTGCTGGGAAGATACTGTTTGAAAGACAAGTGGCCAGAAAACATTTTCAGGGACTAATCAACACAGACAACTTGATTGGGGGTAAACAAGGCTGCAAACTGTTGGTTAAAGTGGTTTACGAGGGGCCGAATTTTGTAGAGCCGATTTTCATTGTCATTGAAGTACATAAATTGCAAGATCTGCTCGTATCTAGCCCTGGCCATGGATGCAGAGAACACAAGTAAATGGTGAATTGGGTCAGTGGACCAATATGACCGCGACTCACTCTTTTTAGTTATACCCATGAGGAGAGATAGGCCCGGGATGGTTTTAAATATGGAAACCGTAATAGGTTTCCAATCTCTGGCAAGGATCAACTGGGGATTAGTGAACGGGGGAAGTACCAGTGCTGCAGAAGTGGTGGGCTCCCAATTAGGATTGGCAAATGCAGCAGGAAGGGCACTATGGGCTCAACAGGTCTGTGTTCGAACGCTGTAGTTATGTGTTTAGTGTTTTGTAAGTGACAGTGATCGTTTGATACTGCACTTGGGTGGGCTGGGCTGGGTTGTGCGGAGAGGCTAAATGCAGGTGCTACTGGGGAGGCTAATATAGTTCTGATCAGATCAAAGATATTGATCCATTCAGACACTATACTACTAAGGGAAGTGTATGGTGTGTGCGTGGCTGTTGACACTACTGGCATTTATCTGATGCTGCCTCTGGCAACGCAAACCCTAACTGATGCTAAATCTAATGTCACCCACCAGGTGATCAGGGGGATCAAAATGTATTGGGTAATATATGGCGGGTGCCCATATGCTATAAAATCATAACTTACTAACCAGCGTCACCCGTGACACTAATACAGTGATCACTGGTGACAGGGGGTGAAAGGGTTAACTGGGGAAGATCAAGGGGTTAAAACCTTTATTCGGTAATGTATGGGGGTACCCTGACGCTATAAAAGAATGACAGTGAAACAAACCAACTAACTGGCTAACCCGTGACACTAATACGGCGATCAGAATATAGACCTATACACTATATTAGTGACACTGGAGACAGGGGGTAAAAGGGTTACCTGGGGGCGATCAAGGGGTTAAACCCTTATATGGGGGGTTTAGGGGGTACCATAGACCTACCCGGGCCTACTACTAACTGCCGTAACACTTATTAGTCACAAATGACACCAATACAGTGATCAGTGAAAACTGCACTTGGTGACACTTTGACAGGCAGAGGACAGTCTCTCATTTTCCAGAACCGATCTCCAGGTCCAGGCCATAAATCATTGACCTGGGCCTGGAGAATAATCGGTTCTGAAGCGAATCAGATTGCCGTGGGTGCGCCGGGAGTGCGCACCCCTCTAGGCGGCCGCACTCCTGACATATACCTAGGTGATTTGCCCAGGAGAGCTGACCTGCCACAGTATAATGAAGACGGCTGGTCGGCTACTGGTCAAGAAGGTAACCACATGATCTCCAGAAGATTTAGCCCCCTTTATGACCAGGCCACTTTTTGCGGTATAACACTGCCCTAGTTCATGCACCGCTGTATACAAATAAAATTAATGTAATTTTTTTCCCCACAAATAGAGCTTTCTTTTGGTGGTATTTGATCACTGCTGTGTATTTTGTGCGCTATAGACAAAAAAAGACTGACAATTTAAAAATCTATAAAACATATCCAATGATAAAAATAAAAAATACATTTAGGCCAGTATGTATTCTGCTACATATTTTTTTTTTAAATCCCAATGAGCATATATTGATTGGTTTCCGCAAACGTTATAGGGGTGGATTTGCAAAAACTGGTGCAGTCTGAATCTGGTGCAACTGTGCATGGTAGACAATTAGCTTCTAACTCAAGCTTGTTTAATTAAGCTTTGGCAATAAAACCTGAAAGCTGGTTTCTATGCAGAGTTGTATGGAAGAGCCCTGGGGCCATCATAAAAAAAAAAATACTAAATTCTGAGTTTCAAAGTCAGAATTCTGAGATTAAAAAGACAGAATTCTGTGTTTCAAAGTCAGAATTCTGAGATTAAATGTCAGAATTCTGTGTTTCAAAGTCAGAATTCTGAGATTAAATGTCAGAATTCTGAGATTAAAAAGACAGAATTCTGAGTTTCAAAGTCAGAATTCTGAGATTAAATGTCAGAATTCTGAGTTTCTAAATATAGCAGTCTCTATTAGGAGGATTTTAGGAGCAATTAGCAATAATGTAGTAACACCCATAGACCATCATTCTGCAGACATACAAGTCTGGTGCTCTAGATATAGATCTGTAAATCTATCTTAGTTACAGCATACAGTATGGGGAAGCAGGCAATGCTGGGCTCTCTGGTTCCTCTACAGTCCCACAGTTTACTGTCATTTGCTCTAACATAAAGAGGGATGCTGAAAACGAGTGTATTGTGTGTGTGAGTGGTGGGGGGGGGGGGGGGGATGACACAGCTTCCATAGATAACAGAACACAATGCACCCCAACTTTTAGGAAACATTGCACTGTTGCCCCAACAAGAGGGAATTGTGAGCACAATGTGTGTCTTTGTTCAGAACGGCTTGATTATAGCAATTACATGTCTGGACTAATTCTTTCAGAGAATGAACCCCATATTACACATAAAAATCAATACATGTATATAGCTTGAGAAATAGCTCAATGCATAGAGTGACAGACTTGTGATTGATATTTTGTGGGTTCGAATCCAGGAGACAGCACAATTTGTTTTTTAGTTATATGTATATATACATATTATTTTATACATTGCTCTTAGATTAAAATAGAGATGTCCCAATACCAATATTAGTAAATCAATATATTGAAAATGTATATGTCTTCAAAAAATTAAGCTCTGAGCTGGATTCGAACCCAAAACTTAAAAACACAGAAGTCTATTACTCTAACCATTGAGCTATAACCCAAATCATAAAACTCTGCTGTTTTTTTAGGTTTAATATGGGGTTCATTCTCTGTAAGAATTAGTCCAGACATGTGATTGCTATGATCAAGCCGTTCTGACCATAGACACACATTGTCCTTCTGCCTTCTAGCCATTCACAATTCCCTAATGTTGGGGCAACAGTGCAATGTTTCCTTAAAGTTGGGGTGCATTGTGTTCTGTTATCTATGGAAGCTGTGTCACCCCCCCCCCCCCCACACACAGAATACACTCGTTTTCAGCATCCCTCTTTATGTTAGAGCAGATGACAGCAAATGGAGGAACCAGAGAGCCCAGCACTGCCTGCTTCCCCATACTGTATGCTGTAACTTAAATAGATTTACAGATCTATATACAGAGCAAAAGACTTGTATGTCTGCAGAATGATGGTCTATGGGTGTTACTACATTATTCTTAATTGCTCCTAAAATCCTCCTAATAGAGACTACTATATTTAGAAACTCAGAATTCTGATATTAAATCTCAGAATTCTGACTTTGAAAGTCAGAATTCTGAGATTAAAAGTCAGAATTCTGAGTTTCAAAGTCAGAATTCTGAGTTTCAAAGTCAGAATTCTGAGATTAAAAGTCAGAATTCTGAGATTAAAAGTCAGAATTCTGAGATTAAAAGTCAGAATTCTGAGTTTCAAAGTCAGAATTCTGAGTTTCAAAGTCGGAATTCTGAGATTAAAAGTCGGAATTCTGAGTTTCAAAGTCAGAATTCTGAGATTAAAAGTCAGAATTCTGAGATTAAAAGTCAGAATTCTGAGATTAAAAGTCAGAATTCTGAGTTTCAAAGTCAGAATTCTGAGTTTCAAAGTCAGAATTCTGAGATTTAATATCAGAATTCTGAGTTTCTAAATATAGTAGTCTCTATTAGGAGGATTTTAGGAGCAATTAAGAATAATGTAGTAACACCCATAGACCATCATTCTGCAGACATACAAGTCTTTTGCTCTGTATATAGATCTGTAAATCTATTTAAGTTACAGCATACAGTATGGGGAAGCAGGCAATGCTGGGCTCTCTGGTTCCTCCATTTGCTGTCATCTGCTCTAACATAAAGAGGGATGCTGAAAACGAGTGTATTCTGTGTGTGAGGGGGGGGGGGGGGTGACACAGCTTCCATAGATAACAGAACACAATGCACCCCAACTTTAAGGAAACATTGCACTGTTGCCCCAACATGAGGGAATTGTGAATGGCTAGAAGGCAGAAGGACAATGTGTGTCTATGGTCAGAACGGCTTGATCATAGCAATTACATGTCTGGACTAATTCTTACAGAGAATGAACCCCATATTAAACCTAAAAAACCAGTAGAATTGTATGATTTGGGTTATAGCTCAATGGTTAGAGTAATAGACTTCTGTGTTTATAAGTTTTGGGTTCGAATCCAGCTCAGAGCTTAATTTTTTGAAGACATATACATTTTCAATATATTGATTTACTAATATTGGTATTGGGACATCTCTATTTTAATCTAAGAGCAATGTATAAAATAATATGTATATATACATATAACTTAAAAACAAATTGTGCTGTCTCCTGGATTCGAACCCACAAAATATGAAACCCAAGTCTGTCAGTCTATGCATTGAGCTACTTCTCAAGCTATATACATGCATTGATTTTTATGTGTAATATGGGGTTCATTCTCTGAAAGAATTAGTCCAGACATGTAATTGCTATAATCAAGCCGTTCTGAACAAAGACACACATTGTGCTCACAATTCCCTCTTGTTGGGGCAACAGTGCAATGTTTCCTAAAAGTTGGGGTGCATTGTGTTCTGTTATCTATGGAAGCTGTGTCACCCCCCCCCCCCCCCACTCACACACACAATACACTCGTTTTCAGCATCCCTCTTTATGTTAGAGCAAATGACAGTAAACTGTGGGACTGTAGAGGAACCAGAGAGCCCAGCATTGCCTGCTTCCCCATACTGTATGCTGTAACTAAGATAGATTTACAGATCTATATCTAGAGCACCAGACTTGTATGTCTGCAGAATGATGGTCTATGGGTGTTACTACATTATTGCTAATTGCTCCTAAAATCCTCCTAATAGAGACTACTATATTTAGAATCTCAGAATTCTGACATTTAATCTCAGAATTCTGACTTTGAAACTCAGAATTCTGTCTTTTTAATCTCAGAATTCTGACATTTAATCTCAGAATTCTGACTTTGAAACACAGAATTCTGACATTTAATCTCAGAATTCTGACTTTGAAACACAGAATTCTGACATTTAATCTCAGAATTCTGACTTTGAAACACAGAATTCTGTCTTTTTAATCTCAGAATTCTGACATTTAATCTCAGAATTCTGACATTTAATCTCAGAATTCTGACATTTAATCTCAGAATTCTGACTTTGAAACACAGAATTCTGTCTTTTTAATCTCAGAATTCTGACATTTAATCTCAGAATTCTGACATTTAATCTCAGAATTCTGACATTTAATCTCAGAATTCTGACTTTGAAACACAGAATTCTGACATTTAATCTCAGAATTCTGACTTTGAAACACAGAATTCTGTCTTTTTAATCTCAGAATTCTGACATTTAATCTCAGAATTCTGACATTTAATCTCAGAATTCTGACTTTGAAACACAGAATTCTGTCTTTTTAATCTCAGAATTCTGACATTTAATCTCAGAATTCTGACATTTAATCTCAGAATTCTGACATTTAATCTCAGAATTCTGACTTTGAAACACAGAATTCTGACATTTAATCTCAGAATTCTGACTTTGAAACACAGAATTCTGTCTTTTTAATCTCAGAATTCTGACTTTGAAACTCAGAATTTAGTATTTTTTTTTTATGATGGCCCCAGGGCTCTTCCATAGAGTTGCACCCTCCAATCTTAGTAAATAAATCCCATAGTGTCTACAAACTATGGGCTATATAATGACATTTTTATTTATTTATTTTTATACTAGTAATGGTGGAGATTAAAGACTTATAGCAGGACTGTGATATTGGTGATGGGGGGATCTTGGTGTGGGGTTGTTCTTTCAGTGAAGGAAACTGTTTGGGGATGGCCCCTTCCTGTTTCAACATGACTGTGCACCAGTGCACAAAACAAGGTCCATAAAGACATGGATGAGCAAGTTTGGGGTAGAGCAACTTGACTGGCCTGCACAGAGCCCTGACCACAACCTGATAAAACACCATTGGGATAAAATAAGAGCGCAGACTGTGAGCCAGGCCTTCTCGTCCAATGTCAGGGCCTGACCTCACAAATGCGCTTCTGGAAGAATGGTCAAACATTCCCAAAGACACACTCCTAAACCTTGTGGACAGCCTTCCCAGAAGAGCTGAAGCTGTTATAGCTGCAAAGGGTGGGCCAACTCAATATTGAACCCTACAGACTAAGACTGGGATGCCATTAAAGTTCACATGCATGTAAAGTCAGGCGTCCCAATACTTTTAGTAATATAGTATATATATATATATATATATATATATATATATATATATATATATATATATATATATATATATATATTGTAGCACCCTGCTGCCATTGAGTAGGCGCTATGTGTTAAATTATAGTTGTCTGAGCAGTAGTTTGGCTCAGAAGGATTATGCTAAATTGTTGGTTCTTTTTCAGTTCAGCTGGGTTGCACAAGTTTGCCCTTGACGGTGGGTGTCTGTTACCACAGGACAAGGTTGGAAAGGCAGCAGGCTGGATGCATTGGGTATCTCTTTCCCAGAAGTAGCGCAGGGTGTGTGGTCAACCCGATGTGCATTCTGGGGAGGGGTACTTAAGGGACAGACGCCGTTTGGCGGGGTTCCTCTTCCGAAAGCAAACAAAGAAAAAAATCCACAAGTGCTTTTTTTTTTATCACTTCTATTCCCTTTATACTTGCTTTTTCACAAATACAGCAATTTGGAAATTGAATGAAAGGTTTAGCACTGGGAAACACTGTTTAAAAGATAAAAAGTGCATTTTATATACAACTAGAGATTCAAGACAGAAAAAAATAAATAAAAATAAATGTCATGTAGACAAGAAAAATATGTTTTCTTTATTGTTTGTTCAAAACTCTCTCAGTTTACATGTTGTAAAAAAGCAATTAATAAACTAAACACTGTTATCACATGTATTAATTGCATACTGGTATCAAAATATGTTATTATTTATAGTATAGGTCTTTTAAGAGAAGTTCTAAAGCTTACTACATTGGTAAATAAGCAAATTTATTTTCTAGTTTGGACAGTAATCGTTACTGATGTTTACATGCAGGCGAGAACTAATGCGCCTTTAACTTCTCTACATATTAAGCCACATACAGTAACATTATTCCTGCTCACTACTACTAAATCCAATACTATGAAATGAAGTCTGAGACTAATGGTATAATATTGTAACTCTATCTTATTTGTATTCTGTTGCTTTCCCCATAAATGCACGCTGTAGTGACTAGATACTGTTAATTTCAACATTTCAGATATGTGTGCCTGTGTATATGCACACTGCCTCTTAAACATTAGCAGTAAAATAACTTTAAATTGTGATAATTTTGTCACCTCTGCGTGTCCACATTATCCTAATACCAAACATGCTTGTAGGAACGCAATCGTGCCCAGTGTTAGAGGGTAGAGAGCTATTTATGTAATGACCATTTCAAACTGTGCAAATGCCAAAATAATGGCTACTTCTTTACTAGTGCCAAAAACTAGATCTAGATTGGACTTCGTTCTCCCTATTTGGTATCTTACCTCCTTTTTTTTAAAAAAAAAAAGCAGAAAAATAAATAAACAAAAAGAGATAATGCTTAAAAACTGTAGTGTGCAAAGAGCAGTGCTGTTTTTTTTAGCAACATATCTGCAATTAGCTTTCATTGGGTTTCCTAACACTAACTGCTCAAACTGATTTCTCATTGGTTGCCACTTGCCATAAGTCGCTGCACACCATTTCCAATTTTTTTTAAAAAATAACCATGTGTGCACATCTTTTGCTAGCACACTTACCATTATTACTAAATGTTTTTCATGTGAAGTTATTTGTCACTTTTGCAGCTCTCTTTATGAACATGGCTGTGCTTCTTCTACTCTAATGATATCTTTGGCTATGCATGCACACTTGCCTTTTGCCGATTTCTTCTTTAAGGCTATTTTTCCCATTAACAGATCAACTGTCTGTCTCACATTTCACATGCATACCAGATCCATCCAACTTTACTGTGACCTTGTCACTAAACATAGTGTCACATAGCTCACTAACATTTAAGAATACCACACTCGCTGACAGCTTCCTAAACATATTCTTCTTCCATCCCTTCATCAAAGTAACTTTTATACTAGCTACAAGTCTGATCGTCATTGCTTGGGCTCTTTAAATGCAATGATGTATAGGTTCAGTTATTGCATGTGTCAGTGTGGTAATGGGGCATCAATGTTCATATATTTTATAGATCCACAGGCTTTGCTTGTTCCTTTTACTCTCAGCTGGTAAAGAATCAATCATTCAATTGCCAAAAATAACCCACAAAAACAATTTCAGCCCCAGTTGAACTGTTTGATTCTCCCTTTAGAGAAAAGGTATTCAATTGGTTTATATCTAGAATAAAACGAGTCATGATTTTTAAAGGATAAATTATTCCCCCAGATTAATAATTTCAAATATATAACCTAAACACATTTCCCAGCAGTGTTGTTGATATTCACAGGGGTCACAGTGAACTTGCTCGAGTGTATGCCCATAACAACCCATGAAGTCACATGATAGAACTATTAAAGGCGATCTCCCAGCAGATATAAAAGACACAAATTAATGTAGCTCTGTTTTCATTAATATATTAATAAATTAAATAAATTAAAGTGGTTGTAAACCCAACTAGACAACTTGCATCTACAGGTAATATAGATCACCTGTAGGTGCAAGAAATATCTCCTTAACCTACACGGTTAAGGAGATATTTGCAGAAAACACTGCACTGTAGCAATCCCTGAAGAACAAAATCTCATCGTTCTCAAACGCGGTGATGTACAACACGTACGACGGCACTATAAAGGGGAAGTTCCATTCCATTGGCGCCACCCTTGGGGCTGCTTTTGCTAATCTCGTGTTACCGTGTGTTAGTAAAAGTTTGGTGAGAGACGATTTGCGCTTTTCAGTCTGTTACAGCATGACGAATGTGCTATCTCCATTACGAACGCTACTTTTACCGAAGGTGCGCTCCCGTCTCATACTTTATTCTGAGCATGCGCGGGTTTCTAAGCATACATACGAAGGTGTTTCTCGTCGTAAACCAGCCCGACGAGAAACACGACGAGGAAATTGAGACTCCCAATGAGAAAAAAGAGAGGATGTTCTCTTTTTTTCTCGTCGAGATCCACAACAGTTTTCTCAACGAAAAACATACACACAACCGTTTTTCTCTGCAAAAAAGCTCTGCCAGCATTTTTCTTGATGGATTTTGCTGAGGAAACGGTCGTGTGTACGAGGCCATACATTTACCCTTAGTGGGCCCCTTTCTCACAGCATTTATGTAAAATTACCTACGCAAAACCTCACTATAGGTACACTTAGCCTTTAACATTTATCTAGTAATGCAGACAAGTGTATAATTATCAAACATTTATTAATGGTAGCTTAATTTTTTCTTTCTGCAGCTGGGACCTGATCCTAAAGTGTTGGATGCAAGATCCGATAAAGAGACCAAGCTTTAGTCATATTCATAAACAGCTTGAAGAGCTGAAAGGCTGCTCTTTAAGATGCACTCGGCCCAAACAGAAAATGATGAACTTGGAAGGCATTATTAATCCAGGCTTTGAAGGTAACTCACTATTTACATATGAATTTCATATATTCTAAAACAGTGGCGGCTGGTGACATTTTAGAATGGGGGGGCGCAAGACCCCGCCCCTCCACATTTGGTCCCTCCCACTTCTCATAAGCCACACCCCCTATAGAATACACTCACTCCGTTCCCTGTATTCCACTTGCTTCCCCTCATAGTGTCAGGAGTATACAGCTCAGCATCACAGCACAGAGTATATAGCCCCAGCATCACAAATCATGGTATATAGCGCAGCCTTACAGATCGCGCAAACAAAAAAATTACACTGTTAGTTATGAAGGACTCTAAATGGGCATGAGATTATGAGAGACTGCGGACATACTGCACAAGATGACCAGAGACTGCGGACATACTGCACAAGATGACCAGAGACTGCGCACATACTGCACAAGATGACCAGAGACTGCGCACATACTGCACAAGGTGACCAGAGACTGCGCACATACTGCACAAGGTGACCAGAGACTGCACACATACTGCACAAGATGACCAGATACTGCACACATACTGCACAAGATGACCAGAGACTGCGGACATACTGCACAAGATGACCAGAGACTGCGCACATACTGCACAAGATGACCAGAGACTGCGCACATACTGCACAAGATGACCAGAGACTGCGGACATACTGCACAAGATGACCAGAGACTGCGGACATACTGCACAAGATGACCAGAGACTGCGCACATACTGCACAAGATGACCAGAGACTGCGGACATACTGCACAAGATGACCAGAGACTGCGGACATACTGCACAAGATGACCAGAGACTGCGGACATACTGCACAAGATGACCAGATACTGCGCACATACTGCACAAGATGACCAGAGACTGCGGACATACTGCACAAGATGACCAGAGACTGCGCACATACTGCACAAGATGACCAGAGACTGCGGACATACTGCACAAGATGACCAGAGACTGCGCACATACTGCACAAGATGACCAGAGACTGCAGACATACTGCACAAGATGACCAGAGACTGCAGACATACTGCACAAGATGACCAGAGACTGCAGACATACTGCACAAGATGACCAGAGACTGCAGACATACTGCATTACTTGTCCTGCGACTTGGGACTTCAACGTCGCATGACAAGTCGTACCCTATGATTTCCAATGAGAACCGTTCATATCTGTGCGACTTCAAGTCACAGCGACTTCAAAGTAGTCCCTGCATTACTTTGGTCGCACTTTGATGCAACTTGAGGTCCATAGACCTCCAGAATACACAGGCATTGCTTTAAATCGCATCAAACTTTCAGACTGCGTTAGCCTTAAAGTCGCAAGATTCTGCCACAATTTTTTGCTGCGATTTTGCAGCGACTTGAAGCAATGCCTATGTATTCTGGAGGTCTATGCACCTCAAGTCACATCAAAGTGGGACAAAAGTAATGCAGGGACTACTTCGAAGTCACTGTGACTTGAAGTTGCACAGATATGATTGGATGGGGTCCAAAAAAAAAAAAAAAACAATTAAATAAATAAAAAAAAAAATGTTAAATACTTTTTTAACAAGCCCGAGGGGGGGGGGGGGATTGGATGGGGTCGAAAAAAATGAATAAGCGGGGTGGGGGGGCTTTGGGTGCCGTTGCGGCTGCTATTTCCACCAGTTAAATTAAAAAAACCAATGTTAAATACTTTTTTTTAACAAGCCCAAAAATAAAACATGAATAAGCGGGGGGGGGGGGGGGTCGATTAACAAAAAAAACACATTTGAATAAGCGGGGGGGGGGGCCGATACGGGTGAAGGTAGGGGTCCGTTTGCCCGCTATTACATACATGTTCGCTATTTGCAAATACTTTGATTAGGCAGGGAGGGGGTTCATACCTGTTACTGCAGGCATGCTGGCAGCATAGCTCAGCTTCCAGGCGCACTGAGCTCGAGAGTCCCGACGTCACTTCCGGTTCTTCCTGAGACGTCGGGACTAGCATAGAGACGTGCGGGTGCACACAGAAAGTGTGCACCCGAGCCATAACAACACAGTCCATCGCGCCGGAAGCAAGTGGCGCGATGGAGAACGCCACAATGGCATTTTTTTCCGGCCAATGTAGCGCCTCGTCTGCGATTGCACAGACGTGGCGCTACTCACACAGCACTGTGCCCGGCGTCCGGCGCTGGGACACAGTGCACCGAAGGACCTTTTTTGAAAAAAAAAAATTCCTTAAAGGGACATGTTTAAATAAACTTTTTTTTTTTTTAGATTTTTTTTTTTTTTTTTTACTGATGGGGAAGGGGGGGCGGCGCCCGGGCGCCCTCTATGGATGGGCCGCCACTGTTCTAAAACATAACTGAACTGGTTTATGTGTTAGAATTTGTTGTGGGATCAGGAAAGTGCTAATGTGCTTATCACAGCAGCCATTACTAGTTCTGAGCCAAAAAACTTTGGTATGACATTCCAATGATGCCCCACCACATATAGCCATGTGGCTGCAGACTTATCTCAGGCTGCTGTTTGTAAATGGAAAGCACAAAGAGAGGGTGGAGACTTGACACTGGCACTGGAGTCTTTCAAAGAAACCTCTCTGATACAGCCACAAGCTAAAAGTAAAACTCCCTCTTTACTTTGGGGAGAAGCATAAAATAGCAGTACCGTATTTATCGGCGTATACCGCGCACTTTCCCCCCCTTAAAATAAGGGGAAAATCGTGGGTGCGCGATATACGCCGATACCCGCTTCCCGCACTGTGTTTGAACCTTGCCACCGACATATACCGAGCGCAGTACACTCGGGTACACTCGGCCAGGCTCGGCTCTGCTCACGGTCACGCCCTGTGCCGCCTCCTAGCCTTTATGCGAGAGGAGCCGAGCGTGCCCGAGTGTACTGCGCTCGGTATATGTCGGCGGCGGCATTCAAACACAGCGTGGGAAGCGGGGATCGGCTCAAGAACAGTGTGGGAGAAGCGGGGAGGACACCACCAGGGCCGCAGACGGACGCCGGACCGGACAAGGCCGCCGATGGACGCCGGGCAAGACACCAAAACTGTAAGTAATTCATTTTTTTTCCCCAGGAATTTCCCTTCTACATTAGGGGTGCGCGCTATACGCCGGTGCGCGCTATAGGCAGATAAATACGGTAATTAGAGTTTTTATAAAAAGTGAACATTTAATAAAGGGCAGGGATACACTTATATTAAGACACCTGAAAGTAATTAAAAAAAAGTTGCCCAGAGTTGGGCTTGGATGTTGACGTAAACTTAGTCTGTAAAATCTCATAAAGTCTTTAACATGCTCATGCAATTTACATTTTTTTAAATCTTTTAAATCTGCAACTTTCATTAAATAATACTTGGTAATCTTGCCATGGAGGTTCTTGTTCAGACACTTCCTATTATGGGGTTGCAATGCTCTGTGTCTGGCTCTCAGTTGCCCGGTTGTCACCTTGTCACATGCTTGTTTAGTGAAAAATAAAAATGGTTGTACTGACACTCAGGAAAGTGGCCAGGCAGTGGCTGGCTGAGGCTGAAGGGGGATCAAAAGCAATGAAGTTCAAAAAAAGATCAAAAATAAGAAAAGAGCAAAAAAAATATTTTACCAAGAAAAATATATGAAGAATTGTTCATGGTACACGGTGCTTTTGCAAAATAAATGTAATCCAGTGATATTTCAGACATACGGTATTTTAAAATTGCTAATGTAATCTTACTCTGAACAGAAGAACACCCAGAAGAAATTCACAAAACCCAGGATCCAGTGCTGCAAGTCAATATGCTTTAAACCACTATTTTTGTGATGTCCCACCTTCTATTGCTTGCATGCAATTTCATATTCATGTGTGTTTTCAATATACTGATATAAACATAATATCATCATTAACACCACCATCAAAACCATATTACATAGTGTCATTTGGTTTCAACACAAGTTTTTTTTGTGGTTTGCCGGAAGCACACTTCATGTCTAAATTCTCAGTCAGAGCAGTTCCACGACCCATCAGCTGACAGAAATAGGAACACAGACATACATGAATAAAAATATCATCATGAGTTCATACAGCTTCGTTTAGGCAAACATTACCACCATACACTTATACAGGAAACTGCTCTAAACATAGGCAGGCTGGCTGGCATGTGTCTGGAACATAAATACCAAGATTTAATTAGAACCCCGTATTATAATGTTGCCGCCTCAAGAGCAAGTTGAAAATAGGGAACATTTATGGGTTACATGTTTAAAAACAGCCAAGCCTTAAGGGTTTTGAACTAAGTGGTTCATGAAACAAAACTTCACACATGGCAGATGTCAAGGATGGTGAAAAGGCCAGCATGATCTTGAAATGTACTTGCAAAGTCTGCTGTTTTCAAGACCGGAAGACACATAGAAATTCACTATTCAGGAAACTGTGAAATTTTTCAAGGATTCGAATGGAAATTGCACTTAAATAGAAAGGTCTGCTTAACTAGTGAGGGCTACCTCCCCCTTGCTCTAAGCTGAAGAAAAACGTGGGACAACAATTGTTGGGGTAATGTCAACATCTTTGTGGAGAGATCCCAGGGATAGTTGATCCTGCTCTGTGCTGGAGTGCAATATTGTGAGGTTTCGGCCACTTTATATTCCCTGGGATATCAACAGAAGGATGGTGATGTCAGCCTCTGTACTATGGAACCCGGGGAATAGGTAAGTATATTAACTTATTTTTAGCGGGAGGTGGCCATCACTAAATAAAACTCATTGCTTACAGAGCAAAATTATGTATAGCAGATCTTTAGGCATAGCTTAAGCTAAAATGCAGTCAGATTACAGATAACGATTTTAAACATCCATTGACACAATAAAAAATTACTAAAATGATTATTTTAATATTTTCATGTGCTCCTGTCATCTACTCTTTCAGCTGTCAGGGATAGACCGAATTATATAAATAAACCAAGTTCCATTCTCTCTGCTGGTGTCCTCACGTCAAGAACATCAGGATGGGACCGTCTCAGGGTAGATCCATCAGTATCCCTTCTGTTGGCCCCATGATTTTTTTTGTTCATACACTACATACACTATATTGTCAAAAGTATTGACTAGGTTTAGGAGTGTGTCTATGGGAATGTTTGACCATTCTTCCAGGATCACATTTGTGAGGTCAGGCACGAGAAGTTGGACGAGAAGGCCTGGCTCCCTATTTCATCCCAAAGATGTTCTATCAGGTTGCGGTCAGGACCAGTCAAGTTCCTCCACCACAAACTTGCTCATCTGTGTCCTTATGGGCCTTGCTTTGTGCACTGGTAGTAATGTTATAAGGAAGTAATTAAGGGGCCATCCTCAAACTGTTCCCACAAAGTTGAGAGCATGAAATTGTCCAAACTGTCTTGGTATGCTGACACCTTAAAATTTAACTTCACTGAAACTAAAGGACCAAGCCCAACCCCTGAAAAACATCCCCACACTATAATTACTCCTCCACCAAATAATTTGGACCAGTGCAGTGACTGGCCTGAGTCCTGACCTCAACCCGATAGAACACCTTTGGGATGAAGTAGAGCGGAGACTGGGAGCCAGGTCTTCTCATCCAACATCAGTGCCTGACCTCACAAATGTGCTTCTGGAAGAATAGTCAAACATTCCCATAGACACACTCCTAAACTTTGTGGACAGCCTTTCCAGAAGAGTTGAAGCTGGTATAGCTGAAAAGGGTGGCCCAACTCACTATTGAACCCTACGGACTAAGACTGGGATCTTATTAAAGTTAATGTGTGTGTAAAGGAAGGCATTCCCAATACTTTTGACAAGATAGTGTATCTCTGGTGGCCAAGAAAAATATCTAGGAGGTTGTTGTCTGAGCGGTTGTCTATGGGGGATATTTACTAAAACTGGGGCACCCAAAAACTGGTGCAGCTGTGCATAGACCCCAAGTCGCAGGACATGTGAAATGCAGTTCCAATTGACACTACTGAAATTGCTGCGCCTTCTGAAAAGGTTTCTCCACTACTTTGATCCGACGTTGACATGCCCTCAATGCCAGAGAGTGTCAAAGTCACTTCAAAGTGATATCAAGGTCAGACTCCAAAGTTGCGCTTAAAATCACACAACTTTGGAGATGGGTAGTGTGAAAGGATCCTTAAACCTAGCAACTTATTGGTTGCTATGCACAGCTGCACCATATTCTGTATGCATCAGTTTTAGTATATTTCCCCCTATGTCACAGAGCATTGACAAGCAGCCAGTGACAAGACAAAATATCTAATTTCAAATAACCAAATAAGATATTTAGAATTTTGGACCTGAATGTTCACCTTTTGTACACTTTTTTTTATTTCTTTAAATCTACAGTCACTTACTTTTCTTGTCCTAATCCACGTTTCCAGACGTTTAGATTAGTAATGTCTTCTTCCTGATCAGACTTTAGGTCATGACACAGTAGACCAGCTGCATAGTGTATGGCCATCTATATACAAGTACATAGGAGGGAGTGGACAGAAACACTCAGCTGTCAAGCCCTGTTCACAACTCTGCATAACGGGAACTCGCATTCCCACGTGTTTTTTTTTTTTTTAGCGAGGGGGAGGCATTTTGGAGCATTTTCACTCATTACACATTGGGCAGCCCATCCACCTGAATGGGCTGCCCTACCCACAGCAATCGCCCCAAAGAAGCTTCAGAACTTTTTTTTTTTGAGCGGAGCTTGGTGTGTTTTTTTACTGCCATTTTTGGTGCAGCACATCTCTGAAATACAAGGAAACGCACAGATGTGAATGGAGCCTCGTTCTTGTGTTATCGCACCAATTTTACTTTCAGGCCCCATTCACATCTAGCATACATTTTGTGTCTCGTTTTTCCCCGTCGCGACGCACGGGGACGGAGCCCGGTGGGAAATTCAAAAAGTGCAAAATACATAACATATTCAGTACATTGTAATCTTACAAATAGTATTACTGTATCAAATTATTTCACATCCCTTTTGTCCCTAGTGTTTTTTTCAATACCCTGCATGCAGATTTATATTATAAATACTGTTCTTTCTGCCTGGAAACTGGAGAAAGTCCATAGCAAACAAAAAGTGTCCCTTCACTTCAAAAGTGGTTTTAGAGCAGCTAGAAAACAGCGATGATAAATAAGAATCACTTGCAGGAATTGAGCGATAGTGGTTTGTAGGGAAATTCATCAGGCACTGAAAGTAATGACAGCGACAATTCTGCAACTGAGCAATTTCAGTGTGTTTCATTTGATTACATTATTGAATACATTTTATTATTATTATATTTGGTAATTATTTATATATATTTATTATATTATAATTTATGATTTCGTGTTTCAAACTTTATCATACCCGGGATGTCTACTAGACTCTGGTTTGGACAGATTTAAGTGAGTTATTCCTAAGAATTACAGGCCTACAATATAAAATGCCAAATTTCCATGCAAAATAATGGTACTGCTTTCAGCATCAAAAATCGGACATAATCATACCGCCAGGGAGGTTAAATTACTAATTTAATTGTGATTTAATTGTGAGTAAGCCTGGACTTTCTACCTAAAAATAATGTTTAATATTCATTTTTTAACGAGACCATGGGTTGCACCATCAACAATAAAATGATAATTTTTAACACATTGTATGTGAAATAAAATGCTTTGGGCTAGATTCAGAGAGAGTTACGCCGGTGTATCAGTAGATATGCCATCGTAACTCTGAATCTACGCCGTCGTAAATTTAAGCGTATTCTGGAAACCAGATACGCTTAAATTAGGCTAAGATACGAGCTGGGTAAGTCTCTTACGCCGTCGTATCTTAGTTGCATATTTACGCTGGCCGCTAGGTGGCGCTTCCGTAGTTTTCGGCGTAGAATATGCAAATGACCTAGATACACCGATTCACAAATGTACGTATGCCCAGCGCTATTTTTTACGTCGTTTACGTTAGGCTTTTTCGGCGTAAGGTTACTTCTGCTATTAGGAGGTGTACGCAATGTTAAGTATGGCCGTCGTTCCTGCGTCAAAATTTGAAAATTTTACGTTGTTTGTGTAACTCGTCCGTAAATGGGGCTGGACGTAATTTACGTTCACGTCGAAACCAATGACGTCCTTGCGGCGTACCTTGGAGCAATGCACACTGGGAAATTCCATGGACAGAGCATGCGCCATTCGGGAAAATGTCAATCACGTCGGGTCACCAATAATTAACATAAAACACGCCCCCTCATCCTCATTTGAATTAGGCGCGCTTACGCCGGCCCCATTTACGATACGCCGGCGTAACTTAGGAGGCAAGTGCTTTGTGAATACAGCCCTTGCCACTCTGACTTACGGCGGCGTAGCGTAAATACGATACGCTGCGCCCCCGTATCAATGCGCAAAGCTACCTGAATCTAGCCCTTTATGTTTTTGTTTAAACTCTTGTTAATAAATACACAATAGTAATTTGTCACCCAAAATCAGGGTAAAATACCTAAGGAGCTACTGCTTAGATCAGGGATATCTTACAGACATTCCACTTGTTGCTCAAACATAATGAATTTATCGATCATCAAAAGTCTGTGAGCAAGGCCTGTTAAACACACATGCACATTGCCACAACACATGGAAACACTCAGTATGTGTGTTGATACTAGGGTTGCCACCTTAACCCATTAATATCATTATTTTATTAATTGCACAGGTTTTGTGGCTGATTTAGGTGGTAATTAAACTCACCTAGTGCCTTATCTGAATTAAATTAGCCTCAGAATCAGAGGCGGTGCATCCATAGTGGGCGCAGGTGTGCCGCACCCTCTCTCCTGCACCCATCAATCAACAATAGATAGATTCATGTATTGCATGAATCTATCTATTGTCGCCGCTGCCATCCACTATTTCAGGTGTCCATCTGAATTACAGCGGTGGGGCTGTTGGCTCTAATAGGCTTCCTGATTAGAGCATGTGGCCGTGCGTTCGCTGTTTAAACAGTGCTGTGTTAGGGAATCACTTCCCTAACACTGACCCGCCTCTCAGCCAATCAGGTGCTCCGAGTCTGGTTGCCAGTCACCTGATTGGCTGAAGCGACAGGCACTGTGATTGGATGCTATCAGGCATCCAATCATAGCAGAGATGAAATGAAGAGGACATGAGAAGACATCGAGGACTCGGAGGGAGCGTGAAGGACGGCGTTGACCCGAGAAAGTTAAGTGCCGGGCGGGAGGGCAAACTGGCTGCATTTGATGGGGCAAACTGGCATCATTTGATGGGGCAAACTGGCTGAATTTTTTGGGGCAAACTGGCATAATTTGATGGGGCAAACTGGTGGCATTTGATTTGGAAAACTTGCATATTTGATGGGGCAAACTGGCGGCATTTGATGGGGAAAACTGGCGGTGTTTGGGGCAAACTGGTGGCATTTGATGGTGCAAACTGGCATTATTGGTGCAAACTGGCGGCATTTGATGGTGCAAACTGGCATTATTTTATGGGGCAAACTGGCAGCATTTGATGGGGCAAACTGGCGGCATTTGATGGGGCAAACTGGCGGCAATTGATGGGCACAGTGGCTGAGTTTGATGGGCACAGTGGTGGCAATTGATGGGCACAGTAGCTGCGTTTGATGGGCACAGTGGCTGCAATTGATGTTTTTTTTTTTCAGTTTGTTTGCGCCCCACAAAAATTTTGAACACCAGCCACCACTGCTCAGAATGCTTTTAATATGTGTTCAGTTTTAAATGGATGAGGTGGCAACTTTAGTTGATGTGCTGTGGTGCCATTCATTTTGAATAGCAGTCCAATGCACCTGTGTTGCAAAGCACTGCAGTGCACAGTGTGAGTTACAGTTTATTGAAAAGGGTACAATTTTTTGTGCTGCAGCCTCAGAGCACATGTTGTGGTGTGGTGCAGTGCAGTGTGGTGTCAATAGACCTGAAGGTCTAATCTATTATTAATCAGCCATGTCAAAAGATATAAAGAATTATTATACCGACCAAAAATTATCACTGCTAATATAGTAGAGTGCTGTGTTATAAACATCACGGCCCGGATTCACAAAGCACTTGCGCCAACGTATTTCCAGATACGCCGCGTAAGTGCAAATATGCACCGTCGTATCTGTGCGCCGTACCCACAAACTAAGATACGCCTAAAAGCAGGCTTCATCCCACGACGTAACTTGCCTATGCCGGCGTAGAGTGGGCGCATATTTACGCTGGACGCATTTGGCGCTCCCATTGATTTCCTATTCAAATATGCAAATGAGGGAGATACGACGATTCACGAATCTACGTGCGCCATACGTCATACGTCCAGCGTAAAGTTATGCCCAATAAAGGAGGTGTAACTCAGCAGCAGACATGCAAAGGTCTGCACCAGGGAACACAAGCCGGCGTATTTTACGTAGTTTACGTTGGACGTGAATATGACTAGGCGTAGGTTACGTTCACGCCGTAGGCAGTGATCCGGCGTGATTGTGAGCATGCACACTGGGATGCGTCCACGGGACGGCGCATGCACCGTTCGTTATACGTATCTGGCCCATCATTTGCATTGGGTCACGCCTCATTTGCATGGCTCACGCCCACTTCCACTTACGCCGACTTACGCCTTGGAAACCCAGCGCAGATTTGGGAGCATTGGCTTTGTGAATTCAATGCTTGCCTCTCAGCATATCGTAAAGGAGATACGCTATGGCGGCATTATAGTGCGTCGCTGTCTGTGAATCCGGGCCTACATCTCTCAGTGTATGTGTTCATTTCACAATTATTTCTCATACAAATTCACTAGATCATGTTCCTTTTGCTAAATTAACGTAGAGACAGTTGAAATGTATAGCTTATCAGCTGTCGGTTATACCATGGCAAATTAAAAAGTTGGAATAAAACTATTTATTCATATCCTCCAATATGTCTCTTTTTTCTAACAAGCACATTGTTCTCTTATGCCACATTAAAGTCGTAATCTTTGTCTTTTCCACACAGTATCTCAGTGTTCATAACAAGTCAAGTTATTGCCGAGATCTTTTATTACAAAAAATCAAATTCCTCATGAAAGCAGAGAGAAAACTTCAATTTACATTGCAGACATTTCCTTCTGTTAATGTTTTATCATGAAGTATTTTTCATCAAATGGTTTGCATTTTTTAATTTAGATCATTTTCCTTGGCCTTTCAGTGAATAAATGTACAAAACATGTTTACTTTTTCAGATACAGATGTTGGCATTCTGGGTTCAGCTTCAGAAGACACTGGATCAGTGACCCTCACAGAAGCAAGGAATGCGGATGGCCTCAATTATCTAATGGTGACTACATAAGTCGGTATACTTGGAAAAAAACAAAAAAAAAATCCCTGTTTTAAGAATTATATAAAAGCAAAGCCTTGAACACTTCCTTTAGTGAATATAACAGGCCAACAATGGTAATGGCTACCGTGTGGATGCTGAATACTGAAGAATTTGAAGTCATGTGAGGATGTAAATTGATGGCTTCAGTCAAATGCCTTCATTCTGTCTTTAAAGAAGATATTGGTACATAGTAAAAACATGTTTGAATGACCCATATTGCTTAAAAAAACGATTTAATAAAATAAACTGTGTTCGTATTTGAAATATTATATTTATTTCTCAGATGGACTTTGTAGCAATGACTCTATGTAGAATGTTTTTCTCAAACATAACTTAGGAATTCTCCTGGTTTTCCTTCAGTTATAGGAGTGCCATCTTTTCTTTAATGGTTACCTTAAAGTGTATTTCCTTTTTGGCAGCCATATTGGGATAACACACATGCTACGTGTTCCCATTCATGTAACTTGTCTTCAACTCCACCATTTAACACACAGCTCAGAGTTCCCCTCCTGTCCTCCGCTTACTTTTGCTCCCTTGTCACCACTCACTCATCCACTATTTGTCTTTGCACTCACTTATCCACTGCTCATCCCACTTTCAATCAGTGCAGACCTTGATCTCCTCCTTCTCACGCTCAATAACAATGAAGACCCTTGCATCCTTCACACTCACAAATAATACATCCTTCCTGCCCCTCTCACGCACAATGCAAATCCCTGCCCACCTCCTTTAACACAATGAAGCCCCATTGCGCACCTCCCATTTGCAATATAACTCCCCTGCTCTCTCACACATAATACAACTCCCACCCCCCCTTCACATATAATACAGCCCACACCCCCCGCTTCACACATGATACAGCCCCACCCCCAACCTTTCTCCTCACACATATAAGAGCTTCTGTGCTGGACTGTTCAGTTAACCCCCCTGGTGGTATTCCCGAGTCTGGCTCGGGGTGGAATTTTAGAACCGAGAGCGGTAACCCCGAGCCAGACTCGGGATCGCCTCGCAGCATCCACAGGCATGGTTTACTTACCTTGTCCCTGGATCCTGCGATGCCTCCCCGCTGTGTGATCGATCTGTCTCCTCGCTCGATTCACACAGTGCCTGTGTGCCGCCGAGCTCCGTTACGACGCACGGGGGTGGAGAACGGCGCCAAAATTAAAAAAAGTAAATAAACACAATACATACAGTATACTGTACTCTTAAAGATTACAGTACTGTATGTAAAAAATACACACCCCCTTTGTCCCTAGTGGTCTGCCCAGTGTCCTGCATGTAATTTTGTATAATAAAAACTGGTCTGCCTGAAAACTGAAGATTGTCCATAGCAATCAAAAACTGTCCCTTTATGTCAAAAGTGCTAGAAAACAGCGATAATAAATTATAATCACTTGCAGAATTGAGCGATAGCGATTTGTGGGGAAATTCGTCATAAATAAATAAAAGTAATGACAGCGACAATTCTGCAACTGAACAAATTTCTGTGTTTTTGATTTGATTACATTATTGAATAATTTTTATTATAATTATATTATTATTTGTTATAATTATTTATAGTTATTTATTATATTATAATTTATGATTTTGTTTTTCAAACTTTATCATACCCGAGATGTCTACTAGACTCTTGTTTGGACAGATTTAAGTGAGTTATTCCTAAGAATTACAGGCCTACAATGTAAAACGCCAAATTTCCTTGCAAAATAATTGTACCGCTTTCAGCACCTAAAATCTGAAATAATCATACCGCCAGGGAGGTTAAGCAAGATGAGATGGGTAGGTTAGTGACACTACATAAAATTAAGGAAAAAAAGTGTCTCGTAGTCATGGTTTTAGGACTAGGGGCACCAAACTGGATATGTGGGGCACCTGTCTCGGAGACCCCACACTAGTGACAGCTTCAAATGTCAAACTATATTGTGGAGAAGGTCTGAAACAGGATATCAACTATCATAGGCTGTAGATTGTTTATGTTATGTTTGCGGCTGTTATGTACCATTATTTTCAACATTGTATTATTTATATTTTTTATTTACTTTTTATTTTTATTATTCTTTTTTTTATGTGTTAGGCTGTCCCTGCCTTGGTGAAGCACACATGATCAAGTATAGCAATGCATGCTGGTAGTTCTAGTCCTAAACCCTACAGCCCAGGGGAAAGGACAAGCAGCTGATGAAAGTTAAACATTTAATCCTATAGACAAAGGCTTCCCACCCTACCCCCAAATTATCCTTTAAACCTGCACATATCAGAGAGCCAGTATAAGAAAGTTCTAAGGAACTGTTTTTTTTTTTTACCTCGCTAGTGGTGATTTCAGAAGGAGGTAATTAAGTGGTTGACAAAATTGTTGTCTTCTCTTTTGTTTTAGGGTGCAAAGCAGTCACTTGCCTGCAAGTGCTGCAAATTTGCTCTTTTTATTCTTCACCTCAAGGGTTTATAGCAGTAACTTTAGTAGATCTGCATCCTTTTCCTCTTCCTCTTTCTTAAAGGGGTGGTTCCCCCTTAAAAACAACTTTTTTTTATTCCACTGGCCCCCCACATTACAATCGAATTAAGGCTATTATTTTTTTTTGCTGCTGTACATACCTTGATACAGCATCTTCACCCGTGCATCCGGGTTGCGAGTCCCGCGGGAGTGGGCGTTCCTCACATGTGTTTGATTGACGTTTTTCGGAAAAACGAGCTCCCCCCTGTCGCGTAAGCCGCGTCACGCTTGGCGAAAGGAGCCGAACGGCGAGTCGGCGCTATACTGCGCATGCGCATCGCCGTTCGGCTCCTTTCGCCAATCGTGACGCGGCTTACGCGACGGGGGGAGCTCGTTTTTCCGAAAAACGTCAATCAAACACATGTGAGGAACGCCCACTCCCGCGGGACTCACAACCCGGATGCACGGGTGAAGATGCTGTATCAAGGTATGTACAGCAGCAAAAAAAAAATAATAGCCTTAATTCGATTGTAATGTGGGGGGCCAGTGGAATAAAAAAAAGTTGTTTTTAAGGGGGAACCTCCGCTTTAAGCAGAGTTTTTCTTTATTTATTTATTAGAGCTGCTAATGCACCCCATTCCTTGTCTTGTTCAAGGGTACAGAGCAAACACTTTCCTTTTTAGTGTTGCTCATGTGTATTTTACCTTCTTCTACTCCTCCTCCTCCTCCACCTCCTCCCCCTCCTCCTCCTCCTCGGGAGTGCAGTCACTTTTTTTAAGTTTTGCTTTTCCTCCTCCTTTCCCTCATATAGCACCATAACTCTGCCAAGGATTCCAAAACATTTCAGTTTTTTCTTGATTTCTTTCCCGTCTCCTTCCTGTTAAGGCTGCAGAGCAGCCACTTTATATTTTTATGGTGCTGCTCCTACTTCTCCTTCTTAAGGGTGCAAAACAGCCACTTGCCTTTCTAGTGCTGCTTATGCATACTTTTCCTATTCCTCCACTTCAGCTAATCCCACTTTAGTCTTAACAAAGCTTTCCCCAATTTACCTCCATGCCCAGCAAGCATCTTAATGCCAGCTTTGCCTGGTGTATGCAAGCTTGTGACATGTGACACCACAGTGTCAGGTATTCAGACACCATTAGTTTACCAAAAGCTCACGCACCAACTCTCATTACTTTACAGAAGGCCATCCCTGCCCTCCATCAGCATGTAGAATGTGGAAGTAGCAGGAAGCAGAGGAGGAATGCAAGGAGGAGAAAGGAGTGCTGTCAGTAAAGGGGTAGGTTGTGGTGCTGAAGGTGAGGAGGAGAGTTGGGGTGCTGGTGGTGAGGAGGAGTGCTGTAGTTCTGGTAGTGAGAAGGAGCAATGTGGTGCTGGCAGTAAGACAGAAGGTTGGGGGATACTTGCAGCCATAGACTAGGGGAATCCATCGAGTGACAGTGAGGCTGGGACTAGTGCAGGCAGCAAACCCGCTGGAAACGCCAGTAACGCAAACCTTTTTCCGGTTGCCGGCGGAAACACAGATCCAGGAGGGGCATTAAGAAATCTAGTCCCCCCTCCACCTCGCATGAACACGAGACGGGGAACCGGTCGTGCCCGGTGATTAACCTTCCTTCAAGACCAATCACTGATGGCGAATCTAAGTTGTTGTCTAAAGGTCTATCATTTTGCCCTGCTAATAGATTAAATTTATTTTACTTTGAGGTAGAGATGTTCAAGTTTGAACACACTTTGAAAATCAAACAATTCTTTCACAATCAACCCATGATATCTTCCAAAGCTCTGCCTCCATTTAGACTAAAGAGCAAATTTATTCCTCCTGGACATTTCCATTCGATCGAGAGTTACATCAGAACGATCAAACATGATGTTGTTAGTAAAGCCTCTAAAAACGCACAGACCAATTTGGGACCTATGGACTTTTCAGCATTGAAATCCCTCAAGAATGACAGAAACATCATAATTAAGCCCGCCGACAAAGGCAGGGGGGGGGGGGTGGTCATCATGAACCCAGCCATTGGCCCAGGTTATGGATTACTATCTACAACCGTTAGTCAAGGATCTACCAGCATACATCCGGGACACGGGTGATTTCCTTGACAAACTTGGTCCCTCCGCTACGTTCGAGGACAGTTGGAAGCTTGCCACAATGGACATTTCATCACTGTATACCTGTATACCCAATGAAGCTGGTCTTCAGGCTGTTGAACATTTCCTGACCAAACGAGGTTCCCTCGGGTTACCAAGTGCTTTTATTATTGAATGCCTCAAATTTATTTTGGTGAATAATCATTTTAGATTTGAAGGAATGATGTACACACAGATTAGAGGGACAGCTATGGGGAGCTCCGCAGCTCCCTCTTTTGCTAACCTGTTTGTGGGCTATCTGGAAGAGGTGTATATTTATCTATCCCCTTTGTTTCATCGATATGTCAAAAAATGGATGAGATATATAGACGATGTCTTTTTTATATGGACGGGGAGTGAGACGGACTTTGTAAGATTTGTGGAGTATATTAATAGTGTTTTCCCAGGGATTGTGTTTAACCCAGAAATTTCGGGTGAATATATTCCGTTCCTTGATGTACTTATCACTATCACTGGTGGTGTTATGACCACATCTCTATACACTAAACCTACTGACAGAAATACTCTATTACATTTCCAGAGTGCACATCCTACACATTTGCGCCATAATTTGCCCGTGTCTTACGGATCTGCTCAGACGAGCATGATAAAAAGAAGGAACTTGACATCATGTACCAGAAATTCCTTGAACGGGGTTATCCCAAATTAGTTTTGGATAAGGCTCTGGATAAGGCACTAGCGGGTAGTAACAAAAGTTCTAGGTCTATCTCTTGCCCTATGCTAGTCCATACGTACAATCAAGAATCAGGCACAATTAAATGCGCCACTGAACGCAATCTGAAAATATTGCAGTCAGATAGATCTTTGGGTCCTGAAATCAAGACCAAACCAATGATGGCGTACAAACGCGGTAAGACGTTACGAGATCACCTAGTACAGGCTGACCCACGACACAAGTACGCTAAGACCGCAACTAAAATATCCCATAAAACCGGGTGTTTTAGATGCTATAACTGTAATGTATGCAACTCCCTTATTTGTGGGGAATATTTTTCACATCCGCATATGGGAGGTCGCTATCCCATACGCGAATATTTTAATTGCAACACCGACTTTTGTGTCTATATTTTGAAATGTCCCTGTACATTAGTATACGTTGGGAAGACTATTGGCCCATTTAGGAAGCGTTTCCAAAAACATAGAAGCGACATTAGGATAGCTTTGACTAAAACCGCCAAGGGGGAACAGGTAGATCTGAACAAACCTGTGGCTTTACATTTTGTGACAGTCAAACACCAGGTCCACGAACTTCGGGGAATGGTTATTGAACATGTTAAAGCACCCTATAGGGGTGGCGATCGTAATCGATCACTACTCCGCCGTGAGGCGTATTGGATACACACGTTGGGGACAGTACAACCTGGTGGGTTGAACACCAATTTGTCTCTGACGTGCTTCATTGATGATCGCTGATGGGTCGCTCTGTCTTCCATTAGGCTCCCCTATGTGGTGCCTTTTGGCCCTTTATTAGGTTTATTCGTTTAGTGTTCTTTTTTGCTCGAATCGCATACCGTTCTCGTGTATGCACTAATCATACTGGATTTAAATGCTAGTTTTAGCTTTGCCATTGTTCATTATGAATGACACCCCATATGGTATTGTTTATACAATTGATTTTTTTTCAAGCCCCTGTGGGCTTCTTTTGAATTGTATATTTTTGTTTTCCTTTTTCATGTTGACAATGTAGACATTGTGCATTCTGCCATGTATGGACGATGACCCCATCAACTTAGACCTTTGGCAGGTCTTGATAGGGTGTACATTGATATAGCTCGTTGTAGCAACCATTTGTCTGTTGGTGTTTTCACCCGGATTGTTAGCTCTCTGCATAGTGTCTACATGTCACATCTTTTACTTTTTAGTCTGCTCATCCTGGCTACTTTTCACTTTTTTGTCTTTTGTTATTTGTTTTCTTTCTTCTTTTTTTTATTTTTCTTGTATTTTTAACATTTTTCCCCCCTATTTTTTTTTTTTTTTTGCGTTTTTTTAGCGTTTTTTGGCATTATTATTATTTTTTTTTTTTTTTTTTTTTTTTTTTCATTTTTATTTATGTATGCCTGTTTATCTGTATGTATGCTCATCAGCGTTTATTCTTTCTAATCTTTTTTCTTTTTCCGTTTTTCCTACTTTTTTACTGTCTTTCCGCTGCGCTTTTAAGCTGGGGTGAGCGCACCATACTTCCTCTATTTCGTAACTCTCCTTGGCCCCTTTAGCCATGTGACAGCGGCTTGCTTTCCAAGCCTCGCTGTCACATCTGCCTTGAGTGATAGGTTGGGCCGATGTGCGGCGCCCTGACGTCATTGTTTCCATGGCGGCAGCGGCCGCACATCGGCGTCTTCCGAGATGTCTTCCCGCATCCTGTGCGCTTGCATGATTGGCGTTTGGCAATCCTTATTGTATTATGTGGGGTATCAGCTGTGCGATCGTGACTACGATCGCAGACACAGCGGGGGGGGGGTATACTGTCGACACCTTCAGCCCTGTTACATGTGATGTGATTGATTTATCTCACTAGCAATGTGTGACACAGTTGTGCGATCGCCACTGCGATCGTGAGTACAGCGGGGGTAGGTTGTCGGCACCCCAGGCTGCTTTTTCCTGATGATAATCCACAAGCAGCTGGTTACTAGCAGGTACTTGCATGATTTAATCAATGAAGGTTCCTGATTGGGGGGAGGGGAGGGGGAGGAGGTGATTGGGATGGGTGGGTTTTATTTTTTCACATGGTTTGATTGGTGACAGCTTTCTATATATATTTGTGTACTGCATTGTGTTTGTATCTTTTGCCTGACGAAGAGGTCCTGCGTGACCTCGAAACGTTGCTTTTTGGATCGCTATTATGCATTACATTTTTGGAAGTTTTTTCAATGATCCTTGGTGTGTTGGCGAATATGTGTACATAGACTAGGGGAAGACAAACAGCGCCATCTGAGTTTAGTAGGTCAAACAAAAATGTTTATTATAACAAGATTGCCAACTCATATAGAAACCGATGAAGCTGACTGATGGCCTGTCATGCCCACACACCATTGGTTAAAAAAACGATCGTGTCAGAACGCGGTGACGTAAAATACAACGACGTGCTGAAAAAAACGAAGTTCAATGCTTCCAAGCATGCGTCGACTTGATTCTGAGCATGCGTGGATTTTTAACCGATGGTCGTGCCTACTAACGATCAGTTTTGTCCTATCAGTTAGGAATCCATCGGTTAAATTTAAAACAAGTTGGCTTTTTTTTAACCGATGGTTAAATAACCGATGGCGCACGATCGGTTTTGACCATTCTCATCGGTTTAACCGATCGTGTGTACGCGGCATAAGTTATGTATTTCGGGGCTACTGCCAGATGTAGAGGTGGACAAATATCACACATATGACATTATCACCATCTACTGGCATAACAGATATAATCCTCTTGCAGCCAATGCGTTTCAGAGTACAGATATGTCCTTCTTCAGGGAGGTATATTGAAGAGGAAAATATATCTATAATATAATTTGAAACAAAGTAAGTGTATAGCAACATATACATATATATTGTGACTGACAATTGTACAGAGGATTTAAAAGTACACTAAGGCCGCGTACACACGGTCGGTCAAAACCGATGGAAACGGACTGAAGGACCGATGGTGTGAGGGCCCTATCAGTCAGATATCCTTCGGTCAAAAATTTTAGAACTTGCTTTAAAATTGAACCGATGGACGCCTAACCGATAGGTCAAAACCGACGGTTAGTATGCAAAAGTATCGGTTAAAAACCTGTGCATGCTCAGAATCAAGTCGACGCATGCTTAGAAGCATTAAACTTCATTTTTCTCAGCACGTTGTTGTGTTTTACGTCACAGCGCTGGACTCGATCATTTTTTTAACTGATGGTGTGTAGGCACATCAGACCATCAGTCCGCTTCATCGGTTAACCGATGAGAACGGTCCTTCGGACCGCTCTCATCGGATGGACCGACCGTGTGTACACGGCCTTACATGTATTATGGTGATGTGTTAAATTGACATTCCATCATATTACAAATAAAAACAAAGAAACGATAAAGAAGGAACTGTGCTTGCTGACTTTCTGCTTCAATGTCTCAACTGTCAAAAAGAGTCCTATAAATGCATAGGGGCAGATCCTCGTACAGCGGCGCATTTATGCGCCGGGCGTAGCGTATCTAAGATACACTACGGCGCCGTAACTTAATTTTTTTTTAATCCACAAGGAATCCGCGCCGTAAGTTACGGTGGCGTAGTTTATCTTTGGCGGCGTAAGGGCGTGGAATTCAAATGGATGTAATTGGGGCGTGTTTTATGTAAATACGTCATCACCCGACGTAAACAATGTTTTTTTTAACTGTGCATGCGCCGTCCGTGGGGGTATCCCAGTGCGCATGCTCGAAATTAACCCGGAACAAGCCAATGCTTCTGACGGTGACGTCATTCTACGCAAATCCCTATTTGCGAACGACTTACGCAAACGACGTAAATATTTCAAATTCCTCCGCGGGAAGGACGGCCATACTTAACATTGAGTACGCCTCATAACAGTAGCTTTAACTATACGCCGGAGAACGCAAACGACGTAAAAAAATGCGCCGGCCGGACGTACGTTCGTGAATCGCCGTAACTAGCTAATTTGCATACTTGACGCGGAATTCGACAGAAACGCCACCTAGCGGCCGCCGTAAAATTGCAGTTTAGATCCGACGGCGTACTAAGACGTACGCCTGTCGGATCTAGCCGAGATGCCGTTGTATCTTGTTTTGAGGATACAAAACAAAGATACGACGCGCAAAATTTGAAATTATGCGGCGTATCAAGAGATACGCCGGCGTAATACTTTTGTGGATCTGCCCCATAGTGTGTCTTATCCCAAAGAGCTGATTTCCAGCCCTCTCTGAACCCCACAGAAGGGGAATGGCCAGAGCAACTCACTGGGGTCAGATGTGAAGATATCCTGCAATAGAATGCATAAATAATTCTGGGATGTAGTGAATGTAATTTAGATGTTTAATTGGAAGTTATAAAAAGTTTGTATATCAATATAAATATATATTTTAGTGGTATTTATTATAAACATTTATATATACCTGAGTGTTGCAGATGAGGAAAACCCAGAACGGGAGAGGGGCTCTATTGTAGGAGAGCTGATCTCAACTGAAAAAGCATGATAAAGTAAAGAATAATTAGATGGTTAAAGAGCCATTTTTAAAAGTAATTTAAGCCTTTATAATAGTAAAGGAAATACATTGTAGGCAGGCAGCATAGGTTTTTTATATACAGTTTTATAGAGCCATCTAATAAAGAATGTATTATAGAAAGTCTGTATCGAACTATTGGACTATTAGAAAGAGGAAGCCATGCAGGCTGACCATACATTATTATTTACAAATGTAATATACAGGCTAATATATATATATATATATATATATATATATATATATATATATATATATACAGTGTTAAAGCAATCTCTAGCCTGTTTACAAAGGTTTGATAATTCCTGTAGATGCTATCCCAGTGAGGTTTCAATAAGAGGTATTTTTTTAACTTTTAAAACAGGTTTTTTGAGTAAGTGCATATATCCAATGTACAAATAGGTATTATCAACAAAGGGCCCAACAAGAATCCTGGTGGAATTGTGCACATTTACAGTACCTGTTTGTATATAGATACCTCCAGATGAATGTTACAGCAAAGTTCACTTGCAGAGGCCCTTGAGGATAATCGCTGTGTGGTGTCCCTTTTTAAGGCCCTGTACAGACGAGAGGATATCCGTTGGAAACGGTCCGCCGGACCGTTTCCAGCGGACATTTCTGCTCCCGATTTTGATCTGATGGGCTGTACACACCATCAGATCAAAATCCCCGCGGAAAACATACGCGGTGACGTGCCGCGCCGTCGCCGCGACGATGAAGCGGCGACGTGCGCGACCCTGGAAGGTAAATACTTCCACGCATGCGTCGAATCACTTCCACGCATGCGAGGGATGGGGATCGCTCAGACTTATCCGGTGAGTCTCTACAGACGACCGGATCAGTCCAACAGACAGGTTTCCAGCGGATAGATTTCTTAGCATGCTAAGAAATTTTTATCCGCTTGAAAACCGTCGGCTGGAGAAATCTCCGCTGGAAAATGTCCGCTAGGCCGTACACATGACCGGATTTGTCTGCTGGAACTGATCCGCGGATAAATCCCAACGGACAGATCCGGTCGTGTGTACGAGGCCTAAGTCAGATATCTGAGGACAAGATCACCTGTGATGGGGAGATCCTCCAACATTGTTCAACCAGCCTGAAAGGAAGCTTCTCCCCAGCAGAAACTGGGTAGTTGTGTGGCACTGGAACTTAGAGTCGCCTATCTACATTGCATCTTAGTCCCTAGTATTTTCTAATCTTTCATGCGACCAGACCTCTAAGGCCCCGTACTCACGACCAAACATGTCTGCTGAAACTGGTCCGCGGACCAGTTTCAGCAGACATGTTTGGCCGTGTGTAGGCCCGAGCGGACCATTTTCGGGCGGATCGGACAGGTTTCCAGTGGACAACTGTTTCCTGGACTTGCTTTAAAACAGTCCGCTGGAAACCTGTCCGCCCGGACATGTACGGTCGTCTGTACAGACCTACCGTACATGTCCGGCCGCCCGCCATCCCTCGCATGCGTCGAATGACTTTGACGCATGCGAGGAAGCATTTTAAAGGCAGGCCGCCCACGTCGCCGTGTCATTGTCGCGGCGACACCGCGGACACGCCCCGCGTATTGTTTACGCGCGGACCTCTGTTCGATGGTGTGTACAGCCATCGAACAGAAGTCCCCGGGCAGACATGTCCGATGAAAACGGTCCGCGGACCGGTTTCATTGGACATGTCTGCTCGTGAGTACAAGGCCTTACGATCAGAAATGGTCACCAGATGCCTAACCTGCATCTATTCTATGCTGATTATTAAGCCCTAATCTAGAAATAGCTATTTAATCCTAGACCAGAAGGGACAGGGTTAACTAAAACATCAGGATCTGTATATACACACTAATGAAATAAGCAATCCTGTATTTCTAGATAAAGTATCAGCTCCAATGTTCTTTGGGCCAGATTTGAACTTCAGAGTGAATTGATAATTGAACAAGGTAGCCTGCCAGCAATGCCCTGTTGCATCCAGTTTGGCTGTGGTTAGGACATATGTCAAATGATTATTATCTGTTGTTACTTCAAATATAGCTCCATACAGATAACTATGTAACTTATGTAGTGTTTACTCGCGTAGGAGCTGCTGGAAGTTTGCCCAGGTTCTTCTCCAGTGGATTGCTCCACAGCCAGGCACACAATCTCAGCCACACGTTTCTTCAATAACCAGTCTAGGGGTGTTGTTTTTTTTTTTTTAAGAGAACTTGGATAGGGTTGGGAGAATTGGCTGGAATACTCCAAAAACAACAGAACTATGATATGGATTGAGAACAATTAACCCCTTTCTGAAAAGCTGAAGCAGAAGTCCTTGCATACAGCAAAATGTGGACTTGGCTTTGAAGCGGAAACAGTTAAATGCAAACTTCTTTCTTTAGAGCTACAAGAGCACAATCCCTTCACAAGAAATTACATAGACTAAGCTCTTCAGGGCACCAGCTGATGTTCCCTATAGACCGATACACAACTGACTGTCTAGCACAAGAGGGGTAGCAGCAGCCCAAAAGTCTCTAAGATCTCTCTCAGCAGTCTGTACTCACAAAATGTCCAGGGACAGTTGGTTGCCTCCTAACTTCCAAGCGACACCTTTCTCCAGTGGTACCAGACTAGATCTTCAGCAGCCAGCCCATCAGTCAGCTCTCTGAAGCTTCAAATTCTAACTTGAAATAATATGTTAACTATAAGGTCAACAATACAATAGTGATTTAAAGTGCAAGTGCTTATATGATAACAACATCAAAAATGAGTGCAAACAGGTCCAAAAAATGCAGCAATGCTCACTAAATGATAAGCAATTGGTAAGTCCATGCATCAAATGGTAACTTGAGAGTAGACACCATCACCACGGAACAGATAGCAAACTGACGTCACCCGGTGAGAGGTAGAGGTAAGTGCCTACTTACCAGACCACCATGACCCTTCGTTTTTAAAAAAGGATCAGGTGGAGCTTTACTACCGTTGGTGGCCTAAGGTCTGTACTGGTACCTGGATGGGACTGGCCAAGAATGGACTCCAACAGAAGAAATTACCATGGATAAAATGAAGAAAAATGGGCCATAGTTAGGTTCCGCTATTTATTGTAAAACAGATTAAAAACAAAAGCCAAACGGCCGCTTACTTGTGCAAGTGCCGAGACCTTGGCACTAAGGAATCAATCGTGTTACAGCTAGATGTGACGTGGAGCACCGGCTGCACGATGTCTCACTCTCGTGGGTAGGTCTAGCGTGCCAAATCCAGAAGTAGCTGAACGTGACCAGGAACACCTCGACGTACGTTTCATCTATTGATGTCGTCAGGAAGCTTTCTGGTCACATGATGGGTATCGTATTTATAACCCTGGGTGAGATGTGATTGGTTGTATAAACAACACAAAATAAAATAAAAAAATGGCAGAGCCAACTTGTGGATGAATTTGGGTACTACAATCTATGTAAGACATAGAAATTAAAAGTAAATAAATCGGCAGAGCCATCTTGTGGACAAATTTGGGTAGTACAATCTATGTAAGACACAGTGAGTCTTGCTATTCACAACACATCTGCTGGTACATAAATGATTTAAAATAGTTTATAAAACAATAAAAAAATAATTCTAATATAAAAAGGTGCTAATATAAAAAAGTGTCAATATAAAAAAGACAATTAGTACCAATCCCTAAATGAATTCTCTAGAAATCAGTAAAAATTGATTGATGTACCTCAACATTAAGAACTTACTCATTGGTTAAAAAGCAGTTTAGATCAACATCAGCTAAATTATATAAACATTTTGTTTCATTTTGCAAAATTTATTTTTTGCGATTGGTTACTCTCCAATACTTTTTAACCCTATCGATCCCATAAAATGTGAGTAATGTGGGATCTTGATTGTGAAATCACCTGAAATGATTGGATACGCTATGTTTCAGAAATCCTTTGACAATATTTGCGATATGCTCATTAATTCTTGTACAGGGGCACTCCAATACGTATGTGATGTATTCTGAATCGCATGTGATTAGCGACTTAAAGCGGGGGTTCACCCCAAAAAATATTTTTAATATTACATTGCGTTCCTAATTGATTGACATGCTTCCCACCGGCGCATACAGCGCGTCACGAGTTGCCGAAATAAGCCGGACTGCGAGTCGGCTCTATACGGCGCCTGCGCACCGACGTTCGGCTTCTTTCGGCAACTTGTGACGCGCTGTATGCGCCGGTCGGAAGCATGTCAATCAATTAGGAACGCCCAGTCGCGCAGATTCCATACCCGGAAGCCGCGGTGAACATATATATATATATAAAACGGTATGTACGGCAAGGAGATTAAAAAAAACAGCCGATTGTCATTTTAACAACTCGGCTGAATGTAATGTTAAAAATATTTGGGTGAACCCCCGATTTAATTTTGAAATTATGAAATTATGTTTGGTCACTACTGATTGGAAATTGGTAATTTTGGTAATTTTTCTTTTAGTTCTTTTAGACGTTTTGCAGGCTTTACAACGAGTACAATAATAGAAAGTCTCTCTGTCAAGAAAAGTGGACAAAGCTTTTGGAGGGTCAGGGATATTGGGTGAAATCCTGTTTCGCAGGCCAGGTTCCCTTTTATAAATAAATTGTGGTTTTGCAGGTTATACTAATTGTAAGTATTTATCTTTTAACAAAATTGGCTAATGTTTTTTAAATATTTGTTCCACTTCCTTGTACTGGTGGTTAAAGCCTGTCAAGAAAGCCATATCTAGTACCTAATATTTAGATAGATAGAAATGTTTTAGTGGTATTTTATAACTACTAGTTCTACTTCTACTTCGGAAATTCGAAAATTTGGAAATTCGATATTTGGAAATCCGAAAACCTATAAATCTGAAATAATAACTAACTTAACCATTACTAACTATTAAATTATAGGTATTGGAATTTCCTTTCAAATTTGGCTGTTAATGAATGTAAAGAATACGAATTTATACGAAGTTATGAATTATCCGGAATAATGATTGCCGTATCTAGATGAATGGAACGTAACAAATTAATAATAATAAATAACAATCATAATAACAAAAACATTTTATTATTATTATCATTAATTTGGTCCGTTCTATTTGTTTAGATGTGGCATTCGTTATTTCGGATAATTTGTAACTTCACATTAATTTGTATTCATTTCGTTCACTAACAGCCAAATTTAAAAGGAAATTCCAATACCTATAATTTAACAGTTTGTTGTTATTAGTTAGTTATTCTTTCTAATTTTCTTATTTTTGAATTTTCAAATTTACTAATTTACGAATTACAATCATAACGAATGACCCGAAAAACAAAAAAATTAAATAAAAACCGAATGAATCTATACACCATGTCAGTTTTGTGTGTTATTTATTATGTATATTACCTTTATATGTAGGCATTATTTGAAGTGTTTAACTGTTCAAATATGATGAAAAATCTGTTTCTATATAGCGTCATTACTTTTTCACATGACTCTACTGTATGTGCATATTTTGCTTGATTGCTTTTATTGTATTTTATATATTTAGTTATCTTATTTGCTATAAATGAGGGTAAATACAAAGGAAGATTAATGTGAACCTGTAACTGGAATTGCTGACATTTTATAAAGGTACAGGCTCCAGTGCTGTCACCCTCATCTTGATGAGTCACTACCTATTGAGTCAATCAATTTAAACAAATATGGGGCCAGTCTGAAAAGTCTTAAATCCCATCCTGCATTTTTGTTCCAGGTCAATGATTTGCTATATAGTAACGGCTGTGGTCAGTAATAACAGCCATGGAGCCAGCACTTTTCACACTGATATAACGCAAATATGTGGCCTTCGGCTTTAAGGGGTTGAACCGGGGTGATGTCTGCAGCCTCAGGCATCAACCCGGGAACCATTCTTTAGAGCCAGTGTTTGGCTTTCTTATGATAACAATCGATACGGCTAAGCAGCCGGTTGATTTTTATTACAAGCAGCAGGAGGGGATGTCCCCCCTCTTCCACCACCTTCCGCAGCTCGCCCAGACTCTCTCGTCCCACCCAGAGGCCCAAGCGATCAGCCAGCACAGCCGGAGGCCTGAACAATGTCGCAATCGGCTTTGAGCTGGTCTTGGATCTAGTAACCTGGAAGCGATGTCATGACATCACTTACAGTTTACTTCCAGACCCCAGATCCCCCCTCAAAGAGAACCTGACACTGACTATTACTGTCACAAGGGATGTTTACATTCCTTGTGACAGCAATAAAAGTGATCAATAAAAAAAGAAAAAATTGAAGGGACAGTGTAAAAAAAGAAAAGAAAAAGATAAGAAAAGAAATTACAAAAATAAAATAAAAATTAAAGCACCCCAATCCATCTTGTGCGCAGAAGCGAATGCATGTGTAAGTCATGTTCGAAAATTTAAACAGTGTTCAAACCACACATGCAAGGTATTGCCGTGATCTTTAGAGCAAGAGCAATAATTCTAGCATTAAATCTTCTCTGTAACTCTAAACTAGTAAATGTTTTTAAAGTGTCGCCTATGGATATTTTTAAGTTTTGTAGTTTGTTGTCATTCCACGAGCGTGCACAATTTTTAATGATATTTTAGGTGGTGCAGCGCTCAAATAAAATAATAAAAGATGATTAGAAAGTCCATAAAATCGCAGTACACCTCCAGTGAGTGCCAATGTAGACAGACAGATGACTGTGTAGGTAACTTCACACGTGCTAGACACACATCCACCACCACATGAAATGGCCTCTCACCTCACCACCTGGACCCTTTGATTATGGAGGGTCAAATGCGCTGTATGTGTGAATATCAGCAAATCCAGCAGTGGTAGAGACGTCACAGAGAAACTGATAGGTCATCCCAGGTCATGTAATAAACAAATGCCAAAACATAGTGCTCTCCATTTGGATAAACCATTTAATCGCAATAAAAGATAAAAAACACTCACAATGAAGGCACCACGATCGGTACCCGTTACGTCCTCTATGGGTGCCTCCTTCACCGCTGAAGAAGTCCCCGCCCAAAGAGGACGTAACGCGTACGGAAGGAGCGTCGTGATGTCACCCGTGGCTATCACTTTGCTTAATATACACGCTGGATACATCGGCACCGATCGTGGTGCCTTCATTGTTTCTCTACAGGAATTTTGTGATTATTGACCCTGGTGTTCAGCTGCTATACAGGGGTTCATTTGTCATTTTTGCGCTGATTTATTTTCTTTTTATGATATTTTAGGTATCTATTTACAAACAAATCGGGTAAACTTTATTGTTGAAAGTGTGTTTCTTTGAAAAAAATTGCATTTGAAAGACTGCTGCGCAAATACAGTGTGACATAAAATATTGCAACAATCGCCATTTTATTCTCTAAGGTCTCTGCTAAAAAAAATGTATATAATTTTTGGCTGTTCTAAGTAATTTTCTAGCAAAAAAATACTGATTTTAACTTGTAAGCAACAAGTGTCAGAAAAAGACTTCGGCATGAAGGGGCTAATTACAAGTCTGCAATGACATTTCCTATATTTCAGTATTCAAATTTATTGGAAAGCTATTTTTATACAGTATATATAATCCACTCTGGATAAGTAATTAGTGACCGCATTAGATGTCAACTTGTGAGTTCACCCTTTTCTATTGACAGCTATTCTTTAATGTTCATTGTTCCCATCAGCTTATTATGGCAAACTATAACTTTAATACGTTTTTAATTAAGTATGGAAGACAATCTTTCATTTCTCTTGTTACAAGATGCTGTTGTATATTCCATAGGCATTGTCTATGTGTAAATCTCTAACATGCAGACTTAACTACGTGTGAGCTTTGTCCTTGCTCTAATTTCTAAACTCAACATTTCCCTTTTGATCAAGACTATTCACAACTAAATCCATATTTCAAAGAATGATTTCTTTTTACAAAATACAAATACAAACAAAACAGAGATTTCTCTGCACAGTGTTTTTATGTTCTTGTTGGTGTGCTGAGAATGGAAGTTATGTCTTTTAAGCAAGGCATCAGTAATTTAAAAGAAAAAATGAAGCCTTGTCCTTGATCATATGTGACCTATTCAAGTGACATGAAAACAGAAATGGAATTTTCTTCTTCCTTGGCCCTTCACTTTTAATATAGAAATTACAAAAGAAATATCTGCAGGTGTGCATAATTCTTTCAGATCTTGAATGCTTATCAGGGACAAGGATTTTTATGTTATTGTCACAAAGCTTTCAGACAAGTCTTTTATATTACAATTTTCAGCAACAATGCCTTGAGGTTAATGCAACAATTTAGCAAATGTCCATTTGCGTGTGTCCTTCTTTGCCAGTAAAAGCTTTGCTGTCTTAAAATGCTGAAATGTGCATTAACTTTTTCTGTTAGGCAGATCTATTGTAGTTTACAATTCATTCTACAAAGAATCAGATTTTATATTTTGTTTTAGATGTGTATAATTTAAATTAAGCTATCAGTGGCTAAAGTGTTTTGATTTCCAAAGTTTTTTCCCCTGTTGCCTTGGAACAGCAGGTCTCTACAATGGAACTTTGGGTTCACCCTTAATCTAAACTATAGAAAAAAATTCTAGGTGTAATTTTTACTTAAATCAGGCCTTCCCTTTAGCAGTGCTTATAGAAACCTCCACTGTATATGAGCTAATAATCATAAGTAGCAGTTTATCATGGAATTGCACAGAACGTGCTTATGTAAGTTCCTGTGAGATTCTGGTGTGTATGAGCCCTTTTTGCACAATCTCTTACTCATTTAATCAAAAACTCTTCTCCAGTCTGTCCCCAGGGGGCCAGTTAGTCCCTGATTGGGGTGCTGTGTAATGGAACAGGGTCCATAGGTGCAGGGTGCTGTGTAATATAAAGGGGTCCAGAGGTGCAGGGTGCTGTGTAATGGAAAGGGGTCCAGAGGTGCAGGGTGCTGTGTAATGGAAAGGGGTCCCGAGATGCAGGGTGCTGTGTAATGGAAAGGGGTCCAGAGGTGCAGGTGCATACTTCTTTTTAAAATGTATAAATATTACAAACTGTGAGCACAAACCAAGCTTCTGTAGGTAACACAACGTATGTATATATATATATATCTAAAAAAAAAACTTGTGTGGCTGCTACATCACAGTTTTGTATATTTCTTTATATGTTCTAATTCATTAGTATTACATATATTTTTTTTTAGCAGCCAAGTTCCCGTTGTACTTTTTAAGCATATTTTTGTGTTTTATGCATAAAAACATAATTGAAAATATAAAAGTCTTAAAACTTCCATCCCCGATAAATGGCCTTCATTTAGAATTCATGTTTAATTTCCAACAGTATCAACTCAGTTTAGTAAAACTTTCTAGCTACTTCTTTGTAAATAACATAATTTTCAGTTAGCATCAGAAGTACTATAATATCCTTGTATCGTGGAACTGTTACATTTTTCACATGCAATTTGTATATTGTAAATATCTAGTGTAGCAAATCAATTTACTCATAATTGCAGTATTTTATGTTCTTCAAGGATACAACCCTTTTCTCTGCTTCATCCTTGTAGAAGGATATTGGCAAGGGAACAAACGTCTGCTGTTAAAACACCAAAACACCTCTTCAGAAAAATTTATTTTCCTGTATTAAGGATAACATATTGTTAAAGGGGAGTTCCACCCACAATTTCACTTTTTAAATATAAATACCCCTATAATACACAAGCTTAATGTAGTCTAGTAAAGTTAGTCTGTAAACTAAGGTCCGTTTTGTTAGGTTGTTAGAGCATTTAGTTAGTTTATAATCTAGAAATAGACCGTGGCCATCTTAAGTGTGGGCATCATGAAGCCAGACTGTATGACTTCCTGGATTTCAGCCTTGCAGATCTCGCACAAGCTCAGTGCTGCCCAAGTGATGTAATAGGTTTCAGTCAGGTTTCCATAGCAACGGGAGTGTCAGAGGAAGTTGCCACCCCTTCTCTATGCAAATAGGCTATTTGCAAGGACTACTGGGATACATGATGCCTATCCCAGAAACCCTTGCGAATAGCCTTGTGACTTAATAGCCTAGGCTAATAAGGAGGAGGAAGTAATGAAGGACTACAAAATAAAGGTATTTACAAGCAACAAAATAAATAAAAATTGTCCATTCTGAACACTATGAGATTAGGGCATGCAGCACAGACAAACATAAAAAAATGGGTGGAACTCCACTTTAAGCAGCAAACACCCATATATCAATATTGCTTCAAAAGTTAAAGCAATTCTGTGGTCACAGCATACACTTTAATTTTTATAACATTAGCATTGTAATACCTATAAAAACAATAGTAATTTCTGACAATCCAATATAAGCTTACTTGAAAAATTTCTTTCATGTTGGGAGTTCTGCCTGTCTGCTGACCATCTCCTCCCACAACTTCCACAATTCCTTGTATGTCTATTCCAAATCCTATGGTACCTTGCTGCCTGGTACCTTGATGGCACACCTCACTAAACCAGCACTTACCGACACACCTTTATGTATTGTAAAACATTTATTAGTCTAAGAATAGCCTAAAAGGAGATAGGATTAACAAGTATACTTATACAAACAATCACCAAGGCAATAACAGTGCTCTTAAAGACATGGTTAAAAACCTGCAGTATTCTGACTGCGCTTACCTAGCAACAGTATATAAAAACAGTTCTAACTTGCTATAACAGTGTCCCTTTTATCTCACATGACCAATGGTTGATGAAAAAATACATAGGCTGGCAAAGTTGGGGCCCTTAAAGAAAGCATAACAGTTTCCAGCATACAATAGATTAACTTGTGCAATGTTAGCCTCTTACCAGACCCAAGGCACCCTTTTCTGGGTCTCTGGACACAAACTTTGGTTCAAAAAAATTCCAGTTCAAGTCCAAAAGGTATAGAAGTAGCTGTGATCTCTCTCTTTCAATTCTGTTGAGAAAGTCCCCCTTTTACTTCATTATAAGCGGTGAGAGTGTTCTCTAGTACAGTCTGATCACACCAGACATCCAAATTACATCCCACACTGCCAGCAGCTCAATCATTTTCTACACCTCTCCAGCTTCAAGACTGTCCTCTCTTCTTCTCTCCAGCCCGCAGACTCCTTCTCCTTGAGCTGTTGCATCAGCAAATCCCCAATAGTATCGAGTCACACCCAGCAAAGATGGCTGCCCCATCTACTGGAGACACTCCATAACCAAGCATTGCTTTATTTAGCTTTATTTCTTTATTGTCCATTGAGGAACACAAGATTGTAAAACAGTCTAAAATGTAGGTTATACCTCTACCTACAGGAGGTTTGAACATTGGTAAGACAAACAACGTTAAGTCAGCCCCTGTATAACTCCATGTCAAAATGTTTTGCCTCATTATTTGCTAGTGTCCTAGGAGGCTGAACACCCTTTCCCTAGCTCTGGTGTGGAAAACCTAATTTTTCCTGCATTTTTTTTCTTCAATTACATTTTTTATTACATTCTGGATATTTTATATATAAGTAACTTCAAGATCAATTAGATATCAACTGGAAGCTTAGATACGGTAGCTTTAACCCTTGACTTAGAACAAGTATATATTATGAGCCCTTTTCCCAGTCATTAAGTAACCTCTAAAAAAGTATAGATATGAGATGATTTGATGTATCCCACTTTGTTGGTAGAGGCCTATTGCTCCTTCAAGTATGGGTTTCCTCTTGGCGTTTGTCTGTTCTGATCCCAAATACTCCCCTCACACTGCCCTTTTCCATATTTGATAAATGATTACCCATCAAGCCTCCATTCAGGCATCAATTCTAGTAAAATTGAACATCTGTTGGTTCCCCCAGTGGTCATGGCCACCACTTTTTTGTTTTGCCAGTGTCTATAATTCCTGTAGGCATCAGTTTAACCCATATGCCATATACTGTTGTACAATCCTGTCTTCCTCAATGGACTCAAATAAAATTAATTTACAGAAGTATAAAAATCTAATTGTATCAATTGTTTAAAACTATATAAAATATTTCAGTAAATATGTGGATGCCCATATGCCAGTTGTAGCTACCCTTAAAGTATACAGCCTCTTAAAATCCACACTATAGTGTCCAGTTAAGGAAATCTTTCCTTATAAACTCCTTTTAAACAATTACATTTCTCTTATAGTTGACCTTTATCTATTTCAATAACATCCTCTTGGCTGCCTCCTTCCCATCTCACAATAATAAACAATAAAATTAGGATAGGTAAGGTGAAGTTCCTCTTTAAAGTTTTTCACCTGTAAAAAAAGAACCCTACTTTTTTTCCTAAAGGGATATGGTAACATAATAATTACAAGCCACAACTGGTAGCTCAAAATCCAATTTAACATAAATAAAATATTACATCAAATACACCTATAAACAGGCATATATTCTAATTTACTATTTAGACCTTAATTGTGCTTCCTGATAAGTTAGAGGGCCAGATCCACGTAGCGGATCGTAATTTTAGTCTGGCGTAGCGTAAAGTTGCGGCGGCGTAGGGTAAATCTGCTGGCGTAAGGGCACGGAATTCAAATATTAAAGATGCAAAGGACTTACGCAAAAGACGTAAAGTTTTCAAAATTCTACGCGGGAACGACGTCCATACTTAACATAGGATACGTCTCATATAGCAGGGGTAACTTTACTCCGGAAAAAGCCTTACGGAAATGACGTAAAAAAATGCGCCGGCCGGACGTACGTTTGTGGATTCGCGTATCTAGCTAATTTGCATACTCAACGCGGAAATCGACGGAAGCGCCACCTAGCGGCCAGCATAAATATGCACCTTAGATCCGACGGCCTACTAAGACGTACGCCAGTCGGATCTAGCCCTGCTTCAGGCGTATCTTGTTTTGTGGATACAAAACAAAGATACGCCGGAGCAACCTAGCAGTTACGCGGCATATCAATAGCGTAACTGCTTTGTGGATCTGGCCCAATATATCTATTTACCCTAAGATTTTAAGATTTTTTTTATTTATTCTGAGTTTATTGGCAGCTAGTCTTAAATGTGTACATTCCATATCAGGGTTGAAGTATTGTGCTTGCAAATTAATAGGTTATCAGTTATTATATCATACCAATGTTCATAAATACATTATCTTATTGTGTAAAAAGCATTACATGTTTAGCTTCCGAAGTACTACACTAGGGGCCAGATCCACAAAGAGCCGCCGTAACTTAAATATTCTGATTTAAGTTACACTGCCGCAAAATTTCTACCTATGTGCCCGATCCACAAAGCACTTACCTAGAAATTTTCGGCTGTGTAACTTAAATCCGTCCGGCTCAAGGCGTTCCTATTTTCATGGGGCGCGTCCCATTTAAATTAGGCGCGCTCCCGCTCCGGACGTACTGCGCATGCTCACGACGTCATTTTCCCGACGTGCATAGCGCGGTTTTACGTTACGCCAAGTTTTGTGAATGGTAAAAAAAGTTGCGTCGGGAAAAAAAAAAGATACGGCAAAAAAAATAAAAAAATTAAAATAAATAACAGCGTCGCGGGTAAGAAGGGTCTACTTTTACAAGGTGTAAACAGTCTACACTTTGTAAAAGCAGCATTAATTTTACACATGCAACTTAATACTTACGGAGAAAAAACGAAGCGTAAAAGCTTTGTGGATCTCCGTAAGTGCTAATTTGCATACCCGAAGCAGCATTTGGATTCGAAATGCCCCCAGCGACGGATGCGGTACTGCATCCTAAGATCCGGCAGTGTAAGTCCCTTACACATGTCGGATCTTCTGCCTATCTTTTGGAAACTGATTCTGTGGATCAGTTCCAAAGATAGAAACAGGGATACGACGGCGTATCAGTAGATACGCCGGCGTATCCCTTTTGAGGATCTGGCCCTATATATTTTGTGAAGCAGTCCACTAGATGTTTTATTTATATCCTTTTCCCATCAGGACTTCAATGCTTTTCCTACAATTCAGGCCTGAAATTTAAAGGATTTATTTTCTTACGTGGGGCTCTTGTCCCAGGAAAAACTGTCTACAAACTGAAAAGAGATTTTCCACTCTGAGGGGATTTTGTGTCACATCCTTTTAAACAGAGGTATGTCAATAGGATGCAAGAAAAGAAAAACAAATTAACAAGAGTTCCACCCATTTCATAATCTATCCAAAACTTAAGAAAAGTGTTGACTTAACAATTTTTTTTAAATCAAATTGTAGCTTTTTAAAGTTCCTGTGGAGTAAGACTGCAGAAAAACTATTTGTTGTTGTTGTGATATATTTTTTCTAATATTCATTTTAACTAAACCCCAGAAGCCATTCCATGGAGACCTATTCTAATCATCAACATAAGGAGTGTGGGCATTGTGTGTATTGAACAAAACAGTTGTTATTCTGCAGGGAGGGTAGGGGACTGTCGAAATACAGAATTCTGCTCCCACACAGAAATGCAGTGGTCCAAGTCTCTGGGTTTTTGCCAGGGAAGGGCTGTTAGGCATTGAAGACTTATTCCAGATTTTTTTTATGTAATCTCTCTTCACATCAACATTAGAAAAAAAATAACTACCATTGGGCTTACTTACCAGTTTGTGCTTACGTAACTGAATTTCACCTTCCTAGAATACAACAATGAAGTCAAGGGTGGAATTTACAGAAAAAAATAGGTTTTAGGTGGGCAGGTGTCAATATTTTGAGCAGAGTTTTACAACCTTTATACATCATATAAAACAAATCTTAAAATACATTTTCACATGAGTCTTTAAGCTACAGTCGCTTTCACATTTACCAGCCAGTGTAAACAACAGTTTGATGTTAGAAGAAAACATTACATGCCAAAGCCATATGAAAGGTTATCCCTGAATTATGCAGAAAATGTTGGTGTTAGTAGTGTGCAAATCACAAGGCATCCAGGACATGTGTACTGCTAAAGTATAATAGAGAGATGCTTTGCAACCAATGCATTGCTGACATTCTTACCAGTCCTCAGTGCTGTATCGTAATGGACAGCTTGGCCAAAACGCAAAGGATATAAATGAGAAAATATACATCAGCCACATGAATGTACTTATTTTTTGCATCTACAATATAAGCTTGTTTGATTCGTTTATTTGCATTTTATATTAAAACATATTTCAAACCTATTATGATCTTTCCAGCTAAAGACGGATTATCATTCTGGCTTCCACTGTAGTGCTATAAAAAGTTTTAGACAGAATGGCATGCAATACAATTAAATAAAAAATAGAATAACAAAAATACATCCAGCGATATGAAAAAAAAAAGCAAGCAACAGCCCTCATAATAAAAACTGATTTCCTGATTTTTTTTATAGTGAAATATTAATTATGAAATAGGCAGGAAAGAATATTTGAAAGATGACAAAAAACTGATTGGTATTTCTGGTGTATGTACAATTGTAATTAAACACTAAAATGGTATTAACATTTCTAAGGTTTGAATAGAATTGTAGACAATTACATTTTTTGTGTATATAGGCTAAACCTAAAGTTTAGTAAACATTCATTTCATACACACTTTCATACAGTATTTGTTCCAATATAATATGTTAAAACTAGTATTAATGTCTAATTAATTGCCAGCATCACTTTAAAGTCTAAATGACTGGCCAGGAAGTAAAGCTATATATACTGTAAAAAAAAAAAATATATATATATATATATATATATATATATATATATATATATATATATATATATATATATATATATATATATATATATATATATATATATATATATATATTAAATATCAAATGACAAATGCAAAAAACAACAACAAAAAAAAAATTATTTAATAAATCAATAAGCAAAATAAAGAATTAATTGTATATTATCTTCTTCAAACAGTACACATGTTCTTTATTATAACTATTCTCCATCCATAGCCTAGTGTTTGCTTGCCTGTTACTTGTCTAGTCACTTTTTAAAGTCACATTAGTGTATTTGACTGTAAATGGTTCTTGGAAATCCTTATTTTTAGTAAAGCTGAGTGACCCCCCTGCCCCCCCCCCCAAAAAAAACCACCACCCATTTAACACTACAATTGACAGATGCATATACAACTTTCAATTGCAACCACTACCTTCTGGAAAATGTTGCTATTAAGGCAGGGCCAGTCCCTTATGTTTCATTGGTTGGCCTCCAGTCCCTCTCTTAGTTACAAGTGTTTTTGGGGTATTGGGAAACCATTCTTAATAAACAGAATTAATCCATATGAACACTAACATTAGGGATCATTCACAACAGCTAAAATGCAAGCACTTGGTACTTTTATCACTGACAATGCTTGGTAACCCTAAAAACAAGTGTTTATGAGTTTTTTTCCAGTGTTTGCAAGCAATTGTAAATCTACAATGGGAGTTTAAAATGCTTGATTGTTAATGCCTTAATCTGGACACTCCTGAACAGAAAGAGTTAAAATAGCTTGTTTTGCCAGCATGTTAGGGTTCATTCATATCTGAATGCATATTACACATTGATTTATATCCAGGTGCATTGCAGTGTTGAAAAGCCTCATTCAGTAGACCAATATGTAACTTGCAGGACTTTTTTTTTTTAAAGTGCACCTCTATGCAACTTTTTGCTGGGAAAGGGTCCAACTGAAAATAATGGATTATCTCCTTTCCATGCATCTGGTATGAGTGAGCCCCAGGACAGCTGCAAAGTGTTTGGAAATAATTGTAATCTAGGCAGGACCTTTCTTTGTAATGCTTGTGTTTAAAGACCTTATGCTGCTATGTTTAGGTGTTATATAAAAAAATTCAGCTACGTGCATGGCAAGCTATATATTTATGCATTGTATTAAAGTAGATCTAAACCCTAACCTAATAGCATTTCGTTTGCTAAAACACTGTGGGGTTGATTTACCAGAAATAAGGAGTGAAAAATCTGGTGCAGCTCCAGGCTTTTTGTCGAAGCTCATTTGAACAAGCTGAAGCTGATTGGCTATAATGCACAGTTGCACCAGATTTTGCACTCTCCAGTTTTAGTAAATCAACCCCTGTGTATCATAAACAATTTAATTTTTTTAAATAAAATGCTTTTCTCACTTTTTTTTCATACTTTATGCCCACTTCTTGTCTATATGAATTCACCCCAGTGATGGCTGCATGCCATTTCTAATGGTGCGCCTCCTATAGTGAATCCAGTGGACCATACTTGTGTATGCCATTTTTTTTTAAGTTTAAAGATGTAAGCATTTAATGAGACTTCAGGCTAAAGAGCCCAAAGCCCATATCATCATCGGATCCCTCAGATTCACACTGGGTTTTTTTTCCGTTATTATATTTATTAAAGGTTAAGACATATAAACATTGTCCATTTTGTGATAAACATTAGTAGACAAAGGTTACAAAAGATAAAGTTGTACATAAGGCAAACAAGTATGAAATGGTGCAATACAAACAATGCAACATAATAAACTTTCTTGCATGTATTTGAAGAGAAAGCGATACTAGTAGACATGTGCACAGCAAAAATTTTCGTTTATTTCTGTTTCGTTTCTGTTCGTTTATCGTGATTCGTAACGAGTCGTAATTTCGTAAGACGTTAGTTATCGTATTCGTACTCTTTAGTATTTTCGTAACACTCTTTTTTCCGTTTCCGTTTTTTTTCTGTTAGTTTATTTTTCGTTGAATCGAGATTCGTATTTTCGTTATATTTTGTATTCTGCCGCGTTCGTATTTTTAAAATGATTTTTTCGTTCCTTCGTTTTTACGTTAGTTTAATTTTCGTTGTTTTGTTATTCGTATTTACATTATATTTTCCATCATGCCGCATTCGTATTTTCGTAAGAAATATATTTTCGTTGCTTTATGATCATTCGTATTTTCATGTCTAATTTCCTTTGATTGTAAAAACTTACTTTTGTAGATTTTATTGCATTCGTAATTCTGTTAGAATACATTTTACGTTTATTCGACACACTACTCGTCGTAATTTTGTAATTCGGATTTTACTGTAAATGACTTGACTGTCTTAGCACACACACCCTGTCTAGAATGAAGTCTGACGTAGAAGAAAACTAAAATATGTCAGATATTACAAATACAAATCTAGAAATTAGATGCACTGCAGTCTAACACAGAAAAAGACACAAGGAGCCAGGAGGTAATGAGAAAGAAGCTCATTGGGGGAAGGAACAAACCTCTTCAGAGGAAAGGGACAGCGCTCAGTGGCTATTGGTCAATGTCCAGAAATATTTCAGTACTAACCAAAGCTAATTTACATTATTTTGTATTTTCGTTGTTTTCATTTCAGTTTTCCGAAGATCCGTAATTTATTTTTCGTTAGTTTTGATTTTCGTTTTTTAGTCTTTGTTCGGCATTTCGTTTTCTTTTCGGTCTTCGAATATTAGTAAGTTTGCATTTTCGTTCATTTTGTTTTTCGTAATTATTTTTTTTTTTTGGGTTCGGTATTTTCGTTGTTTCTATGTTTTCGTTTCTTTCTTCTTTCGTATCTTCGTTGTTTTTCATATTCGTTTTTTTGAAAATATCGTTATTCGTTATTAATTGCTCTAAACCATTCGTTCATTCGTATGTTAACGAATCAACTAAAATAACGAAAAATGACGGAAAACGTATTCGTAACTTAAAAAATTGCACATGCCTAGATACTAGGGTTGGGTGACTCTCATTGAACAGATGGTACTGAATACAATGAGTTACAGCTACTACACAAAAGATTAACTGGTTAGAATTGTTAGAATATAAATCTCTCCTTAAACTAAAGGAAGTTAACATAAACTAAAGGTAAAATAAAATAAGGGATAGTAGGTCCTCCATAGGGTCACAGGCCCTGTCTAAATAAAGAAAAGGTATCCATAATACATGCAATTGAGTTAAGCTATGTGCTTCTTGAAGTTGTGATCCGTAGTTTGCCCAGGGTGTTTGACAAGCTGGCCTTGAGATACCATTCAGTGTATTTGAAAGATTGGATTAGTGATTCTAATTCCGTGGGAGAAAAGGTGTGTTGAATGTAGGAGCGCCATCTTAAGAAGAATCTATTAGTTGGAGCATAGTTTTTCATCTCCGTATGCAATTTTTCTCGATAGAGAAGTTTTGTGAGGTCTTTCTTTACAGCGGTAGTCATTGCGGGCAACTAGAAGACATAAGTGAGTCCATTGGGAGATGTGGGTTTTGGGATTGCCCGTTTGCAGTTGGCTGGATTTGTTATGACTGAATAAAAGTAGAATAGGTGTCTTGCCAATGTGGCAGCCAGTGATACTGAAAATTTACTGCACGATTTGGTGCCACTGTTTTTCGCTCACTGATATCCAACAATAAAGGATTTATGTCCCCTTTGTTTGACTATCTTGTGTAATGTGTATTGGAACGGTCATTTGTAGTCTCCATTACAGGTTAATTTGACTAGGTGACAACACAGGAGCACGATGGGAGACTGGGATACAGCATTTAACACTACTGCTGGAAGTTCCTTAATAAAGACCTTCATGGCAGGATCACAAAAGATTATTTAAATTAAAACTGCTAATTTGCAATGATTGAAAACTACTTTTGAAATTGCATTAGCATATTTAGGTTTATATGACACTTTAGTGTTTGGCTTCCCCTATTCTTAAGCTTTTTTTATGCAATATTTTATAAATCTTAAATATCCAGTTATTAGCTATATATATATATATATATATATATATATATATATATATATATATATATATATATATATATATATATATATATATATATATATATATATGTGTGTATATATACATGTTTAATTAACAGTTTGTATTTTAAGTGTACTATCCTTTCGCCACCTTTTCTAGTTATAGATAGACCCTGCTTGCTACAATGTGTCTTGCCTAATCCTAAACGCTTGGCACAATCCTATTTACAATTCATTCAGTGCTGTCGTTGCTCTTCCTTCATGTGGAGGTCACAGCTAGAAACAACTGGGATCTCATCTTGGACTCTCTCTTGCCTTTTTAGGTTATGAGGGTCTCTGTGTGTTTAGGATAACGTGATTGACAGCTCCACTCCGGCCCCAATTAGCACCCTATAATTTATTAGCTTCTCCTTTCAGATTATGCGTTAACTTCACAAATATTTCAACCACGGAAACAGCAGCTATCAAGTATCTCTCCCTGATCCAGCAGGCTGGAGCTGCAGTTAAGAGCAGTCAGAACTGTCTGCCCAAGCCTGTGGGGGTGAGACAGGAATAATCATTTGTGAGTATGTGAGCTGGTGTGAGATCAAGACACAAAAGAGAGCACTTTAGATGTTACACTGATGGAAACTGCACATTGTGGCAGGATTCCACTCACTTTATTCAGAGGAGATGGGGAATGAAGGAGATGGTAATGAAGAAGGATTGTTTATCTAACTACACGGCTTGAGCAAATACCCAGATTCAGTTACACACAAACAGAAACTGCAAGAATGCTAATGTCACCACAGTCACACTCTTTCTCCCCTTCAACACGTTGGCTCAGTAGGGCAGTTATATGCCAAAATGTATGTGTGAAGATATAAAACTCAAAGCTGTGGAGCAGACTTGAGATTAAAAAGTGCGAACACGAAAAAGTAGAAATACCAATCAATCTGAATAAGGAGTTCTAAGAAGAAGCTGGCATAAATTGCTGGTAACAATATGAACATAGAAGTATAGGTATATGCTGCATATACCTATTCCTCAGTAATGGCAATCAGTTAAAGTATATCTAAACCAAAGAAAATACCAGTTCATTAGCCTTTCTCAGGCTAAGCACAATAAAATTGCCTGTTGTCTATAAAGTACAGAAAAATATCTATTGATCCTGCCAGAATTCCAATGTTCTTACAAGTTCCTGTGCATTGAACAATGATTTTTGCCTCCCAGCTATCCTATGTGAATTACAAAACAACTCCTTCTAATGTAAAATAAATTAGGAGAGGGGAGGAGGTTGTAGTCCAAACCAAGAAAGCAGGCTTAAGTTACAACACTGATCCTCCACAAATACAGCCAGGGCCGCTGATAAGGCAGTACAGCCCACACTTCTGTACCCGACCCACACCCCATCAGTTCAAAAAGGGGGCCCGCGCACCTGCTGAGCAGGAGGGTCGGCTGTACTGCCTTATTGCAGACCCTTGGGACTCTTGTGGATCCCCCTACAGTGCTTTTGGCTTCTACTCCACTTTCTCCCTGCGCTGCAAGAGGATGGATTATAGGATCTTTGTGCCCTTCCACCTGCTGCCTGGGCCACTCTGTGAGGATTGTTTGAGGATGGAGAGGGATAGTAAGCATGTCTGTGTTTACTATGCTTCAGTTTGTGAATGAACAGAAAGCATCAGAGTGCTTGCCATTCATTCACTGTCCAGTGCAGCTGAGGCTGCAGAGAAAGGAACCAATGAATCTACTGTATATCCTCAGTCCTTTTCTCTGTCTCAAACATGAGATATCAGGGGTCTGTTTAGACTCCTGATATTTGATTAAAGGCCCCTCGATGGGGCAGGTAAAAAAATGTTAACGATAAATAAAGTTCTAAAATAATTTTTAAAATTACCGACTTGTTTAAATGTGCTTTGTTCCATGAAGGGTATCTAGCATCTGGATCGTTCTTCTTTAATAGGTGGCGAGGAGGCATATTGCCACCTCACCGTTTGCTTTAACCCTGCCCTAATGCAGAGCAGCGCTATTCAATTGAAAGAGTCTTGGTCGATGAGGGTATAATTCCTACCATGGCTATCATTTGATAAAAGGGGGGATGCCCGTCAAGTAAGCTGTATAGGGCCCCTGTGATTTCTAACAGCAGCCCTGGATACAGTCAATGAACCTTGTCGCTCTAGTACATGAAGTGTGTTTCTTCATCAGGTGAAAGAAAAAAAATCATATTAATGCAGCCACTAGATCTAAGGATAAGATGAAATATATTAAATATGTATTCAGGGTTTTAAATAAATGCTGCTTAGGAAACAATGGAACTGTGTTAAATCCTAAAGTCCCCCTCAATTTCTGTATTCTATACATACAATCTCTTGCAGACAGGATCAGACGACTTCTCACAGTGATTTGTGTGGGCTGAGGCCTTTGCTGTACCTTTCCCGTGTGGCAGTCTATATGTAAAAGTCTGCAATGAGTTAAAAAAGGGAGTGCTTATACCAGTTAACACGCTGGCCTGTCTTTTTAATAAATACAGAATGGCCTAGGAGCAAAATTCGACTTTAATTAAGGAAGAGGGAAATAGAAAGGGCAGATGTAAGAAATTTAAAACATGACAATGATTTCTAGAGGACCATGGATTAGCTAAAGAGATGAAGCATGCTGCGTTTTTGACTTGACTTGGCTCGTCTGACTGAAAGCTTAGGCAGATCCATCTAACAAGGAATTAGTCTCTCTTCTGTCTCATATATTTGGAGATACATATTGGATTGGCCTCTTCTGTTTCATTTACCTTTGTATACCTATCAGCTTAAGTTATTGAGCTTTGTAAATGACTGATTTTTACAAGGGGTATCATACAGAAGAAGCGTGATAAAAATGAACCTAAAGTAGCTCCATCTGTTGCACTTTTAAAAAAAATACCGATCACAAAAAATGAAGAAACAAAATATATACAATGCCAGTATACTTCTTTAAAACCAGCCAAAAGTCAAAACAGAAAAAATCAGCACAAGGGTCACAACTTGCAGTCAGCAGGATGTGTCCCCTCTGCTTTCTGTTAACAGGTTCCCTTCTGCTTTTAGTAGTAATCCTCCTCCATTCTGCCCCCACCCCCTGAAAGAATATTGTAAAGAGACCCTCTAATTATTTATTGTTTTGGGTTAATAATAATAAAAAAAATTGTAGACAATAATAGGGTGATAGTTAGGACTAGAGGTATAGTTACATAGTTACATGGTAGCTAAGGCTGAAAAAAGACAATAGTCCATTCATTTTAACCGGTGTAGGTGTCATAGTTGCCAACATTGTAAAAAAAAAAATAGGGACATCTTTTTGTCTTATTATAATTAGGGGGGAGCATTCGTTTGTAGGTGTGACATAGTGGGGAAAGAGAAATGGGCAAAAATGGGCGTGGTTTAGGCTATATACCGGGCGTGGCTTTAAGGGGGCGTGACTAAAAGGGGTGTGGTGAGATTCTGAGATGAACGAGGGATGGAGGGAGAAACAAAGAGAGAAAGAGAGGGAAGGCGAGAAGGAAAGAAAGAGGGATGGAGGGACAGCAGGCCCAGATCCTATATCACAATAGAAATATATATATATAAATATATAAACATACTTCAAACACCTGGTGTTGGTGCTTCAATCATCCGGGCAACATGGTTTTTATGGTGTCAGGATGACTGAAGTGCATTATTTCTATTATGACATTGTAATATAAAATGAAATAGTTCAACTCACCGTAATATAGAATTATTGGGAGCCCTGAGTCTGTCACTTGTCACGTCGCCTGTCACCAGATGCCATCCGGTGTTCCCAGCGGAGCCCCTCCTAACATCAGGTGTCCCCAGCGGAGCCCCCCTTACATCTGGTGTCCCCAGCGGAGACCCTCCTTACATCAGGTGTCCCCAGCAGAGTCCCTCCTTACATCAGATGTTCCCAGCAAAGCTCCTCCTTACATCAGGTATCCCCAGAAAAGACCCTCCTTACATCAGGTGACCCCAGCGGAGCTCCTCCTTACATCAGGCAACCCCAGTGGAGCCCCGCCTTACATCAGGTGTCCCCGGTGGAGCCCCTCCTTACATCAGATGTACCCAGCGGAGCCCCTCCTTACATCTGTGTCCCCAGCGGAGCTTCTCCTTACATCTTTTGTCCCCAGCAGAGCCCCTCCTTACATCAGTGTCCCCAGCGGAGCCCCTCCATACATCTGGTGTCCCCAGCGGAGCCCCTCCTTACATTTGGTGTCCTCAATGGAGCCTCTCCATACATCTGGTGCCCCCAGCGGAGCCCCTCCTTACATTTGGTGTCCTCAATGGAGCCCCTCCATACATCTGGTGTCCCCAGCGGAGCCCCTCCTTACATTTGGTGTCCTCAATGGAGCCCCTCCATACATCTGGTGCCCCCAGCGGAGCCCCTCCATACATCTGGTGTCCCAAGCAGAGCCCCTCTTTACATCAGATGTCCCCATTGTTGCCCCTCCTTACATCAGTGTCCCCAGTGGAGCCCCTCCATACATTAGTATCCCCAGCCAAGCCCCTCCTTACATCAGTGTCCCCAGCAGAGCTCCTCCTTACATCTGGTGTCCCCAGCGGAGCTCCTCCTTACATCAGTGTCCCCAGCGGAGCCCCTCCTTACATCAGGTGTCCCCAGCGGAGCCACCTTCTTACATCAGATGTCTCCAGCGGAGCCCCTCCTTACAACTGAAGTCCCCAGCGGAGCCCCTACTTACATCAGTGTAACCAGCGGAGTCCCCCCTTACATCAGGTGTACCCAGCGAAGCCACCTTCTTACATCAGATGTCCCCAGCGGAGCCCCTCCTTACATCTGGTGTCCCCAGCGGAGCCCCTCCTTCCATCTGGTGTCCCCAGCAGAGCCCCTCTTTACATCTGTCATGTATTCTAGCCGCAATTACAGAAGAGAAGCCGAGGGGGAACAAAATAGAGGCGTATCAGCCGCGTAGTTACAATAGATATTGAGCTGCAGCGCCGCCCATCCCCCGTCCCTTTCCATAACAGGTCACAGAGACTGGCAGCGAGGCGGAGCGGGGCAGGCGGTGGGCTGCGCCGAAGCTCAATATCTATTGTAGCCACCCGGCCAGTCTACTTCTTTTGGTCTTCTTGAAAATGGCGGTCGGCGGATCATGGCGGCGAAAAATCTGGAAAAACTAATCTCCTGGGACATTTCCCGGGAAACCGGGAAAAGGGTCTAAATCCTGGGAATGAGGTGTACGTGTGTCAATGTCTATAATAATTTCCCATAACCCTGTATGTTGTGTTGTTTAAGATGTACATCCAAGAGTCTTTTAAAAAATAACCATACTCCCCGCAGCCACAACCAATTGTGGGAGAGAGTTCCACATCCTTATTGCTCTGACAGTGAAGAACCCCCTGCGCAGTTTAAGGTTAAACCGGTTCTCCTCCAGTCTCAATGTGTGGCCCGTGTCCTCATATGGGCCGTACACACGACCGAACATGTCTGCTGAAACTGGTCCGCGGACCAGTTTCAGCAGACATGTTCGGTCGTGTGTAGGCCGAGCGGACAGGATTCCAGCATACATTTGCCCGCCGGGCCTTTTCCCAGCCGGCAAATATTTCTGGACTTGTTTTAAAACAGCCCGCTGAAATCCTGCCCGCTCGGACATGTTCGGTCGTCTGTACAGACCTACCGTACATGTCCGAGCACCCGCCATCCCTCGCATGCGTCGAATGACTTTGACGCATGTGTGGAAGCATTGAACTGGCAGGGCCGCCCACGTCGCCGCGTCATCGTCGCGGCGACGGCGCGGACACGCCCCGCGTATTGTTTACGCGCGGATTTCTGTATGATGGTGAGTACAGCCACCATACAGAAATCCCCGGGCAGACATGTACGGTGAAAACGGTCCGGCGGACCGGTTTCATCGTACATGTATGCTCGTCTGTACGCGGCCATACACTCACTGGGACTGAATCGTTTTTTCCTATGCTGGGATCCCCATTGAGGTATTTGTAGATCGCTATTATGTCCCCCCTCAAGCGTTGCTTCGTCAGCGAGAATAAATTTAGTGTTTGCAGCCGGTCCTCCAGTCCTCCTATTAATTTTGTTGCCCTTCTTTGGACTCCATCCATCTCCACCACAACATCCCTTCTGAGGACCGGTGACCAGAACTGGACAGAATACTTCAGATTTGGCCTAACCAGGGTTTTATAAAGTGGCAGAATTATAGTTTTATCCCTGGAGTATATCCCTTTTTTTATGCATGCTAAAATTCTGCCTGTTTTGGTAGCTGCAGCTTGACATTGCATGCTTTTACTCAATCTGTCATATATTAGGGCCCCTAGATTCTTCTCAATCCTTGATTCTCCCAGAGGTTTTCCACCTAGTGAGTACCGTAATTTGCATTTATGTTTCTTGCTCTCAAGTGCATTACTTACTATATTTCTCCACATTATACCTCATTTTCCATTTGTCTGCCCACGCCATTATTATATTAAAGAGGAGGTTCACCCTAAAAACTATTTTCTAACATTATATGGTACTCACTCTCTTCATTGACAGTATGCCGTTTTCATTTTTCTGTACATACCTCGTACAGCTATTTTCTTACCCGGCTTCCGGGTAGTGACTCCCGCGGGAGTGGGCGTTCCTATCCAGCAGGTGATTGACGTGATGACAAAAACGACCTCCCCGTCGCATAAGGAGCGTCGCGAGTTGCCTAAAGAACCGAACGGCGAGTCAGCGCTATACGGCGCCTGCGCACCACCGTTCGGGTTCTTTCGGCAACTCGTGACGCTAAAGAGTTTTTTTTTTTGAGGAGGGTGCATTTGATTATCACAGAACCAATCAGCACTGTCCAGACAGAAAGTCAGGGGTCAAGCAGCCTCATAGGACAGTCAAAGGAGACTGCAAACTCCTCCTACAAGCTTTAACCAGCGCTTCGCCGGACACTGATGTCAAAAGACTGCTATATACTGCTATACTGCTGATAAGAAAAGGTATTTAGCTGTTTATATTTACTAAAAGATTTGCATTGCCATGTTCTGCGTACTGTGGGAGACCAGATATAGTGACTGCAGGGTCCTGGGTTTATTAACACTTTAAGTCTATACTTGATTGTCAAACTATCTTGCCCAATATGCAAGTTATTGTTGGAAAACGTCTTTGAGAACCTGGGTCTTGCCCCAGGGAACATGTATCAATGGAAAAAAAAGTTTTAAAAACGGTCGTTTTTTTCTGGAGCAGCGATTTTAATGATGCTTAAAGTGAAAAAAAAAAAAATGAAAAATTACTTTAAATATCGTACCTGCTGGGTGTCTATAGTAGTGGCACGTGTTTAGAACTGTCCCTGCAAAAAATGAGATTACTGTAAGAAAAAAGTAATTTAAGACTGCTTGCGGCTTTAATGTAATGTCTGGTCCCTGCAATATGGATGAAAATCACTGAGAAAAATAGCATGGGTTTCTTTAGGTGGAAACTACAGAGCACAAGTGCAGTACACACCAAGTAACTTTAGGCACAAACTACAGAGCACAAGTGCAGCACACACCAAGTAACATTCGGTGCAAACTACAGAGCACAAGTGCAGTGCTGGTACACACAAAGTAACATTAGGTGCAAACTACAGAGCACAAGTGCAGTGCTGGTACACACAAAGTAACATTAGGTGCAAACTACAGAGCACAAGTGCAGTACACACCAAGTAACTTTAGGTGCAAACTACAGAGCACAAGTGCAGTACTGGCACACACCAAGTAGCTTTAGGTGCAAACTACAGAGCACAAGTGCAGTACTGGTACACACAAAGTAACTTTAGGTGCAAACTACAGAGCACAAGTGCAGTACACACCGTGCAAACTACAGAGCACAAGTGCAGTACTGGTACACACAAAGTAACTTTAGGTGCAAACTACAGAGCACAAGTGCAGTACTGGTACACACAAAGTAACTTTAGGTGCAAACTACAGAGCACAAGTGCAGTACTTGTACACACCAAGTAGCTTTAGGTGCAAACTACAGAGCACAAGTGCAGTACTGGTACACACAAAGTAACTTTAGGTGCAAACTACAGAGCACACGGGCAATACACCATGTGAGAATTCTGCAGCTAGCACAATCAACTGATAGACAGTAAATTAGGATAGGAAGAACTAATCTAGCTAAACTATACAGTGTATAAATCTAGATTTTCCTAGCTTGTGACGGAAAATATTAGTTATATGAAGACAGGAGGCGAATATCTTATGCATTAATCTTTCTTTATTAATGCACATAGCAGAAATTCAACTTTCTTAGTGAATTGAAGTAGAAAAACATTTTTAAACTGAAAAAGGGAAAAAAACTATAACAGACAGCAGCCCTCTGGCTGGATCTGCCAATCATGAGGCAGGACAGCTGGTATATAAGGGGCTGCCTCCTTAGAACCCTCCTCTTTCTTGAAGCGAATCAGCAGGAACTCTGGAACAGGAACCAGCTCGAAACAACCGGAACCCTGGAATTGGAACTCCGGCACAGGACTCAGCTGATGTCAACCGGAACTCCGGATCTGGATTCAGCTGGAACCGCCACTTCCGTTCTGCGATGAACCAAATCCCATGGATCGAACAGGAACAGAAATCCCAACGTGGGCAGTGATAACGAAGCTCCGGAACATATCAGCTTCCGACTTGCAGGATGCGTGTTTCAATAGCCTAGAACAAGAGAGACAACACCGTGATAGGGTTGGGTCGGGAGGGAAGATATTCGCCTCCTGTCTTCATATAACTAATATTTTCCATCACAAGCTAGGAAAATCTAGATTTATATATCAGACAGGAGGCTCATATCTTATGCAAGTTCAAAGCTATAACAATATACACACATGATAATAACAAGCAAAATAATCGATAGAACCGACATAGATATGTGTTCCTCCGGTCTAAAGTAGAATTGGCGGAAGGGTGGTCTCTGAAGACCAGTCTGCCGCCACCAGTAAATCCGAGAGAGAGCCTCCCGAGGTGACGACCTTAGTAGCCATCGCCCCTCTGGAGGAGTGGGCACCAAACAGGGATATGTCGATCCCTGCCATGTCCATGACTGAACGTACCCATCTGGCTAACGTAGCCGAGGAAACCGGGAGATCAGGTTTGACGTAGGAAATGAGGAGTTGGGAGAACTGCGATGATCGCAAAGGGGCTGTCAAAGACTCATAAGTCTGTAGACAGCGGACCACACACAGGCGTGGATGCGCGGGGAAGAACGGGTAAAAAAACGATTGAAGTCCCGTCTTTGTCCTACGCACGACCGAAAACTTGACTCCTTGAGGCGAGAATTGACGCCTGGAGATGTCCAAAGCCTTGACGTCTGATACTCGTTTGATGGATATCAGACACAAAAGGACAGTAAGCTTGAAAGACAATAACCTCAACGACAGAGCATCATTGTCCCCCCATTCCGAGAACATGGTCAGGATCTTGGTCACATCCCAAGTGTGCTGGTACTTGGGGCGTGGGGGGCGTTTAAACTTAACGCCCTTCAAAAGACGGCACACCAACGGGTGTTTACCTACTGGTAACAAGTCTACAGTGGAGTGGTAGGCTGAGATCGCAGAGCGAAAGACGTTAAGGGAGCTATAGGAGCTTCCGGATTCAAAAGAATCCGCCAGATAGTTGGCCACTACAGACACAGGCGCCTGAACGGGATCAACCTGTCGTTGATCACACCAACGAATCCAGAGTCGCCAGGCTGATCAATATGCCGATCTAGTCCCGGGGGCCCAGGCCAAGGCAAGGAGATCCCTAGCTGTTCTTGAAAGGTCGCTGTCTGCGTCCGGCACCCCGAAACCAACCATGCGAGTAGAGGTAGGTTGTGATTCGTGATCAGGGGATGCAGATCCCCGCTCGGACTGGCGAGGAGATGAGGGAAGTGAAAAAGTAGCCTGGGGAAATCCACAGTCATCCCCAGAAGGAGGGGAAACCATGGCTGTGTCGGCCACCACGGAGTGATCAGCACGACTGATGCTCTCAGGTTCGCTATGTGAAGGAGAACTCTGAGGATCATCGAGAATGGGGGGAACGCATAATGTGCCCCCTGTGGCCAGGTTTGGCGGAGAGCGTCCACAGCGTGCGCCTCCGGATCCAGCCTCCAGCTGTAAAAGCGCAGGAGCTGATGGTTGAGACGGGAGGTGAACAGGTCCATAGAGAAAGGACCCCATAAATGAGCAAGGGCCAGGAATACTGACCGGTCCAGCCGCCAATCGCTGGAATCGGTCAGGTAGCGAGAATTCCAATCTGCCACCATATTCGAAGCACCTGGGATATATTCCGCTACCGGAACGATGTTGCGTTCCAGGCAGAAGTGCCAGAATTCTTTCGCTAGATCCACTAGGATCCTGGACCTGAAGCCCCCCAAGCGATTGACGTACTGGACTGCGGTTACGTTGTCCATACGCAACAACACACAGCAGTTGGAAGTGTGCGGCAGAAGACTCCTGATGGCAAAGAATGCCGCCAGGAGCTCTAGCATGTTGATGTGTAGCAGAGACTCCTCTGCGGACCACGTCCCTCCTGTGGATGAGAGACCGCACCGAGCGCCCCAGCCGTGGCGACTTGCGTCCGACTCTATGACGAAGTCTGGATTGGAACTGAAGATGGTCTTGCCGTTCCATTCGACGGCATGACGTAACCACCACCGTAGTTCCACTATGGCTTCTGCGTCCAATGAGACTTCGTCTGCATAGCGAAGCCCCTGGCAAAGATGTAGACCCTTGAGTCTCTGGAGGGCTCGATAATGGAGAGGGGCTGGAAAAATGGCCTGGATCGAAGCCGATAACAGGCCGACTAAGCGAGCCAGTCCGCGTAAGGACACCCGTTGCTTGTTCAGCACGATCCTGATCTCTTTGCGGATGGTAGCCAATTTGGCCTTGGGTAGTCGGAGGACCGCACGGTTGGTGTCCACCAGGAATCCCAAAAATTCCATCTCTTGAGATGGGGAGAGAATAGATTTCTCGTGATTTATGAGGAATCCCAGGTCCTGTAGCAATCTGACTGCCCAGGAGGCATGCTCGCTTGCCTGGTGAGTGGAACGAGCCATTTTGAGTAGGTCGTCCAAGTAGATGATCAACCTCACCCCTCTGCTCCGAAGGGCTGCCACCACCGGCTCCAGCAATTTGGTGAAGCACCACGGGGCGGAGGAGAGACCGAAAGGAAGGCAAGTAAACTGCCACATTCTGTTTCTCCACAGGAAGTGAAGCAAGTGTTGGGAGGTTGGATGGATGGGAACCGTGAGGTAGGCGTCCTTTAAGTCCACCTTCACTAACAAGTCCCCGGGACGTAAGAGATCCCGCAGGCAGTGGGTTCCCTCCATTTTGAAATGTCGGTATACGACATGTTGATTGAGATTTCTCAAGTTTATCACTGGGCGATAGCCGCCACCCTTTTTTCTGACTAGGAAGAGATTGCTGAGAAAACCCGGAGAGAGTGGGTCCACCTCTACCAAAGCTCGTTTGGTCAGAAGGTCCTGTAACTCGATGTCTATTAGTACGGTGTTCAAGTTTGAAAACCGTATGGGATGAGGGACCATATCCATGTCTGGTAGTGAATATAACTCTACCTGATAGCCCGCTACTGTACTGAGTATCCATGCGTCTGCCGTAATCGCAGACCAGGCGTGGATAAAATGTCTCAGTCTTCCCCCTATAGGTATGTGAGAAAAATTGAGGCGTGTTGTACTCACCGGTGGTAGGACGGGAGCGGGGGTAGCCTCTCCCTCCTCGTCCTCCCCAGGGGCGTCCGCGGGGAGGAAAGAAGGGCGCCGGTTGCGCCACTGGTACTGGGTAGGGCTGCGGAGCTTGGTACTGAGCGGGAGCCCTATGGTATGGCCTGTTAGGGAAGTAGCGGCCGGCAGAGCGGCCCTTGTTTCTGCCGGCCTTGGGAAAACCTTAGCGGTATTGGACTTTTTTAATGATGTTTGAGCTTTATCCAAGCAGGAGTAAAGCCCTACCATTTTATTAATGTCCTTAATTAGCGTGTCCCCGAATAACATGCCTTCTGCGGCCGGGCCGGGTTCTGATTCGGCCAGGTGGGACAGCTGGGGGTCAAGCCTCATTAGGATTGAGCGGCGGCGCTCCATTGAACACGTAGTGTTCACGCAGCCTAGGAGGCAAACTGCTCGTTGGGCCCAGCCCCTAAGCTGGGACAGGTCTACTGGCTGTTCAGAGGCGGAAGCCTGCTCACTGAGGTTCAGGATTTTAGTGATAGGCCCAAATAAATCTAAGATCCAGTCCTGTATGGTCCTAAAGGACCTCTCTATTCCTTTCTTGGAATATTTCCCGTGCTTGGTGAGATACCTCAACAGTATGGGGTCCACCTCGGGAGTGTGCACAACCTTTTTGGCAATGCAAGGACGGGGGCATTCCGCCCTCAACTTGTTTCGGTTTGCCTTATCAACAGATCTCTGGGCCCAATATTCGATATATTGGGCCACCTCGGGTAGAGGTGCCCAGTCACCGGAGCGTGGATGGCTAATCGCCTCCGGATCGAAAAAGGGCTCTCCGTGAGAGTCCAATAATGTCTCACCCTGGGGCACAGGGTTGGCGTCGTCTTGGAGCGCCATGTGCCCACTACCCTCATATTCATCATCCTCATCCTCAGACTCAAAGGCGTCAGCCGCCTCGCACTCCGCGGACGACTCTGGAGAAAAGTCCACGAATGAGTCCGGCTTGGCCCGCCTAGCGGACCGCTGCCTCTGCATATGCATCTCCCCGAGGCTCAGGGGTCGATTGGAGTCTGGGAGGGTAGTGGGTCGGCAGTCTTGGGAGGGTACTGCCTGAGGCATGTTATTTACTTCCCCTGCCGGGGAGTCGGAGACCACGTTAATGTGGCGGCGTTTTTGGGACGCCTTGCCCTTCTTTATGGGTGGTTCACCACTGCCGGAAGGTCCGGACATAGGGGGTGCAGGCTGAGGTACAGGCAGGGTTGGGGCAACCGACGCCATGGCAGCTTGGACTGATCTGCTGATCAGCTCCTGAATTTGGGCTGCACTGAGATAGACTGGAGCATCTAGGGAGGGTTCTACCTCCTCAGGGGTTCTAGCAGGGGTATAGACCGTTTCATCAGCCATAGTAGAAATAGAAAAATCCGGGTAGGATGTAGTTATTAAGAAGATTCAGCTGTCGGCAGACAGTACAGTCATGCAGAGTATAATAAAGCAGGGCTATAAGTATAAAGAAGTAAGGGTTGCCTAGCAACCTAGCTGCAGGAGAGAGTAGGTTAGACTCTCCTGATAGCCAGAGCCTAACTGACTGGTAGCTAACTAACTGCAGATGACTAACTGGTATAGAATAACTAACTAGGGAATAAATTCCCTAACTAATATTAATAGCTAAAGACCTGATACAAGGGACCGCGCTCCGTACAGTACACCGCTCGCCGCTCAACTGGTGTAGAGATGCAGGAGGAGCGAGGTCCAAGAGCCTGAGGACGTAGTCTCGCGAGACTACGGGAGGAGAAGAAGAGGTAAGATGGCGCCGACAGAAAATGGCGCCGATGGGGGAAAAACCAAAATCGGTCAGAGCGCACCGAGACACAAGGGGGGTGCGTGCCGACCGGAGCCCAACCGGAAGGTTGGGGGATAGCAAAGGAGAGCTGAGGGATATAGACAGAGTACTAGGGGGAAAGAATAAAAGAATTACAGGTGGGAGCCTGTAAGGGTTACTGGCGGGAGAGGAATATCCCCAGCACCAGTAATGAAAGAGGGAAGTATCCCCCACACCCAGTAATGAAATAAATACAATAAAGAATTATAGAAGCAACCAAATGAAAACACAGTGTACTTAACTGAAGTTCCGCTATGAGCAGAAAGAAAGAGGAGGGTTCTAAGGAGGCAGCCCCTTATATACCAGCTGTCCTGCCTCATGATTGGCAGATCCAGCCAGAGGGCTGCTGGGTGTTGTAGTTTTTTTCCCTTTTTCAGTTTAAAAATGTTTTTCTACTTGAATTCACTAAGAAAGTTGAATTTCTGCTATGTGCATTAATAAAGAAAGATTAATGCATAAGATATGAGCCTCCTGTCTGATATATAAATATATGTACAACACCTGGGATGTATATATATCCTCTACACACTGTAACTTTAACTAAACTGACTAGCCTGCCTGCTCTATCTATCTCTATCTATTCACTAACACCGCCGCAACACACTACACAAGGCCGCCCTGCAGGCAGCCTTTTATAGTGTGGGGTGTGTACTAAAGCCCTGAGCCATAATTAGCCAAAGCCACCCGCTTTGTTCGTATTTCGACGAACGGTCGAACAGACGATGTTCGAGTCGAACATACGTTCGAATCGAACGCGGAGCTCATCCCTAATTGGCATTACAATGCTGTTGTTATGAAATAAAAGTGTATACTGTGACTTTAGAACGAATATACCACAATATGACCGTATTGTAGGAGGTTTATAGGAAGATGGCAACAGTGGCACTGGAGCTACAAGGGAGACCCCAGATCTGTAACTTGTCAGTAAAAGCAAACCTAGAGGTAAATCTGACATGATGTGAAATGCAAACATGCACATTATGGCAAGTGCTGCTGCCACACTAACACCTTAGTTCTACTTTAAGTATGGGTAATTGGTTGAGAATTTACACTTGAATCCTTTTTGGGCATATCACCCTCTTGATATGCAGGAAATAAAGGGCTGCAATGGGAAGGATGACTGTGAAACCTCAGACTTTACTATGTACAGATGAATGTCTCTAGGCAGCCAAATAGTGACTTCACTCAGCTGCAGGGTGTCTAGAGCCTTATTTCTTCCTGACATGTGGATGCATTCCTGGTCTTCATATTGAATGTCAAAATTAAAAGCATAGAAAGGCTCCTGCATTCAGTTCCTTCTCAGTCTATTTCATTTTTAGTATGTTACAAGTGACTTACTAAGGACAGCTTCTACCAGGATAGCAACTTACTATACTGAAGCTTAAAGGGTCACTTTTTTTTTATCTTAATAGCTTCCTTTACCTTAATGCAGTGCTGTTTTCATGTCCTCGTTGTTCGTTTTTGATCTCAAGTTGCTGTAATTCTTCTCTGATCTCCACACTTCCTGGTTGTCTGTTTCCTGATAGCTTTCTCTCTGTGGTCACTAATCAAGGAGGTGTGATTACTGTGGGCCAGATCCACAAAGCAGATGTGCCGACTTAACTCGAGATACGCGACGTAATTAAAATTTACACGGCGCGTATCTTTGCGCCTGATCCTCAAAACGCGATACGCCTTAAAATCAGGATTTTCCGTCCTGCCTAAAATAATTACACCGGCGCTTTTTCGTGCGCAAATTACGCTAGACACGCCGCTGTTTTGATAGGCAAAGATGCAAATGAGGGAGATAGGGCGATCCACAAAATTAAGTGTGTGCGCCATAGATTACGCCCTGTGCGCTTCTGTTAGTTTCAATGTGTAAATTTACACTTTATAAAAGCAGCCCTAATTTTACACATGCCGTGTAAAGGTCAGCTAAAGCAACACCATGAAGGAAGAGCTGAGCACACACACTTGCCGGACAACAATCTGTATGCCAACATGCCAGGGGCATCCATGCGCATAGCTAGACTAGCGACTTCAGTGACCGAGGGTACCCCCTCTTCTGAGAGAACAGCAGTCAGGAGACGCCTCGCAGAATGCATCTTTGCACAGTAAACACACACATTAATTATGTCACAATGAGAATGCATGCATGCACACCCACTGTGGTCCCTAGCACAGACACATCACATGCACATCTAATTGGATTAGATCCAAGTACCCCCCCCCCCCGGTACTTGGGAGCAGTAACGCCCCGCCACGGCTCCAATTCTGTTACTGTGCATTCATACACCATTCAGGGACCTGGGATCACTTCTCCCTGGTCCTGGGGATCCCTAATCCACAAAAACTGAGGGTGACACCCTTATTTAATCAGGAATGCCCCCCCCCCACATTCACACATCATTCACACACATAAACCAAATCATAAGTACAGTATAATAAACAAAATCATAAAAATATAAAAAAAAATCATAAAAATAAAAAAACAAAAGTACCCCTGCAAATTAATTGCGGCGGCGATTGCTACGCCTGGGCCGCCCAAGGGCACAGACACGGCCACGGCCACGGCCAACCGGAGGATCTTCATGGGGGAGGTGTGAGCAGGGGAGGGAGTATCTTCATGGGGGGGTGTGTGAGCAGGGGAGGGAGTATCTTCATGGGGGGGTGGGTGAGCACGGAAAGGAGGAGTCTCCCCTGGTGTCTGTCCTCCTGCTGGCCTGCATTCCAAGGCCACGGCTATCCTTGTGAGACAGAGAGTGACGGCAGCCGTATTGGCCTGGCCAGCCCTGGTATTGTCCTGGACAGCCCTGGTATTGTCCTGCACAGCCTGGGTCAGGGTAGTCACCTCCTGGGCCACGCCTGTTGTGGCGGTCTTCAGGTCCCACAAACATGTGATGACCGCCAATGAGTTTGTGGCCCCATCACTGAGTGACTCCTTCATTGCAACCAGGCTATGCTCCATCTGGGTCAGAGTCTCTTTTATCTGACCCAGATGGCGGGTCTGCCAGGCATTGTCCTTCTGCAGACTGGCCGGCAGACGCTCGGCCACCCCCCTGGTCACCTGGGTCGCCATCCTGCCTGCCCCTAAGGCTTGTGGCCTGGGAGGAGGGGAGAGAGTGACCCTTGTGGGTTGCAGCCTGTTGGTGGGAGGAGTGGTACGGGCCACCCCTGATGGTGGCCTGACTGCTGGCAGCCTCTGGGGTAGCCTCAGGGGTAGCCTCAAGGGTAGCCTCAAGGGTAGCCTCAAAGGTAATCATATCCGAGGCCAAAAGGACTTCTCTGCCAATTTGAAGATCTTCTTCCTCCACCCCCTCATCCTCCTCCCCCTCATCCTCCTCCCCCTCAACCTCCTCATGAGGGGAGGTTTGGCCACTCCCCTCCCCTGGGGAATCCTGCCCTTCTTGGGACTCATCAGCAGCCTCTTGTCCTTGGGGTGGTGCAGCAGCCTGGCCTGATGGCCCAGCAACCTCCTGGTCATCTGTGGAGGACACAAAACAATCACAGGTTTGAGGATCCACACACTTGGCACATCCTCCCTTCCCCCACCCACACATGCTAATCAGCAGATAGAAAAACCAAAAACGTACCTGTCCTCACAGGAGAACCTGTTTGATAGCCACGCAGGCCCACCACCTGCTCTGGCTGGAAACACCGGGCCACTGCCCATTCCTCCTCACTGAGCCTGATGGGGCAGGCTGGGCCTCCTCCAGTGCCCGTGGTATGGGCATTGATCTTTGCCACCTTATTACGGACCACGCTCTTTAGATCATTGATCTTCTTTTGGATGCCAGCGGGGGTCCTCGTCTCCCCCCCCCCCGCCGCATTGATCTGATCCGTTATTTTTTTTAGAATCCCCTTCCTTTGGGCCGGGGAGGTGTTCCGGCTATCAGGGCCATGTAAATATCGCCCATATAGGACGATGGCCCGAGCAAGGATTTGCTTCTCTACCTGATTAAAATTGAGCTTCCTGCGCTTGGGTGCCGTCACAGACACCACTCAGCAACAAGAAGAAACTCACAGAACAAACAAACAAAAATACACACACAACAAACAAACAAAAAAACTCACAGAAGAAACACACAAAAAGCAAAACACACAAGCAGACAGCTACTACAAATTCAAAAACAAACACGCAAAAAACAAACACAAAATACAATCAGAAAAAAACAAACACAAAATACACTCAGAAAAAAAAAGACTCAGAAAAAAACAAACAGAAAATACACTTAGCAGAAACAAACACCAACTACAATCTAATACTCCTCCAAAACGTTCCTATCACACACAACTCACCAACAAACACCGACAAACATTCAGAGCAGAAGCAACTTGCTCTAGGAAGGGTAACATAGGGAAATACTTTTGCAAGGGAAGTGTGTTTGACTGGGGCTTTTTATACACAGGGCGATCCTCAAACTAAGTACGCTTGGCCTTTAACCTATCTCACTGATTGCGCCAAGCCAAGTTCTGCACATGCCCAGTGAGCAGCAGATTCGCGCACGCATGCGCAGTACGGCCGGCCCTTCATTTGCATGGGGTCACGGCTCATTACAATGAAGCACGCCCACTTCCTTCCCACTTGCAATAACCCCGCCTTACGCCTCGCGATTTAAGTTACGCTGGCGCAATTTAGTGCGCAAATGCGCTGTGGATACGGCAGTTACGACACCAAATTAGGGCGCCGTAACTTAAATGACATAAGTTTTGAGTAACTTAATTTGCGCCGCTGTTTGTGGATCTGGCCCTGTGTGTCTAAAACCCCTCAGCACCAATCAGTTTCGTTTTCCAAGCCATCACTGCCCTGTATTGGCTCTGTGTCTCTGTACATCACAGAAGCAGAAAACAGCATGCAAAAACGAAACTAAAACTGTAGGCACATTATATGATTGATTTTTATCTATTTGTAATCATTTTTAAAAGGAATCAGTTAACTATTATGAGCCAGATTCATGTAGATTTACGGCGGCGTATCGTATCCCATTTACGTTACGCCGCCGCAAGTTTCCAGCGTAAGTGCTTGATTCACAAAGCACTTGCGTGTACATTTTCGGCGGCGTAGCGTAAAGCCGTCCGGCGCAAGCCCGCCTAATTCAAATGGGGCGTGTACCATTTAAATTCTGCGCTTGCTCCGTTTGGAAATTTCCCGCCGTGCTTTACACAAAATTACGGCGCCCCGACGTGTTTTTTTGAACGGCGACGTGCGTAACGTTCTTTCGTATTCCCGGATGTCTTACGCCAAAAAAATAATAATTTTAAATTCGACGCGGGAACGACGGCCATACTTTAACATGGATGGTGTAATTTTACACCATCTAAATAGCACTCTTAACTTTACGACGGGAAAAGCCGACGTAAGAGAATGCGACGAACGCGCGTACCTTCGTGGATCGCCGTAAACAGCTAATTTGCATACCCGACGCAGGAAAACGATGCAAACTCCCCCCAGCGGCCGCCAGAGAATTACACCTACGATCCGAAGGCGTACGAAGCCGTACGCCTGTCGGATCTGAGGATTCCAAATCAAGATACGACGCGGCAAATTTGAAAATACGCCGGCGTATTTCTGCTGTGAATCTGGCCCTATGTCTCTATACCCTGTAAACAGTCATTTCAGCAAAAAAATAATTTTCCTTTACAACTCCTTTAAGCCTAGATGTCATGTTTATGACATTACCAACAGGCTATCAATCAGGCTAGCTTCACAACATCTGTGAATAGGACTCCAGGTCCAAATACACCATTTATTTCCAACCTTTTATAGAGACAGGATTAAGGTTAGCTGATGTTTGGCACAGGTCTGAGGCCCCGTACACACGTCCGAGGAACTCGACGTGCCAAACACATCGAGTTCCTCGGCGAGTTCAGTGTGGAAGCCGCCGAGGAGCTCGGCGGGCCGACTTTCCTCATTGAACAACGAGGAAATAGAGAACATGTTTTCTTTTCGGCCCGACGAGTTCCTCGACGGGTTCCTCGCTGAAAAGTGTACACACGACCGAGTTTCTCGGCAGAATCCAGCTCCGACCGAGTTTCTGGCTGAATTCTGCCGAGAAACTCGGTCGTGTGTACGGGGCCTAAAAGGAACTTCAAAGCTTAGTGATAGATCCTAACAGGCTGCTGAACGAAGAAGAAACAGGATTTATTTGCCTGATAATTTAAAAGTACTGATTCATTTGGTAATTTGGATAGAGAGGTTCCAAAGTCTGGCATACGTGTCTTGTGTGTGTCACAATATCCAGTGAAGTTTATTCTTCAGTATGCAAGGGAACTGTTAGGAGTGCAGAAGGGTAGGACATTTACATGACAAGAATAGCAAAGTTGTAGTAAATCATAGAGCTGTACAAGAGGGTTTGGATTACTGCACATACTACTCTTTGTTTTCTTTTCTTATTTTGTCACTTTATTTAACCGCTGTGAAAACAGTTGACCAGAAATGCTAAAGGATACGTAGTATAAATAGCAATACCATAAATATACTTTATGTTACCTCAATATACATTACAGTGTATCTAAACCCAAGAAAAAATCTGTAATATATATTGCAGCTTACCAGTCCTTGCAAGTGACTTACTAAAGTCAAAAATAATTTTTTAATTAACCGCTTCAGCTCTGTAAGGTTTACCCCCCCTTTATGACCAGGCCATTTTTTACAATACGGCACTGTGTTATTTTAACTGACAATTGTGCGGCCATGCGTCGCTGTGCCCTAATAAAATTGATGTCCTTTTATTTCCCACAAATGGAGCTGTCTTTTGGTATTTGATTTTTCTTTTTTGTGTTATAAACAAAAAAAGGCAGAGGCCCAGATTCTCGTAGAATGGAGTAAATTTGGGCGGGCGTAACGTATCTCATTTACGTTACGCCGCCGCAAGTTTTTCATGCAAGTGCTTTATTCACAAAGCACTTGCGTGTAAAGTTGCGGCGGCGTAGCGTAAATCACCCGGCGTAAGCCCGCCTAATTCAAATTAGGCGGGTAGAGGGCGTGTAGAATTTAAATGACGCGCGTTCCCGCGCTGAACGTCCTGCACATGCGCCGTTCGTAAAATATCCCAGGGTGCATTGCTCCAAATATTGCTCCAAATATTTCATTACCCGGCCCCTTCCTTTTCTGAATGAACACAGTGAGTGATGTGTACTGATTGCTCTTGTCTTCATTCTTAACTAAAGCATAGTAAATTATGTTTACCGCAGGCTGCAGAGAAAGAGACTGGGGAATCTCTGTCCTCAGTTTCTTTCTCTGTCCCTCAAAAGTGCGACATCAGGGTGCTCTTAAAAATATTGTAAAAAAAATAATAATAAATATTGTAAAAAAATAAAAACCTACTGTCCACTGCCCTACTGACACCAGACATGTGCACAACACCATTTTTTATATTTTTTTGTTTTGTTTCGTCTCGTTCCGTAGATTCGTAAAGATTCGTAATTTCGTAAAAGACTCAAGTTTTCCTATTCGGACCCGTTCGTATTTCGTAAGACGCAAGTTTTCCTATTCGGACCCGTTCGTATTTTCGTAACAGTTTTATTTTCGTTTATACTGATCGATTTGTAAGTCTGTGTAATTTATTTTCGTTGATTCGAAATTCGTAATTTTGTTAGATAATAATTGAAAAATAGGGTGAGTATGGCCTCTTTTAAAGTAAAAGTATAAAGAGTAAACAGGTGCCTACATCCCATCTAGTACTGTATGTAAAACAATGAGACCCAAATAATTTAGACAACATTGGCTGCTTTAGGCCAAACGAGTGTCACTCATTAGGTCAGGGAAAGAGGGAAAGGGATTTTGGTGGGGACTTTTCACGGCACTGGTAGGAAACGGTTTGATAAAAAGTAACAATGTTTATTTAACATAAAACAAATATCATAAAACGACATTTAGGGACAGGCCCCACATTGCACATCAGAAAGCCAAAAACAAACTGTGTCTGAATGTAAGGAGTCGATGGCCTCGACCGGTTTCGCGGTAGTTTACCGCTTCTTCAGGAGGAGATTTTCTACGAAATATGCATAAAACATATAAATATACAAGCAAATTATACAATAGATGTAAACATTATGTAGAAAAATCCAGGCAACACGCTGTATAATGGAGCAGAGAACTCACCCAGACTGGTCATATGATCAAGCTCGGAGCCTGGTTTAAGCCTTCTTTGGCGCATGGAGGGGGATTTTTATTTAGGACGGGCTCTATTGAAGTGAGGAATAAAATTGATAAAGCATATGCAAAAGGATGGTCAGTTAATTAATGAGGTATGGGTCACCGGTGAGTGAATAAGGCGTGCTGCTTATGGAAAAAAAGAAAAACAAATATACAGAAGACATTTATATTAGCAATTACAGCAGTAAAAATAATGAATACTCAATACATATAAATAGAGGGGGGTTTTCCCATCATAGTGCCTAGATTGCTTCATAAGAGCTCAGAGTTTTGAAGAACCAAAACGGGGGACAAGAATTACATGAAGCAAGTCTCTTCTGATATCCATATATGTGTTGGGGCTAAACAAAAGCCTGTGTATTAGGTCATGGTTGCAACCTATTTATAAAAAGATATCAGTTGGGAGATGGGAAAGGAAAAACAGAACAAGGGAGGGGAAGAGGATGGGGGAGCAGGAATACACTCCCCCTGTCCCCCCTTTTTCTCCCACCCCCTTTCCCCCCCTTTCCCCCCCTCCCCCTGCCCTCCCCTCATTCTCCTCACTTCCTGTCACTCAGATACACTCCCCTTATTCACTCACCGGTGACCCATACCTCATTAATTACCTGACCATCCTTTTGCATATGCTTTATCAATTTTATTCCTCACTTCAATAGACACGGTCTAACTTTTTGCCAACAAACTTCAAAATGAGCGTTTTCCAAAAAATCGGACAAACTTTTTCGGTTTCAAAAGTCTGGCCAACTCCCTTCAGACAAAAATCCACGGAAAAGTTTGTTTGGAGTCCGATCGTGTGTACGAGGCTTTACACTGTACAATGTGACTCAGCACAAAAGAGATAAGCTGATTGGCTAAGATATTAGGTAAGATACATCACTCACTAACTACACTGCCCAGTGCCCATTCGAAAGAACGATACAAGTACACAAATTTACGAACAGACAAAGAAACGGATTTACAAAACACACAAATGAAAATACGAACATACGAATGAAAATACGAACAGACAAAGGATTTAAAATACGAAATGCAAATCGTTCGTTATAGATGTCATTTTCGTTCTTTTGCTTTTTCGGTGTTTCGTATTTTAGTAAGATTGTCCAAACATACGTTCGTATTTTCGCTTGTCCGTTATTTTGCTTATTCGTAATTCCGTAATTTTCGTATTTTGGTTCTTTCAGCTTTTCGGATGTTCGAATTGATCCGAATGTCCGAAAACTAACAAATTCGTACGAAAATCCATTTGTTACGAATGGGAACGCACATGTCTAACTGACACCAACCCTTGTTTGCAAGCACAGAGATAAGACGTTTCTTGTAGTTGGTGACTAGGTTTGCACACTCTTGGTCCACTCTTCTTTACAGATCTTCCCTAAATCCTTTAAAGGAGTTGTAAAGGAAAAACATTTTTGGGCTAAAATTAATGGGGCAGATTCAGGTACCTTTGCGCAGTTTTTACGGAGGCGCAGAGCAACGTTTTTGCCCTGCGCCCCCGAAAATTTTCTGCGCTACCGGCGATTCACGGAGCAGTAGCTCCGTAAATTGCGTGGGCGCTCCGGCAAAATGCCTGGCGTAAGCGCACGCAATTTAAATGAATCATTTAAATTAGGCGCGTTCCCGCACCGATCGTAGAGCGTATGCTCCGTCGGGAAACTTTCCCGACGTGCATTGTGGCAAATGACGTCGCAAGGACGTCATTTGCTTCAAAGTGAACGTGAATGGCGTCCAGCGCCATTCGCGATTCACTTACGCAAACTACGTAAAGTTCAAATTTCACGACGCGGGAACGACGGGTGTGAAGGACGTTTATGCAATTGCCTATATGCTTCAGTCTAATTCTCTCCCTGCTAGTTTAAGGTCTGTGTGTTGTGTGAAGAAGACCTGTGTTTACCCTTAAGAGATGTGTATTGTATCGTCAGGCTAAATGATTAGATAAGTGGCTCATGTTAATTATTCTGATTGCTTCATTGTGGTAATTACCTCTTCTATATGCGGGACAAGCGGTCTAGATAACGTATTCTGTTACAACTAGTAATTAACTTCACTGATGTCATTATCTAAAGAAATGTGTCTTCAGGGTCGGTGCCAAAGTGTCTACCTATAATCTGTATGGGCGCCCAGTGTGTGAAAAGGGGGTGGAGATTTCATTGTTCTTTGATTGATGATTAGCTTGTAAACTGTATATATAACTAGGAGAATGCTGCCATTAAAGTGTCTCTTGTTCCAGCAGTAAGCTTGGCTCATGTGTGGATTATTGGGCGATCCCAGGGATTTCTACTCATGGAATACTGGGTGATTTTCTTTGATGGAAAGAAGGGAATGTTTGACGGGGATATCATTCTACTACTGTCACAACGGGTATACGTAACATTGGCTGCCCCTGCTAATAGCAGGGGCAGCCTTACGCGAAAACCGCCGTACGCAAACGATGTAAACTGCGTACGCAGGGCTCGCGTAACGTTGTGAATCAGCGTTAGTATGCAATTTGCATACTATACGCTGAGCACAACTGGAACGCCACCTAGCGGCCATCGCAAGAATGCAGCCTAAGAAATGCGGGCATAAGAGCCTTATGCCACGCATATCTTAGGCTGCAGTCGGCGTAATGAGGTTCCTGAATCAGGAGCATTTGTTACGCCGGCGCAAGAAAGCAATTGCGCTGCGTAACTATGGTTACGCAGGTGCAATTGCTCTCTGAATCCAGGCCAATGTCTGCAAGGTAGACAGACAGAATAGTGTAATGATTCTGTTAAAAAACGAGTAAATACTTATTAAATTTCTTCATCTATATCACCTCCGGCGTTCTAGTTTCTGTTCTCTCATTCACTTCCTGGTTTGCGGCGCTCGTTCATGTAAGAACTACATTTCCCAGTAGGCATTGCGGCACGCCCAGTAATTCACACCTCCTTGAAGTCTCTAACACGTCGATTTTTTTTTGGCTTGCAGAAGAGATTTATGCTCAAGTAGTTGAGCATGCAGATTAGTTGTGTATATTTTTTTGTGGGTGGAGGGAGGAGATGAGACATGATGCTCACTCACTGTAAAGGGGGTGGGTAGTTTGTCATATACTCCCTGGGTGCTAGATGATCTTGTACCAACACTGCAACTAAGCCCTATGAAAAGTGCAGGAAGTGAAAAGAAATAGAGCTACCCCCACAGGGGCTGCTGGTATTAACTGGTTTTCCCCCAAACAGTACAGAGGTCACCAGCCATCAAAACAACAGTCCATTCTCCTGGCTCCGATAAACAGTTTAGGGATTGTCTTTTTGTGATTTATTTTTGATAAAGCTTGCAACAGGAGAGGGATTAGGGCAAGAAATCCTCCAAGATTGTTAGTATGTAGCAATTAGAGGATACTCTTCTCCTTAGGCAACTGTAATTATTGGATAGTCTAGAGCCTCACAGCTGGAGATCACAAAAGCAAGTCTCTTTGGCATCTGATTACCCTGTACAACTTTACAGCTATTGGTACCCAGTGCAATCTCAGAGAAACTGCACAGTACAGGAGGGCACTTTTCTCTAAGTTCACAGTCCAGGACACTGTTGAGGATGCAAAATGGCCATTATCTGACACTCTATGAGAGCTGCCTCAGTTCAAGCTACCCCTGGCACTCATATCCTAAAAGCACACAGTCCCCAGAAATGAATTCAGAGTCCTTACTCACATGTCCCCTTGAAAGCTGCCACCTTTCAGCTTCCTCTGGACATAATCTAGTGAGTGAGACAGCCCTTATTTAGACCAAATCCCTTTGGCGATGTCCTGCTGTTGGTCCCAGTACCAGCTATGCCACCACTGAGATCTCACAGAACAGCAATTACAGATCTAGAGAGTGACATTTTTGCATTTCTGTGCAAAATGGCTCAAGCTCTGTCAGAATGGATGTAGAATGTCTGTGAACAGCAATTTTCAAGTCTTGCCACAGATTCTCAATTGGATTTAGGTCTGGACTTTGACTGGGCCATTCTAACACATGAATATGCTTTGATCTAAATCATTCCATTGTATCTCTGGCTGTATATTTAGGGTCGTTGTCCTACTGGAAGGTGAACCTCTGCCCCGGTCTCAATTCTTTTTCAGACTCTAACAGGTTTTCTTCTATGATTGTCCTGTATTTGTCTCCATTCATCTCTCCATCTACTCTGACCCTGCTAAAGAAAAGCATCCCCACAGCATGATGCTACCACCACCCTGTTTCACGGTGGGGATGGTGTGTTCAGGGTGATGTGCAGTGTTAGTTTTCTGCCACACATTTTGCATTTTGCTTTTTGGAAAAAAAGTCAAATTTTTATCTCATCTGACCAACTGTACCTTTTCCCACATGTTTGCTGTGTCCCCCACATGGCTCCTCGCAAACTGCAATAGGACTTATTATGGCTTTCTTTCAGTAATGGTTTTTATCTTACCACTCTTCCATAAAGGCCAGATTTGTGGAGCGCACGACTAATACTTGTCCTGTGGACAAATTCTGACACTTAAACTATGGATCTCTGTAGCTCCTCCAGACTTACCATGGGCCTCTCTGATTAAAGCTCTCCTTGCCCGTCCTGTGAGTTTAGGTGGATAGCCATGTCTTGGTTGGTTTGCAGTTGTGCCATACTCTTTCCATTTTTGAATTATGGATTGAACAGTGCTCTGTGAGATGTTTAAAAAAAGTTTCAACAGGGCAAAGAGAAATAAATATGCCTTTTTTATTAAGCGGAATAAGGGAAAGCTAGAACACCTATCTACATGTTATTGCTGTACCCACTTCTCCACTATATGCAAAAGCAAAATGTTTTGGCTAGATATATACTTTTAACTAGATCATTTATACTTATGCTACATGTTCATAATAATGTCTCCATTCATACTGCAGTAACAGAACCCTGGATTACTGCATCCTGCTGTATTGATGACTTTCCCATTACAGGCAGTGATAGGTAAACTTAGATAAGCCTGTTTTTGCATGTAAATTTCTGCTCAGAATTTAACATTAAAAAAAAAATCTGCTGAAAACTGACTAATGTATGAAGTTAAAGAGACTCAATTCTTAGAAGGACAGAGAAGGCAATCTGTCACAAAGACCTGAAGCGCCGAACTGTATGTTGTCTACCAGGTGCTGGGGTTTGGCACATCATGGATCTGGTGGACAGATTACTGGGAGGGGCTGGGGAAGACCCGACTGTCATGGTGCACGTTGGCACCAATGACAAAGTCAGAGGTAGATGGAGTGTCCTAAAAAACTATTTTAGGGACTTAGGAGCTAAATTGAGGAAAAGGACCTCCAAGGTAGTAGTCTCAGAAATCCTACTGGTACCTCGAGCCACACCAGAAAGGGAGATTAGGGAAGGTACATTGCTCCCCACATTGCTTTAATTACGTGATCACTTTTTATTGTGAGTATGTCAGTTTTATATAAACCCACTTGTTTTTGACCTACACTATTGGAGCCCCCCTTCTTTTCTCCACATACCGTGTTGGGGTCATAGCCAGTGTGGCGATCCAGTCATCTGCCACTCCAGTCCGGTTGTGGTGCCACGAGGTTCTTTTGGAGTTTCCCCTGGAGATCCCGGGTCTTTTCCACTGTCTAGGCTACAGTTCGGTTGAAGTGCCACAAGGTCCGTTTGGAGTTTCCACTGGAGATCCTGAGTCCTTTCCACTGTCTGGGCTACACATCAAACTGGTTATCCATGCTCACATGATCCGCTGTTGCTGACATACGGGTCCACCGGTTGCGGTAAGGGTATTCATTCTGATCACTTTAGAGAAGATTAATTTCCATTTTTGGATGCCCTGCACATCGGCCTTTCCATATTCATATATTTGAGGAGCGCTACTTCATCTTTGTGGACTCATCCTCCATTTTCCTTTTCAGGACTGTTTTTGGGTTATCAGATTAGATTTGCCTTTAACCTTCACATTACGTTGGACTTTTATATACATTTTTACTAGCATGTTGGACTTTCATATTTGGTTTCCATTTGAATGCTTATTAAAAATTCCCTCCTTTATATGTGCACTTTCATTTCACATAAGATTTAGTGCTACATTTTATCCACCAAGTAAGCATGTGGCTAAGAAGCTGGTGTAGAAAGGAGGGGTTTGGGTTCCTGGAGAACTGGGGCAACTTCTCAATCAGTTACCGGCTCTATAGAAAGGGGCGGACTGCACCTAAATGGGGAAGGTGCAGATCTACTGGGAGTGAAGATGGCCGAAAACTTAGAGGAGCTTTTAAACTAGGTGACGGGGGAGGGTCCAGAGGTAGAGATAGTCAGCACGCAACATATTCCAGAGGGTAGTATTGGGGGAATTTAGTAGTAGGTGGACTAAAGCACCTCAACCTGAGGTAAGTATAGTAACAAGTCCTATTTGCAATCCCAGAGCATCAAATAAGGAGATAGTATGCGACCGGTCTAAACTACGTGGCATGTTCACCAATGCCAGGAGTCTGGCAGACAAGATGGAAGAACTAGAACTACTGTTGTTCGAGGAGGATTTTGATTTTGTAGGAATTACAGTGACTTGGTTCGACAGCTCTCATGATTGGCTTGCAACCATTCCAGTGTATTCCTATATTGCAGGGATAGAGAGGGTAAAAAAAGGGGCAGGGTATGCCTGTATATCAAAAATTACGTAAGAGATCTAAGAGATGACATCACTAAGACCCCTTTCACACTGAGCCGCCTATAGCGTCGGCGGTAAAACTCCGCTATTTTTACCGCCGACGCTATGGGAGGATTTGCAGCGCATTTCGGCCACTAGTGGGGCGGTTTTACTCCCCGGCTAGCAGCCGAGAAAGGGTTAAAACCGCCCGCAATGTGCTGCTGAAGCAGCGCATTGCAGGCGGTATAGCTGCGCTGTCCCATTGATTTCAATGGGCAGCAACGGTGGAGGAGAGGAAAACACACCACTCCTTCACCGCTCCAAAGATGCCACTAGCAGGACTTTTTTACCGTCCTGCTAGCACAATTCTCCAGTGTGAAAGCCCTCAGGCTTTCACACTGGAGACAATGGAGCAGCTGTTTGTGGGCGGATTGCTGGCACTATTTTTAACGCTATAGCGCCTGCAATACACCCTCAGTGTGAAAGGGATCCTAGGGAGCAAGGGAGGAGGTAGAATCCATTAGGGTAGAGCTACAAAGGGAGGAAACTAAGGGGAAAGTAATACTGGAAGTATTCTATAGGTCCCCTAGAGAGAGGAGGTGGAGGCAGAGGCGGACCTCCTATCACAATTTGGATTAACGGCAAGAATGGGAAGTGTCATTATAATGGGGGATTTTAATTATCCAGACATAGACTGGGTAGAAGGAAGCTTGCATTTATCTAAGGCCTGTCAATTCCTAAATGTCTTGCATGACAATTTAATGGGTCAAATTGTAAATGCACCAACTAGAAAAAGAGCGTTACTAGACCTACTGATACCAACAATACAAACCTGATCACGGATGTGGAAATACAGGGCAGTTTAGGAAACAGCGATCACAAGTCAATTAGTTTAGTATAAATCACACAAATAGGAAACATAAGGGGAATATAAAGACATTGGCCCAGATTCACGTAGGAGATACGACGGCGTATCTCCAGATACGCCGTCGTATCTCTGAGTCTGAGTCATTGTATCTTGGCGCCTGCTTCAAAGAATCAGATACGCCAGAATTTGTATAAGATACGACCAGCGTAAGTCTCCTACGCCGTCGTATCTTAACTGCATATTTACGCTGGCCGCTAGGGGCGTGTACGCTGATTTACTCCTAGAGATATGTAAATCAGCTAGATACGCCGATTCACGAAAGTACGCCCGGCCGTCGCAGTCCAGATACGCCGTTTACGTAAGGCTTTTTCCGGTGTAAAGTTGCCCCTGCTCTATGAGGCGTAGATGAGGCATACCAATGTTAGGTATGGACGTCGGAACAGCGTCGAATTGTTCACGTTTTATGTCGTTTGCGTAAGTTGTTCGCGAATAGGGCTGGGCGTCATTTACGTTCACGTCGAAAGCATTGGCTTTTTGCAGGTTAATTTGGAGCATGCGCACTGGGATACTTTCACGGACGGCGCATGCGCCGTTTGTAAAAAGCGTCATTTACGTAGGGTCACAATAAATTTACATAACACACGCCCACATCTTCCACATTTGAATTAGGCGGGCTTATGCCGGCCTATTTACGCTACGCCGCCGCAACTTTGGTTTGTGAATACTGCACTTGCCTGTAAAAGTTGCGGAGGCGTAACGTAAATAGGATACGTTATGCCCGCACAAAGATGCGCTCTTCTACGTGAATGCGGGCCATTGAATTTCAAAAGAGCCAACTTCCCTAAACTACGATCCTGGGTAGAAGATAATAATTGGGATAACATCTTAGGAACAAAGAACATGGGGGAAAAATGGGTATGCTTTAGAAGCATATTAAATAAGGGCATTAGCCAGTGCATCCCAATGGGAAAAACATTTAAAAGAGCTAATAAAGTTCTAGGTGGCTTAACTCCAACGCAAAAATGCATAAACAAGCAAAAAGAAAAGAACTTGGATAGAGTATAGGGATTATGGGATGCCCAACTTAAGGACAAATACCTTCCTATGTATAGAGAAAAGATCCAAGACTAATCGCCTTGCAAGAAACACCCAGTTTCTTGGATCAGTGGCAAAGTCCCTTACCAACGAGGAGCTCTCAGCCCCTTTGGAAAATAGCACAGCACTTTTTTTGAAAGATTGCTGCATGTGGCAGTCTCCCCCTTTGTGAATCCCTGGGTGTGCTGGTGTACTTAGTCTGTTGCTCTTAGGCAAGATTCAGTCTCAAACCAGATGCTGAAAGTATTCTTTCAAGCCAACCTGAGCCCAGCCTGGAGGCAAAGCCCCCCTAGACTCAGGTGTCCCCTCCTAGGCCACCAACAGCCTCCTCAGCATTTCATCTTCCATTGGGCTCCCCTTCTGGCCAAGCTCCACCATATTTAATGGCTGTCCAGCCACACCGTTAGGCCTCTGCCTGGGGATTGGCCAGATTCCCTCAAATGTGCAGATCAGGCCCTTCTGGCCTTCACCCACTAACTTCCCTAAGCTTCTCCAACCTCTAGATCCAGTGGGAGGAACCAGAGACCTGCACTGTAGCACCATTCAGCTTGACCTAATTACAGACTTGCACAGTTACCATGAGTCATACCAAAATAAATGTACCTAAACTAACACTAGTAGTTCACAAGAGCGTGCTACACCTATTATCATTAACATTGTTTTTAGAGTAGTTAAAATATTGATTAAAAACATTAGTATTATTATTATTAATAATATAAGTACAGCAAAGGTTTCTTCAGTTGATATAAAGCTACAATTTTTTTGGTCTTGCAGAACATGCTGTGATACTTACTTATGATATAGCATCTGAAAATGTGTCTTGGAAAAAAAGATATGTCAGAAGTTGAACTTTCTCCCCTCTGCACAGCTGTTCTTTTGCCTATTTGAAAAGTGTTTGGACTAACCACAGCAGCTGGGTAGCCATGCGATGTCCTAGTTTTGTAAGGATAAAAAAAAAAACATCCTTTTTCAAAGTCATGTTATCTTGTTACAATGTTCCACCTTGTAGGTTTCAACTTTTAACTAGCTGTTTTTTCCTCCCTTAGGAGACCGAGATCTTGAGCTCTGTGCCGAGTTGGAGATATGTTGTTAAGACCCAATTCTGCACCTGTCAGTGCAATGGACACATTATACATTGCCAGCCTGTTTGCTGGAGGTCACCTTTCCACCTGTTCCGTGTAAAGAAATAAATACACTAATACTGTGTGTACTCCAAGTTCATCAAGACTATATTTCTTCTGACATGGTGGCCCTAAGATAAATATATCATAATCTCTTTCCTATAAATCTATTCCAGATAAAGAGAGGTGTGGCTATAAACCCAGCCGCTCATTGGAAAAAAACATAAACTGTAATTCTACTGTTAAATCTACCGATAGAATGATTAATGTTTGTCAGTGTAATATTGACCATATGATGTTTAGATTTTGCAGAAATTAACCTTTAAGGAACTACGTTGCTACGGTATACTATGCCTTTATTATAAATGTAAAGCTAGAATGCAGGTTGATATTCATGTTCTCAGCTGTGTAACAAATCTCAGAGGTCATGCCAATACTACTTCCAAATTCAGAGTGCTAACTCCTTGACAAGAGATCGTATGAACTGACTCAGAAAGACATGTCTCAAATTTGGGACCCTTCCTACACTATGGTAATTTTCTTGAGCAGCAGCTTTGGAAAGTTTAGAATTTGCTTAAGTGAGAGAAAGTTATGTTAAAGTGGAGTTCTACCCCAAAGTGAAACCTCCACTTATTTGCTTCCTCCCCTCCTCTGGTGCCACATTTGGCACCTTCTTAGGGGGAGGAGCGAACAAAGACCTGTTTTTGACAGGTCCCCATCCCCACTTCTGGGAGACGGCGCTGCGGCACCATGCCTCGGAAGTTCGGCCCCCTTCCTCCACCGCCGGGCTAATTGGAAAGCGCAGCGCACTTCGCACATGCGCAGTAGGAAACCGGCCGTGAAGCTGAAAGGCTTTTTGGCCGGTTACCCTTAGAGGAGATGCGGGCTCCCTGGACAGGTAAGTGTCCATATATTAAAAGTCATCAGCTACAGTATTTTTAGCTGCTGACATTTATTTTTTTTCCCCCCAGGCGGAGCTCCTCTTTAATGTTCTAAACAGTGACACCCTTTGTACAATTTCTCATGTTTCATGCAATTATTTAACCACTTCCTGACCAGGCCATTTTTTGTGATACGGCACTGCGTTGCTTTAACTGACAATTGCACGGAATTGCGAAACTGTACCCAAATAAAATCAATGTCCTTTTTTTCCCACATATAGAGCTTTCTTTTCGTCGTATTTCTTGCGTTATAAACAAAAAAAGTACTGTCAATTTTGAATAAAAAAAAATATTTTTTACTTTCTACTATAAAACATTCCCAATAAAAAAAAAACTGAATTTCTTCATCAGGCCATCTGCTACCTATTTTTTCTAAAAAGCATATATTGATTGGCTTGTGCAAAAGTTACAGCATCTACACACTATGGGATAGATCTTAGGACTTTTTATATTTTTTGTTATTGTTTTTACTAGTAATGGCAGTGATCAGTGATTTTTAGCCAGACTGCGACTTTGTGGCGGACAAATCTGACACTAAGTGACACTTTTTGGGAATCAGTGACATCAATACAGTGACCGGTGCTAAAAAATGCACTGTCATCGTATAAATGACACTGACAGGGAAAGGGTTAACACTAGGGGCGACCAAAGGGTTAAGTGTGTCCCTGGGAGGTGCTTACTAACTGTGTGGGGGATGGATACACTGGAGGAAAAGAGAGATCCATGTTTCAGCTTAGCTGAAACAAAAGATCTCTCTTTTGCTCCCTGACAGATCAGCAATTTGCCTTGTTTACATAAGCAGACTGCTGCTCCGTCTCTCTTTTGAGCGACCGCTGATTGGCTCCTGCTGTCTCCAATCACAGCGGGAGCGACGCTCTGGCGGCCCACGCGTCCCTTACATCGTGTGCATAAAATCACATACAGGGATGTCATTTTGCACAGTCTGGAAATGGTTAAAGAGGAAGTAAAGCCTGCTATAAAAAAATGTTTTTTATATACGTACACTATATTGCCAAAAGTATTGAGTTGGCCCACGCTTTGCACCTATAACAGCTTTAACTCTTCTGGAAAGGCTTTCCACAAGGTTTAGGAGTGTGTCTATATGAATGTTTGACAAGTCTTCCAGAAGCACATTTGTGAGGTCAGGCACTGATGTTGGACGAGAACGCCTGGTTTACAGTCTCTGCTCAATTTCATCCCAAAGGTGTTCCATCAGGTTGAAGTCAGCACCAGTCATGTTCCTCCACCCCAAACTCGCTCATCCATGTCTTTATGGACCTTGTATTGTGCACTGGGTTGCAGTCATGTTGGAACAGGGGTAATCCCAAAACTGATCCCACAAAGTTGGGAGCATGAAATTTTCCGAAAAGTCTTGTTATGCTGATGCCTTAAGAGTTCCCTTCACTGGAACCATCGCTCCCTTACAGGTGTAATGCAAAAAAAAAAATGGGAGGGGGGTTTGCCTGGGGACCATTGGGCACCTTACAGGTGTAATACAAAAATAAATATACAAAAAAAAAATAACAAAAAAAAAAGCGGGAGGGGGGCCAGCCGGGCCTGTAAGGGGCCCTGGGGACCATATCGGGCCCCTTACAGGTGTACTGCAAAAAATAAATGGGAGGGGGCCATCCGAGCCCCTGGGGACCATCGGCCCCCGTACAGGTGTAATGCCTGTACCCCCCTGATGGCGGCCCTGATTGTAGATGACAATATATTTAACATCTATGCAATTTTACATTGAGGAAAATTATTCTGAAATTGTTTGACAATTTTTAGATTTTCATGGATTTGGTGAACCTCTGTCCATCTTTACTTATGAGACACTGACTCTCTAAGATGTTCTTTTTATACCCAATTTTGTTACTGATCTGTTACCAATTACCTAATTAGTTGAAAAATGTTCTTCAAGCTCCTCCTTGTTACAGTAGTACCACTCACTTTGCCAGCTTTTTGTTGCTGGCATCAAATTCAAAATGACCAAATTATTTTCTTAACCACTTTAGCCCCGAGCCTGTTTTTCAGATTCGGTGTTTACGAGACTAAAACATTTTTTTTTGCTATAAAATTACTTAAAACCGCCAAACATTATATATATATATATATATTTCTAACACCCTAGAGAATAAAATGGCAGTCATTGCAATACTTTTTGTCACACCGTATTTGCGCAGCGGTCTTACAAGCACACTTTTTTTTGGAAAAAAATCACTTTTTTAAATTAAAAAATAAGACAACAATAAATTTGGCCCAATTTTTTTACATATTGTGAAAGATAATGTTACGCCAAGTAAAATGATACCCAACATGTCACGCTTACAAATTGCGCCCGCTCGTGGCATGGCGTCAAACTTTTACCCTTAAAAATCTCGATAGGCGACGTTTAAAAAATTCTACAGGTTGCATTTTTTGAGTTACAGAGTAGGCCTAGGGCTAGAATTATTGCTCTCGCTCTAACGATCGCGGCGATACCTCACTTGTGTGGTTTGAACACCGCTTTCATATGCGGGCGCTACTCGCGTATGCGTTCGCTTCTGCGTGCAAGCTCGTCGGGATGGGGCGCTTTAAACAATTTTTTGGGGGGTTTTCGTATTTATTTTACAATTTTTAACACTGAAATAAAAAAAATAAAAAAATTATCACTTTTATTCCTATTACAAGGAATGTAAACATTCCTTGTAATAGAAAAAAGCATGACAGGTCCTCTTAAATATGAGATCTGCGGTCAAAAAGACTTCAGATCTCATATTTAGGCTTAAATGCAAAAAAAAAAATTGAAAATGTCATTTTTTCAAATGACAAAAAAAAAAAAATGTTGCTTTAAGAGGCTGGGCGGGACTGACGTTTTGACGTCACTTCCGCCCAGCAGAGCTATGGGGACGGGTGAAGGAGATTTTTCCTTCACTCGTAACCCCGCTCAGCTGCAGAACGGTCCCGATCTCCTCCGCCGCTACCGACGGCTCCGGTAAGCGGCGGAGGGCGCGGGAGAGCGGCGGGAGGGCCCCTCTCCCGCCAACGATAATGGCGATCTCGCGGCGAATCCACCGCGGAGACCGCCGTTATCGTTTACATGGCCGCCCACTGAAAAGATGAATATCTCGGTTGTGGCAGCAGCTGCTGCCGTTACCGAGATATTCATCTTTAAAGTGCCGACGTAGAATGACGGTGGGCGGTCGGTAACTAGTTAAAATGGTACATTTTCTCAGTTTAAATATTTAATATGATTTCTATTTTATATTGTGAATGAAATATGTGTTTATGAGATTTGCAAATCATTGCATTCTGTTTTTATGGAGATTTTACACAGTGTCCCAACTTTTTTGGAATTGGGTTTGTACATATAAATCAGGGTATGTTTTGTATAATCATCTGCCAATAGTGAACAGCAATATGATTCAAAGTTAGGTTATTATTCATACGTACATATATATTTTTAGATAAAAATACTGGCAGGTATATTACCCAATCTACATCTGTTTTATAAGTCCATCTGAAATGTACTATGTATCCATCAAGTAGTAATGTAATCTTGGCAAGGACACAGTGTGCATGGAGTGTGGGCAAATGTGTTCTAGCACATTCTGATTGTCGGTTAAATACAGAAACATTAATGTAATCATTCATTAGATGTATAGTGTCAGGTATATGCATTTTTAACTGTGGATGCTCCACTGTGAACAGATATTTGTGGGTTAAATATAGTTTATTGCAATTTATGCAGTTCCAGCTACAATTATGCCGACGTTCGGCTTCTTTCGGCTACTCGTGACGCGATGTATGCGACCGCCGGAAGCCTGTCAATCAAAATAGTAACGCCCAGTCCCGAAGACCATACACGGAAGCGGCGGAGAAGATCGCTCTCTAAAACGGTAAGTACGGCTTCAATTATAAAAAAAACTACCCGATTCCCTTTGACAAAATGAGCATCAATCTAAGGTTAAATTTTTTTTTAGGGTGAACTCCCGCTTTAAAGAAGAATTCCAGGCATGGTATATTTGTAGGGATGAGCCAAACACCCCCCGGTTCGGTTTGCGGCAGAACATGCGAACGGACCGAAAGTTTGTGCGAACATTTGAACACCGTTAAAGTCTATGGGACCCGAACGTGAGAAATCAAAAGTGCTCATTTTAAAGGCTAATTTGCAAGTTATTGTCATAAAAAGTGTTTGGGGACCGGGTCCTGCCCCAGGGGACATGTATCAATGAAATAAAAGTTAAAAACAGGCTAGCACTCAACCTGAGCCTGACCACCCAAGCTGAGAAACATTTTAGCCGATCCAAGCATAGATATTATACCATGGGGGACAGACTAACCACAATGTTAGCCAGGAAATTAGTACCCCGACCATACACACCGACTTTACCCAAATTAAGCTTATCCACTGGACACCTCACTCAAAACTCTGAATTAATTCTTAAGGAATTTCATAGATTCTATGCCAAATTATACAGTCCACCAATTAAATATGAGCCTTCTAAAGCTGAGAAGTTCTTTCGTGACATCCAACTGCCTAAATTGACACAGGCCCACATGGAACTGATGGACAAAGACTTCAAGTAATTGGAGGTAAAAATGGCCATCAAAACTGTCCACCCGTCCAAAGCCCCAGGACAGCTTTACCTGTCATTATTATAGAAAATATCAATAACTCCTAGCTCCCCACCTATGTTCTTATTTTAATGATTTAAGACGGGGAAATAAACCCCCCAGTAATGAAGACTCAGCTTATCTTAATGTAATACTGAAACCGGGGAAAGATCAAGAGGACTGCGCAAATTACAGCACGATTTCCTTGATCAACACGGACTTAAAAATATTGACTAAAGTATTGGCCCTTGGACTAAACACTTTCCTCCCTCACTACATCCACCCAGACCAGGCAGGTTTGGTTCCAAATCGGCAAGCGTCAGATCAAACCCGAAAGATAATAGACTTAATTTCTGCAGTTCAGTTTGATTGGGACTGCAAGGGACCCAGACAAGGAATGCTGCTTTCGTTGGAAATCCAGAAGGCGTTTGATTCCCTCTCTTGGGATTATCTGTTTGATGTATTATATCGCTTCGGATTTGGTGAACACTTTCTGGCCCTCCTTCAGACGCTGTACGATACACCATCAGCCTCACTGTCACTTAGAGGGTATTTCTCCCAATCGCTAGCTATTAGAAGGGGAACTAGGCAGGGATGCCCGTTGTCCCTGTTGCTATTCGCTCTAACTATAGTAAATGTGAACAAAGAGTGATTACTGCGCTAAAAACCTAAATAAAACTAACAATAAAAACAAAAACAAAAGTGAGCTGCAACAAATATGTGATATACACACAAAAATACAGAGGCATTGGGTGACGGGGAATCCGCTGTACACATCGCTGAGAAGTGGAGAGAGATCCAGGTGGTTCATTGTGCCGTGGAAACTGGGGGAGTCCTCTATCATTAAAGACTGAAAATAGTTCCTTAAAGGCCCTGGCTGGGGTGCAGCTGCAAGCCAATTTTATTATCAGTCTGGTAAGCGCATAATTTAACGGTGTTCCCTGTCGGTGGTGGTTCTTTCTTCTAGTGTGCTATCATATGATTCCATGATAATTTATTCGGTACATCACTATGTGAGTTCTTTTTCTTGGAATTTCTATGCCACTCCACCTACTGGAAGGATTTTAAACCTCTGATTTGGACTACAGCTCCGGTTAAAGGCCCTGGCTGGGGTTCAGCCGCAAGCTCTTAATTGCTTTCCTTCTGGTAAGCATACATCCTATATACCTTCTCGGTGTTGATCACGTTTGGCTTCATTTGCATTTATATTTTTTTTACACGTTATTTATCCCTACAATTTTGAGGACTTGGATGGACCTTTATTGTTTGGACTTATTCACATTGAATATCAATATTCAATTTTTCACTTTATCAGCGCAACTTATTCCTCTATTGCTCTAACTATAGAGCCTCTGGCCATCAGGATTCGCACAAGCCCGGATATTAGGGGGATAGTTTGTGGCGACTATGAACATAAATGCTTACTTTTTGCCGATGACCTCCTGCTGACTCTGTCCTCACCAATTACTTCCCTTCCCAATTTACACACAATTTTACAACCATTTTCCGACATCTCGGGGCTGAAAATTAATCATAGTAAATCTAGGGCATTGAATCTTTCATTGCAGAGTACTACTCAGAAAACGTTAGAACAGTCCTACCGATTTATATGGGAACCAGAGGCCCTACCTTATCTTGGGATACATCTCACCTCCTCAATTCAAACGCTATATAAAAGAAATTACCCCTCCCTATTTAAAAGGTTGACTGATGATCTAGCTAGATGGCAGATTCACCCCCCATCGTGGTTTGACAGACTACACTCTATAAAAATGAATGTGTTGCCAAGGATACTATATTTATTTCGCACCATACCTGTACCACTGGTTAGAAAAGACCTCCAAGCATTTCAAAATAGAATCCTTCAGTTTATTTGAGGAGACAAGAGGCCTAGGGTGAACAGAAGCACAATGTACACTCCTAAACAGAAAGGGGGACTCGGCCTCCCTGAATTACAGAAATATTTCTACGCAGCCCAGTTGGCCTAACGCTCTAGGTTCCATTCCCAGCAAGCCTCAGCTATATGGATGGCGATGGAATCCTATTCCTGTCGTCCTATCCCAATCTCTTATATTATGTGGCTCCCAATGAAGGAGAGACTGATTATATTATGCCTGACTCTTTCCTTCTCGCTAGGAGCATGGGATAGGCTCTCCAGGATACACAAATTTAAATCACCTCACAATCCACTAGCTCCTCTTTTGAACAATAGAGAGTTCACCACGTGCCTCACTCCCCTGGCATTCGAATGGTGGACTAATAAGGGCTTAATACGAATAGCTGATCTTTGCGACCATAAAGGCATGCTATCCGAATAATCTCTAGTCGACAAATATCAAATGCCACCCACTGAACGTTATAGGTATACTCAAATACATCACTATGTTCAAACTGTAGCTCGCAAAATAGTGATTTAACGACATTAACACCCATGGAACCCCTATGTCGTAAATACGACAAACTCAGAGGTCACATCTCTGCAATATATACAATCTTGATATATGTCTCATCGAAACTGAATTATATGCCCTTGATCTCGAGGATTGGCATGCGATATCAGAGACAGCTTCTTGATCCCTTATCAATACCTCTATAATAGAAGCCAACTACAAGGTTTATTAAGATGGTATATGGTGCTGGCTAGAATGACCCGGAGCTACTTCAAAATGCTTTAGAGGATGTGGCCAAGTAGGATCCACCTATCATATATGGTGGACATGCCCCAAGGTCAGAAATTTTTTGATTAGGGTCAAAAATTTCATCTATTCCCTTACCCGGATTGATCTGACCAAATCGGCAAAACATGCATTGTTGGGTGGCGGGATTGCAGAGGCCTCCAGGTCCCAAAAACGGCTTCTTACATTCATATTCATTTCAGCAAAAATAACTATTGCCAGGAACTGGAGGTTTGCAGCCCTGCCATTTGATCAGCTTAAATATAAAATGTCATGGCTAATTTAAAACAAAAGGTTAATAGCACTGGTACAGGATAAGATAAAACTATTTCACAAAGTATGGGACCCATGGATTGGATATCTGATGAACGACCCCAGGACACTCACGAACTAGACCTATTTCCATGAAATGAATCTCTGGGCACGGTGCAGCAGTTCTTCCCTCCTCCTCCCCATGTCCTCTTTTTCTGTTCCCTCCTCTATTATTTTCTCCGCTCTGTTTCACCCCCCCTCCATCTTCCCGTTTTTTAAAAATTCTCAAAATACCCAATTACTGGGTTCTGACTTCTGTTTTATTTTGTTAGAATGTTCTTTTTGTGTTTACACTCGGTAGACCATTGTTGAGACAATTGAGGGAGACACCCACGGGATGAGGGGAGTCAGACTCTCCCGGAAGGTTTATGGGGAGCTGGCTTGTTCCAGCGGGTGAAATATACGCCAGGGTCTTGGATCAGGCACAGGCCATAGGTTACAGACATAGTGGTACTGATTGAGATTGAGGAGGAATAGGATAGTCACTCAACATAATAGGATAGTCACTCAGCATAGGCAGTCTTCAAGGGAACTCACATCCATATACAAATTAATAGGTTATATCAGCATCCGGTGCTTGGTAGCTGGTGATCCAAGACTGATTCATTTTTATGAAGGTGAGTTGATCAACAGAGTCTGTGGACACACTCTGTGATCGGTTACAAAGCATCCAGTAGCCCTAAATGTGCGTTCTGAAATGCTGGATGCAGAACAGGCCATTAGCTCAATTGCATATTGTACAAGCTCTGGCCAGTAGTCAATCTTCAACACCCAGTAACCCAGTGGATTTTCTGTTGGAAAGGTCTCCAAGTCTGATCTTGCCCCTAGGTATTCCTGCACCTAGTGTCATTCAGACGCTGTCTATGGTTGCTGGAACCGATCATACCTTTGGGTTGCGGACTAAGGAATTTTCTGAAGGCATTGGTCAGATGGCCACCTTCTCTACTGCTCTTTCTGTGACTGAACGAAGCCCCAGCAATACGTTGTCCAGCGGAAAAATGTGTGCTAAATACCACGCTGTCCCAGCAGCTTCTATACACAATACAAATGTGCCACTTTACAGGTAGAATAAGAGGACCCCCCAGGCACTATATTGAAATTCATTTTTCATTTTAATGCTTTGACTTTTAGCATCAATAAATCACTGCTCTTTTAAAAATTATGTTTTTTACAAAAATTGATTCATGTGTCCAAGGGAAGTACCCGGATCCCTATAACCATTGTATGCCCAATTACTTACATATAAGCCTTCAAAATGGGCACTTTTGATTTTTCTAGTTTGGGTCCCATAGACTTCAATGAGGTTCGTTATTCGGTTCCAAAATGTTGTGATGTTTTGGTGCAAATCGAACAGGGGGTCATTCAGCCCATCCCTACAAACTGGGAAAGAAAGAGCTTAACAGAGAGATTCAGATTCACTTGCAGTCTAACTGGAGTAGGACACTGTTTTTTGTAGTTGCTGTCTTGGTTGTACCTGTACTGAAGTGCCCAAGCAACTACAAAATCCACATATACCTGGAAACAGGAAGGGTCACATAAAATTCAAAGGCTGGGGGCAGTTGGGGAGCATTCCATCTGGAGTAAGAGAGGAGAAGAAGTGATCTGCCATGTTTGATGAGTATTTCCGTGTTGACTTTGCTACATATAAGAGCCAGGAGCCTGGACTGGATAGGGTCTGCTGCATGATCAGCTGTTTCAGTACTCACCTGAGACACTTTCTGTGATCCAGGCCATCTTCGCCCAGAGTTGCTGAGGAGCATGTCATTCCACTTACCTCTAGCATAGGTCAACCAACAAACTCAATTCGGGCATTGCCAAGGTAGGAACTAGTGAGAGGGCCACAGACCCACTGTTACGTTGCATCTAATCTCAAACAACTGTCAGTCACAGACCACACACCTTCTGCCATGGTAAATGCATGTGCTGCTCTAGACGGAAGCCCCCATAGTGCTGGAGTGGTGCATACATTACATTTATCTACTGCACCTGTGTCCACCATTACTTTCAACTATTCCAGCTGTTCAAATCCTTGCACCTGGCAGCTGCCCTTGGGCCTACATACTTTAGAGTTTATACATATCAAAGAGTCCCCTCTTTTATTACGTTTACCCTCCTAAATTACTTATATTATATATTACTTCAACTCTCAGTTTATTGACATACTCTTCTTATCCTGCATGCCACGTCCATAAAGGACCCCAACCTAGATGACAGAAGATCCATCACAGAGACTTATTCCAACCACTTTATCCTGGATGCAGCTCTGTGTTTAAATCTGAATTTTCATCTTTAAGGCTTAAACCTAGCCCCTGTTTGAGCGCTCTTGAGTGGCATAGTTTGTTTAGGTTGTTTACTCTTGTTTGGCCACTCATGGCATTTTATCTCATATGAGCTACTGTATATGCCTGTTGGGGCCACAGTGTAAGCTGGAGTCTGATTCTCTTACTAGAGGATTGAGAGTTCAGTTATACCATCAACATTGTGTTTGTGGTGATTGACTTTCATGTGTCAATATATTTAGTAATACTTTTATTACCTTACCCTGCCAATACAGTCTATTTATCCTTTACAGAGCTGTGAGTCTAATTCTTGTGTGGCTTCTGAGGTTTACAGCAAGGTATACTGGTGGTGTCAGTGAGGGTGAAGCCTCACATAGGACTGGGCAACAACAGAGAACACAAAAATTACCAGTGGATCCTTCGGGTAAGCGCTACAGTTGTCTTAGGTAGCATTTACCAAAGCCTCTGTTTAGCAAGAAGGCAGTTTCATTTATGCATAGCAGATAAAGAGTTAAGCTGGATGTTTAGGGCAACAGTTATCTGTGGATGAGCAGAAAAGAGATGAAATTATGCTGTGTGAAAGTACCTTGTACTTGTTCAAGACTGCTATTTACTCAGGAATGGTAAGTGGCTGTGCCTACCCCTGGCTGGGGGTGTCGAATTGTCCATGATAAACATAACACATTTGACATGTTAATTTTTTTCTATTGCAAATTCTGTCTTTCAAGGTACTAAACAAATTACTCAAAGGCATTCCTTGATGGAATATAGCAGTAATACAGAACATATGGCCACATATTACCAGATAAGCATCAAACACAAGGCTCATCCAAGCAACAAGCTTAGCATATGAACACGTGTGAATGGAGACATCGTGAGCAAGATATAATATAAAATGAAAGAAAGAGAAAACATAACATCAAAAGTCAAGGCAATAATGTGGGTAATTTAGAATTTGAGGGGAGGTCATCACTAGTCAAGGACTAGTTAGACAATGTATCTGTTTTGTTCTATTTTCAAGGCTCCCAGAATATTTGTGAGCTGCGACTTAGCATACCACTCTGTATAATAAATTGGATGCATAATGTGCTTAATTCCACTTTTGGTAAAGGTTGCACCAATAAAACATTTCCTGGAAAAGTGTGTAAATACCTGAAATTCTATGTCCAATTTTTCAAGAAGAAATTATTTGAGATTTCTTTTGTATCCCTGATGGTTGGAAATCCAGCCCCACATTATACCATGTCTAGCTGTCAAGAGGCATACAGTATGTCATTCAGTACCCCCTATGATTTTCCTTGGATGTAGAATGAATTTTTAAGGACCATTTCTTATCTTGCTGTGCCATCTCCTGGCATTTTTTTTAAATCTTCTTCTGCCTGAACATGACACTTCACAGAAACATTTTGAAACTGTTAATTGTGTGCTTGACTCATAGTGAGGCAACAAGTCACAAACCACATGCTATCAAATGTACTGTGCGCAGACAGGCTGTCACAAAACAAGGAGACTCATCAAATGTCAGTAAAATGTTAAGTACAGATTATGGTTATTAATAAATATGCTGTCTTGTATAAGTAATTAAAACTATAATTGTGAATAGCACCGCAGAATATGTTGGCACAATTTTACTTCAATTTGACAACAGCAATTTTACATATCTAGAAACGAATGTTCAACTTTTGAATTCTAAATATGCACTGTCTTAGTAAAACACTACTGTAATACATTGCTGATAACATATAGGGATTTCTATACCAGAGAAAGAATGTTTATAACAGGAAAGTATAAAGCTGTTCTGGAACCTGGCCCGGGCTGTTGTGTACCCTGCAAGTAGTTAATCAGCAAATTTACTGCATGTACTGTATTCCCTACTTTCTGACAGGATGATATGGCTGTCCATCCCAGGTGGAACCAGACACTTGAGGGAAGGTCACTGCCCCAGAGGAAAAATATGTGCAGCTGGGGGATAGACTTCTGGATAGGAAGACAATGGTTTAAAAGGAATATACTGCTAGATGATGGAAAAATAATGATAGTGTGTGTGTGTGTGTGTGTGTAGAGATAATATACCACTTAGTGAGATATCGTGCTGTGGGATAGATTTACTGTCAGAGAGGCTATGTACTGTTTGAGAAATATTTAAAGTAGAAGCAAAACTTTTTATTTACATTTTACTTAGGATAGAGTAATGGAGGGTCATAACACCTGTCAGTTTTTTTTACATCCCATTTGGGGAGATTTCCTTTTACTTCACATGACAAAACCACAACAAGAAGTGAGAGAAAATCCCTCTAAAGTGAGGCAATCCCTGGTTGTCACTAGAACTACTGTCAACATACTGCCCCAAATTATCACCAAAAGTAACTCTCTTTCACTTTTGGTGATAATAGCAAACCTGATAAGTGGGGGTGAGGGTGAACCTCCCTTGGGAAACACAGTCGGCAGTAAAAATCAGACAGTTCTAATCCCACTCCACGCCATCCAAAACGATCAAAAATCTTTTTGCCTTTAGTTATACTGTAATGCTGGGAAGATGTAATATTTTGATGTGTGATGTACTGTTAAATGGGGGATGGAGAAGGTATGTTGCTGTGGAATAGATGTACAGTTGTGGGAAGATATACAGTAGGGATAAATATATTGCTGCATGCAGTTATAATGTATACAGTGTGACAGGAAGTCAGGTAAATCTGTGGGTGTTGTCACAGTCGGGACATACATTTCTGCCTTGTTAGACAATACACCAAACATTATTAGGTGTCGGCTGCCAGAAATAGCCAGGAAGGCTAAGGGCCGTTGGAAGACTCCAGCTGTTCAGAGTGAGGCAATTAAAGGCCTCTATAAAGTAGCCCAGAGGATAACCACTAATGAGCTGCATGCTGAGGCTTTCTGTGTGAAAAAGCCCAGTGCTGAAGTTCTCCTGGAGAGGTGAGGAGACATAACTCAACCGTAGGCTGTGTTAGACTTAATAAATAGGTTCCTGTGTGGAAGGTAGACGCCCAGAGTGGCTAGGATTTACTTTATGTTTGATTTTGTTTATGCTGTTTTGTGCTTGCAATTGTTTTCCAGCAAGATGGAAAAATAAAGCAGAAGCTTGGTTTTCAACCGTCTTTGACTGCTAGTCTGTATAAATTCAGTGTGTGGTGAACCCATCCAAGGGGTCACACACCCCGCTACCGAGCTAACCCCTCACAACAGGAACAGTATATTGCATGGTGAAAATACTTCAAATGTGCAAATCAGATTTAAAGTAAAAATCCAGGAAAACCTACTACTCTTAAAGAAAAACTCCCCCTTCCTAACACCTATTCTGACTAAACTGTGTTAGAAAGTTTCTATACTTACCTATTCTCCAGCTGCTCTCTCCTGTATCAGCCAGCATCTGCTGAAAGAAAGAGGGGAGAACACTTGGTTAGTAATGCCTTGGAGCAAAGATGTCACCTATGCTCCTATGGCTCTTCCATTGCCTGTGCTCCCTCCTCTCCCCTTCAGCGGCCTCTTGTTGACACAGGGGAGCAAGATCATGTGAATGGACCAGCGTGGCCTGAAAATAGGTAAGTACACAGGTTAGTCAGAATAGGTGTTGTGGGGGGAGGGTTGCTTTATGTTGAAATATAAGTGCATCAGTATTTATTTTATATATATATATATATATATATATATATATATATATATATATATATATATATATATATATATATATATATATATATATATATATATATATATATATTCTTCAACCAGTAGATGGCAGTGTTTAAAGGTTTATAGCTGCATGTATGGTATGCTATTTGTCTTCTCCCTGAATAAAGTTTCCTGTTTCCTGTCTGCAGTTTACAAGCAAAGCCCATGTAAACGCTTCAGTAGGGTTATATACAGAATTTCTAACAGGTTAGGGGCCCAGAAATCCACCCAGACACCAAGAGAAAAGCTGATAACCCAGTCAACGCCAGCTACAGCAAATAAGTGCAAGACACAGCAACAGAAAGAAGACAGCAACAGAAGAAAAGAAAATGGGAGTAACACAGCTGCAATAAAGCTTTCATTTGCAAATCTGACAAAGAACTACCAGTCTTGGAAATTCAAGATTAACATGCTACTAATAAGAGAAGGTACGTGGAAATGTATAAATGAAATATTACCTTCAGGTAAGTGGATAGAGAAAGACCAAAAAGCTCACAGCACAATCTCTCTTATCATAGAAGATGATCATACATATAGGTAAGTGTGAAACTGCTAAAGAAATGCGAGAAGTATTACAAAAGGTGTATGAAAGAGCTAATCTCAGTAATAAACTGTATTTGATTAGAAAACTATACCAAGCCAAGCTGTTGAAAGGCCAGGTGATACAGCATTACATAACACAAACCTTGGAAATGGTTGAACGCCTCAGAGGTATAGGGGGAGAAATAAATGATTTTCATGTCACAGCACTATTACTCAGTGGCTTACCAAAATGTTATGAAACACTTGTCACAGCACTTGATGCATGACTAGATGATGTACTGATGTTGGAATATGTTATGGGCAAGCTTGAGGATGAATATAAGCATAAAACAGAAAGCATTAATAGTGACGGTGCTGCTGTTGTCTGCTTTAAAGACGAAAAATAAGAATAAAAACAGCAACAAGAAACACTTAAATGTTTTCTGTGCAAGAAACAAGGTAATTTAAAATCAGATTGCAGAACCTGGAAAGCTAGAATGCTAAATAATACTAAATTACAAAATTTCAAAAGTGTGAAGGAAGAAACTGATTTGCTTCAGAGAATGAATATGTTTCTCAATCCAAAAGTTGCACCTCATCCTTGCATGCATGGTGTGTTGATTCAGGAGCTATGAGTCACATGACAAATGACAGAAATGTTTTTATTTTTAAACTGTATCAGCTGAAATGCAATGAGGTACTTAATACTGCCAAGGAGGAAAAGCATTCAAACTGCATTTACACATGCCACAAACTACTTGGGCACCGAAGTCATAATAAAGAAATGAACTGAGAATGACTATGCAAGTGATCAAACAGTGAAATGCATAAGCTGTATAAAAGGAGAAATTACAAGAAAAGCCTTTCCCAAGCAAAGTAACAGATAGCTAAAAAACCTCTGGACCTAATTCATTCAGCACTTTGCACTTATTTACATAGGAGGGGCTAGGATCTGGGACCCCCCTTGTTAAAGGTTGCTTCCAGATTTTGATAATCCCCCCACCCACAGATCGGGTTTTGGGGAAAAGAGCCTTGTTCCCATCAACAGGGGGACAAGGTGGTTTGGGGCGGGGGGGGGGGGGGCGCCCCAAATCACCCCCATGTTGAGAATTTGTGGTCTAGTATGGTTCAGGAGGAGGGCACTCGCCTGTCCGCCCATTTCCTGGCCTGCTGGGCTGCATGCTCAGATAAGAGTTTGGTATGGATTTTGGGGGGGACCCCACACCATTTAAAAAAAATAATTCTATTGCCCACATTCTTTTGATTACATTTCAGCTCTCAGCAGGAAAGCCGGCTGACAGCTGATAAGTCATCAGTTGTTAAAGCGGAGTTCCACCCAAAAGTGGAACGTCTGCTCATTTGTCTCCTCCCCCCTCCAGTGCCACATTTACCTCCCACTGCTCAGTTTGTTACCAAGAGCACCGGAAAACAAGGTACACATTTTGTCTCCTCACTCCTCACCTTTTATGTCTACCCTGGCTATATCTCATGACCTCTCACCTCTTCACTGACAGGGATGATGGTATAGCAAATGGTGTCACAGGTCCTGGTTGGTGAGTTGAGCTATGGAATGTTCTTTTTTTGTCTTTTATGCGTTTGCCCTTCCATGTGCTCCTTGCTGTGAAGGCCAGTTACAGATGGGGCAGGGGCCATTTGTTTGTTACTGCTGTAAATATGGTCTGAGGACACACTGAGCATGTCTGCCAGCAGCACACCACCAGCTGTAGAGTATAACAGGCAAATGTCTCTGCCCCAGTTACTGCAGGAAAAATACACTCCCTGCCACCCACATGCCCAGCGTATATATTCTAGCTTGTCCAAATTGCTGGCTTTGCAAATCCTACCTTCCCATTTGGGGGATTCTGCCTCCTCCTGTGAATTTGCAGAATGTGCTGTACCATAGTGTTGGGCTAACGTCTCTGGCCGAGCATAAGTATAGCCTGAACATTGGCTGTTCGCCGTATGGTGAACACCCGAATTGGCAGGGCGTTCGAATGTTTGTTCAGCCCACCGAACATCCCACAAAGCACTGTGTGCTGTACAGTGCATTCTAAGCACTGATTGGCTAAATCAATGAAGGCTTTCCCAAATCAGGTCACAGAGCACTGTCCGAGCCATGATTGGAGAAAGTCATGAGGACTTAGGCCAATTATGGCTCATTACTCATAGACCCACCCCATACAATAAAAGGTTCCTTCCCAGAGGAGCCATTGCAGTGTGATATTGGCGTTGAAATAGATAGAACAGGGCCCTGTTCATTGCTACTAGTGAGTAAAGCCCTGTACACACGATCGGTTTGACCAATTGTGTGTGGGCCCCATCGGTTTGTTTTCCATCAGTGAAAAAAATAGAACATGTTTTAAAATTTTCCTATGGATAAAAAAAACTATAGAAAAAAACGATCGTCAATCGGTCAAAAATCCATGCATGCTCAGAATCAAGTCGACGCATGCTCAGAAGCATTGAACTTAATTTTCCTCAGCACGTCGTAGTGTTTTACGTCACCGTGTTTGGACATGGTCGGATTTTTGACCGATGGTGTGTAGGCAAGACTGATGAAAATCAGCTTCATCGGATATCCGACAAAAAAATCCATCGGATTAGATTCCATCAGATATCCGATCGTGTGTACAGGGCTTTAGTGTGCTAAAGTGTGCTATTGTGAATCTATTGTGAATGTGTATTGTCAATGTGGTCAGGGCCGGTGCAAGGATTTTTGGCAACTCAGGCGAAGGTGCATTTTGCCGCCCCCCACTGGCACGCACACGCGCACACACACCATACATTATATATGTATATATCAGACCCCCCTCCACTAACTACAGACCCCCCTCCCGCAGTATGGATCCCCCTCACTAAGAACAGACCCCCTTTCCTCAGTACAGACCACCCTCCATCAGTATAGACCCCACACTAAGTACAGACCACCCTCTGTTAGTATAGACCCCACGCTAAGTACAGACCACCCTCCTTTAGTATAGACCCCCTCCCTCAGTACAGACACCCCATCAGTGTAGAATCCCCCCTCTTAGTGCAGACACCCCACCTTTAGTGCAGACCCCCCATCAGTATAGAGCTCCCCCTTTAGTGCAGACCCTCCATCAGTATAGATTTCCCCCTTTAGTGCAGACCCCCCACTAGTATAGAATCCCCCTTAGTGCAGACCCCCACAGTATAGGCACCCCCCCATAGTACAGACTCCCCCATCAATATAGACACCCCCATCAGTATAGACACCCCCATCGGTATAGACATTCCCCTTAGTACAGACCCCCACATTATAGACACCCCCCTTAGTTCAGACCCACCATGAGTATAGGCACCCCTCTCCTCTCCCATAGCGCCCCCCCACATGTCCATCTACTTATAATAGAGTAATAAAGTGTACAGTACAGACCTCAGAACAGCATGGCAGCAGACGTATACACACAGCGTTATGTGTCCCTCGGCTCCTCCTCATTGTATGTAAAGAGCGAGGAGGAGGCGCCGGAAGCTTCAGTCCACTCCACCGAAACAGAGCAAGGTCAGATCAACAGGGCAGCGGGCGGTGATAGTGGTGTCGCTATCCACGGGTGTCACCCCTCTGGTGGGTGTCACCCGGGTGCGGTCCGCACCCCCTACACCCACCTAGCAATGCCTGTGTAGGGCGGGTGACTGTTCCGGTCAATTTTCCACCCTGGGCGGCGCTGGTGCCGTAAGGCAAGTGTCCATGTTGCCTTGCGCTAGCACCGGCCCTGAATGTGGTGTGAATATAGTCATAGTTCAGCGTCAGTGTAGTGCATCCATGCAGTTTTACTATAGTGTCAGCTTAGTGTGTCAGGGCAGTTTTAATGTAGTGTCAGTGTAGTGTAAAGCCCATGCAGTTTTACTGCAGTATATTGAAATGTGTTAGTGTAGTGTGTCAGGGCAGTTTTACTGTAGTGTCAGTGTAGTGTGTCTGTGTTTTTTACTGCAGTACATTGAAGTGTGTCAGGGTAGTTTTACTGCAGTATATTGAAGCGCGTCAGTAAAGTTTTACTGAAGTATATTGTAGTGCATCAGTGCAGTTTTACTGCAGTATATTGATGTACTTCAGTGGAGTTTTACTACAGAATATTGTGTGCATCAGTGCAGTTTTACTGCAGTATATTGTAGTGCGTCAGTGCAGTTTTACTGTAGTATATTGAAGTGTGCCAGTGCAGTTTTACTGCAGTATATTCAAGTGCATCAGTGTAGTTTTACTGCAGTATATTGTAGTGTGTCAGTGCAACTTTACTGCAGTAAATTGTAGTGTGTCTGTGAAGTTTGTCTGTGTAGTTTAGTGTTTTATAATGCATTACATAACATTTAGCGCTGTATACAGTGCTGTATACCCCCTTTTTTTTCTTTGGTTGCTGCGTGTTATTTTTTTTGTCCCGTGCCTACCCCTTTATTTAAATTGTGAGCTGCAGTTTTTCTGACTGTGGCGCTGTTGTTACCCCTTTTACATTTTTTATAGCTTTGACAATTCTGCCAATGGCAGTCATATAGTTAAAGTGCACCAAACACCACTTTCCATTGATTAAAGTGCATCCAATTACACATTTCCATGTCTCTATTACATTTGGGTAACAAGCCCCCCCATCATGTCTGGGATGCCAACAAGGAAAGGCAGACATTCTCATGCCCCTATGAGGAGGTCAGCATTGTCTGTGTCCACAGGCAAAGGTGGACGTGGTCCTCCTCAGGCAGGGCACCATTTTCTCTGTTTAGTGATGTTGCTCATGCTATCCAGCCACAGCATGATGGACTGGCTTACTAAACCATCCTCATCTTCTGTCACCCAAGCAGAGACTAGTGTGCAGTCCACTGCAGCAGATAGAGTGGCTAAACCATGTCCCATGTCTCCATGTCCATAGCTACTCCTGCAATAGCTCCAGCATTATGCATGAAGGAATTAGCTGAGCTATTTGAAAACAGCGTCAGCCACTTGCACTAGGATGCACAGCCATTACTTGATTCTGATGCTTGTTCTGACTCTGAGGTTTACACTTTACAGGCAGACTAATAGGACACCCAGGCAATATATTCAAAGAAATGTTTATTGTTTCACTTTAAGCATCATTAACCACTTCCATACAGGGCACTTATACACCTTCCTGCCCAGACCAATTTTCAGCTTTCAGCGCTGTTGCACTTTGAATGACAATTGCGCGGTCATGCTACACTGTACCCAAACTAAATTTGTATCATTTTGTTCCCAAAAATAGAGCTTTCTTTTGGTGGTATTTGATCACCTCTGGGATTTTTATTTTCTGCAAAAAAAAAATTAAAAAGACAGAACATTTTGAAAAACAAATGCTTTTTTTTTGTTTCCGTTACAAAACTTTGTAAATAAGTACGTTTTCTCCTTCACTGATGGGCACTGATGGGGCTGCACTGACGGGCACTGATAAGGCGGCACTGATGGGCACCGATGAGGTGGCACTGATGAGGTGGAATTGATGGGCACTAATATGCAGCACTGATGGGGCACTGATAGGCGGCACTGATAGGTGGCGCTGATAGGCTGCACGGATGGACACAGATAGGCAGCACGGATGGGCACAGATAGGCGGAACGGATGGGCACAGATAGGCGGCATGGATGGGCACAGATAGGCGGCACGAATGGGCACAAATAGGCGGCATGGATGGGCACTGATAGGTGGCACAGATGGGCACTGATAGGTGGCACAGATGGGCATGGATGGGCACTGATAGGTGGCACGGATGTACTGTATTATATTGTACTTATGGATGCCAATCAGTGCCAAACAAAAATGCCTGCCAATCAGTGATGCCCATTGTGGGCACTGATTGGCATCCATTGTGGGCACTGATTGGCATCCCTGGTGGTCTAGGGTGGCATACCTGGTGGTGAGCATCCCTGGTGGTCTGGTGGCATCCCTGGTGGTCTAGTGGCATCCCTGGTGGTCTACTGTGGGCATCCTCGGGGGGGCTGTGCTGATAATTGATCAGCACAAACCCCCCCTGTCAGAGGAGCAGCCGATCGGCTCTCCTCTACTCGCGTCTGACAGATAACCGATAACCGGCTCTTCTTGTTTACATCGTGATCAGCCGTGATTGGACGGAGACTCTTTTCCTAGATCCGTGTTGCGGCGTGTCAGACTGACACCCTGCAACAACGATCGCCGCAATGCACTCCCCGGGTGCGCGCATCGGCTCAATATCCTGAGGACGTCATATGACGTCTAAGTCAGAGTATTGAAACCACTTTGCCGACGTCTTTTTGCAATAGGGCGGGCGGCAAGTGGTTAAATCACTGCTTATTTACAAATGAGTTTTTTTAAAAACGTTTTTTGCATTGATATATGTCCCCCAGGGCAGTACCCAGACCCCCATGCCCTTTGTATGCCCAATAACTTGCATATCTCTTCAAACTAGGTGCTCTTTGCAGTCCGGGTCCCACAGACTTTAATGGGGTTCGTTGTTGGCCGAGTTCGGGAGTTCTGACGCTTACCGAACAGGGGATCGTTCAGCCCATCTCTACTGTACCACAATGGCAGGTTCCCAGTCCCTATTTCTTTGCATGTAAGGCCATTCCAGCTCTGTAACAACACGTAGAAGGCATTTTGATTCCCTATTTACATAAACTTGTTTAGTTAAATTTGTTTAATACTTTTAATTCCTTTTGGAAATTTGTTTTCATTTATTTGTATTCAAATCGATTCAAATTTTTGGAATTCGAGTTCAAATAGTTTTCAAATCAATTTCAAATAGTTTTCAAATTCTAATTCGAAATGTTTTTAAGTTCGAATAGTTTTCAAATTTGAATTCAAAATGTTTTTGAATAGTTTTAGAATTCAAATCGTTTTCCATTTTCCACAGTGAATAAATTAAAGGAATAGAATAGAAAAAATATAATAAAACCGAAAAGAATATAACAGAAAATCAAAGAATAGAATATAATGGAAAAGAAACAAATATAATAAAATTAAATAAAAAATAATTACAAAAAACAATAGAATAAACTAGAAATAATATAACAATTTCAAACAATTCTAATTAAATTAATTCAAATTTGAATAGAATAGAAAATAAAAGAATAGTATAGAAAAAAACATAAAATTGAATAGAAAGAATATAACCATCTTCCTCTTCTAATCTATTATTTTTCTATTCTGTTGAAATAAAAATTGATTATATTTGAATTTAGGTAAATGGTTATTTTCTTTCTATTCTATGCTATTCTATTGTTTTTTTAAGTGTTTTTCTATTTGTTTGTTCTATTTGATTCTATTCTTTTCTATTCAAATTCAAATGTATTCTATTTGAATTTCAGAAGATGGTTATATTATTTCTATACTATTTTGTTATTTTCTATTCTATTCTAATATTTTCTTTCTACTCAAATTCAAATGTATTATATTTGAATTTTTGAAAGTGGTTATATTCTTTCTATTCTATTCTTTTTTTAATTCTTTTCTTTTCTCTTCTATTCTATTCTTATTTGAAAACGATTCAAATAGATTCGAATAAGTATTTCGTCCCAATTTTTTTCCGCTATTTCGGATTTGTTTAAATTTGATACTATTGTAATTGAAATTCGGGACGAAATGAACTGCACATATGTACCACGTACTGCTGATGCGTGGTCCAGCAAGCATGATCAGGGACGATATATTTTATTCACAGCACACTGGGTAACTTTGCTTGCAACTAGGAAGGACGCAGGACATGGCTCAGTGCTGGAGCTTGTTTTGCCACATCTCCATACAGCTGATGATGATGGTGCAAGATTTGTCAGCTTTTCCATGCCCTCCTCTGCTGGATTTTCTTATGAACCACCAGTGCTCCCTAAGCATTTAATGCGCCATTCAATGAGTCAGGCTAAAATATACCATACAACTGGCCTGTCTAGGAGACAATAGAGATTCTTTCAGCTCTGGAGGGGCAGGTGGTTCACGCCACGTAAGCTTGAGCCAGGAATAGTGGTGTGCGATAATGGCACTTATCTTCTGTCCGCCCTTTGACAGACATGCCTGGCACATGTCTTCAATTTGGTGGTGAAGCATTTCTTAAACAGGTACCCAAGTTTGCAAGATCTTCTAAAGCAGACAAGAAGAGTCAATAGCCATTTCAAGCAGTCATACACAGCCATTAGGGATGAGCCGAACACCCCCCGTTCGGTTCGCACCGGAACCTTAGAACGGACCGAACGTTCGCGCGAACATTTAGAACCCCATTGACGTCTATGTGACTTGAACGTTCGAATTCAAAAGTGCTCATTTTAAAGCCTAATATGCAAGTTATTGTCGTAAAACTTCTTTGAGAACCTTGGTTTTTGCCCCAGGGAACATGTATCAATGGAAAAAAGTTTTTTATTTTTTTCAGGAGCAGTGATTTTAACCACTTAACCACTTCATTACTGGGCACTTAAACCCCCTTCGTGCCCAGACCAATTTTCAGCTTTCAGCGCTGACGCATTTTGAATGACAATTGCGCGGTCATACAACACTGTACCCAAATTATATTTTTATCATTTTTTCCCCACAAATAGAGCTTTCTTTTGGTGGTATTTGATCATCTCTGCGATTTTAATTTTTTGCGCTATAAACAGAAATTTTTGGGAAAAAAACACAATATGTTTTGCTTTTTGTTATAATAATATTCCATTTTTTTTTTAAAAAAAAATATATTTTTCTCTCAGTTTACGCTGATACGTATTCTTCTACACATTTTTGTTAAAAAAAATCGCAATAAGCGTTTATTGATTGGTTTGCGCAAAAGTTATAGCGCCTACAAAATAGGGGATAGATTTATGATTTATTTTTGATTTTTTACTAGTAATGGTGGAGATCTGCGATTCTTTTTGTCAGGCCTGCGATATTGCGGCGGACATATCGGACACTTTTGACACAATTTTGGGACCATTCACATTTATACAGCTATCAGTGCTATAAAAATTCACCAATTACTGTATAAATGTGACTGACAGGGAAGGGGTTAACACTAGGGGGTGAGGAAGGGATTAAATGTAAATGTGTGTTCTAACTGTGTGGGGGAAGGGGACTGACTGGGGGAGGTGACCGATGCTGTGTCCCTATGTACAAGGGACACAGATCGGTCTTCTCTCTCCCTGACAGCACGTGGAGCTCTGTGTTTACACACAGAGCTCAACGTCCCTGCTGTCACCTGCTGTCACCGCCGATCGCGTGTACCCGGTGGACATCGCGGCCGCCAGGCACACGCATCAGCTTCGGCAACGGCACAGTGTTTACCCGCTGCGTGCCCCCCAGCGGCGCGCGCGGGTAATGTAAACAATAGGACGTCCAAAGACGTCCTCCCGGCACTTCAGGTCCGCGCTGCAGACGTCTTTTGACGATAGCGCGGATCTGTAGTGGTTAAGGACCCCCTACCGACGATATACATCGGCAAAATGGCACGGCTGGGCAAATCCACGTACATAAAAATAATCAATAAAAATGCAATAAAACTATCCCCATTTTTGTAAACGCTATAAATTTTGCGCAAACCAATTGATAAACGCTTATTGTGATTTTTTTTACCAAAAATAGGTAGAAGAATACGTATCAGCCTAAACTGAGGAAAAAAATAATGTTTTATATATTTTTGGGGGATATTTATTATAGAAAAAAGTTAAAAATATTGCATTTTTTTCAAAATTGTCGCTCTATTTTTGTTTATAGCGCAAAAAATAAAAACCGCAGAGGTGATCAAATACCACCAAAAGAAAGCTCTATTTGTGGGAAAAAAAGGACGCCAATTTTGTTTGGGAGCCACGTCGCACGACTGCGCAATTGTCAGTTAAAGCGACGCAGTGCTGAATCGCAAAAACTGGCAGAGTCCTTTAGCTGCCTAAAGGTCCGGGTCTTAAGTGGTTAATAATCCTTAAATAATAATAAAAAAAATGAAAAATTCCTTTAAATATTGTACCTGCTGGGTGTCAATAGTATGCCTGTGAAAACGTCTTTGAGAAACCGGGTTTTGCCCCAGGGAACATGTATCAATGGAAAAAAAGTTTTAAAAACGGTCGTTTTTTTCAGGACTCCTGAAAAAACGACCATTTTTAAAACTTTTTTTCCATTGATACATGTTCCCTTGGCCTGCATCAGGAGCAGTGATTTTAATGATGTTAAAATAAAAAAAATATAGCTGGGTGTCTATAGTATAGCCTGTGATAACGTCTTTAAATAGCACAATCACCTGCCTGCCAGTAAATTAGGAGGAACTGATCTAGCTAAACTATACAGTGTATACATATATGTACAACACCTGGGATGTATATATATCCTCTACACACTGTAACATTAACTGACTAGCCTGCCTGCCTGCCTGCTCTATCTACCTGCAAAAAATGACACTCTCTGTCTCTCTCTGTTCTCTGTTAACTGCCGCAACAGACTACACAAGGCCGCCCTGCAGGCAGCCTTTTATAGTGTTGGGCATGTACTAAACCCCCTGAGCCATAATTGGCCAAAGCCACCCTGGCTTTGGCCAATTATGGCTCTCTGTTTTTTGTGCGCTGTGATGAGCCAAGCATGCGGGTCATAGTGCATGCTTGGCCAATCATCAGCCAGCGATGCCGCAGTGATTTATGGTCTGTGAAACGTAACTCAAATTTGGCGCGAATGACACGTTTTGTTCCTATTTCGACGAACGATCGAACATACGATGTTCGAGTCGAACATGAGTTTGACTCGAATACGAAGCTCATCCCTAACAGCCATTATTCGGTTGGATGAAATTCAGCAAGAATTCCACCTGCCCGTAAACTGCCTAATTTGTGATATGCTCACCAGGTGGATTTCAACTTTGGAAATTCTGCAGTGGCTACACATGCAGCAGAGGGCTGTCAATGAGTACCTGTGTGAGTATAGTACAAGGACAGGCTCAGGGCACCTCTACTTTTCCCCCCATGCCAATGCCTTCTAATAAAGGATGCATGCACTGTACTGTCACCATTTGAGGATGCGACAAGGATGGTGAGTCATGATATTGCATGCATCAGTGACACAAACCCTCTTGTGTTCCTGCTGCAGCATACTTATGGACAATGCACTTAAGGCAGAGCAACGGGAGGAAGAGGAGGATTTCCTTTCATCTCAAGGCCCGCTTTATGCAGACACCATTCTTACAACGCCATAGAACACACAAGAGGAGAGAGAGGCCTTGTACTCACGACCGGATCTGTGCGCTGGAAACTGTCTGCCCGACAGTTTCCGGCGTACAAGGCTGATTTGTGTTTTGTTCCGCTGGCGTGTACACACCAGCGGACCAAATTCCCGTCGTACCGGAACGCGTGCACGTAAACTACGTACGACGTCACTATAAAGGGGAAGACCAAAGTTAATGGCGCCGCCCTCTGTTCCTCTTTTGCTAGTTACGGGTTTGCTCGTGTTAGTGAAGGTTTGGTTAGAGCTGATTCGCGCTTCTCGGTCTCCAGGCTTTGACAGCGTGTATTCACGGGTTCAGTGCGTGTGCTTGCGGTAACGTAGTTGTCATTCGGCTATAGGCAAGCAGGTTGTTTCTGCTTTAGCAGTTGCATCCTGTGCGCTCGTATCTGTTTGTCACGCGTTTGTCGCAGGTAGTGCTGGATTTGCGAGTGCTTTCTGTTTCAGTGTGTTCTTGACTGACCAGCCGGCCGGTTTGAAGCCATGATGGAGCAGCAGCGTCAATTTTCGCGAGTTGGTGCTGTTTATGGGATGGCTGCTGGATATGTTCATTTGTCCAGTACTTTGGCCAGAAACAGGGGGCGGAGGCGTTTCTGGACCAAGAATTGGTTGCGCCAGCGTGACCAGTTCTCACATATGCCTCTGCTTAGGGAACTCCAGGAGAATAATCCTAATGACTTTAGGAATTTTCTCCGCATGACGGACCCCGTATTCAACAGTCTGCTGGAACTTCTGTCCCCCTATATCACGAGGCAGGACACTGTGATGCGCCAAGCCATCACGGCCGAGCAGAGGCTTATTGCCACGTTGCGGTACCTGGCGACTGGGAGGAGCCTGCAGGACCTCAAGTTCTCGACAGGCATCTCTCCGCAGGCGCTTGGGGTCATCATACCGGACACGTGTGCTGCCATCATCAAAGTTATGCATGAGGAGTATATTAAGGTAAGTTTCCTGGCTCTAATAATGTGGCCAACTAACTTTATTTTTATTTTCCCAGATATGCTGTGTGTTTAACTAACGTTACCTTTTCTCCCTATGCATGTTGATATCAGCTTTACATGTTTTATTCTTGGCCTACCTGCATATTTGTCCCTTACCCAATATTAACCTGTCCAGCATGCTATCCTAGGGACAAACCCACCTTGCCATTTTTTAAAACAGGACTTTTTGTTTTTTGTGTCCCCCCCCCCCCCTTCAAACTTTTATTGTCCCCATCAGAGGGCTGTGGAGTCTCTTAATGAAGTGGCCCTATATATTTCATTTCCCAAATTCTCCATGCACATTTTTCTAATGCAATTTTAATAATGTGAACTGTCACAAGGATGCTTGTAGGATGTTTTTGTTACAAAGTACTAAATCTCTATTTTTGTTTGTCCCCACAGCTACCCTCCACACCACAGGAATGGCAGTCTGTGGCTTCCCAATTTGCCCAGCGGTGGGATTTTCCAAACTGCGGTGGAGCAATAGATGGGAAACACGTCCGCATTGTGCCCCCACCCCACTCGGGGTCCTACTATTATAATTACAAGGGTTATCATAGTATTGTGTTGATGGCGGTGGTGTCGGCACAGTATGAGTTTCTATATGTGGACGTGGGGAAGAATGGCCGGATGTCTGATGGGGGAGTGTTCGCACGGACTGATTTCTATGATCGTCTCCAAGCTGGTGGTCTGGCATTGCCACCAGATGAAGATAATGTGGAAGGACTTCCGTTTGTGTTCCTAGCGGACGAGGCTTTCGGGCTTGGTCCTCACCTCATGCGGCCTTTTCCCCAGAGGACCCTCACCTCAGAGAGGAGTGTGTTTAATTTTCGGTTGGGCAGGGCTCGGAGGGTAGTCGAGAATGCCTTTGGGATACTCACCAACCGGTTCCGCCTGTTCAGGACATCGATACATCTGGCGGAATATAAATTGGACACCGTTGTATTTGCCTGCTGCATTTTGCACAACTTTTTACGCAGGCACTCCCAGACGTACCTACCCGACATCGGTTCTGAGGCAAGACTACCCTCAGATCCCCTTCCCGGGCTGGACACTGGTCGCGCTGGCTTGGCCCCCCAATCAGCTCGTGAGGTACGCGACAAATATGTTGAGTACTTCATGGGTCGGGGGGCCATTGCTATGCCAGATCATATTTCTTTCTAATTCGGCCCCCAAAGAAAGGAATATTCTAAAAAATAATAAATAATTAGACCATTGGACTTTATACAGTTGTTTGTCATTAATGCTTTTTCTCTTTTTCTGTCTTCCTGGTTCTCTAACTAACTTCTTCAATTGTAATGCATAATTGATTTCTCCACTTTTAGTAACTAACCACATTTTGCACAGTATTCACTCATCTACAAACAGGGTATTGAGTCTAGAAATAAGAAGCAACTCCATTTGTAAATTTTGAGGTCAAGTATTTTAATTTTTGCTTGTTCATGACCCCAAAAATTATTTTATAGTTTTTTCATTACTCCCTGCTTTTGTACTTAGGAGTCTACAAAATTTTTTTATATATTTTTTTTTTTTCAGGTAATTCAACCAAAAATATTATGCAGATTATACATTTATTAACAAGTTCACTTTTTTTTTTATCAAATATAGTTAGATTTATTGTTTACATATATATATATATATATATAGATTATTTTTGGTGGGGTGTTTACCGCCTTAATTTTTTTTTTGGGCATATTTTTTATGCACAAAAAACAATAATTTTTTAACCTTTTTTTTGTTTTTGGTGTGTTTTTCTAAAAGTAAATTTTTAGGTGAGATTTTGGAGTCAAATCTCTACTTCACTAAATTCAGTGATTAGAGAGATTTATAATTCTATATATATATATTTTAAATTTTTTGGCGTTGTTTATTCTTTATGGTCTAAACTTTATAGTATCCCAAAATGTTCAACATGGTCAAAAAGTAACAAAATCCAATTCCAAAAATATAAAAACTCACAACAGCAGTCAGTCATGGTGTGCTTTCACACTGGAACACGCCAAAATTGGAAGATACACACATTCAGTGCAAACTCGCCAAATGTCATTGGTTCAACAGACAAATGGCCACATGTGCTATCTGACATCATGGGTGATCAATGTCTGTGTTTTGTGGGAGCAAACCCTTCCTCTCAACTACTTGAGGATGGAGGAGGGGGTTGGACCCACAAAGCACAGACATTACATATTCTGTGATGGCAGATAGCACATGTTGGCACACTGTGTGTGTATCTTCAAATTTTGGCGTATTCATTATTCAAACTGTAAAAATGTTTGTGGGGGCGGGGGATGGGCGGGGGGTGTTTCAGTCTTTGACACGGCCCATCATGTCAATAATGTTTTTAAAATTAGATTCGATGACCATCATTCTTTGCCGCATATTGTCCATTTCCGTGCTGCATTCCAAAAGGACATTTGTTACATTCTGTTCCATGAGAAACATCCTTTCACGCATATTGTGCATTTCAGTGCTGCACTCCATTACCTGCTGAATAATTATAGCAGCACTTGCACGTGAAAATATTGGCACACCATCCTCCTCCCCTAAAAAAAAAATTAAAAATGGCATTTACAACATTATTTTTCGATGAGGCCTATCTACATATGTTTTTTTGAATCACGCTAGGGTGACACTGACCTGATGGGCTTCTCCTTTCCACCTCTTCGACATCTTCTATCACTCCTCCTTCTTCCACCACCTCCCCATCATCTTCTATCACTCCTCCTTCTTCCACCACTTCCCCATCATCTTGGACTCCTCCTTCATCCATCAATCCACCTTCTTTCAATTCGCCAAATTGTTCTTCCGCCACTTGCCCTTCATCTGCTATAACTTCTAAGTCCAAAATTACTTCTTCCTCCTCTCTTCCTTCCTCCTTTCTTCCTTCCTCCTCTCCTTCCACATCCTCCTCTCCTTCCACATCCTCCTCTCCTTCCACATCCTCTTCTCCTTCCACATCCTCTTCTCCTTCCACATCCTCTTCTCCTTCTACATCCTCCTCCTCCTCCACATGTTGAGATGGCAGATTTTGGCCTTGTCTGGCCCTCTCTGCCTCCTCCAAATGCTGGCGACTTCTTTCCCCTGAAATAAACCAAAAAAAATGTAGACTCATCAGCACACAGATATTGGAGAGCATAAATCGCACACATTGCTTAGAAGATGCTTTCATTTAGTTACTTTTATCTTTCACCAAACCTACATTTTGCAATAACTTCTATATGGCAAGCTCTGATCCTGCCCCTTTTTAGCAAAGTGACACACATGGATGTCCCCCCTAAACTGTATTTCTGGGAGACCCTACCAAAACCCATTTTTGATTTGGGGAGACACAGGTGCTCTGCATTGCAGATGTGAAAACATCTGCTTTATTACCACTGTTTTTAGAATGAATCCTGTTTGCCTTTCCCATTCTCATACTTTTTTTTTCTAGAACTAGCTTTTACACAATGTTTACAAACAAAGTTTTTGGCCAGTGAGCCATGTCCAGGTGTGTTGTTCCTGGAATAACCGAGCCTTTCTGATAAACTATGTGATGTTACGTTGTTTACTAAGAACACTATTTGTAAATATGTAGTTATTTATGTCCTAAAAAATAAATGACAACATGTCTTTAAAATTACAAGCAGGCCAAGGCGGCAGAAGGTGAAATATACATGGCAACACATTATTGCAGACAATCACCCCCCCCCCAACCCCAATATATATTTACTTACTTTTACGCAGAATTTTAAGTATTTTCTTCATCTGATGTGGCTCCCTCAATTTTAAGTCTGACCATCGTTTCCTCAGCTGTTCCTTGGACCTGGTGATCCCAAACATCCTCTGCATTCTCCTCGCCACCTTGTCCATAATATGTGCCTTTCGGCGGTTAGGGGTCTTGTATGGCCCTAATTCACCATCATAGTCCTTCTTTCGCATGATGTAAACTAACTCCACCATTTCCTGGAACCGCATATTAGTGGCTTTATATCTTCTTTTCCTTGATCGGGACGTCCCTGCCTCTGTCCCTTCACTTGTGGCATGAGAGCATCGTGCCCGCTCGTGTGACATCGCCATCTTTCCTTTCCCACAGAGATTATGGGCGTGGAAAAGATGAATTCTTACGCCATGGGCGGAGAAGAGGGCGGCGTTTAATACATACGCGGAGTGTAGAGAATGCAAACAACGTGTTTACGTCGGTTACGCGGAGAATCTTCGAGCGCATCCAGAACATACACAGTTAACGCCATATTTCCTAAACTCATTGATTAGGGGCCTCGCAAAGGTGACGAGGGCGGGGTTTAATAAATACGCGGAGTGTTTAAAAGGTTTACGCCGTGATTACGCATCTTACGCGGTAATTAGGCGAGCGTGAGAAACGAGGAGCGAGAGACAGGAAGGTAAGGAAATTAAAAATGTGATCAGCAGAGGCCTTGAAAATGTAGACACATGGGATGGGGGTTTGGGCTGTTGGTTGCACCCTTTTTAAGCTATTCTGTCTATGGGGTACCACAATGTTATTTTGGTTTACAAATGCTTTTGGACACCTCACAAAATAGAGATGTGAACAATGCTGTACGTCATTGACAAGTTTTTGAATGGTGTATTCAGATCAGGGAAAGTATTGTTCAAGTGTTGGTTGTACAGAGGTCAATAGGAAGTGTCTTTTATGTCATCCATTGTCAGGGGCATGAGATTTACACATGAAAGAGTGCCTAGATGAAAACTGTCATTTGTAAGCATTGTTTATTTTTCTATATTTAAAATATTTACTGCAATGTGAACAATGGCTCTGCATCTAGCAAATCAATGTTTGGTACAAGCAATGCGGCCGAGCTGCCAATCATTGTTTAAACAAGAGAGACTGTGTTTGTAATTAGATATAGGTAATAAATTTGAAGACACATATTAGATCAAGGTCAACGCTGATCCTTTGGAATATTTATTTTTCTGTGGTTTATGTTTTTGTAATCTAGACTCAAAAAGAAATATAATTTTGGAGAAATTACAATGGACCTCCTACAAAGCAAGGAATCTATAGAGGCCTTACTCCAAAAATATCAGGAGACGCCCATCCTGTGGAATTCCAAGCACTCTTTATATTGCAATAAAGAGGTACGAGCGGCAGCACTAGAAGAGCTAGCAAATTATATGCAAACTTGGGTGCCAGGATGCACTGCCAACATGGTGAAGGATAAACTTGCCAACCTCAGAAGCACATACAGGAGAGCATACAAAGCTAATAAAAGCCAAAAATCGGGAGCAGCAGCAAGACAAGCAAAGGAACCCAAACTGTGGTATTATAAACAGATGGCTTTTTTGCGGGACGAAATGGAAGGCAGGAAAACGATGTCCAGTCTTTCTTCCAACCTTTCCTCCATGCTACCTTCCAGCGGACCTTCCCCAGATGACCACAGCCCTGCAGAGTCAGAGGAAGAGGGCCTGGCTGACAGAGATGCAGATCTGCCACCCTTCGATGAGGAGGTATAGTAGTTTCCTCTATATTTCTGGCGTAAATAATTCTTGGTGGATTAATGATTAGATATTGTAAAAAAAAACCCAAGCTGGGAAAAAGCAAAAAAAAAGGTGTTCAGACAAATAGGTGTCAGAGATGACAACTGCAGGGGTCAGAAGTAGAGTGTATTCAAGTAATAATGAACAGAAAATACTAAACGAAAAACATGAAAATGAGTGTGGTTTTATTTAGCGAAATTGTAAAAAAATTCCTTTTTTTTCCACACAGGAAGAAGAGATCAGCCAGGAGGTGGCAGATCCTCAGGTGTCTGTCAGCCAGGAGGAGGCCGGGGTCAGTGGCAGCCAGGAGGAGGCCAGGGTCAGTGGCAGCCAGGAGGAGGCCGGGGTCAGTGGCAGCCAGGAGGAGGCCGGGGTCAGTGGCAGCCAGGAGGAGGCTGGGCCCAGTGGCCTGCAGCAGGTCCACCCGGCCAGGAGAACCACCACCAGCCAGTCTTCTCCCCCCCAGGTGAGGCCATCAGGCCGAAGGAGGCAGTTGAGGCCTGTGGAGGAGGCAAGCCTCCGCATGATCCAGGAGGCAAGCGCCATCATGAGGGCCCCCCTCAACCCCACAGAGGCCTTCAGTGCCTCATTGGCCCATGATTTAAATGAAGGGGAGGAGGACCAGAGAAGACTGGCAAAGGCCCTGATGAACCAGGTCCTTTGGTGGATGCAGAGGGGCCTGCTGACCCCAGACACTGGGCTATGTGACCCGGCCCGGCTTGCGGAACACCATCCTCCTGCTGCCACATCAACCCCACCTGCAAGACCCCGTGTTCGATCCGCTGGAAGGCTGCCTGGAGGGAAGGCTGGAAAGAGGAGGAAACGTTGATTTTCTGCCTTCCATTTCCTTCCACATAAAGGACATCTTGTTTGTACTACCACAGTTTGGGTTCCTTTGTTTGTGTGCTGCTGCTTCATATTTTTGTGTTTGGCTCCTGAGGCTTGGAAGTTTATCCTTCACCATGTTGGAAATGCAAGTTTGCATATAGTTTGCTATCTATTCTAGTGCTGCCGTTCTTTTTATTTTTTGTGATGACATTTGCCTGAATAAAAGGCTTTTTGCTTTCATTTGAAAACATGTCTATTGTTTGTTATACTGTGGGGATTATTAGGCAGCAAACCTTTAATAAATATACAATGGGTAATTTACAAAGGACACACTCCTTGGGGGGGGGGGGGGACATTTGGTGTGCCAACATGGTTTAATATTCTCTAATGAAACACCAAAAAAAAAAAAAAAAAAAAAAAATGAAAAAAACATTTTAAAAAAAATTAGTTTAAATGGTGACATAACTAGAAACAACAAAAAATATAAAAAAAATGCACATTCCTTTACAAAAATGACTACTCTAAATTATGGAGGACCACCAACCAAAACACACGTCTGGCATAGAAAACATTATTAAAGGATTACATCACAAGCAAGAAATGTGACATTTCAGTATGGGACAACTCTATTGAAATTGCATCAGCAAGAGAACGGGGTTATTCTAGCAAGAGAAGAATTAATAAAACGAGGCTTGAAAATGTGGTTTAGTGCGCCTTTTTAAGACATTGTTCTCTTGCTAGAATAAAAGGTTTCTAATGACGAATGTGCCATATCCCAAAGAAACGCGAGTTTTACCTGAACGAGCGCTCCCGTCTCCTCATTTGGACTGAGCATGCGCGGGGTTTTTGTACGCTGCTTTTGTGTACAGACGACCGAACATGTCTGACGGACACGATTCCAGCAGACTGTTTTAAAGCAAGACCAGGAAACAGTTGTTCGTTGGAAAACGGTCTGGCCGACGATTGTTTGCTGGAATTCAGTACGTTACTGCCTACACACGAACGAACATGTCCGCTGAAACTGGTCCGCGGACCAGTTTCAGCAGACATGTTTGGTCGTGAGTATGGGGCCAGAGAGGAGGAATCTGTTTTGGATTGATTCAGTTTTGGAGGCATAGAAGGCATAGAAGCAAAGGAAGACATACAGTACGTCAAACCTTATCAGTCCCCAGAAACCTTAGTAGTATTACATGGCTCAGAGGAAGAAGTCCCAGATACTGTAATCCTCAGTGACCCCAAGGACTCTGCTTCCCATGCCATCCACAAACTTGCAGTGCATTGGCTTCCTATATTCTCAAAAGCCTGCAAAAGGACCAGAGAATTTTCTGTCATCTAGGATAAGGATCATTATTGGTTGGCAACCCTCCTTGGCCACAGTTTAAAAGGGTAAAGTCTCAGAACCCATCCTTCCCTCGCTGGAAAACTTAAAGAAGAGATTATATAACACCTTTCCAGAATCTGGTAGGTTTCATTCTCATGAAAAAGCTAGTTTTGAGGTTTTGAGGAGCGGTGGAAAAGGGGAAAATACATTTAAAAAATGTTTAGTCCTCTGCACCCAGGGCTGTCAGCTTCAAGATCCCATCAGCAGCGTCTGCATCATATGGTGGAAGATTATCTAGGGGTGAAAACAGACTTGGAGAGCTTTCCAGTAGACTATCCACTAGGTCTTTGGGTCATAAGAATAGACCACTGGCCAGAACTTGCCCAGTATGAAATTGAGCTGCTGGACTGCCCTGCATCCAGCGTGCTTACCAAATGGGCATTTAGTGCTGCTGGAGGTTTTGTGACAGATAAAAGAGAGCATCTGTCCACAGACTCCATTGACTGGCTGACATTTGTTAAAATGAATTACTCCTGGATTGGCAGTAGCTATCAAGCCCCTGATGCCAATGTTGCTGATTAAGTGTTATTGTGATCTGGAATCGCTGCAAGACTGTCTAGGCTGCCTAGCTTTGTGGGTGTTGATTTTATCTTGAAGTACTTTTTTTGGTGTGGGTGTCATGGGTCAATCAACACCCAAGGACCAATTTTTCAGCACCTGTTTGACAGGAGCATCACATTTCAATTAAAACAGAAAAAATTGCACTTATCACAGAAATAGTAGTCGGTGATGACCAAAATCGCACCGACACAAAATCGATAGGGAGGCAGCAGCTTTTGTGCAGAAGCACTAGAAAGATGTAGGGAAAATAGGGGGTTTATAGCTGCGCCATAGCACCCGGACTCAGTGTAAACAATAGTCCATGTAAATTATATATTATTAGTCCTCATTAGGAACTATGTTGGTGAAGAGAGAGTCTATATCCTTCAAATTATGGCATAGGTCTGCTACACATGAAAAACTTCAATCACCACCGTGATACCACAGCACACTTCAGTCTTCAGTGAGAGCCCACCACCACTTTATCAAGCAGCTTACCAGATGAACTGAAATAAACAGCATTCGGCTATAACCCAGCCACGGCTTTTGGGGAGACAACCCACTCCCTGGATCCGAATCTGCACCTTTTGCTCCCGCAGACGTGACAGCACACCACTGCTCGATCATACACAGAGATAGCAAGACATAGTGTAATTCCGCCAGGGTAATTTATAAACGGTAATTTGTAAATGGTAAGTCCAACTCCGTTTGAAAACATATGCCCCATACGGTTTAAACATCGAAACAGACATTAATGCGTTTATTAATAATGCCTAATGTTCATCTTAACCTGGGTCCGATAGGGTGTCGGCTTATTGTTATAGAATATTTACTCTATGTAAATCTACGGTGATGTGTAGCATTTTTGCTGTTGACGCCAGTTAGGATGATGGAATACCAGTAAAATATATATTTTTTCACATAGAGATTTATTTATTATGCACTTTGCACTTTATGTGATTTTTCACTTTAAAACTAGATGAAGTTTCATCACTTCCTTACACATAGTTCTAGTTCTATTTATATTGATTTTGAGTTGACTTTCAGGTGATATCTTCTGTTTTTAGATATGTCATTAGTATGAAGTCATTCTCTCCTAGTTTTTTCACTGTTTTATTATTTTTTTCACTATTTAGAGAATTCATTATTCCCATATAAATTTTTATGATTAGAATCCATGTAATGTATATTGGTCTGGTTAATGACCCCTATTCATAAGGCTTCTAGGATTAACAGCTATTAATTACCTAGTAGGCCATTAGTCACTATTCACACATATTTAATTTAATTTAATTTTATTTTATTTTTTCTGGTGATGTTTTCACTAATCCACTAGATGTCGCCCTAGAGAAATCCAAATTGGGTAATGCATCTAATAGTATTTCTTCTCCCTTTGGACTTCCTGTTTGGATTACTATTTTAATAAAAATAATTTTCCCGTTTTTAACATAAACATCCTATTTCCTCAACCTACGAACTCAGTATGCGCGGCAGTGCCTGTCCGCCATATAGCAAGAGTGGTGGTTTTTTAATATAGGTTTTAATATAATTTTGATTGGTTTAGGTATTGCACCACGGACGAGTATTGGCATTTTTGCCCTCGACCAAGATGGCGTCCACAGTACCTTGCTCACATCTCATGGTGAGGTCTGAGCGTATATGAAGGATGAGTCACCGCTACGCCCTATCCCATTGACAACGTCCAATGACGAAACACGTCTGGGAGGACGTGCAGTGACGTCATCGTGTTCAGGAGGAAGGGCTCCGCTCTATGTGTTCGCCGGCCGGCAACAAAAAAATTTTAAACGCTTCTCTTATTTTTGCTTTTTAATAAATTACCCTGGTGGAATTACATTATGTCTTGCTACCTCTGTGTATGATCGTGCGGTGGTGTGCTGTCACGTCTGCGGGAACAAAAGGTGCAGATTCGGATCCAGGGAGTGGGTTGTCTCCCCAAAGGCCGCGGCTGGGTTATAGCCGAATGCTGTTTATTTCAGTTCATCTGGTAAGCTGCTTGATAAAGTGGTGGTGGGCTCTCACTGAAGACTTCAGTGATACCGTGATACCGTGATACCGTGATACCGTGATACCGTGATATACCGTGATACCGTGATACCACAGCACACTTCAGTGTGCTGTGGTATCACGGTGGTGATTGAAGTTTTTCATGTGTAGCAGACCTATGCCATAATTTGAAGGATATAGACTCTCTCTTCACCAACATAGTTCCTAATGAGGACTAATAATATATAATTTACATGGACTATTGTTTACACTGAGTCCGGGTGCTATGGCGCAGCTTTAAACCCCCTATTTTCCCATCAAATTTCAATTACTTACAGCAAGGCCAATTCTTGCTTTCATCAAGAGCACATCTAGAAAGTTACAGGCTAAAGGCACCACCAACAACCAAAGACCAATTTTTCCGCAACTGTTTGACAGGTGCATCAACTTTACATTTATTACAGCAAGGCCAATTCCTTTTTTTTATCAAGAGTACCTGTAGAAGGTTATGGGGTGAAGGCACCACCGACACCCAAAGACCATTTTGTCCGCAACTGTTTGACAGGGGCGTCAAATTAAAATATTTTACAGCAAGGCCAATTCTTGCTTACATCAAGAGTACCTCTACAAGGTTATGGGGAGAAGGCACCAACAACACCCAAAGACCAATTTTTCCGCAACTGTTTGGCAGAGGCATCAAATTTCATTTTTTTACAGCAAACCCAACTTTTCCTTTCATCAAGAGTACCTCTATAGGGTTACGGTGTGAAGACACCACCAACACCCAAAGCGCAATTTTTCCACACCTGTTACTTCTATCCAAAGTCTGCGGAAGAGACCAGACCAGACTAAATAAAAAAAAAAAAAATCTTGGCCTGTGTGTGCTATAATTTGTATCTTTACATAAGGCTTGCTCACTGTGGTGCAAAAATCTATAATTTCCATCCAAAGTCTTCCAAAGAGATAGCAGAATTTATTCAAAAAATCTCTAATCTTGTTCCCAGCACACTAAATTGTGGCCTCATCATACAGACTGGCTCCCCAAGCCATGGTTTACAAAATAAAGAAAGCTTGCAGGGAAAATCAATTTAAATGCAATTGTTTTCCTTTATAAATGTCAGTTTTGCTGCAGTTGGTTCTATACACAGTACAGAAATGCCACTTTACAAGTAGACTAAGGGGACCCCCCCCCCAGGCACTATATTTAAAGAATGTTTTCATTTTTATTGTTTAAACATAAAGCATCATTAAAATCATGGCTCCTTTAAAAACAATATTTTTTAAACATTTTTGTTTACCTTGGTACATGTCCCCCAGGCAGTAGCCAGGCCCTATACCCTTTTTATGACCAACAATTTGCATATAAGCCTTCAAAATGGGGAATTTTGGTTTCTCCTGTTCATGTCCCATAGACTTCAATGGTGTTCTTTGTTCGGGGTCAGAACATTTTCAATGTTTGAGAGTTTGTCGTTGTATTCGGCCCATCTCTAGTCCTATGTAGCCCGAATAGCAATAAAACCAGAGCTAGATTCATGGGATGAGATGCAAAGACTTCCAATTGATTAAAAACATGCTGAGATTGCAGATGCTTTGACAAAACTGCTTTACAAGAAACATATTTAGAGAACTGAGATCCAAAATGGCACTAATATAAACAATAGTTGTTGATTGGCAGTGTTGGAATACACCAGGGTGTTCAAGTGAAACTCCATCCAGAACTTTTCTTTACTTTTAAGCAGCATGTAGAATGGTCAGATACCCCTTTAGGATTTTGATGCTGTCTCTGTCCTTATTGGAGAGATTAATGGTCATGATTTGTCTTGTTGACTGTCAAATAAGAAATAAAGTGAGGGGTGGTGCAAACAATTGTCATCCATACAGGGTAAGAGTGGTTCTGTCTTCCAGTGGGAATACATGTATGGGTTTAGGTATACTTTAGCTTTCCACAAATATATAAAATAAACTTTATCTGGAGGCACAAATTACCAGAGTGAAGTTCACTGACTATGTGTTATTTCAGTTCACAGAGATCAGTGAGTTACTGCACTCTGTACAAGGTCATAACACAGTGCACAACTGTAGTAAAATAGAAACCATAGTGTTTGTAGTACATTCAGCAGCCAATCTACTAATGTACTGTGTATCTACTGATGTAATTCTTCACACTTCTCTGGGTTTTTAATTCACAGTATTAAAGACCAGAAGCCTAGACATACTGGAAAGTGTCGGCATAGTGTCACATATAAATTAAGCAGTATGTTAATTGAATCCGTCCATCGTGTATTATTAGACACTCCTTCACCAAAATTACCTGGACAAGGAAGGCAAAGGTATCGAGTATCTGGGCAATAATTCATGAAGCGGTTGCTCCCTTGAAATATTTCTGGGCACACACACATCTCACCCAGGCAGATACTTGAATATAATAACAACATTTATCCACCCTGACGACTATATGCACTGCCAGGAGTTTTAAAATAGTTATGGAAAGAATGAGGTCTTATTGCATGTTCCATACCCAGATGAACTTGTCAACCAGCTTTGACTGCAGAAAATTGCTAAATGATTAGGGAAGATCTAAACTCAAAGGCAGGCAGTAGGGATGGTGAAGGAAGGTAGGTAAGAGTTTAATGCAGTACGTATTTGCTTAGCATGCTCAGGTGCAGTGCAGACAACTTTAATTATATTTCCCACAACTCCATGAGTTCCTGAACTGCTTTCCTCCCTCAGGAGCTCAGAGAGGACACATCTGATGAGGCAGTAGTAGGTCTGCAGCCAGGTGAGAAGCCCTCCACTGTAAGAACTGGTGTGCAAGCAACCTAGCTGGAGCCTATTAGCACATAGCTTCTTCAGAAGGCCCAGCTACTGTTGGGAACTCTCCCTGATTGCTACTATAGTACTATAGCCCCAGTAGGATGACCCTTCATCCTTGGATCCCTCCAGCTATTCACATGTGTTACCATCGCTATCTGTTTTCTCATCTTCAGTATATGTATGTGCAGCAATATGGGCTACAAGCATAAAGCACTGTACCGTCCAGTGTCTCAAAGCATCGCTTGTCCCTCTAGTGATTAGCGTACTAGATGACATCATAACTGTGTGGCAAACAAAAGGATTGTGGGATGAATAGTCCTCCCGTCAGATAATTGCTTTGCACGATTATGTGCCAGGACTACATATCCCAGGAATCTTTGCTGCCATTGGGCTTCCTGTAGCTTAAAGTGTAGCTTAAAGTCTTCCTGTAGCTTACAGTGGTTGTAAACCTCAGTCATGGAATCTGAGCAACGCACATACTGTATATCTGTAGTGTTTACTTATTTATATCCAAAGCTCTATGTGTCATTTGTCTTTGGTGCTTCCTCTGTTATCAGCATGAGTCACTTCTGAGGAGTTTTCCCAACACATGAGATACATTTGTGTCACGGGGGAGAGAGCTGAGCAGACAGCTTATCTATTGAGAACACAGTTCTTCTGATGTGTGGAGGGGGTTGCATGCCTTACCTCCAATCAACTCTCACAAACTGTTACTGCAGCCTCTCCACCCCTTACTCTATGTTTCACACAGATAAAGAAAGATTTTAACATTTTTCTGCCCTTTTGAATGGTGTAGTAGAGAGAAGACAGCAGATAAACAAGTAAAACCTATGTAGGAGGATTTGATTAATCTTTGTGTATCATCTGAGGCTGTTCACCTCACTGGGTATATGTGAGGGTTTACAGTAATAGAACCAATAGAGCAAAGTTGATAGGCTTGATAGGCTTGAAATGGATAGAGTGCATAGAGCTTTAGCTCCACGGAAACCTAATGGTCCCCCTAGGGATATAATAGCCAAGCTGCACTTCTACCATACCAAAGAACAGTTGCTAGCAGCAGCTAAAGGTAAAGATACCCTCAGCTTTCAGGGTAATACCTTTCAATTGTTTACTGATCTGTCTCCACTCACAGTAGCTAAGAGGCATGCTCTTAAACCACAATTACAAATACTCCAGCATAACCAAATCTCCTACCACTGGGGTTTTCCCTTTTGTCTCAGATTCACTCATCTGGAAACTAAATACGTATGCCGCTCCTGAGTGAGTGAGTGAAAAACTTATAGAGCGCAACACATGCGAACTGAATCGCCTCTGGGCGCTGTTTCCATTCCTTCTGTAAGGAAACCCTTTACCTCAGAAGAGATGAGTTTTAATCATTCTACTGAAGGCCAAGTGGTCCGACTCCAGTCGGATGGTGGTTGGTAGTGCATTCCACAGTCGAGGTCCTTGGACAGCAAATCTCCGATCTCCTTTGGATTTGTATCTTGCCTTGGGTATTTCCAGTAGGTTTTGATTTGTTGATCGCAGAATGCGATTTGGGTTATACATTTTTATTTTTTCGCATAGATATTGGGGAGCGTTTCCTTGAATACACTTGTGTGTTAGGCAAAGTGCCTTAAAAGTGATTCTGTCTTTCACTGGTAGCCAGTGAAGAGATCTAAGCGAAAAGGAGATCGACCCCCATGGTTTTTTTCCAGTCACTAATCGAGCGGCCGTATTTTGAACGACTTGCAGACGAGTGATTTGGTATTTGTGAAGTCCTAAATAAAGGGCATTAGCGTAGTCTAGTCTGGAATTGATAATTGTTCCCACCACGACTGCAATGTCCTCTTTAGGGATAAAGGGGGTTAGTCGGCGTAGTAGGCGTAGAAGATGATGGGATCCGCTGACTACTGACCCTATTTGTGCATCCATTGTCATGTAGGAGTCGAAGATGACTCCGAGACTTTAGACTTTGGTGCTAGGGGAGATATTTTTACCCAGAATGGGCGGTGGGGTCCAAGTTGGGGTGGAGTGACTTTTCCGGGTTGCGTGAAACAGGAGAAGCTCTGTTTTTGAACCATTAAGTTTAAGATAACTGGATGTCATCCAGTTATCTATTAGAGTAAGGGATCTCTCTAATCCAAGAGAATGATCCTTTTCGTTGCTGACGCGGAGATATAGTTGAGTGTCGTCTGCATAGGAATGGTAAAGTAGCTTCTGGTTCCTGATGATTTCAAAGAGGGGACGGAGATAGATATTGAACAGTAACGGTGATAAGGGAGATCCCTGAGGGACTCCGCATGATACCGTATGCTTTCCTGATGTGAAAGATCCCAATTTCACTGTTTGTGATCGGTTTTCCAAAAAGGAGGAGAACCATGGTAAATCGGCTTCTGCGACTTTGGCTACTTCAGTTAGCCTAGTGAGTAGTAGTCCATGGTCTACCGTGTCAAAGGCCGCACTAAGGTCCAACAGGATCAGGAGAGAGGATTCTCCTTCATCTGCGGCTTCTAGGATGTCATCCCATATTTTTACCAGAGCAGTTTCAGTTCCGTGCCCTGGCCGGAAGCCTGATTGAAACGTATCAAGTAATTTTTGGGTTTCTAAATGCAGTTGTAACTGTTATACAACTTCTTTCTCCATTATTTTGGAGAAAACATTTAGACCCGTTATGGGCCTCCTATTGTTTGGAACTTTAGGGTCGAGGGTGTTTTTTTTTAAGATCGGTTTTATTGTGCCTTGTTTCAACAAGGATGGCATCATGCCCTCCTTGAAAGATTGATTTATAAGCTGCGTGATAGCTGGGCCAATATATCGGCACTTTCTTTCAGCAGTTTAGTGGGAATGATGTCATTGGGTGCTGTGCTGTTGCGCAGAGACCGAATGATGTTTTTAGTGGCTATGATGGAGATGGGTTTAAAGGTGAATTTAGGTGCTTGATCCGGGTATATAATGGTATTTGGGTTGGGCTTAGGGGCGGGACTCATGCAGATTCCATTTTGCTCAATGCTTGTACGGATTTTTTCAATTTTATTAATGAAATAATCCGATAATTTGTTGCAAAATTCTTGAGAATCTGCATTGGGGGGGCTCCAGGCAGGCTGGATTCATCGACTGTGAAACCAGCTTGAAGAGTTTGCGGGGGCGATTTAGGGCCTTGGCGATGATGTTGGAAAAAAGATTTTTTTTTGCCATAAAGATTTCTTTATGATATTTCTTTGTTATTGTCTTATAAATGGTGTGGTTTTTATCTGAAGAGCTCCTTTTCCACGCAGCTTCTGCTCTTCTACGCTCTTGCTTTAGCAACGTTAACTGGTCGTTAAACCAGCCAGCGTTGTTTTTCCGGATGCAAGTTTTGCGTTTTGGTGCCACCTGGTCGGCGGACTGAAGTAGCGCCTTGTTGATGGCGTCAAGTGTTTCTACGGCTGTTTGTTGCTGTTGTACTGTGTTTATTTTATTTCCTAGGGTCGTTTTGAAGAGTTCCGAATGGAGCTTCTTCTGAGATCTAATCCAGTGAGTTGTCACCGGTTTTCTTATTTTGTTTGGTCTAAGATGGTTGGCGATTATAAATTTAATGGCATGTGATCAGTCCATGGAAGTGGCTCATTTTCGCCGATTTCAATTTCCAAATCCTGTTTGAAAATTAGATCGAGGGTATGGCCTGAGGCATGAGTGGGGCCTTGTATTAATTGCTGCAGACCCAGTCCATCCAGATGGTTGATGCAGGCGTCAGCGATGGGGTCCAACGATGAGTTGGCCCAGAGGTTGAAATCTCCAAGCACCAAAAGATGTTTGATGCTTAGAGTGTAAGAGGAGATTAATTCTGTTAATGACATGAGAAGGTGCGTTTTTGGGCCTGGTGGTCTATAGCAAAGTAGCATATGGACCGTATCTTGGGGGTTTATTTGCAGCTGCAGAGTGAGGGTTTCCATGAATGGAAGCGAGTTTTGAAGGACTGGTTTGGTGATCAAGAGGTGAGTCTTGTGGATTACCGCCAGACCCCCCCCCCTCTTTGCCCCACTCTGTTCTGCATTTGAATGCGATAATTTGCTGGCACCAATTCTTCCAGAGGACCTACACTCAGCACTAATTGAAATGGGCCTTGCGGAAAAAGCCACACTTGATGACCAACCTCGCAGACGCTCAGCCTCTCGATCTTCCCAGCAACGATTTAAATCTGGTCCTGGATTATCCTTTACCATGCATCAAAATCTACATAAGTGCGGTCTCTTTGACATTTCATCGCCCGTCAATGAGGACACTATGGCCGCATACACACGATCGGTCAAAACCGATGAAATCGGACTGAAGGACCTTTTCATCGGTCCAAACCGATCGTGTGTGGGCCCCATCGGTCAGTTAACCTTCGGTCAAAAAAATGAGAACTTGCTTCATAATTTAACCGATGGACGCCTAACCGATCGGTCAAAACCGATCGTTAGTATGCAAAAGCATCGGTTAAAAACCTGCGCATGCTCAGAACCAAGTCGACGCATGCTTGGAAGCATTGAACTTCGTTTTTTTCAGCACGTCGTTGTGTTTTACATCACCCCGTTCTGACACGATCGTTTTTTTAACCGATGGTGTGTAGGCGCGACGGGCCATCAGTCAGGTTCATCGGTTAACCGATGACAACGGTCCTTCGGACCGTTCTTATCGGATGGACTGATCGTGTGTACGCGGCCAATGGATTGAATTGTTCTTCTGACTAGAGGCATTTTCTCTTTCCCTCGCAGGTCTCCAGCATTACTAGCTAGACTTGCTACCTATTTGCTGAAACCATTTTTTTTTAACAGTTATGGTTAATGGTTTATAAGCTTAGTAACAGTTTAAGATATGTTGTTCTTCCCGTAGGAATTTCTTGCTGCCCCCTATACCGCCAGGAGACTCCTGACATTGTTATGTGGGACTCTCCTGGTGGACCTGGACCTTCTCAGAGGGTTTTGATCACTCCTCTGAGACGTCCCTACACCCAATATTTATTCTTTATTCTTTTGATGCAATGCTGGTATTATGGGTTAGAACTATTGTTTTACTTTGTACTTATTTTTTTCTCTTTTTTTCTCACCTGCTCTTTTTCTTTCCTCTTCCCCCGGTCGGTGACTCTGGCTCCTGGTAAGTGCTATGATTATAACGATTTAATGCTCAACTTATTAGATTTATGGCTCCTATAAATGTCTTATCTTTAAATGTACAAGGGTTAAATATTCTTCACAAACGTACTAAGGCTCTTCGCTCCTTCCTGACTAAAAAAGCTCATATTATTTGTCTTCAGGAAACTCATTTTACCGATAAAGCCCATCCTAAATTTCTCTCAACTTCCTATCCTCAGTTTTATTCTGCATCAACGACGGTTAAACAGCGCGGAACCCTTATTGGCTTTCATCGTTCCACTCCGTTTAACCTTGTGTCGCAAATTAAAGACCCTGAAGGTAGATATATTCTACTTACTGGCTTCATTTCTGATAACCCTATCACAATTGTATCTTACTACCCCCCCCCCCCCCAATAAACGCCCAATGGCTTTTCTTTCTCATCTTTTCCAGCTGGTAGAAACTCATAAGTTTGGCACTGTTAATCTATGTGGGGATTCTAATGCTACAGTTCGCCCTTTTCTTGATCAGGTCCTACCGATAACTTGTCTAAACTAACATTCCACCATTTACTCACTACACACAGTTTAGTAGACATGTGGCGAGAAATAATCCCTTCCAGTAGACGTTATACTCATTATTCTTATCCAAATAAATCTTTTTCACGCATTGATCACATCCTAATCCCATCTAGTATGTTGCCTGAAGTCATCTCTTCCAAAATCATCCCCTTTCCATGGTCTGACCATTGCGCAGTATTTACTACTATTTCCTCCACTATTCCCAGATCACACGATAAAACATGGTGTATTAATGATTCAATCTTCACTCACCCATCCCATAGCATTTAAATTAAGAAATTGATAACTGACTACTTGAACACTAATGATACAGATGATATCTCTGACATTACTGTTTGGGAGACTCATAACGCTGTCATTTGGGGAGGTTTGATACAACAAGCATCTAAACTTAAAAGAGAACGCAAATTATTATTCGCTAAGCTTGAGACTGTTTTCAATTCATGCCACTTAGCGTTCTAAATTGGAAAAGGCCCGTCTAGATCTTGATCTCTTCTTGACAGACTCGGCTGATAAACTTATACGCAAACGTCAACATATACAATATCTCAAGGCTAATAAACCTGATACTCCCATGGCTAGAAGCCTTAAATACACACAACATTCACAGGTACCCATCAGGTTGAAAATATCCTGTGAAGCATACACCAGTAACCCTGTTAAAATTTTTGAGATTTTTCACTCTAATTTGGCAAAACTATATTCCCCTGCTCAGAACTTTGATGTTACAAAAGCTGACTCTCTTTTTTCCAATATCAACCTTCCAACTCTTGACCAAGAGCAACGTGTACTTCTTGAAAGCCCTATTACAGACACAGAGGTTTTAAATGCCATAAAAACTCTAAAACGTCATAAGAGACCAGGCCCTGATGGGTTTTCGGCAGCCTATTATAGGAAATTTTCACATATTTTAACGCCAGTCCTTACCAGAGCCTTTAATGCAATCCTGACTGGACAGTCATTCAAAACTGAAACTTTGACCTCTATTATAGCTATGATCCCTATACCACACTCCGACTCTACATCCTGGGCCAACTATCGCCCCATATCACTGCTAAAGTTAGACATCAAACTAATAGCTAAAATTCTGGCCATTAGATTAAATAATATAATCGGCCGTTTAATAAATAGAGACCAAACAGGTTTTATACCTAAGCGTCAAGGCGGAGATAACATTAGACAAGCACTCTTAATTATCCATGCGGCCAAGAATAGACATATCCCGGCTTGCCTACTGTCTCTAGACCTAAGAAAGGCATTCGATTCTGTTTCATGGCCATATATGCAGTACACAAAAAATGGGGTTTTGGTAATCATTTCCTGACATGGGTCTCCTCCTTATACAACAACTCGAAAACATACATTAAATATGCCGGTTACAAGTCACCAATGTTTGATATTCAAAGAGGTACTAGTCAGGGATGTCCCCTTTACACTTTACTTTTTGCTTTACTCATTGAACCCCTAGCACAACTAATTAGAACCAATCCCGACATAAAGGGTATAGAATTAGGCGGTCATCACCAAAAAACTATGGGCCAGATTCACAGAACAAATACGCTGGAGTATCTACTGATACTCCGGCGTATTTTTAAATTTGCTGCGTCGTATCTTAATTTGTGATCCACAAACAAGATACGACGGCATTTGGCTAAGATCCGACAGGCTTACGTCTTCGTACGCCTTCGGATCTTAGGCTGCAATACTTCGGCCGCCGCTGGGTGGAGTTTGCGTCGTTTTCCAGCGTCGGGTATGCAAATGAGCTTTTACGGCGATCCACGAAGCTACTCGCGTGCGTTACGTCATTTTTTCCCGTCGCAAAGTTAAGCCATCTTTTTCATGGCTTAACTTTACAACAGCCATGTTAAAGTATAGCCATCGTTCCCGCGTCGAATTAAAAAAAAAATGTTTTCGACTTAAGTACGTTACGCACGTCGCCATTCACAAACACGTCGCGGCGCCGTAATTTCGCGCAAAGCACGTCGGGAAATTTACTAACGGAGCATGCGCAGAACGTTCGGCGCGGGAGCGCGCCTAATTTAAATGGTACACGCCCCATTTGAATTAGGCGGGCTTGCGCCGGACGTCTTTACGTTACTCCGCCGCAAGTTTATACTCAAGTGCTTTGTGAATCAAGCACTTATGAGAAAAACTTGCGGCGGTGTAACGTAAAGACGATACGTTACGCCGCCGCATTTGTACCTGAATCTGGCCCAATGTCTCTTTGCAGATGACATCCTCATCTTCATGTCACATCCTCTAAATTTATTGAAAATATTAGCCCAAATCTCAGGACTTCATGTTATCACCACAAAATCAAATGCGTTAAACATATCTCTACCACAATCAGATCTTCAACTCGCTCAAACCTCTTTACCGTTCAATTGGGTTCCAAAATTCCTTATTTAGGCATTCAACTCACTATTTCCCTTAAAGATATCTTCGCCACTAACGATAGCTCTTTTGAAACAAACTTCAGGCTTAATGAAATTATGGACTACTCTTTCACTGTCTTGGATGGGTAGACTTAACGCTATAAAAATATAAAAATACTGCCTAAATGTTTATATTTATATAGGGTGCTTCCCACTCCATTACCAGTTTACTTCCTAAGACTCATTCAAAATAAAGTCATGTCTTTTATCTGGGGTTCAACTAAGCCGTGAATTTCTAAATCTACTCTTTATCTACATAAATTGAAAGGTGGATTGGGATTGCCTAACTTCACTTCTTAGGCCCCGTACACACGGCCGAGAAACTCGACGAGCAAAACACATCGTTTTGCTCGTCGAGTTCCTTGTGAAGCCGCCGAGGATCTCGGCGAGCCAAGTTTCCCCATTGACTAACGAGGAAATAGAGAACATGTTCTCTATTTGGCCCGACGAGATCCTCATCGGTTTCCTCGGCCGAAAGTGTACACACGGCTGGGTTTCTCGGCAGAATACAGCTCCGATCAAGTTTCTGGCTGAATTCTGCCGAGAAACTCGGTCGTGTGTACGGGGCCTCACTATAACGCTTCACAAATTGCATCTCTCTCTAAATACCATGCTGCGGTGGAAACACCTCTATGGGTTGCTATTGAATCAGTAGATACTGATCCCATATCAGTGGCTAATATGTTATGGCTCAAGCCTGCTGATAGATCAAATTTTTCTAACCCAATAACGAAGTATTCCTTAGCATTATGGGAAAAATTTAAAAGCTCACATAAGCTCCAATCCACACATAATCCTTTGCTTTCGTTCTTCAAGTATTCCGCCTTCTATCCGGCCTGGAAATATCCAAACACCTTCTCAGCATGGTCATCTCCAAACTTGATTCATCTACACAAACTAACATCTACTACAAATTTTCACACATTTCCTGTACTTTGTGAAACTTTTGGGCTTCCCAGAACTGAATATTTCCGCTATTTACAAATAAAGAATTTTTACGAACCATGCATCAATACAGATTCATCGCTTACTCAAATGTCTCAATTTGAGCGGATATGTATAAGCAACCCACATACTAGAGGACTCATTTCGACTTTATATCAACTACTCATTGCAAACCCTAATGATGTATTACCCTTATATGCAACCAAATGGGAACAAGACATGAATCGTTCTTTTGACATCAAAGACTGGTCAAGTATATGGCTAGCCACGAAAAAAATCCTCTCCAAATTGCTATGCGGTAGAGACGAATTACAAGGTTCTAGCGTGCTGGTACCTAGTCCCAGCTAGAGTTGCAAAATTCGTCCCCACGTGCTCACCGAATTGTTTCAGAGAATGCGATTTACCAGGCACACATTTCCACATCTGGTGGTCCAAGATTTTTGGACTAATATATTTTCAATGGCATCTAAAATCTTTGATTATCCAATTCCTTCAGACCCTGCTACTGCTTTACTAAACCTTAAGCCTTCCACACTTACCCATACTCAATTTAAATTACTAATTCATCTCACTATGGCTGCCAAACAGACTATTGCCAAATCTTGGAAATCAAACTCTCTAATCTTGGCAGAGGCTAAATATAGAGTGAACTATATAGACTTGAACTTTTCCACTGCTACCCTTATTTGGAGATATTTTTTGGAAGTAACATCTTTCCATATGGAAGAAATCCATATATACTCCTATATTGGAAATATTGCTTGCCTAACCCTGTAGGACACCATCCAGTGGACAGACAGTTTGGGATCTATAGCGCCCCCCTGTGCTTCCCAGGCTATACACCCCTTTGGTACGTTATTCTCTGTTAACACATGGGGGGGGTTATTTACGAAAGGCAAATCCACTTTGCCCTACAAGTGCGAACTACAAGTGCAAAGTACACTTGAAATTGCACTGAATGTGCACTTGGAAGTGCAGTCACTGTAGATCTGGGGGGAAGCTCTGAAATGAGGGTAAGCTCTGCTGATTTTATCATCCAATCATGTGCAAGCTAAAATGCTGTTTTTTATTCTCCTTGAATGTCCCCCTGCAGATCTACAGCGACTGCACTTCCAAGTGCAATTTCAAGTGCACTTTGCACTTGTAGTTTGCACTTGTAGTGCAAAGTGGATTTGCCTTTTGTAAATAATTCCCAGGGTGTCATTCAGCTGCATCTCACTGTAATCTCTATGCATATGTTATCGACCATGACTTCCCATTGATGAAGAGTTTTTTAAAAGATTTAAATGTGTTGGGGTTCCATTTATTCACATGTGGTTATTTTAACCTTTAGATATAAGAATGGTCTTTGTAAACATATTCATATGGTTGCCCATCTGCTGGTTTTAATGAATTTTAGATTTAATAATTTGTACTTTTATAATATTTTATGTCCAAGTGCCTAAAAGGTCCCTAATCTTTGCAAATTGTACATTAGTTAAAATGTCAATTGGTTTAAGATTGGTGATTTCAACTACTCAGAGCTCCTGATTTCATACAGTTTTATAATATAAAGTCTAAAATGTTAATATAAAACATAAATGTTTCTAAATTTAGTTTTTTTTTTAGCAAAAAACATTTGTAAAAGTAAAGTGATTCATTATTCTTTAAATTATTGTAGAACGTTACACTTTAACATGACACATGACAGAATCACTTTGAATATATGCTGTACACATGATGATTTATGAAACCTTGAGCAAAGAAAGCCAAAGCAAAAGAGAAGGCATTGTTCACCAACCAATCAAATGTAATATTTCATTTTAAACATTAATGTCAATTGCAGCAACTTCAGATTTGTTGCAGTGTTCTTGGCTTCCATTTTCATTAAAGCCGGTTCACACACAGGCGGCACGACTTTGGGGGCGACTCGGCAAGGCGATCTCAAGGCGTCTTGAGAGGCAACTTGCAAAATTACTTCTGTATTGAAGTCAATGCAAGTCGCCCCGAATCGCCCCCAAAGTCATACAGGAACCTTTTTCTTGCATCGCTCCTATTAGAACGGTTCCATTGACTACTGCGGACCGTGACTTGTCGCCCGTGTGTGAACCGGCTCTAAAATCACCTATGTGTTTCAGGTTGTCTTTTGTTCTCATCATAAGTTAACCTGTAAAGTTGGTTGAGTTGTCTTGGTCAACAGAATAGAAAAAATGTTATGGTTAGCTTATCACTGCATCTAAAGACATGAAAATATTTTAATGCAGAATTCCTACAATTAAATACATCTCTCACAGTATCTCAAACAAATTAAAGTGACAGGATGACAGCAACATATACACACACTGAGGAGATCAATTGTCCACTCTGAAATGTGTTTCTGCAAAGTATCTCCTTTCACCTGCTGCAGTTGTTCCATCCATGTAGAGGCTGTCAGTGTTCTAAAGCGTTTCTTCTTTCATCATAAAATTCTCCTTGTAAAAAAAAAAATCAGATGCAATTGTTGGGCTAAACCCTGAGAAGTGCCACCTTGCTTGTCATATTTCTGGAGTTCGAACAGTTGTCCATTTAACAGCTGCATTTCTATAAGCTTTGGGCAGGTGGCTCTGGAAAATTCTTGCCACTCACAGCAGACTGGATTGTATGTCCACACATGGGCTTTTAGTCCACCAAAGATTATTTGTTTCCTTTTGTTACCATTGTCTGTATGTATGTTGGGTGTGCTTTGTCTGTGCAGTCAGAAAGGGAATACTACAAATACACTGGATCTTTGTTCACAGGCAGCTTGGTTTGGAAAGTACATTTTGACATAGGCATAAAAAATATTCACAACAAAAATAGTCTTTTTCTTCCTCATAAGAAAACAACTGGATTTATATTAATATATAATTATATCTATTTATATTTTTTGGTGGCATCAATTATTTTGTTGAACACATCTTAAATAAAAATATGAGTCTCTGAGCAAGGAGGAAATAAGCATGTCTCCTCTCACTTGGCCTGTAGAGTGGAGTCCTGTTCCCATCCTCTTGTTGCAGTCTCAGTGCTGGGGCACATGTGTTTCTGGGCCTTGGTGTAAAAGGTTTGGTTCAGAGTCTTTAGGAAGATCAGCTCAGGAGAGGTCCTCCGCAGAAGGTGTAGCGTCGAGCTGAAAACCAAGATTACAAGCTGTTACCACCAAACCAAAGCAACTCCATGTCAGCTCAGAAAGCCACCACATTTTACAAGGTGGAGAGGATCTGCAGGGTGGGCAACAAGTTTTAAAACCAGTACAGATCCTTGCTTTTATCCTGAGGCTGTAAACCTGGGAATGGAGGAGGCAGAGAAGGAGAATGAAGTAGAAAGAGGTGTAAGAGAAGGTGTGCGAGATAAAGCCACAAGCTGTTTAAGGTTAGGATGAAACAGAAGCAAGCACCAACACTGTTTTAAGAAACAGCTATGCTGTGGTAATTAGAAGATGTTTGAATTGTTAGAAAAGTTTTTGATAAATACAGCCCAGATAAAAGAAAGCTTTTGGTAAAGATTCCTGTACTAAAAAAGTATAGTCCTTTAAGTGAAATATTACCTGCAAACCATGCATATTACTATGTGGTTGATTTACTGATTTACTGAAACTGGAGAGTGAAAAATCTGGTGCAGCTGTGCATAGTAGCACAATTATGCTTTGACAAAAAAAAAAATTAAAGCTGATTGATTTATATGTAGAGCTGCACCATATTTTATACTCTCCAGATTTAGTAAATCAACCTATGCTTCATGTTGGATTATAGCATTTGAGAACGCAATTTAATGATTCACAGTTTTTTTTACTATGGAATGGTATGATGGAAGCATAGGTCCAGCAGTGCATATAACTCCCATTTGGCAGTCATGTTATTTTTATCCATCTTGTTTACTATACTTGCACCATTAGATTGATATAATTAATTATCACTACTGATCATATATATATATACTGGTTATAATGGTGTTCTGTTGTCCTATCAGTTCAAAAAAACAATGGGCAGGAAATTTGACGTAACTTTGGACTTTTATGGTACGGTAAGGACTCACAAAAGCCTGTTTATAATTAAAAAGTATTTAAAAAGTATACATTTTTTAAGACATAACATGATTAAAATGAACCCTTTCAGGGGAAATAAAAACAGTACAGTATAGTATAGAGATTAACTCTGAACTATACTCCTGAAGAAGCAGTTCCACCGCAAAACATGTAGAGGTCGAACTGGCAAGGGACGAATATCTAAACCTTCTCTCAGATGGATACACGTTAATTCTTTCCAGTTCCTTTCAGAGCTATTCAAAATTTACTATTTGTACTGTTTTTTCCCCCCTGAAGAGGTTCATTTTAATCATGTTATGTCTTAATAAATGTATACTTTTTTAATATAAACATGCTTTTGTGAGTACTTAGCGTACCATGAAAGTCCAAATTTGCATCAAATGTCCTGCCTATTGTTTCTTCATCAGATTGATATGTCTGATGCAAACAGTATGGAGAGTCAACAGAGTTAAACATTTTTAGTTGCTCACAATTGCTATTATATCATCATTGGATATAGGTGTCCTATGCACAATTTCTCCCCTGCAACTTATGGAAATAATTTCTCTGTAAGTACAGTTTCCATGGTCTGAAAAAAATAGTGCACATTGTTGGTGATCACTTGAATGAGCTTTTAGTGTTTGCGTTATCCGGGCCAAATCGTGTGGCGTATGGCCACCATTATTCAAATTTTATTTGCATTTTTTTAAATAACCTTTTTCTCATTCTACTGTTTCTTTCTTTCTTTATTTACCCATTCTCTTCTAAATTATAATATTGGAATTTTTAGAAATTAAAAAAAAAGTATTGGAGACATTTTGCTAATTATTCCCAGATAAATTATTAGTCATAAATATTAATATTTCTAAAATCAGTAATGGATAATTCAGTCATCTTGTGCTCAAGACATCGTAGTAATTTAAAAAAGAAGAACTTAGTTTACCACTCCATACCCAGTCTGAGCTGATCAACGAATCAAATCCTAACTCACATAACAATTGACAATATCTTTAAATACACAACAGAGACTTGAGAGAAGGATAGGAATGCACTGCATTAACAACATGAAGGTGAAGCACAAGCACTTAAAAACAATTCAGTAGAAAGAAAAGAGTCAGCTAGCACTCAGAGATACATCTACTGACTATAGTTAAGTGTCATCCCTTTTGTAAGTCTTTTAGTGTCATTGATTGTTTGGAATGCTTGCTTTTAATTACAATTAAACAAAACAAAACATTAAACAGCAGACAGAATGGAGCTTATTTTTGCTCATTTTAGCTGAACTCCATTCAGGGGATAGTCAATAGCCAGAATTCCAGCCTACTGAATATATTTAAAATTATATAAGGGGATCCTTACAAACCTTTAGTTTGACTGCTTAGGCCTTATGCACACTGGATTATTTTTCTGCTGCTCCTAGGGGTATGTTTTTTCCCTGCCTCTAAACACTCCTGCATGTTAGCCTATGTGACAATGCACACATAGGTGTTCAGAGGAGTTTAGAGGTAGGGGCATTAAGAAAAAAAAAAACACAGCCAGATTGTTTAGTGCCTGATTATTAATTAATTTCAATGACCAGAATATAATATTATTCTGGCCAATTAAAAGAATTGATGCTCAAGGGCTTGACACGCCTACATGCTCTTAAATGCGTTACAAGAGTTTACAAGCATCAAGCATTTTTTTCTGCCAAAACTCTGTGCCAAGAGAAAAGGAAAAGGAGACTAGGAGAGTTGGCAAAACGTCCAGAATGCATGAAGCCTTAGTGTAACAGGACTTGATAACTGTTGATTAGCATATTGCTAAGCTTTCTGGTCCACTAACCTACAGAAAGACTTTATGGATAGTATTTAGTGTATTAGTGGGTCATGGACACAGGGTTGATATACTAAAAGTATAAGCTGCTCACTTTGTAAGGGAATTGCGCTTTGCAAGGAAATCTGCCCCAGAGCTCAGTGAACAAGGAGAAGCTTTGCTGACCTCCATCATCCAATCATATGCAAGTAAAAATGCTTGCAAATGAAACACCCTGCTCATTAGTCTTTGGGGCAAACTAATTTGCAAAATGCAACTTCCCTTCCAAAGTGGTAAACATGTTTGCCTTGAGTAAATCACTTTGCCTAGGTAACACTATTACGTAAATAGTACAGAGTATTTAAAAGAATCATAATATTTGGGTCTGATGTTTAGCAAGGACTCTTAACAGATAGCAGTGCATAACAAGACCACAAATGGATGGATAGTGTGCTTTTTATAATTGTTATTTAGTGGATAACTAGCCTATGAAACTGGTGGCCTGTGTAGCATTTCATAAAGCAAAAGTATACAGTATATGTAAAATATGCCTAAGGAATGTTGACCCTCAGGGCCACTGAAGTCATGATTGGTATGTAGGTAAAGTTCCATATGTGTGGCTAGTATGTAGCAGAAACAACAGTTCTATAATCTGTTGCAGAACTACCAAGTACAGTATGAATACAGAGGAAGGTTAACACATGGGTTACTGGTTTTGAAGGATTATCATCTTGTGTAAAATAATTAAAAACCTTTCTAAACCCAATGGTGTGAAAGCAATTTTACTCCATCTGAAAAACGGGGTAACGGGGGTAACTGTGTATGAGTAATTATTAATATCCCCTTCCTTTATGAAACTTATTACCTTTTGTAACATCTTATCACTACTAAAGTGGTGGTTGTTCTGTTCAAGTGTTTAAATTATAGCTGTCTACTGTCAAACTGACCATAGAAAAGAGACAGTGAAAAATTCAAAAAGGGTATAAACTCTTACTGCCCTAAAATATCATGACCACATATGCACCTTCAAGCATATGTATGTAAAAACTTAAAATTACATATACAATGTATGGCAGACAAGGATGGCACAGTGAAGGATATTTGTTGACAAAAAGTGAGCTATATTCAATATATATTTTTCCTAACAAAAGGACTTGAAAAATTGTGAATTTGGGTGTTTTTAGTGTCTAAAATGTCCTGCAAGAAATACTAATAATAATTACATGTAAAATCTCACCAGTGTTGTAGGTCAGTTTTAACTTTAAGACACTGCTTACCTGCATCGACATTTAGGCTAAGGCTTTGTCCCATGTCTCCTGCTGGTCCTGGATAAGGTCCAGGAGTTGTCCATGCAGAGGTTGCTGCTTCTCCCTTGCCTAAATCACACTGTGTTGCAGGAGTTGCTGAACCTGCAGGAGTGATCCTGTGGGGTCGGACTGATGTAGGAACAAGTAAAGAGCTGTACCGGGGATCGAAGTGCGTACTATAAACTTCATGCATGCCAGGCCGGGGATAACTTGAACCCTGACTGTTTATTGCTCCCCCGATTGAGTATGGGTGATGATGGTGGTGATGGTGGTGGGCATGGTGCCAGGGCTCAGGTGGACCCTGGTGTAGGTGACTATGAAGAGAAGCAGGGGAATAAGGATCTGCTCCAAAAGGAATTTCACTGTGAGGACCAGTAAGAGGACTGCCTAAGCTGCTTCCCAACGATGAAGGTGCAGCAACTGCATTTGGATGGTAACTGCTGTTCCAAAAGGATGGAGGAAAACTTCTTTGACTCATAGGAAAAGTCGTTTCTGTTAAGAGACAAAAAAAAAACATAAACATTCCATTAAACTCAAATAAACCCCTTTGTCATGATTAATGATGCTATTAATACTCTCTGAAACAAAGGAGCTTTACCTCATACATTGGAAAATAATTCTGAAATTAGCAAAAATAATGTTGGTCTACAATCACACAGTATTACTTAAGTGAGGTTTTCAATGCATTTATGTTTTTTAATTGATTGATAAAAACTATAGAAATAGAATGACTACCCAAAGCAACCAAATTCCAGATGATAAAATGCAGATCTGATTGATTGGTCATGACAGCAACTCCACCTTTCTCCAGTTTTTATAAATCTATTTTAATACACAGCACTGTTGATGATATTTTTATAGTAATGGTCACTATTTTTCAGACTGGGAAGCTGGTGTGGCAGGTTAATTTTCTGAATGATATTGCAGCAGTCAGATCTTTAGACCACAGTCTTAGGCTTCGTACACACGACCGAGAATCTCGTCGTAAAAGAAACATCGTTTTCTTTGACGAGTTTCTTGTCAGGCTTGTCCAGAATCTTGTCAAGCTTTCTTTGCGTACACACTGTCAAGACAAAATCTCATCGTTCTCAAATGCGGGGATGTACAACACATACGACAGCACTCTAAAGGGGAAGTTCGATTCCACTGGCGACACCCTTGGGGCTGCTTTTGCTAATCTCATGTTACTGCGTGTTAGTAAAGTTAGTAGTTTGGTGAGAGACGATTTGCACTTTTCAGTCTGTTACAGCGTGACGAATGTGCTATCTCCATTACAAACGCTACTTTTACCGAAGGTGCGCTCCCGTCTCATACTTTATTCTGAGCATGCGTGGGTTTTTAAGCATACACACGAACGTGTTTCTCGTTGTAAACCAGCCCGACAAAAAATGCGAGGAGGAAATTGAGACTCCAGACAAGAAAAAAAAAAACGTTTTCCACGGCAAAATCCATCAAGAAAAATGTTGGCAGAGCATTTTTGCAGAGAAAAACAATCGTGTGTATGTTTTTCGTCTAGAAAACTGTCATGGATCTCGACAAGAATAAAGGAGAACATGCTCTCTTTTTTCTCGTCGGGAGTCTCAATTTCCTCGTCGTGTTTCTCGTCAAGCTGGTTTACGACGAGAAACACGTTTGTGTGTATGCTTAGAAACCCGCGCATGCTCAGAATAAAGTATGAGACGGGAGCGCTGTAACAGACTGAAAATCGCGAATCGTCTCTCACCAAAATTTTACTTAACACGCAGTAACATGAGATTAGCAAATGCAGCCCCAAGGGTGGCGCCAGTGGAATCACACTTCCCCTTTATAGTGCCGTTGTACGTTTTGTACGTCACCGCTTTTGAGAAGGACGAGATTTTGTCTTGACAGTGTGTATGCAAGGAAAGCTTGACAAGATTCTCGTCAAGCCTGACGAGAACCTCGTTGAGGAAACAACGTTTCTTTTACAATGAGATTCTCGGTCGTTTGTACGAGTCCTTACACATGGAAATTCATTCTGACTCTCTTAAGTATGTCAGCATTTATTGATCACCTTTCCTAGCTCCCTTTGTCTTGCTAGGTCTAAACAAGCCATCTAAGGTTTCAGCTGCACTTCCGCTGCAGGTGAAGCTGGTATTAGAGTGCCTCTGTGAAATGTTACAAGGAAAATACAATTGACGCGGGGAAAAAACCCCAATGTGTTCAGGAAACCATTTTTTAAAACACACTGGGGTTGATGTATTAAAACTGGAGAGTGAAAATCTGGTGCAGCTGTGCATAGTAGCCAATCAGCTTCTAACTTCAGCTTGTTCAAATAAACTTTGACAATAAAACCTGGAGGCTGATTGGTTTCTCTGCAGAGCTGCACCAGATTTTGCACTCACATGTTTGAGTACATCACCCCCCACTGTGAATATGTTGGTCTAAAATTATCATTAAAACATTTGCATGCAATATATTCCTGCAACCAATTGGAATGACTTTTAAAAGTACTCTTAAGACAGCCTGTAATTAGTTAGATATTGAAATATCTCTGAGCTCTTGTATTTTGAAACAGAAATCCACATGGCACATAGGGGGTTATTTACGAAAGGCAAATCTACTTTGCACTACAAGTGCAAAATGCACTAGAAATTGCACTGAAAGTTCACTTGAAAGTGCAGTCGCTGTAGATCCGAGGGGGACATGCAAGGGAAAAAAAACAGCATTTTAGCTTGCACATGATTGGATGATAAAGATCAGCAGAGTTTCCCCTCATTTCAGATCTACCCCTCAGATTTACAGCGACTGCTTTTCCAAGTGCACTTTCAGTGCAATTTCAAGTGCACTTTGCACTTGTAGTGCAAAGTGGATTTGCCTTTCATAAATAACCATCATACTTTGCTCAATTGAAAGAAAACTTTGTGTAATGCAGTAAAATTGCATAAAACAGTAAAATGCAGTAAAATTGAATAAAACTTTGGAAACTATTAGTTTACGATCTGCACAAAGTTTGGATGTGTTCCCTGTGTTTCCTGCAGTTGTTTGGTTTCCTTCCACAATTGAAAAACATACTGGTAAGTATATTAGCTTTTACTATGTATCTGGTTCTAGACTGTGGGGGTTATTTACAACAGACAAATCCACTTTGCACTACAAGTGCAAACTACAAGTGCACTTGAAATTGCACTGAAAGTGCACTTGGAAATGCAGCCGCTGTAAATCTGAGGGGTATATCTGAAATTAGGGGAAGCTCTGCTGATTTTATCATCCAATCATGTGCAAGCTAAAATGCTGTTTTTTATTTTCCTTGCGTGTCCCCCTCGGATCTACAACGACTGCACTTCCTAGTGCAATTTCAGTGCAATTTCAAGTGCACTTTCCAATTGTAGTGAAAAGTGGATTTGCCTTTCGTAAATAACCCCCTGTGTGTCTCTGTGAATGAGCGGCAATTATGGTGGAAGCCTCTCTGTCAAGGACTGTAAAATGGTTTCTGCATTTAAAAGCTACAGAAAAAGCATTTGTTCTATAAAAAATAAGAGACTAACAATAGCTGCTTTTGTTATTGTAATCATATCAAGTGTCATATGTGAGCAAACATTAGTGTTGTAGAAAAGAGACTTGACACACTTCAGAAATTGCTATTCCTGTCTATATTCAGGATGGCAATTTTCGAGCTGCCAGCAGTGGAAAGTCAGACATTTTGGTATTAAAATCTCCAAAACTTTCACAGAGAACAGCCTGCGAACAGAGAGTTGGACTTTTTGATGCTGCTATGTGCCTGGACAGCATTACACAATGGTGCCCACAGTGCATTCATAATTACAGTTTCACAATAAACACTAACAGACTCAACCAAAATATGCTATTTTTATGCAATTAATGATTGTTGGGAGTCAATGATTTTTTTTGTTTTGTTAATGACAGACTCCCTTTAATGTAGGCAAATTAGACCCTCAACATATATGATACCTAGTTGTCATATGTGCTGTTCTAATCACTTTCAGCTTTATATTGTTTAGAGTTCCTGATTCTTACATTCTAATCCATAAGTACAGTAACCCATAACAGCCACTTAGAACTTATCATGTACTGATCTGATTTCACCCAAGGGAATTATAAGTTGTTTTGTTGTTAAGTATACAAATGTATTGTTAACAACTCTGCATTGAATTATCCCATATAAAGCTGACCTAGTAAAATAGTAATGTTTAATCCAGTCTGTGCTCAGTTAAATCCCATTAATTTCAGAGACACATTCTATTCTATAAATTACCCTGAAACTGCCTTGACATGGACAAAGGCTAAAATGATTCCTTTTGTAAACCAACACTTTTGTTAGTGTACAGTGATATGTGCTTAACTTAGTATTGCGTGTCTGGAGAACTGGACATTTAATTTACAAATGTAATAAAAAAAATAAAAAAAGCAAAAAACGTGAAAAATAACATTGCCTACTGCATGCATGCAACTGATAATGTAAATATAGATTGTATGCGATGGGAACATGAAAGAGTATAACTTTTTCCAAGGGGTGTGCATTTAAATCTTTTTTCATTTTCCCACGCAGTCGAAGGACATATTAGTGGTTTAATTCGATTATGCGCCACCCATAATGCAAATGTGTGGCCAAGGCACAAACCTTACATGTACCTTAAAGTGGAGGTAAACCCACTCTCATTCTTTCTAAACTACTGCCATAGTGCTGATCTATAAGGGTATACATGCCTCCTGCATGTATCCTTACCTGTCAAATGTCTCCCCTCTGTCTCCCCTCTGTCTTATAAGAACTGAAAAACTGCAGATTCTGTGGGTAGATTTGTTGTCTAGAGCTCTGTGGGTGGAGTCGTGATGTCAGTAGATTCCCCGCCCTCCTCTACACTCCCCTTGTCAACATGCATTTTTTCCTATGTATTCCTTACACTAAATTCTGCTATGATCACTAACATCCAGTTAAAATCCAGAAAAGTAACCACATGACTTCAGAAAAGGGTGGGGGTGGGAATTAAAAAATAATTCCTGTCTCCAAGCTAGTGCATGAGATATGTAAATAACCTGTCACTCACAGCAAGGGGGCGGAACGGACTATGGTTTTTCGATGTAAGTCTGTATCATTTCACTGAACAAAAAAAGAGGATCGCTCAGAGCTGGACTAACACTGTGTGGCAAGACTGGGCACAGATGATAGGAAATCTTATACTGTACATTGTGACATAAAAAAAAATGGGTTTACAGCCACTTTAAATGTAGTCCAGAAACATATCTGGGCAATTTTTTTTTAGAACCGAATGACTAAAAATGTATACAATACCCATAGCATATACCATAGCTAGAGCTTAACTGATGAAAAGGCTCTCAGCGTGGACTACTTTACCACTGTGATAAGATAATGTGATAAGAATAGAGCAGCAGGTGCCTGCTGTACACAAGCATATATAAACATACCTAGTCATAAGACACTATTATGCATGTTTATGTAAGAAGTGGGGAACAAAAACTGTTATCATTAGTTCAACCTCTACAACTAGGTTTAGGTACTTAAATAATAGGTTACTCCACTATAATGTGTAACAACAAAAATAATAATAATAACAACAATAAAGGTAACTGTTATTATTTGAACTCTAAGGCCCCTTTCACATGTGCGGACCATATGTCCGCATTTTCATCCATCTGTTGTGGATGAAAACGGGACATACATTGGTCCCTATGTGATTGCGGATGTCAGCGGATGATCATATTGTGCTATAATAAAGCGCAATATAGTATTAGTAATGGATGGCCATGGGTGCGACATCTTTTTGTGATGATCTCTGTGTAAGATTAGATGTTCCGCTCCATCGGGTAACATTGTATTGGCAGTCACCGGCGGTTTTCCATCAACCAAGATGGAGGACGTGCGTCTGGCGCCAGGTCCATCTCGGAGTTCAGCCACGCCTTCTTTTTTTCTTTTTTCTATTTAATGTGGTGACGTGAAGCGCCTCCTCATCCCGTGACCAAGTCTGTGTTTAGACGAAACGTTGGGAGGCGGCGCTTTGACGTCACCACATTGCACATGTGAGGACCCGGATATCCTGGGCACACGCTTCATACACAGACCGGCCGGCTGTGTTTTTTATATGCCTATTGTTATTGGACTAATGTAAGTGCAATACTTAGTTTTTTTAAATACATTTTTATGCAGTATTACGCTATGAGTCCCTTTTGATCTCTCTTCACATACGCTGGAGTATTAATTTGGGCTGCCAATAGAGAGAACCACCAGTGGATGTATGAGTGATTCTGTTTCCCCAGTGGAGAGTGGATATCGTTGTTGCTGTTTTTTATTTGCTCTGTGGTAAGAGTCAGTGTTACCCGTTGGTGGAGGTCTCCTGTCTGTCAGTCATCACGACGTTGTGGATTCATTCAACACTTTGGGACTTTCTTTATCACTACATTTGGGACTGTGTTTATATACTTATTCAGTTTATCTGTTTGGGTATATTTCCCTCTTTTTCATTAATTATTTTGTGGACCACTTTTTGAGGCTTGATCTGTTATGATTATCTCGGTTCATGCTTTTTAGATTTGCACATAATTATTCACTTGGTATTATTCATATGCAATTTTCAATCACTTAGCGCGACTCCTTTTTTGTTTTATGTTTGTTTGATGTTATATAACATTTGAGACGCAGCTGTTACACATTTACCTTGGTATGCGCAATATTTTTTCTGTTTTTTACCCGTAATCACCCGCCTCCGCAATGATCTGATTTCTCGGACGAAAGAAAATCCTATTTTTCTTCTGTCTGGCGGATCGGATCGGGTGAACACGGACATACGGTCCGTGTTCATCTGATCCCCCAAAGGGGAGAGCGGAGGAAAGACAGGGCGGTCCCTGCACAGTGTCAGCCCTGTCAGCTGACGGCTCAGCTGGGATTTTAGAAAGGATCCCTGCTGAGCAAAGCGGACCCACGGAGGCGGATCATTACTGATCCGCCCGTGTGAAAGGGCCCTTAAGTGAGCAGCAGCTGTTTGCAAGACTTTTATCACATTTCCATTTATTGTAGGAACACCACAGTCATCATGTGTGTGGTATAAATCTCCAATGGGGTCTTACACTATGTCTGTGATATACAGTATCCAATAGACATGTGCATTCGTTTTCGTCCGAATGCATTTTTGTTAGAATTTCGGGTATTTTTGTTATCGTTTTAACAAACGAAAACGAACACGTAGAATACGAAATCAGAAATATCCGACATAAAAAAATGCTTTGTTTTCATTTTTGTTGCTACAAAACTTCGCTATAGATAGAAGATTCGACATGACGCTGACAATAGCAATCTGTGTCTATCGAACCTGTGGTCGAATGTGCCTAACCTAACTTTATTAGTCCAAGATTATTCTACATAGAGAGGAAAGATTCGACATTAGAGAGTGTTGGGGTAGACCATTCGACACGAACGACAAAGATCTGACGAAGCAGCGATAAACATACAAACATCAAATCTGTCATCGAAGGCTTATGGTGTCTGTCGAAAGTTCTAAAAAGATAAAGATAAAGCAGCTAAACTGTACGATGCCGCAAGCGTACATTTACAGTCAAATGCTTGTCCCATAGGCTATAGAAGAATTTGAATGTTGGTTGACTAGTAATAATGATTTATAAATATAATTATTACTAGTGTCATACAACATTAGAATTCTTCTATAGCTTGTAGGCGGAACGTTCGACTGGAAATGTATGATTGTGGCATTGTAAAGTTTAGCTGCTCTGTCAAATCTTCTTAGAACATTCGACAGACACCATGAGCCTTCAATGACAGATTCGACCTTAATTAATTCGGATTTTCGGAGAGTAACAAAATAAATACATTTTTGGACGAAAACAAAATTCCGAAACAAAATATTTCAGTGTGCACATGTCTAGTATCCAATGGTATTTGAGATAATATTTTATATTCAATTGTGGTGTTGTGTAATAATAACTTTTAATGTAGATAAATAAAATTTGGATTTTTTTTTATCCTATGCATATGTGCTTTTAAAGTCCATGATTTTTGAGCTTTTAGTACAATGTTTCAATATATAGGAAGTGGCATGATTTATCATGTAGTATACTCATTGGTCACCAAATGGGTACCACACCTATTTTCCCAATTACTCCACTATAATGTGTAACAACAAAAATAATAATAATAACAACAACAACTAATAAGTTACCAATAGTTATTTGAACTCTTAAAGTGGAGGTTCACCCGGAAATGTAAATTTTTAACATTAGATTCATGCTCATTTTGTCTAGGGGAATCGGCTAGTTTTTTTAAAAACGAAGCAGTACTTACCGTTTTAGAGAGCGATCTTCTCCGCCGCTTCCGGGTATGGGCTGCGGGATTGGGCATTCCTATTTGATTGACAGTCTTCCGACAGGCTTCCGACGGTCGCATCTATCGCGTCACGATTTTCCGAAAGTAGCCGAACGTCGGTGCGCAGGTGCCGTATAGAGCCGCACCGACGTTCGGCTTCTTTCGGCTACTCGTGACGCGATGGTTGCGACCGTCGGAAGCCTTTCGGAAGACTGTCAATCAAATAGGAACGCCCAGTCCCGAAGACCATACTCGGAAGCGGCGGAGAAGATCGCTCTCTAAAACGGTAAGTACTGCTTCGTTTTTAAAAAAACTAGCCGATTCCCCTAGACAAAATGAGCATGAATCTAATGTTAAAAAAAAAAATTCGGGTGAACTCCCGCTTTAAGTGAGCAACAGCTTTTTGCATGACTTTTATCACATTTGAATTTATTCTAGGCACACCATGACTGTAGCCTGTTGCATTTGTTTTTTTCTTCTCCTCTAGGTTCAATGCTGGTATTATTCATCAAGACAGCATGTAAAGCATCATAGATTTAATCTGTCTTTAGCGGACAGCTTAGCTTTTCAAAACTCACTGAGGTGTCCTCTGCCATAAAAACGAATGTCCTGCATTTCTGTGCATGTTTGAAACCAGAGTACTAAGTATTCGTCCAAGACATAACACATGTCTCTTACTGGCTGTAAACTGTTTTGTCAATCAGTCAAACTCATTTCAACAGTATCCAAATTTGTTCCAATCAAATATATCAAATGAAGTTGGAACTCATACCCTCTTAGTAGAAACACCTATTTAGATATGTAAGAAATATAATAATATAGGAGGATTAATTACTGCTAAAATGCATTTAACAAAAACAAATCAGACTTAAAATATCATGAAAATAATTGGTCTACAAATCAAAAACAGTAGACATACTCATTTGGACCCCTGTGACATGATACCCAAGGCAAATGTGTCTTCTGCCCCTGCCTCAGTCCTTGATATAATATTCTCTTCAATTATAATATCTATCATCTGCATTTGTAAACATATACTTCCTAGGTAACCTATTTTGATTTTTTTTTACTCTTTTTCAGAAGCACATACAGTAAAACCTTGGTTTGTGAGCATAATTTGTTCAAGAAACATGCTTGTAATCCAAAGCACTTGTATATCAAAGTATTTTTTCACAGGGTATACAAGAGAAGAGAGGCACCTCTCAGGCCTCGTACACACGACCGAGTTTCTCGGCAAAAACCAGCAAGAAACCTGCTGGGATTTTTTTTTTGCCGAGGAAACTGGTCGTGTGTACATTTTTCGACGAGGAAACTGTCGAGGATCCCGTCGAGCCAAAAAGAGAGCATGTCTTCTTTTTCCTCGACGGGAATGGAGAAACTTGCCTTGTCGAGTTCCTCGACAGCCTAACAAGGAACTCGACGAGGAAAACGATGTGTTTCGCCCGTCGAGTTCCTCGCTCGTGTGTACGAGGCTTCAGTGTGGCAATAAGTTGCTAAATGTTGCACCTTCATTAAATGTAACCATATTGCTACACTTAGAGACTCCTCTCTTCTTTTGTATACTCAGTTGTGACATGACGCTACTCTTATATCAAGACATTGCTTTTATATCAAGGCAACATTTATTAAAACATTTTGCTTGTCTTGTTACACTCAAACCAAGGTTTTACTGTATTAAAAACTGTAAGCATTAAAATGTTGTATTAGTACAGAAACGTTTTATTGAACATATTTGTCATGTATGCAAGACAGCTTAAGATAGTTTGGAGTTAATTTACTAAAGCAAATAAGCTGTTAACTTTCCTAGAGAAGTTGCACTTTGCAGGGGAATTTTCCCCAGCGGTTAGTGAATGTAGTTAAATTTCACTTTGCAAAGAATACCCAATCTTGTGCAAGAGAAATAAATATAAAAACATTGCTTTCTCATGATTAGATGATGGGATTGAGCAGAGCTTCACCTCAATCACTAAGCCCCAGTGAAAATTATCTTACAAAGTGCAACTTCCCTTGGAAAGTAATCAGTAAACAATCTATGTGCTTTTAGTAAGTAAAACAACCCCACTGCATATGTATAATGCATGTACATCTGTAATATAAATACATGTAGCAAGGTACATATTCATAAAGCCGTACCTTATTATTCAAAATGCAAACGTTATAGCACAAAGATAAATGGTAAAAATAAACATGATTACTGGCTTAAACATATTTTTTCTTTTTTGCATATCTTTATGCATTGATATTTTTCTGACCATGTACATGACATGGTTAAGATAAACCATAACGATAATATGGGGCGCTTAAACAGTTGCTGTAACTGTTGAATTTGTGGGGTTTTTATTTATTTATTTATTTATTAAATGAACACTATGTGAAAAAAAAAACATTATTGGCTATGTTATGGTCTGGGTTGTCCTTGCTCCTAACTTTTGCTAGACAGATCAGTCTGCAAAATATATATGGCATAGTCTACAAATATAGACAAAAAAAATGAATTTGATAAATGATATGGTAGGTTAATTGACTCATATCTAAATTGGCCCCTCTATGTGTATGTATGCATGGGTGATAGGGTCCTTAGATTAGATTGTAAACTCTTTGAGGGCAGGCACTGATGTGAATGCACACCATGTGAAGTGTTGCTTAAATTGTCAGAGCTATATAAATACTTGCAATAATAAATATCATACATATTATCTACATACAGTTATCAGGAGGATTATTTTTTTTATGAAAATCTATTATTAATTGTTTAATTGATTAAACATGTTCATTTAATAGGTTGTGGCATATTACATAGGGACATTCTAATAATCCAGGCACTGTGATACTGCACTCACCCCTCCATGAGCTGGCACCCCTGGCAGTCTTGGCAGCAGCACTGCTTGGGGAATAACTGCTGGGCTGGCTGAGAGCTCTGCTGAAGTGCTCATCCACCACTGAGCTGATATCTCCCTGGAAATAGGTGAACAGGACACATCTGGAGCTAATGTATTCAGCTTCTGGAGGGCTCTCCTTTTCCGGGCTGCAGTCCTCTTCTTTAATATTGGCTGGGGTATTGCTGGAGAAGGAGCTGCCACTGCTACCATTGCTGTTGCTGCCACTCTCTGGGGCTTCCTGCATCTTGGAGTAAAAGGCTAGTTTCTGTGTAATATAAACAGACAACAACCATCAGCCAAGTTTTAATTCATTAAGGAACAGTACAGATCAGGAGAGTAACAGAGAGATGTGCAGTATGTACTGAGTGGGATTAGGCAGCCCCTGTCCCACCAGGCACATATGTAGAATGACTCTGTGCAACAACAGATCTCCTGTGCTGAGAGCTATGACAGCCAGGCACACTTGTTATGGTCCATCTCCCATGGATAACACATGTTCACATTCAATAGTCATTTCCCTAGTCCTTCACCACCAGCTCTGCGAACCCAATGCCAACACTTGTTTGTCGCACTAGTGTCTGCGGCTCTTTAGCTCCTTAAAACTGAAAAAGCCATTGACATTCTTGGCAGCAAAGGGTTAATATCAAATGGATGCAAACCAGTCGCTACACATTTAATCAAAGCTACACATTTAATCAAACGGGTCACTGATCTTTCCCCATGAAAATAAACGAATGGCCAAAGATGTTTGGTGGCAAAGGGGTTACTGATAGTTTCCCATGAAAATAAACGAATGGCCAAAGATGCTTGGTGGCAAAGGGGTTACTGATAGTTTCCCATGAAAATAAACGAATGGCCAAAGATGCTTGGTGGCAAAGGGGTTACTGATCTTTTCCCATTAAAATAAACGAATAGCCAAAGATGCTTGGTGGCAAAGGGGTTACTAATCTTTTCCCATGAAAATAAACGAATGGCCAAAGATGCTTGGTGGCAAAGGGGTTACTGATCACTTCCCATGAAAATAAACGAATGGCCAAAGATGCTTGGTGGCAAAGGGGTTACTGATCTTTTCCCATGAAAATAAACGAATGGCCAAAGATGTTTGGTGGCAAAGGGGTTACTGATCTTTTCCCATGAAAATAAACGAATAGCCAAAGATGCTTGGTAGCAAAGAGGTTATTGATCTTTTCCCATGAAAATAAACGAATGGCCAAAGATGCTTGGTGGCAAAGGGGTTACTGATAGTTTCCCAAGAAAATAAACGAATGGCCAAAGATGCTTGGTGGCAAAGGGGTTACTGATCATTTCCCATGAAAATAAACGAATGGCCAAAGATGCTTGGTGGCAAAGGGGTTACTGATCATTTCCCATGAAAATAAACGAATTGCCAAAGATGATTGGTGGCAAAGGGGTTACTGATCATTTCCCATGAAAATAAACCAATGGCCAAAGATTCTTAATGGCAAGGGGCTTAATGTTAATATGAGATTATCATAAACCAATATATAAACCTGCTTAACAGCTGATGGGTTTATTGATTGTCGCATTGGTTACATTATTGGCAGAAAATTCGTTAGTATTTATATCACATCATAAACGGATATATAAACCTCCTTGGCAGCAAGTGAGTTTAGAAAAAATCACATTAGATAAACTAATCAGTTAATATTTATATAATAATAATAGATTGGATGTGTAGACAGGATTGACAAACTAGGAATATTATAACAAGATCGCATTAAGGTGAACCAATGGGCAGGAAACGATAAATATTGTCAAATTAAGGCAAACGAATATGTATGTTTTCATTGGTATGTTTGTTGATCTATCTGTCTGTGGTCTTAGCGATTACATTGTGCTCTCTTGTTATCATATCTATTAATTAATCTGTATTTGTCAGCATGTATAATTTTACTGATTCAGATTACGCCCATTTATTATACAAACTTTAGGAGAAGAGAGAGTTTAGCTGAAACAAAGTAACTTCTCCGAAGCACCCTATATAATAAAGAGGGGTGCAGAGTGAAGGCACTATAATCTACAAGTCAGGCTGGAAAGTACAGACCAGAAATCCGACTATATAGTACAGAAGAGTGCGGAGAAATTACTATATACAGTATAGAAAAGTGCAGAGAAATTACTATATACAGAAGAGAGTGGAGAAATGACTATATACAGTATAGAAAAGTGCAGATAAATGACTATATACAGAAGAGTGTGGAGAAATGACTATATACAGTATAGAAAAGTGCAGAGAAGTGACTATATACAGAAGAGTGTGGAGAAATGACTATATACAGTATAGAAAAGTGCAGATAAATGACTATATACAGAAGAGTGTGGAGAAATGACTATATACAGTATAGAAAAGTGCTGAGAAGTGACTATATACAGAAGAGTGTGGAGAAATTACTATATAGTATAGAAAAGTGCAGAGAAATTACTATATACAGAAGAGAGTGGAGAAATTACTATATACAGTATAGGAAAGTGCAGATAAATGACTATATAGTACAGAAGAGTGTGGAAAAATTACTATATAGTATAGAAAAGTGCAGATGAATGACTATATAGTACAGAAGAGTGTGGATAAATTACTACATAGTAAAAAAGAGTGCAGAGAAATGACTTTATAATATAGACAGTCACACTAGCACAGAAAAGTGCAGAGAAATTACTACATAGTAAAGAAGGGTGCAGAGAAATTACTACATAGTAGAAGGGTGCAGAGAAATGACTTAATAATATAGACAGTCACACTAGCACAGAATAGTGCAGAGAAATTACTACATAGTAGAAGGGTGCAGAGAAATTACTACTTAGTAGAAGGGTGCAGAGAAATTACTTTATAATATAGACAGTCACACTAGCACATAAGAGTGCAGAGAAATTACTACATAGTAGAAGGGTGCAGAGAAATGACTTAATAATATAGACAGTCACACTAGCACAGAATAGTGCAGATAAATTACTACATAGTAGAAGGGTGCAGAGAAATGACTTTATAATACAGACAGTCACACTAGCACAGAATAGTGCAGAGAAATTACTACATAGTAGAAGGGTGCAGAGAAATTACTACTTAGTAGAAGGGTGCAGAGAAATTACTTTATAATATAGACAGTCACACTAGCACATAAGAGTGCAGAGAAATGACTACATAGTAGAAGGGTGCAGAGAAATGACTTTATAATACAGACAGTCACACTAGCACAGAATAGTGCAGAGAAATTACTACATAGTAGAAGGGTGCAGAGAAATTACTACATAGTAGAAGGGTGCAGAGAAATGACTTTATAATATAGACAGTCACACTAGCACAGAAAAGTGCAGAGAAATTACTATAGTATATACAAGTCACATTTTAGTACAGAAGCGTGCAGAGACATCAACTTATAAAGTACAGAGATAAATCAGTCTATAGGGTACAGAAAATACTTGGCATAAAAACGTGCACATGAGACTACATATATAGACATGATACACTATATAGTGCAGAAGAGTGCAGAGAAATAATCTTATGGCACAGATAAGTCACATAGTATAGAGACTTGCCCAGAAATACTACTATATAGTTCAGACAAGTAATGCTACATACAGAGGAGTGGTGTCTGTCTGTCCCTTGTGCTCTTCTGTACTATAGTATAGCATGACATGTCTGTACTATATAGTCTTATTTCTATGCACTTCTCTATACTATATAGTGTGACTCGTCCGTACGATAAGCTCAGAGTGAAGAGAAGACTTACTATAAAGCATTATACCGAGAAGTACAGTTATATAGTATAAAGTCACACTATAACGAATGGTAGAGTGCAGAGAAGCCGGCTATAGTACACCAGCGTCACGCTTGCAGGTTATAAAGCACTGAGGACTGCAGAGAAGTCATCATACTATAAAGTACAGAAGGGTGCAAAGAAGTCACCATACTATAAAGTATAGAAGGGTGTAAAGTAGTCACCACCACACTATAAAGTATAGAAGGGTGCAAAGAAGTCACCACCATATTATAAAGTATAGAAGGGTGCAAAGTAGTCACCACCACACTATAAAGTACAGAAGACTGCAGATAAGTCATCATATTATAAAGTATAGAAGGGTGCAAAGTAGTCACCACCATTTTATACAGTATAGAAGGGTGCAAAGAAGTCACCATACTATAAAGTATAGAAGAGTGCAGAGAAGTTATCATACTATAAAGTAAAGAAGGGTGCAAAGAAGTCACCATACTATAAAGTACAGAAGAGTGCAGATAATTCATACAGCAGAGTATAGAGAAGCGATCACACTATTTAATACATTAGAGTGCAATGAAATGATCATTCTATATAGTACCGAATAGTGCAGAGACATGATCATAATATGTTGTACGGAAGAGAAATGCTCATATATATAGTACAAGAGGGTGCAGAGATTTAATTTGGAGGAGTGCAGAGAAGTGATCATACTATATTGCATACAATATAGAAGAGTGCAAAGATTTCATTTGGAGGGGTGCAGAGAGGTGATCATACTATATTGCATACTATATAGAAGAGTGCAGAGATGTGAGCATACTAGTATATAGTACAGAAGTTTGCAGACAGATGAGCAAATTATATAACATAATAGTGCAGATCAGTGATCATACAGTATATAGCACAGAAAGGTGCAGAGAGGTGAGCATACTAGAATATATAGCAAGAGTACAGAAAGGTGATCATACTATATTGCATTGTGCATACTATATAAAAGAGTGCAGACATATGTGCATACTATATAGTATAGAAGAATGCAGAAAGGCAAACATTATACAGCACAGAAGAGTGCAGAGATGCTGTCATAATACAGTATATATATGCAGAAGAGCGCAGAGAGGTGAACATATTACATTGTACAGAAAAATGCAGAGAAGTGATCATTCTACAGTATATAACACAGAAGAATGCAAAGAGGTGAGCAGCATACCTTATAGTAGAAAAGTGCAGAGAATTCACACAGAAGTGTGCAGAAAGGTGAGCATACTATATAGTATAGACGAGTGCCTAGAATTCATAGAGAAGAGTGCAGAAAATTCATAGAGGCGAGTGCCTAGAATTCATAGAAAAGAGTGCAGTGATCATACTATATATATAGTATAGAAGACTTCAGAGAATATATAGAGTGCAGATAAGTGATCATACTATATATATATATATATATATATATATATATATATATATATATATATATATATATATATATATATATATATATATATATATAAGAAAAGTGCAGAGAAGTGATCATACTATATATATATATATATATAAGAAGAGTGCAGAGAATATATAGAGAAGAGTGCAGATAAGTGATCATATTATATATATATAAGAAGAGTGCATAGAATTTTGAGAGAAGAGTGCAGAGAAGTGATCATACTATATATATAAGAAGAGTGCAGATAAGTGAGCATACTATATATATAAGAAGAGTGCAGAGAATTTAGAGAGAAGAGTGCAGAGAAGTGATCATACTATATATATATAAGAAGAGTGCAGATAAGTGATCATACTATATATATATATATATATATATATATATATATATATATATATATATATAAGAAGAGTGCAGAGAATTTAGAGAGAAGAGTGCAGAGAAGTGATCATATTATAGAGCACAGCAGAAATGTCCCGCCTGGAAGTGCATTAGACACCCTTAGCAGCCAGTGATGGGAAAGTGGTGAGCCATTGGTTTCGCCCAGGGAGGAAACAATGGGAGATTGCAGGGTTTCTGGTGAATGTACTAAGATGAGAAATAGACTAGAACAGGTGCAGACTAGTGTGGGAAATGCGGCTTCTCAGCCCGACACACTCAGGATGGTCTGCATACATTCATATATTGGGGGCAATGTATGGGGAAGACACTCAATGCCACCCTCCTCTAACCACATGAGATATATGTATGTACTGGATGCCCAGTAATTATTACTTGATGTCCAATAGATCACTTGTAAATGAGTTTAGCAGCTCCCTGCACTCTCTGTAAATAAAGTCTGCAGCAAAGTGGGAATGACAGCTCCAGTTTAATCTGTAAATAAAACATTGAGGTTGTCACCCTGCAAACCCTCCTTGCCAGGCTGTCTCTGGCTGCAAACATGCACATTACAAAGTCCAAGCCACTGATTTGCAGATCTGTTTTAAGCCGGTGCCTCAGAAAGTACCCACACCATTGGATCAGCATGACATCCAGGCAACCAGCATTTTCAGATCAGCACTGCATTTCCATATTTCCCCTAGTATAAGTACATACAGTATTAAACAGTTTAAGAGTTAGCCCAACACAATGATCACTTCTATCTATAACATGTAATATTCCATTTATGTCTGGTTGCTAGTACTGAACCCTATACATGCAGATATAGGCATCGGATCATCCTGGCAGAACGCACCTGGTGGTAAGGACTATAAGCTGTTGTAAAGTAAGGCTGAGGAGGACCATACACTTGGTACATTACATCCAAACAGCTCATGGCGAGACCACGTTGATTCTTTAGTGCTTTTGTGGGTAATCTCTGATGATTTGCTGTATTTGTTCATTAAGGTCCAGGGCTGCAAGAAAATTCAATGTCCTGATGGAAAAGTCCCTTAGAGTGTGTAGCTGGAGGAGCAGCATGCGCGATCTACCTGGCAGCGATGTCCCTCTACTGCTGCTGTGTGCGATCCTTGTCACTGGGGAGGAGGACTAACAACTACACATCGGGCTGCCTGTCTACACATCGGGGATTTAAATCTCACGTACGCGTCATTACGTTCCTTCTAGACTGGACAGGAGAAGGGGAAGGGGGGTCCAGGAGAGGTGGGCGCAGGGGAAACCAATCACTGCCTGCTGTCATTGTGTCATGGACATGCTATTATTGTTAGGCTTGTCCAAGGGTGTCATCACTGCATATACCTAGGAGGGGGAGTGCATTCTTATCACTTCTTTATGTTAGGGCTTATCACATGGCTCCTATCTATCTATCTATCTATCTATCTATCTATCTATCTATCTATCTATCTATCTATCTATCTATCTATCTATCTATCTATCTATCTATCTCGTTATCTATCTATCTATCTATCTATCTATCTATCTATCTATCTATCTATCTATCTATCTATCTATCTATCTATCTATCTATCTGTCTATATCTCCATCTTACCATCTATCTATCTATCTATCTATCTATCTATCTATCTATCTATCTATCTATCTATCTATCTATCTATCTATCTATCTATCTATATATCTATCTATCTATCTCGTTATCTCTCTATCTATATCTCCATCTTACTATCTATCTATCTATCTATCTATCTATCTATCTATCTATCTATCTATCTATCTATCTATCTATCTATCTATCTATCTAGTTATCTCTCTATCTATATCTCCATCTATCTATCTATCTATCTATCTATCTATCTATCTATCTATCTATCTATCTATCTATCTATCTAGTTATCTCCAAGGCTCAAGTCCTGCGGGAACGTGTGGGAACGGCGTTCCTGCACTTTTTTCACAGCAGGAACGCAGTTCCCTTTGCAGACTAGAGCAGCCGAGAGCAGCCGAGCCACCCGAGCCAATCCTTCACTAAGCGGCGATGCCCAGCTCGAGTCACTGCTTAAAGTTCTTTCTAAATCCTGCGATAACTCGCGGCAGACCTCCGCAATGTCTCCTGGGAACAATGACAAAAGCTCCCAGGAGCCATTGCGGCATCGAGGAAGTGACAGAATACCCGCACACTACCCGATGAATCCATATACAGGAAAGGTACAGTGGATCGAAAAAACAAAACAAACATGCGGTTTAGTAATTAAGCATATGAGCGTATCATTTTTTTTTTGTGGGGGAGAGGATCTTGGGTGGGAGTTCCCACACTTTTTTCCCCAGGACTTGACCCCTGGTTATCTCTCTATCTATATCTCCATCTATCTATTTATCTATCTATCTATCTATCTATCTATCTATCTATCTATCTATCTATCTTTCTATATCTATCTATCTATCTATCTATCTATCTATCTATCTATCTATCTATCTATCTATCTATCTATCTATCTATCTATGTATCTATCTATCTATCTATCTATCTATCTATCTATCTATCTATCTATCTATCTATCTATCTATCTATCTATCTATCTATCTTTCTATATCTATCTATCTATCTATCTATCTATCTATCTATCTATCTATCTTTCTATATCTATCTATCTATCTATCTATCTATCTATCTATCTATCTATCTATCTATCTATCTATCTATCTATCTATCTATATATCTATCTATCTATCTATCTATCTATGTATCTATCTATCTATCTATCTATCTATCTATCTATCTATCTATCTTTCTATATCTATCTATCTATCTATCTATCTATCTATCTATCTATCTATCTATCTATCTATCTATCTATCTATCTATCTATCTATCTATATATCTCTATCTATCTATCTATCTATCTATCTATCTATCTATCTATCTATCTATCTATCTATCTATCTATCTATCTATCTATCTACCCAGATTATGGGTATGCTAGAAACTCTGATGATGTGAGGGCTCTGGTTACCAGAGACCCATTTATATTACACCAGAGTCTTCAGCATTCCTCCTTACATCAGAGTTCGCTCTGTACATCAGATTTCTTAGTGTTCCCTCTCAAATCAGAGCCCCTAGATATCTCTCTTACATCAAAGTCTGCAGAGTTCCCCCTTACACTGTAAGGGAACTCCATAAGTTCAGATGTAAAGGGAACATTGAAACAAAAAGTCCCAAAAGTCCAATATAAAACTGTAGCAGCGCTACTTCCAAACTGTCGTTTAAAACACTTCTATATATCATATATAGGAAATCAATGATAGTGCGGATGGATAAAAACAGAAGAAATCCTTATTCAGTGCTCCTTTCACCAAGGGGGGCGGTCACCACGTGGGGGGATGTTAACTCCCCTTTTGGGGATGCACTCACCACAAATATGAAAATAAAGGGCCTGGAATATACAGTATATCCGTATTTATCCTGGAAGTTGCACTCTCCACCGACAGGTTAGCTTTGTTCAATCAAACCGCTATCACATATAATAGAAAAGACTCATATAGTGTGATATCGTTTAAGCAAGTTTATTGAGCCCCATAACAACCCCTTATAAAATGTGCGTACCACAATATAACAATTTCAAGCAAAAAGGTATTGGTACTGTGCCTGTATGCCTCTCCTTGCCATAACAGTGAAGCCGCTCATGCTTTATTTCTCCCCTGTTCCTGGTCTCGGAGGTTGTACAGTGTCTCAGGTCAATGGATAAGCGTCAGGCCCTTTATTTTCATATTTGTGGTGAGTGCATCCCCAAAAGGGGAGTTAACATCCCCCCACGTGATGACCGCCCCCCTTGGTGAAAGGAGCACTGAATAAGGATTTCTTCTGTTTTTATCCATCCGCACTATCATTGATTTCCTATATATGATATATAGAAGTGTTTCAAACGACAGTTTGGAAGTAGCGCTGCTACAGTTTTATATTGGACTTTTGGGACTTTTTGTTTCAGTTTTCTTATTTTACTGTTTGCCCTAGATGTTGTTTTTTTAAGCAGCTGCTGCAATTTACATTTATCTGACAGTCGGTGGCAGATTTTCTTAATTGTGCAGTCCTAAGCACTGAGCTGTGCAAATATTGAAGGTGGGGTGACACTAGCACTTATTGAGCTGGTAAAGGGAACATTGCATGTTCAGATTTAAAGGGGAACTCTGCATGTTCAGATTTAAAGGGGAACTCTGCAGATTCAGATGTAAAGGGGAACTCTGCAGATTCAGATGTAAAGGGGAACTCTGCAGATTCAGATGTAAAGGGGAACTCTGTGGGTTTAGATGTAAAGGTTATGGCTGTAGTTGTGGGGAAGAGGCCCTTATCTTTATCAACATCAGGACAAGGTGCTTTCCCAGGGAGTTCCCCCCTGGTAAGCCCCCCCCCCCAAGTTGAGGGTGTGAAGTCTGGTATGGTTCAGGATGCAAGCTAGGATAAGGGTGTGGTAACGATGTTCAGGGGGGGGGGGGGGGACACACACACCTTTCTTTCTTCTTTGTTTTTTTGCATATGACTCTCTTCCATGAACTTCTGAAGTTTTTTAACCGTGCATTATAACTCTTTTGATGCACATCTACTTGCCGCGTTGGGGTGAATGAATGGTACTGCAAGCACACAATGTATTTTTCATGTGGGGAGGAGTCACACGCAGGGGGAATGCTGGTGTTGCTTCTACCTTTCCTTTCCTGGAGAATAATGAGAGTGAGGCTTGGCTAAGATTTCAACATCTGGGCCGCCCAATGAAAGAGAGGCTTGGTTGCGTTTCTTACTATATAGAGTGACGATTCAGTGTGTCGCCCGTGCCCTTTGAGAACGTCACGTGTGACAAAACATGTCAGGGCGGTGCTACGTACTGACATTCCTACGCACTCACGTGACCCCGGAAGCACAGGTGTTCGCCTAGGAGTTTTTTATGTCGGCTTTTTTTTTTCTATTTTATGAATTTTTTACTGTTATTTGGAATAAACAAACAAGCGTTTTTTGATTCCTTTATACGCTCTATTCCAATTGGAGGAGCATTTAGCCCTTTTAAGGGCAAGGAGACCCTGATAGAGGAGAGACACCAACTGTAAGGAGAGCATTTGGACCTTGATGCTGTAACGTCCTGGGACTGATTTAAAACCCTGCAGAGGTCTACCCCATCTGGCAAGGTTACTCATTGCCTTTGGTGTACATCACGGGGAGAAGCTTATTCTGGGGTGTCGGTGGATATACATTTCTTCTATCTCAATTTATTTAATGTACTCACACATCACCTTTTCTCCTAATACTTTGGAATTGTACGCTTTGTACCAGTAAGGGGAATTTCTACATCAATTATTTTTTCCCATTTTTTCATTGATTTTTTTTCTACTTTATATACACTTATTTTTCCTCATTTACTCATTTATTGCATACCAGTGTGAATTTTTGGATTTATAGGTTTAATTTCTATTTTATATATTCACCTTGGTTTTTGTTTTTTAATAGTCGTTTACATTTGAATATGTAGGTGATTTTAGCCAGCAACTGTTTTTTGTTGGATACACTGTTCATTTTGGTGCACTATTGATTTTCGACTTTTGTACACGACCTCATTCACAGGTTGCTTTAGCGCGACTATTTTCTCTTTTCTGCAAAAACACACTTTTCTGCGGGTGTTCGCAAATTGCTTAGGTGTGAATGTAGTTAAAGTTCTGATATGAATATTGAGGACAGGGGCCACACAGATTTGTACACAATACCCACAATTCCTACCCCTTTGTTTACATTCCATTGTCGGCCAGAATTCCCTGGTTGACAGCTAAATGGGCCAGATAGCAATTGGTCGTTGTTAGGGTGCTGGCAGCTGCTGGCTTCCTAACAACCAGCCTGAGGGGAAGTTGTCAAATTGAGCAACTAGAGGAACACTGCAGCTAAATGTTTCACTTCCTGCTGCTGCTGGAGGTTGGATTTGACCACTGAACAAGCAAAATTTACAAATTGGCAGTTAATTTCTACTCACCACACCCATCAAAATCTCACTTTGCAATTTCCATTAGATCTACCAACAACTATATATTACAAGGATTTTCCCAAAATTATAAAATCGTTTAGATAGTGTAGAGAGATTGTACACCCAGATGTGTAACATGTATGTTTAGCTTAACCACATGCGGATGTATTGCAATGTATTGCGAATGGGTGGCCCTTACAGGCAAAGCAGCGTACCTGTACGTCGCTGCCTGCTTTTGGCTTCTTGACTGTCCTAGATGATAACTACATCCCAACCAGTGTTATAAGTACAGTGACAGTGTATAGTATTATCACTGATCACTGTATTAATGTCACTGGTGATGTTAGTGGCAGTGAGTCAGTTCCCCCCAGCATCAATTAGTGTCAGATTGCCCACTGCCTTCACAGTCCCATTATAATTCGCTCATCACCACCATTAGTAGTATATAAAAACAAATTCCATCATATATACCATAGTTTGTAGGCGCTATAGCTTTCATGCAAACCAATCAATATATGCTTATTGGAATTTTTTTTATCAAAGACATGTAGCAGAATACATTTTTAGTCAAAATTTATGAAGACATTTCATTTTTTATATTTTTTTATTAGATACATTTTGTAGCAGAAAGTAAGTAATTTTTGTTATAAATTTTCATCATTTTTTATTGATATCGCCAAAAAAAAAAAGTGGTGATCAAATACCACCAAAAGAAAGCTCTAGTTGTGTGAAAAAAAATATATACATTTTGTTTGGGTACAGTGTTGCATGATTGCGCAATTACCAGTTAAAGTATTGCATTGCCGAATAGCAAAAAATGGCCTCGTCATGAAGAGGGTAAAATCTTCTAAAGGTCAAATGGTTAAACTGATAGTAAAGTCTAAATGTTTTTACCTAATGCATTCCTTGCATTAGGATGAAAAAAAAGTCCTTAAGTGCACTGTGTTTGGGCACCGGACACAGTGCCCTATGGAAAGCGCCATATCTATGCAATCACGAGATTACAGACGAGGTGCTTCATGTGCAGGCTTTGGAGCTGCTTTGTGGCGCAGTCCATCGTGCCGGACAACTTCTGCCCGGTGGCCATAGTGAATCACTACAGGCCGGGTGCTTTGATGGACATTGGCACCGCCCTGGGACGTGGGCGGTGCTTTCCATTCGAGTTAAGACGTCACTTCTAGTTTCTCTGTGCCAGTGGTAAACTGGAAGTGATGTCGCAAGCTCCGTGGAACGCACGGCCCATGTCTGCACTCTGCACTGTGTGGACTGGAGAGGGAGTATTTCCCAGCCCGCACTGTGTCCCCGCTGTGCCAGTTGACCGGCCGGGCCAACCGCCCGACCCACAAGCTGCTACTGGTATGTGGGCTACTATTCATTGTATGATGTCCATTGGTCTTTAAGATGACTGCAAATGTTACTTTAGCCCAATGGTGGTTTCTAGAAGGCTGATTGTAAAGTTTATAAATACAGTTGTATTGGCTTTCCTGATTTTGAACCCACATTTGGCCATACTTCCAAAGATCAGGTCACCAACTCCCCCATAGACAATAATTTCTGATATTAAATCTTTACTATATTGGTTATAAAGAGAACCCTGCTGCGTTTCCATATCGAGGGATATACAAAGACAAAAGTTGTACTATGTAGTTGACTTTGCTAAGTGAGCAACCTCCTCTTTTTAGTGACGCAGTCTTAATGACTGCATGTACAGACAGAATACATAATACAGTACACTATCAGAGTGAATAAAGATCAAATAGGAAATCTGTCAGCTTTCCATACATTTGCAATTTAGCACCAAGCTGTGTTCCAAGCTAACATCCTTCACTGGTAAATTGGTGATACATTGCCATCTTAAGATATTAGAATTCTATACTTCCTAATACAAAGTCCACAAAAGAACTGATATTACATGAGTGGGTGAGTAGATTGCAATCACCAGCACTTGTTTAGGGACACTAGAAGAAAAAATATATTTTTTAAGGCAACCATGTCCTTTAAAAACGTAGGTAACCTTTTGTGGTTATATTGTATTATTTCATCAGTGAGTTTGTGATGTTACAGTAATGGGTTCTGTGTTGAAATGTTGTCAGGAACTACAAAAATAATATCTCGTTTACCTGTGTATATTTGAGAAAAAACACAGAAAGCACAAAAAATGCAATGAAAAAATCTGTCCAACAAAATATAGAAGATAAGGCCGACCATAGACGGTTCAAATCTCAGCCGGTTTAGCAAGTACCAGCCAAGACTCAAGCAGTGTATGGGCAGGCTGAATGTCAAAATAAAGTGGCTACGTTTGATGGCACAGTGGCTGAGTTTAATGGCACAGTGGCTGCGTTTGATGGTACAGTGGCTGCGTTTGATGGTACAGTGGCTGCGTTTGATGGCACAGTGGCTCCGTTTGATGGTACAGTGGCTACCTTTGATGGCATAGTGGCTGCATTTGATGGCACAGTGGCTGCATTTGATGGCACAGTGGCTGCGTTTGATGGTACGGTGGCTGCGTTTGATGGCACGGTGGCTGCGTTTGATGGCACGGGGCTGCATTTGATGGTACGGTAGCTGCGTTTGATGGCACGGTGGCTGTGTTTGATGGCACAGTGGCTGCCTTTGATGGCACAGTGGCTGCATTTGATGGCACAGTGGCTGCATTTGATGGCACAGTGGCTGCATTTGATGGCACAGTGAGGCTGCATTTGATGGCACAGTGACTGCATTTGATGGTACAGTAGCTGCATTTGATGGTACAGTAGCTGCGTTTGATGGCACAGTGGCTGCGTTTGATGGCACAGTGAGGCTGCAATTGATGTGTTTTTTTTTCAGAATTTTGTTTGCGCACGCCCATAAATTGTAAGCACCAGCCGCCACTGGCCAATAGTGTCACCAGGGACTGCCAAATGAGGAAACCAACCTATCTTTGCAATATCATTGAATAGGACAGGTAAAATTAACCTTTTTTATAAGGAAAAAAAGTGCCTTTAAAAATGTCATTAAACTGAAAAATACATTTTTCGGTTTTTTGCTCCAAAATTATTTCACCCGCCTATATGTAGTGAATGTTTGTTTTTAAAATGAGATCAGTAATAATAACTTGCACAGGACCTGGGAAAGATCACATGGCCAAATTAAAGAACATCTACAAACAAAATATTTACATTTATTAAAATGCTGTGATATGTGGACCATAATGTTTACACTATTATATACATCACATATATCAAACATTAGTTTAGATACACTTGAGTTAGACCCCTTTTACATGGGGCAGATCCGTTGGACGAACTTCGCTAGCCCACTGAGCAGACGGATGACCATCTCCACTCACTGTGCTGAGACAGACCTGTCAGAGCCCAGCTGTTCTCTATTGGGGGGGGGGGGGGGTGAAAATGGACAGCCTGTCCTATTTCATCCAATCCCATCCGATCCAATCTGGTGGACAGATCTTAAATATATCGCCATCCGTCTGTTTTCAGTGGATCTTGTCGAAACAGTGAGATACAAAGTAACATTGTTATTTTTGTATCTGCGTTGTTCCATTCATCTGCAGTTTAAATGAATGAGCTTCAATCTATGTATGATGCTTAACCTCCCTGGCGGTATGATTATTTCAGAAAAAAGGTGCTAAAAGCGGTACCATTATTTGCAAGGAAATTTGGTGTTTTATACTGTAGGCCTGTAATTTTTATAAATAACTCACTTAAATCTGACCAAACAAGAGTCTAGTAAGCATCCCGTGTATGACATTTTTTTAAAAACAAAATTATAAATTATAATATAATAAATAATTCTAAATAATTATAAAAAATAATAATATAATTATAATAAAAATGATTCAATAATGTAATCAACTCAAAATCACTGAAATTTGCTCAGTTGCAGAATTGTCGCTGTCATTACTTTTATTTTTTTATGACGAATTTCCCCACAAATTGCACAATTCTGCAAGTGATTATAATTTATTATCGCTGTTTTCTAGCTGCTCTAAAACCATTTTTGACATAAAGGGACACTTTTGGTTGCTATGGACAATCTACAGTTTGCAGGCAGAAAGAAAAGTTTTTATTATATAAAAGAACATGCAGGGCACTGGGCAGACCACTAGGGACAAGGGGTGTGTGTATTTTTTACATACAGTACTGTAATCTATAAGATTACAGTATACTGTATGTAAGGTGTTTGTTTACCTTTTTTAATTTGGCGCCGTTCTCCGCTCCTGTGCTTCGTGACGTCGCAGGGAACGGAGATCGGTGGCACACAGAGGCACTGTGTGAATCGAGCGAGGTCCCGCTCGCTCACACAGCGCGGTGGCATCGCTGGATCCAGGGACAAGGTAAGTAACTTTGTCTGTGGCTGCAGCGAGGCTGACACGGGGTTACCGATCGTAGCCAAAAAATCTCACCCCGAGTCAGAATCGGGAATACCGCTAGTAGGGTTAAAACAACCTGACAACTAAAAACAAAAGATCAAAAAAAATGTTGCTAAATTTATATGTATATTAATATTTTATTAACCGTTAATAATTAGGCCTCATGCACACTGGACGTTCTTGGACGTTTGTACAGCAGCTGTTTTTGGCTTCAGACTTTTTTTTCTACAGTCAGAAAACTCCCCATCATGTTATCCTATGAGTCCATGCACACATAGGCTGTTATCAGCAGTTTTTGGCTGGGGCGCTTTTTGGCTTTAAAAAAAACCCCAAACTAGTGGGTTCTGAGAGGAGTTTTCAGCTGTTTTCAGCTGTAAAAACGCTCTAATGTCAAAAAACACTGAAAAACGCAGATAAACGCTCAAAAACAATGCTCACCAGAATAAAAAAGCGTGGAAAAACGCCAACAATTTCTAATAAACGCTAAAAAACTATTGCACAAACCTTGAAAAAACTTTAAAAAAAAAAATCACTGCAAAGCTACTGCCATTTTTATAACCTTATTTTAACATCCAGGCCTTAAACTTTTGTTTTTATTTGTTTTGTTCGTTGCGATTTAACCACTTCCAGCCCAAACCTATTCTGGCACTCCTCTCTCCTACATGTAAAGAACATATTTTTTTTTTGCTAGAAAACTACTCAGAACCCCCATACATATAAATATATATATATAAATATATATATATATATATATATATATATATATATATATATATATATATATATATATATATATATATATATATATATATATATATATTTATATACACATATATTCATTAATAATTTTATATATATATTTTATATATATATTAGCAGAGACCCTAGGGAGTAAAATTAGAAAAAGAAAAAGAGCAAAACTGAAACAAAAGAGCAAAACTGAAAACAAAAAACGTAATTTCATTAGCAAATAACTTTCTTTTTTTTTACTTCTTTCTCTAAACGTTACAATAATAAACATTTTTTCAAGACAACATGAGGAAATTAAAGCCTTGTTTTCCTTAAATACGAAAGGTAAATTAATTATTGATATGTGAAAGTGAAGTGCGCTGTCCTAATATATCACACTGATTAATATGACTGATGACAATAAATACCTGTATGTGAATTAAAAAAGCTGTACACAGCTATTAATTGGACTAACATCTGCGCAAAATGACATAACACAAATTAGATTGCAGAAGCCCAACTGTGAACAACTTACTGGGCTGAAACATAAGTAACGAATGATAAGTGATTCACACCCCTTCCAAGCAGATAACAACAGTGAACAAGTAAGTGCACAGTCCCAAGAAATTGTTAAATAATTGTTAAATAATACAAGTGTGTATGAAAAATATTTCAAACAATAAAAGCTAAAAATGTAGAAGACACAGTCCCAAGAAAAACTGTAGAAAAGTGCTAATGTTAAAGTATTCAGTAACCTTCAAAGTGCTGCATGCATCACCACTGTGCACAAGTAATGAAATGGCCGCTTACCAGACCTAAAAGGTCAATGAGCATATCGCTGATCACAGCTGAGGCAATAGCAGTCTGGTTTATTTCCTCTCTAGGGCTTCAAATCAACATAGATTGCAGGCTCACCAGACGAGGGAAAGAAACAATGAGGACTAATGCATTACCATTTAAAACCGAAGGTTTATTAAAAAGATTGCACTTACAAACTATTACATCAGAAAAAAGCACAGAGTATTGTGGTGGCACGGCCGCCTGCAGTGCAGTCAGTGCATGATGACGTCACGGCTGACTCTGTCCAAATAGGCATTAAACACATCACCATTTTTCTAGGTAAATATATTTCTAAAGGTGCTATTGACATTAAATATTCACCACATGTCGGTAACAACTACGGTTGTCCCGATACTACTTTTAAGACCGAGTACAAGTACCGATACTTTTTTTCAAGTACTCGCTGATACCAATTGCCGATACTTTTTTTATGTCATGTGACAGTGGCACATGTGTTAGTATTTTTTTATTTTTTTACAATTTTTATTTTTTACAATTTTTTGTTATGTTTTTTTTTTTTCCCCAAAATCGCTATCGCACACTTCTGCAAGTGATTATAATTTACTATCACTGTTTTCTAGCTGCTCTATAACCATGTTTGACATAAAGGGACACTCAACTTCTCCTGAATTAACCAAACTCATTCAAAACCAAACGTCAAGCACTGAACACATTATTATCAGAAGATACTGAAAAATCATTGAGATTTTCAAAAGCAAAATTTTTGTTACACAGCAATTCCACCACAGCAATGTTCGCTAAAAAACGAAACCATGACTCTAAATCTCCACATGTCTATAAACTACGTAACCCAAAAGGAAACCTGGTGACACACCCCCAGGATGTCTTACACATTTTTACTTCCTTCTATAAAAACCTTCTTTCGGGTACCCAAACACACCCTCACCCCTCCTCCTTAGAATGGCTGAACAACCTTCAACTCCCTACACTTAACGAACAACTGATTTCCTCCCAAAATGATCCATGCACAGACATAGAAATCACAAATATAATAAAAACCCTTAAAACTTCAACGGCCCCAGGCCCTGACAGATTCTCATCATCCTACTACAAAAAATGTGCCCCCCTGTTGGCCCCTAGTCTCACCAAACGAATTAACCACATTTTGCTCGGAGGCCACTTCCCAGATGAGATGTTGTTGGCTAATTTCTCCCTAATACCTAAATCTCAAAAAGATTATTCCCTGCCACAAAAATTTCGTCTCGGTCCTCAATAATGATCTTAAAGTGTTTGGGAGACTCTTGACCAACAGACTTGCCTATGTCATTACCTCACTAATACATACGGACCAAACCGGCTTCATCCCAGAAGACAAATAGTAGATAATAACATCAGACTAGTCACCAACATTGTACAAGATGTTAACCTTCATTCCCGGTAAAGAGAAGGAGGGGTGGATGAGACAAAAGTCTCAAATAATGTCTTTGAGGGAGAATCAACAACAGGGTCGATGGAATAATGAAAAAAGCTTTATTTATGAATACATACACAATTCAATATAAAGAAGTTCAACTGGGGTGGTACATAGACCTCCCGAGTGGGATCCGTTCCTCCAATGTAAAGATATTTATAAAAACTACATACAAAATGACAATGTTGTATAATTAAAAATTGCTATGGGACAGACCAACCGCTTCTAACTGAAAATGAACACCTCTCAATCAAATGTGATCAGATATCCAATATATGGAGATAAACACAATCCTGCGATGTGGAAACTGATCGCTGACAATAGACACATATAAATATATGTATGGATGACCCAGCTGATGTGAATAAAAAAGGGGAAACAAAAGAAAATTCAAAAACACATATTTGATATGTACAGCTGATCAGTTTGGGGAAGATGTCCAGGGAATACTCAAAAGATTGCTGGATGGCTCCAAATAATGGTGAACTGCCCTGGAGCAAATTGCATAATCTCAGATTAATAAAGATTAAACCTAAAGTAATAGAGGAGCTTAAAGGGGTTGTAAAGGGAAAAAAAATCCCTAGATGGCTTCCTTTACCTTACCTCATCCTCTGATTTTGCTTTTAAATGTCCTTATTTCTTCTGAGAAATCCTCACTTCCTGTTCTTCTGTCTGTAACTCCACACGGTAATGGGAGGCTTTCTCCCTGGTGTGGAGAAAGCCTCTTGAGGAGGGAGGGGGCGAGCAGGAGTGTCAGGACGCACAATAACACACAGCTCCTTTCTCTATCTGCAAAGTAGAGAGCGTCGTGACCCTCCTGCTGGCCCCCTTCCCCCTCAAGAGGCTTTCTCCAGGGAGAAAGCCTTGCATTACTGTGTGTAGTTACAGACAGAAGAACAGGAAGTGAGGATTTCTCAGAAGAAATAAGGACATTTAAATGGAAAATGGAAGGATGAGGTAAGTGAAGGAGGACTGCACTAAGGTAAAGGAAGCTATTTAGGGAATTTTTTTTTCCTTTACAACCCCTTTAAGCTCCTCTATTACTTTAGAGCTCTTCCCATCAATATGCCTAAAACGCAAATAGAAGCCCTCCAACGAGAAATCAATAGATTCATATGGAATAACAAAAAACCCAGATGCAGCTACACTCTCATGCACAATACACAAAACAAAGGGGGTCTGGGCCTCCCACACCTCTGGCATTATTATCTAGCAGCCAGACTCACACATATGGCACAATGGCTTTCCTCTGACGTTCATATCCCCTGGCTCATATTTGAGTCCTCCTCTTCTACACCTTTGTTCCTAAAGGGCATATTGTGGTCTAACACGAAATCCTATCATTCTCTACTCAAAAGAAACATGATAGTAGCCCACTCCATACAACTGTGGAATAAAGTCAAAGATTCTTTTAATCTCACATCAGAGATCCCCCCATTAGCCTCATACCTAGAGGACCCTAGATTCCCTCCCGCTTACTTGGATAACACTCTTTTCTACAACTGGATTCAAAAAGATCTAATCACACTGAGATCATTAGTAATAAATATGAAATTCCCTCTTTCGCATGGCTACAATCCAAATTTAAACTCCCCTCTTCAGAACTCCCTCAATATCTTGAAATACAAGATTTTTATGCTAATCACTACTCCCTGAATATTAAACCCCCTAGTACTTTATTCGAACACATCAGCATTTCATCCTCTAGCGACAAAGGACTACTCTGCCAATTATATAATTTCTTGAATAACTCTCATCAACCGGAGAAATCTGCTCCAATGCTAAAATGGGAAGCTGAGCTAGACTGTTCATTCCCCATAGAAACGTATAAGATGATAGACGACCTACGCAAAAGCAATCGTGCAGTAGCTTTCAGAGAATCCCCTCTGAAACTGGTTAGAAGATGGTATTTGACACCTGCCAAAATCCAATACTTTTATCCCGCAGCTTCTCCTGCCTGCTTCAGAGGTTGCCCCGACGAAGGTAATTACTTTCATATCTTTTGGAGCTGTAAACTTTTAGAACCTAAATGGCAGGCAGTTACAAATAAATTTGAATCAACTTTCAAAATGAAAATCACCCTCTCACTACAAGTTTGCATGCTATACGCTGAGGTACCAAATATCCCCACCCCACCATGCACAAAGGATCCCACCATCTGTCCAAAGGATAATAGCTTTGTACTGGAAATCATGTAATCTATCTTGGTCTCAGGTCTTATCCAGAATGGATGCACTTAGACTATCTAAGAGGATCATAAATAAATGGTGATTCTGCGCAACATATCACACTAATGGAATAGTGATATCACATAAGCAAGATAAATGTAAGAGCTGACAAATAATCAGCATATAGTATTAAATGCAAGGAGAATAGTGAGTCCAAATATAAATATATATATACTCAAATAGTGAATAGTGAGTCCAAAATATATAATACTCATAAGGCGAATGTGCAAAAATATATAAAGAATATTGTGCAAAAAAACCGGAATGGAAGTTCAATCCCAATAGTAAACACAAATCAGCTGTCAGGGCAGATATTCTGAATGCACTGGATGAAGGTGAGCACCAGCTCTATGGTGTGAGTGCACGGCCGTGCAATAGAAGATAAACCAGATCCCTGGCTGAGCTCCCGGGACTCTTACCTCTCAGCCCTCCTAAATGGGCATTGATGTACAGGTCACTCGCAGCCTTCTATGGGTGGTCCCTGATGTTTCCTCTCTTGATCTGATGGATCCTTCCTTAATTGGGACAGATGCTCCTCAAAACCAGATGGATGATGTGAGTTATAAGAGAGAGAGAGAGGGGACTCCCATAGTGAGGTAAAGTTTGGTGCAGGTAAAATATGTTTATTGAGGAAAAACCTGCACTTACATTAAAATAAAAATAAAAGTGCAACGAGGAAACAAACAAGCAGCGTTTGAATCGCTAGCTTACGTCACTCCGGGTGTACGTCCTCCAATTCCTACGCGTTACGACACCACGTGTCTTCGTCTGGGGAATCTAAGAGGATCTATCACACACTTTCTGACAGTATGCAAATCTTCAATAAAAAATGGATCTACTGGACTCCACCACACCAATAAATCTCACAACCTAGGCAACCCATCTTACAGCTTCTTCTATACACCTCTTTACCTTAATTTTGGCTCATATTAATCAAATGTCTTATGTTAGAATACCCGTATATATAATTCAAGATATCTTGCCTTGTACCTCATCATGTATCTTTTATCATCATGATAACATATTGCCTGACTCGTGCTTGATGCCCTTCTTCTGCTTAACCACTTCAGCCCCAGGCCATTTTGCTGGTCAATGACCAGGCCACTTTTTTGCGATTCGACATCGCTGAAAACTGAAAATTTGCGCGGTTGTGCGACGTGGCTCCCAGACAAAATTGGCGTCCTTTTTTTCCCCACAAATAGAGCTTTATTTTGGTGGTATTTGATCACATCTGCGTTTTTTATTTTTTGCGCTATAAGCAGAAATAGAGCAACAATTTTGAAAAAAAAAAGAATATTTTTTACTTTTTGCTGTAATAAATATCCCCCAAAAATATATAAAAAAATGATTTTTTTCCTCAGTTTAGGCCGATACGTATTCTTCTACATATTTTTCGTAAAAAAAATTCGCAAAAAGCGTTTATGGATTAGTTTGCGCAAAACTTATAGCGTCTACAAAATAGGGGATAGTTTTATGGCATTTTTATTAATATTTTTTTTTTACAAGTAATGGTGGCAATCTGCGATTTTTATCGGTACTGCAACCTTTTTTACAAGTAATGGTGGCAATCTGCGATTTTTATCGGTATTGCGACCTTATGGTGGACAGTTTGGACACTTTTGACACAAAAAAGCGTGGGGTTCCCCCAAATTCAATTACCAGTCCCTTCAGGTCTGGTATGGATATTAAGGGGAACCCCGCCGTCAATTTAAAAAAAAATTATGTGGGGTTCCCCCCAAATATCCATTCCAGACCTTTCAGGTCTGGTGTGGATTTTAAGGGGAACTCCACCCCAAATGTAAAAAAAAATGGCGTGGAGTTCCCCCAAAAATCCACACCAGACCCCTTATTCGAGCACGTAACCTGGCCGGCCGCAGAAAAGAGGGGGTAACGAGAGAGTGCCCCCCTCCTGAACCGTACCAGGCCACATGCCCTCAACATGGGGAGGATGTCCCCATGTTGATGGGGACAAGGGACAAGGGCCTCATCCCCACAACCCTTGCCCGGTGATGGGGGGTCTGCGGGCGGGGGGCTTATCGGAATCTGGAAGACCCCTTTAACAAAGGGGACCGCCAGATCCCAGCCCCCCTCCTTATGTGAATTGGTAATGGGGTACACTGTACCTCTACCAATGTAAATAGTAAAAAAACACACCGTGGAAAAAGTCCTTTATTAAAAAAATAAAAATAAAATCCAGCCATGGTAATCCGCTCTCGATCCCCGCTCGAATGTTGTCGGTATCCAGCGATGGGTGATCTCCTCTCCGCCGGGGTCCAGCGATGAGAAGATCATCCAGGTCCGGGATCCAGAGCGCATGCATCGCCGACCGCCTGTCTCCACCGGAGACAGCCCAGCGAATGATGCGGCTTGAGCTAGTGACAGCTCTTATATAGGTGATGCGGGGCCACCCGTCACGTGACCCGTCCTCCTCTGACGCACCCTCTGACTTCGTCACTGGGGGAAATTTTTTTTTGGGATGGAGTTCCCCTTAAAATCAACACCAGACCTGAAGGGTCTGGAATGGATATTTGGGGGGAACCCCATGTCATTTTTTTTTTAAATTGATGGCAGGGTTCCCCTTAATATCCATACCAGACCTGAAGGGCCTAGTAATTGAATTTGGAGGGACCCCCTCGCATTTTTTTTGTTTTTATCAATTAATTCTCTCTGAATTGCCAGGAGCCGACAATTCATTATAGCCGCGAGTGATTTTTAAATGACTTTTTTTCCTTCAGAAATTACACTTTGTGTAGAGACAGTTCTAAGCACGGGAAACATGCGCTATTTAACAGGCATACTTTACACCCCCCCCCAGGTACGAAATGTAAAGGAATATTTCACTATTATTGTTTCACTTTAAGCATTATTAAATTCACTGCTCCTGAAAAAACGGCTGTTTTTAAAACTTATTTTTGCATTGATACATGTCCCCTGGGGCAGGATCCAGGTCCCCAAACACTTTTTATGACAATAACTTGCATATTAGCCTGTAGAATTAGCGCTTTAGATTTCAAACGTTCGAGTCCCATAGACTTTAGTGTGTTCGCAGGTTCTGGTGCGAACGGGGGGGGGGGTTTCGGCTCATCCCTAAATGTAAGTAATCTTTTTTTATACAGCAGATTACAAGAAAAAATGCCTGGAAGGAGCAAAAATTATTTGTCTTTTTTCCAAAAGTATGAGAATAGATTTTGTTCAGACATCTTTGTTTTATTAATAGCATTAAATGGGATAGTCCATATAAAATGATCACCCTGTCCAGATCATTACTACCTCTTCTTGTAGTGACAAATAGGGTTCCTCACTTCTAGAAGATCCTCTGTAAGCAACAGCAGGACTCTTGATGATTGGTATTTAAACTTGTCAGCCTAATGCCTGCACAGAAACAAATGATACTGCTCATTTTTACTGCTCCTGGAAGCACAGGCTGTCATATTTTTTTCTACTGCCCCTAAACACTTATGCCTCCAAATGCCTCTGACAGTTTATATGTGCATGGACACATAGGTTAACATGGAGGGGCATTTAGAGGCAGTTAAAAAAAATGTCAAACGCCCCTAACAGCAGCTGTGAAGATATCCTGTGTGCATAAGCCCTTAACAATCACTGTAAGTCGAGAGGTGGGCGGTGATGCAATGCTCTCCACCTCATCCAATCAGAGAATTCATTGTGATACACTTTTTTTCTGGTAAGATACCTAACTGACCTGTACCTCTCCCCAGAACATTTATTTGTATCTAAACTTCAGCTGTAACCCCTATTAACACTTAGATAACCTTAACCCTTTTTAACCTTTTTCTCTCTTTTTTTGTTAGCTGGTGTTTTCCCTTTTTTTACTTTAGTTTTTTTTTTAAGCTGAAATTCAAGTCAAACAGCTAAATACAAACATGAAACATAAATATGAGAGCTGTTTCACCTCACAGGTCCTCTCTAGGGATGAGCCGGACACCCCTCGGTTCGGTTCGCACCAGAACTTGCGAATAGGCAAAACATTTGTGCGAACATGCAAACACAAGTCTATGGGACACGAACATGAAAAATCAAAAGTGCTAATTTAAAAGGCTTATATGCAAGTTATTGCCATAAAAAGTCCTGCCCCAGAGGACATGTATCAATGCAAAAAAATGTTTTTTTAAATTGCAATGAAACAATAAAAATGAAATATTCCTTTAAATATCGTGCCTTGGGGGTGTCCTTAGTATGGCTGTAAAGTAGTGCATTTTTCCCGTGTTTAGAACAATACTGCAGCAAAATGAAATTTCTAAAGGAAAAAAAATTCATTTAAAATTGCTTGCGGCTGTAATGAATTGTCGGATCCCAGCAATACAGATAAATATCATTGAAAAAAACGGCATGGGTTCTCCCCCTAGTCCATTACCAGGCCCTTTGGGTCTGGTATGAATACCAAGGGGAACCCCGAGCCAAAATAAAAAAAATGGCCCCCCAAAATCCATATCAGACCCTTATCCAAGCACGCAACCTGGCAGGCCACAGGAAAAGGGGGAGAAAGCACCCCCCTCCAGAACCGTACCAGGCCACATGCCCACAACTCTTGCCCGGTGGTTGTGGTGGTCTGTGGGCGGGGGGCTTATCGGAATCTGAAAGCCCCCTTTAACAAGGGGACTCCCAGATCCCGGCCCCCCCTATGTGAATGGGTATTGGGTACATTGTACTCCTACACATTCACCCAAAAAAGTGTCAAAATTGTAAAATGGACAATTTGGGACAAGTCCTTTATTAAAAAAATAAAAATAAGTCTATTAATCTTAGATCACAGCGTCCCCATATTGTTCAGTATTCGGCGAAGGGCAAACATCCGATGTTCAAGTCATACTTATGTTCGACTCGCATATCGGACTCATCCCTAGTCCTCTCCCCAACCCCACCTTTTGACTGGACAGTGAAAAGAGAAGCAACAAATAGATAAGCTCATATTTGTCACTTTGCCTTCTCTTTCTATTGCCATGCTTTTTGCACTGAAGCTCATATAATTGACTTCTAATTCTGCTTTTCTTTCCCCAGTCTGAGCTCTGCCATATAGCCTGTTCTGTAAGCTGCAACAAGCAGATACCAAGTCAAATGTTGCTACCTAAAGTGGTACTAAATGCTCATCGTTTTTTTATAGTAATACATGCTCTGCATTCAAATTAAAATGGGCAGTACCTTTTTCTACTCCCCCAGCCCAAAAAATATTCTGCAGTCCTGCTTCACTGTTTTTGGGTCTGTCAATCCGCACCACTATCCCAATTTTCCATATTCTACAGTCATGTACTGGGGGCAGGGGAATGTGACTTGCTACCAGGAGCACACAGGCATGGGTGTCTCATTAGAAGTCAGCAAGCCAGGGAGACATCTGCAAATGGGAATGGGGGTGCCTGTGGCTTGTGGACTGGCTGTAGGAGAAAGAAGAAGGCAAAAAAAAAAGAGAGTTTAATATCAAATTAACATCGCTTGCATAAAAAAAAAAAAAAAATATATATATATATATATATATATATATATATATATATATATATATATATATATATATATATATATATAAATAATATACCTGGAATTCACACCAAAAAAAAACATTTTCATTTATTGTATAAATAACTTTGCCATGCTTTGTATCATACAGTACATGTATATTTATGTCATAAATGAGACAAGTACAAGCATTCAGCAATAGGTTCATACAGGAGATCTAAAGTCATTTCAGAGCTGAGTGGTCAGGACATCTGTTTTTTTCTGACTGCTAACCTAACCACATCACATTGTCAGAGAGTCCATGATGACCAACACAGAAACTTGTTTTTGCTCAGTTTAAATCATAGCAGAATTGTTGCTGGAAAATAAAAAAAAACTATAGGACTCAATTCTTGAAGCTGCCCCCTTGTTATCAGAAATATCAGAAATACATGCGCAGCCTGGCTTGTTAACATTCATTTTATAAACGGGTAATTGCACCTGGTGATTTTTCATGTTTGCTCGATCCATTGGGAAAATCCATCTTGGCAGATCCACTTCTTCTCTAAGCAACCTCATCAGGCTACAGCATGGAAGACTTATGCCGCATACACACCATCACTTTATGTGATAAAAAAAAACGACATTTTTAAAAACGTCAATTTAAATGACCGTGTGTGGGGGAAACGTCGTTTTATGTCTTGTGAAAAACGACAAAAAAAATTGAAGCATTTATGTGTCGTTTTTCAAAACATCATTTTTTACTTTTAACCGTGTGTAGCAAAAAACGTTGTTTAAAACAACGTTTTTAAACCCGCGCATGCCCAGAAGCTAGTTATGAAGCGAGCTTCAATGGAAAAGAGTGGTGAACATAACCTCGCTTTGCTAGAACATTGTGAGAAAAACGATGGTGTGTAGTCAGGGCCGGTGCAAGGATTTCTGCCTACACAAGCGAAGCTCCATTTTGGCGCCCCCCCCAACGGCCACCCACCTCCCTTGCAAAAAATGTTTCTTTCAATAATTTTTTTATATAAAAAACACACTAATTTGTGCTTTTGTAACCACGCCACACCAGAAATTCTTAGTATAATATACACCATACTACTAAATGTAAAACATACTGGACCCCTTTACATTACACAGCACCATACACCACTGGACCCCTTTACATTACATAGCACCCTGCACCTCTGGACCCGATTACACAGACACCCCCCAACAGTTCAGACCCCCCAACAGTGCAGACCCCCACAGTACAGACACCCCTATAGTGCTGACCCCCACAGTACAGACACCCTTACAGTGCAGACCCCCACCCGACACAGTACAGACACCCCTACAGTGCAGACCCCCACCCCTATAGTGCAGACCCCCACAGTACAGACACCCCTACAGTGCAGACCCCCATACCCCACAGTACAGACACCTCTATAGTGCAGCCCCCCACAGTACAGAAACCCTTACAGTGCAGACCCCAACCCGACACAGTACAGACACCCCTACAGTGCAGACCCCCACCCCTATAGTGCAGACCCCCACAGTACAGACACCCCTACAGTACAGACCCCCCTATAGTGCAGACTCCCACAGTACAGACACCCCTACAGTGCAGACCCCCACAGTACAGACACCCCTATAGTGCAGACTCCCACCCCTACAATGCAGACACCCCTACAGTGCAGACTAGAGGTAGACCGATATGGGTTTTTCTCTGGCCGATACCGATGCCGATATTTCAAAATTGGGGCGGCCGATGGCCGATATTTTAGGCCGATATTTTAGGCCGATTTTTTTTTTATTCATTATCTCAGAAAATCTAGGTTGGGGAGGAGGTTATTGTTTAGGGTGGAGAGGTAAAGTGCAGCCTATCAGTGTCCAACAGTGCCACCTCATTAGTGTCCACCAGTTCAGCCTGTCAGTGCAACCTCATCACTGCCTACCAGTTCAGCCCATTAGTGTCCATCAGTGCCACCTCATTACTGCCCACCAGTGCCACCTCCTCCTCTATCGCCACCTCTCTGTACCCCCTTCTCTACAGCCACCTCTCTGTACCCCCCTCCTCTACAGCCACCTCTCTGTACCCACGTCCTCTACAGCCACCTCTCTGTACCCCCCTCCTCTACAGCCACCTCTCTGTACCCCCCCTCCTCCACAGCCACCTCTCTGTACCCCCTCCTCCACAGCCACCTCTCTGTACCCCCCTCCTCCACAGCCACCTCTCTCTGTACCCGCCTCCTCCACAGCCATGTGTTGTGGAGATGGTGGATGGTGCTAGGCGTGGGTGGGGATGCATTGTGGAGAGGGGTGGGTGGGGATACGTTGTGGAGGGGGGTGGGTGGGGATGCGTTGTGGAGAGGGGTGGGTGGGGATGCATTGTGGAGTGGGATGGATGGTGCTTGGTGTGGGTGGTGATGCGTTGTGGTGATGCGTTGTGGAGAGGGGTGGGTGGTACCCGCCTCCTCCACAGCCACCTCTCTCTGTACCCGCCTCCTCCACAGCCATGTGTTGTGGAGAGGGTGGATGGTGCTAGGCGTGGGTAGGGATGCGTTGTGGAGAGGGGTGGGTGGGGATGCATTGTGGAGTGGGATGGATGGTGCTTGGCGTGGGTGGTGATGCGTTGTGGTGATGCGTTGTGGAGAGGGATGGATGGTGCTGGGTGTGGGTGGGGATGTGTTGTGGAAAGGGATAGATCGTGCAGGGGATGCATTAGAAAGGGATGGATGGTGCTGGGTGGGGATGAAGATGATTGTGTTGCATTGTGAAGATGGATGAGGATGACTCTGTGGGGATGAGAGTTACATTGTGAAGAGGATCTCCACAATGTAACTCTCATATCCACCCAGAGTCATCCTCATCCATTTTCTCAATGCCAGCCTGTCAACCTCAGCCAGGTTTCCCTTTAAACAGGAGTTTAAATAAAGTCTGCAGGGGGGGGGGGCACAGTAACACACACAATTTCTGTGACTTACCCTCCATCCATGCTGCTTCCTGGTATTTATACAATAACATCATTAGCATGTGACAAACCCGAGTCTCTGCTGCCTGACTAGTAACTCGACCCAGCAGGAGATCGTGGCCAGCACTACCTCAGCTTCTCTTCCTTCCCTGCTGAAGGGAGCATGCTGGCTGCTTGTAATTTTTTTTGTGATGGACGCTGATGAGCTGACCAGCCAATCTGCATGCACATGATAGGGCTAGGTGCATGCAGATTGGCTGGTCAGCTCATCAGCGTCCATCACAAAAAAAAATTACAAGCAGCCAGCATGCTCCCTTCAGCAGGGAAGGAAGAGAAGCTTAGCTAGTGCTGGCCACGATCTCCTGCTGGGGGGAGTTACTAGTCAGGCAGCAGAGAATTCGGGTTTGTCACATGCTAATGATGTTATTGTTCTTCTGCAACAGCTCGCCGGGGGAGGGGGCGGGGCAGTGCGGTGCCAGTGAAACTTTTTCTCCCTCCCTTCTCCTCTACAGACGCCGTTCCCGCAGGACTCGAGCCCTGGAGCGGGACACCGGGCGCCGGAGGGCGGCGGCAACTCCGGACAATAAAAAAAAAAGGTCATCTTTCCGCCCCCTCCCCGGCTGCGGACCTGCCCGCCCCAAGCGGCCGCTTGGTCCGCCTGGTGGTTGCGCCGGCCCTGTGTGTAGGCAACTTCGTCTTTGAAAATTTAAGTTTCAAAAACGTAATTTTTTACTTCACAGAAAATGTCGTTTTTTTTCATCACATAAAGTGATGGTGTGTATGCAACATTACAGACATAAGAGCATTTTTAGAGCCAACAAAACAACAGGGAGCTCTGGAAAATATTCTGTAATTCCTGTAGGTACCTAAAGAAGACATGTTTTAGTCTTATCATTTAAAAAAAAAAAAAAAAATATATATATATATATATATATATATATATATATATATATATATATATATATATATATACCGTATTTATCGGCGTATACCGCACACTTTTTTGCCCTGAAAAACAGGACACCCGAAGCCGCAGACGGACGCCGGACCCGACGAGGCCGCCGATGGACGCCGCGCAAGACACCAAAACTGTAAGTACAAAAAAAACTTTTTTTCCACAGGATTCGGGGCCACTTTAGGGGTGCGCGGTATACGCGGGAGCGCGTTATACCGTGATAAATACGGTATGTGCAAGACTAGGTTTTATGGATTATATCGTATGTATCATTTAGCCCCTAAATATGCTGCATTCTTTCACTGCTTCCATATGATGTCTTATTTAATGCCATACGCCTCTCTCTAGTTATTAGAGTTACTATATGAATACACCTCTCCGTGTTAAAACCCCTGAAGAAAGGAATTTCTTAGCCAGAAACACGTCGGGTATTTTGGCGTGCTCTAAGTAACTACTTTGTAGTGTACACCCATTTGACATCCATGTCTTTTGTCTTTGCACAGACAAACATTTCAATTGTTATTGTTTTTTCAATTTTTTTTCTAAATGTATCTATTTTTATACTTTTGGTGTTTTTATTGCCTTCCAAAGTCCTGTTCCCAGGGGGATCTCCTTTTTTCTTGCCAATTGGGACGTGGGCAACACAACACATGGTTTCATTGATGGTGGAATCCTCTTTTCTATAGTCTTAGCATTTAAACATTAACCGCTTTAGGACCGCCCACGTACATATACTGCGACAGGGTGGCCCTTAGGTGCAAAATCACATACATATTTGTAATTTTTTTATTCGGCTCTGGGGCACGCCTGCGCCACCAGAGTCCCACTCCCGCTGTTATTGGACACAGCGGGAGCCAATCAGCAGGTCCCGCAGAGCTGATGTCCGCCAGAAACCTGGCGATCGTTCCCGAGAGAGAGTAAACAAGGCAGATCGTCATTCTGCTAGTAAGAAAGACAGAGATCTTGTGTTTCTGCTAAGCAGGGACACGGATCTCTGTCTTCCTTCAGTTAAACCATCCCCCCACATAGTAAGAAAGCATTCCCAGATAACACAGTTAACCCTTTGATTGCCTCTGATGTTAACCCCTTCCCTGCTGCCAGTGTCATTAATGCAGTGACAGTGCTTTTTTTTAGCACTGATCACTGTATTGGTGTCACTGGTCCCCAAAAAAATTTCAAAAGTGTCAGTTAGGTGTCTGATTTGTCCGTCGCAATGTTGCTGTCCCGCTAAAAATAATCACTGCCATTACTAGTAAAAAAAAAGTTATAAATATATTCTATAGTTTGTAGACGCTATAACTTTTGTGCAAGCTAATCAATATACGCTTATTGTTTTATTTATTTTTTACCAAAAACATTTAGCAGAATACATATTAGCCTAAATTGATAGCAGAAATAGCAGAAAGTAAAAAATATTTTTTTTTTTTCAGACTTTTTATTTTTTTTGTTTATAGCGCAAAAAATACCACAGAGTTGACCAAATACCACCAAAAAAAGCTCTATTTGTGAAAAAAAAGGACATCAATTTTATTTGGGTACAGTGTCGCGCAACTGTGCAATTGTCAGTTAAAGCAACGCAGTGCCATATCACAAACAATGTCCTGGTCAGGAAGGGAGGTAAACATTCCGGAGCTGAAATGGTTAAAGTGGAATACATCACAATCAGCATTCAGTAAATATTTAGGGGTTGATTTACCAAAGGCAAATAGGCTGTTCTCTTTGCAAAGCAAGTTTCCCCAGAGCTCAGTTATTGTGGTAAAATTTAACTTTGTAAAGAAAACCCAAATGCATGTAAGGAAAACAAAAAAACAATAAATACCATATTTATCGGCGTATACCGCACACTTTTTTCCAACTAAAATAAGGGGAAAATCGTGAGTGCGCGATATATGCCGATCCCCGCTTCCCGTGCTGTGTTTGAACGCCGCCGCCGACATATACCGAGCGCAGTACACTCGGGTACACTCGGCCAGGCTCGGCTCCCTTCGCGGTCACGCGGTCACGCCCTGTGCCGCCTCCTAGCCTTTATGCGAGAGGAGCCGAGCGTGCCCGAGTGTACTGCGCTCGGTATATGTCAGCGGCGGCGTTCAAACACAGCGCGGGAAGCAGGGATCGACTCAGAAACAGCGCAGGAGAAGCGGGGAGGAAACCAGGGCTGCAGACGAACGCCGAACCGGACAAGGAGGCCGATGGACGATGGACGCCGGGCAAGACACCGACGAGGGGCATTCAAACTGTAAGTATTTTCTTTTTTTCAGGAAATTTCCCAGGGAGCGCTATACGAAGATAAATACGGTAAATAAATAAACAGCATTCTTGTTTGCACATGATTCGATAATGGAAGTCAACAGAACTTCACTGCATTCACTAAGCCACTAGTGACAATTCCCTTGCAAAGTGCAACTTCCCTTGCAACTTAAACAGCCTATTTCCCTTTAGTAAATAAACCCCTTAGGGTCTGCAGAGCTTAGCTTAATAGCCTCCCAGAACTTGCTAAAAACTTGCTTAAAATCCATTGAAGATTCCTAATGGTTATTAAAAGTATAGCAATCACTCCTATTGACATACAGTATGTATTTAACAGTTAGATGTTGGCAATTTCGGCACATAGAGTGCTTTAATAAAGCTGCCTAAGAGGAATCTTTTGCATAATGTTTATTTATGTATAATTTTTGTACAAGACTAAAACACAAAATTGTGATAAATATTTGTTATGCTTTTTTATCCAAAATGAAATATTACAAATAAATGACATTAAAATATACGGCCAGCAGATGGAGTTCTTTGTATTGTTTTACTAATATGTTTTAAAGATCCTGACTCACCTGGTGTTATTTGATTATCCGTTTTTCAGCTCAACTCAGAAAACACGCAAGCTGAAAGGAATACAGGTAATCAACAATTGGATAGCTAGTGCTGGGCTTTCTTCAAAAGTTAAGCGCACATGGAAAAAAAGCTGTTACGAAACCACTCTGTATTAGTTTTAAAGGATAAGTTCACCTTTTAGAATTTTTTATTTTTTTTACATATTTTTGTAAAAAACAAAAAAAAAAAAACATATGCATTTATTATTTTTCCTGCAGGAGCCTGGAAAGCATTGTACACATGATCAGTGGATCAGGGGTGCAATGTCAGGCTTCTCTTTCAGCCCAAACCTCTGATACTGGCTGAGTCTTTACAAGCTGCAGGGCTTATGAATGAACTATGAGACTGCTTATTAACACAATCACAGTCCATTTAGAACTACTAGCTTTCAGCCATGGTTTTAGTTGTCACCCATTGTCACTCTGAGGCGGGGAGTGGGGGAGAGGGTGCAGGAGCTGAAACATGTTACATGTTCCAACCTAAATACATGTTTCAAAAGAAGAACTTACAGTACCTGTCACCGAGATTGTGTTTCCAGCACGACAGCATCGCGCTGATTCTCGGCGACAGGGTGCCGACATCTCGCACTCGCTGGAATAGAAAAAGCACATTCCAGCGAGCGCGTCATAGAAGCGACGGGGATCCGACTTGGATTCCCGCCAATTCTACCCACGGCAAAAGGTATGAATCATGAGGGGAAACTCCATGCCAAATTTTAAATAAAAAACCGGCATGGGTTCCCCCCCAGGGGCATACCAGGTCCTTAGGTCTGGTATGGATTGTAAGGAGAACCCCCCGCCCGGCCGGTCAGGAAAGGAGTGGGGACGAGCGAGCGCCCCCCTCCTGAGTCGTACCAGGCCGCATGCCCTCAACATGGGGGGGTTGGATGCTCTGGGGCAGGGGGGCGCACTGTGGCCCCCACCCCAGAGCACCCTGTCCCCATGTTGATAAGGACAGGGCCTCTTCCCGACAACCCTGGCCGTTGGTTGTCGGGGTCTGCGGGCGGAGGGCTTATCGGAATCTGGGAGCCCCCTTTGATAAGGGGGCCCCCAGATACCGGCCCCCCACCCTAGGTGAATGAATATGCTCTTTTACAGCGGCCCCCCTCTCGGGCTTCTTCTACGTCTTCGGTGGGGAGTGCCCGGGCTTCTGTCGCCTTCTGCCTTTTGCCTCCTTCTCCTTCTTCTTCGATGTTGACACATCGCTTCCTCCCACTGTAATGCAGTGTGCACGGCTCGCACCGATATATATAGGCCTCTTATGACGTCACAGTCCCATCATGCTCCGGTACCTACCCCATGTTGAGGGCATGCGGCCTGGTACGGCTCAGGAGGGGGGCGCTCGCTCGTCCCCACTCTTTTCCTGACCGGCCGGGCGGCGTGCTTTGGATACTGGTCTGGTATGGATTGTGGGGGGACCCTCATGCTGGTTTTTCAGCGTAGGGGGGTTCTCCTTAAAATCCATACCAGACCTAAGGGCCTGGTATGCCCCTGGGGGGGAACCCATGCTGGTTTTTATTTAAAATTTGGCGTGGAGTTCCCCCTCATGATTCATACCTTTTGCCACGGGTAGAATTGGCAGGAATCCAAGTCGGATCCCCGCCGCTTCTATGACGGCTTTTTCCCCATCGTGGCAAGCCGGCTCTGCGCTGACTCCCGCGATGGGGCTCGTAGGTGGTCAATCTCGCCGAGAAAGGGAGCGAGATTGACACAATATCGCTGTCACCCACTGTATGTTAAAAACCAGTTCCTAAACTTGTAAGCATTCAAAAGTTTAGAATGAAAAAATACCATTATGCTCTCCATTTATTTGTTTTTTAAAGTCTTTGTAAATGTTTTATGCACACGATCCTCTCTAAAACGATTTTGCAGGCATAATGTGCATAATGGTATTATACAAGTTGCTTTCCATATTGCCCAATGTATAAAAATACATGAACACTATGTAGAACTCTAAGAGCCCATTCACCCAGGTCGCCCCTAGTCGCCTCAAGTCGCGCTGCATGAGAAAATCAATGTAAGTGAATGGAGCCGTCCTAATGCACACTACTGCAGTCGCTCCGACTTCAAAAAAGGTTCCTGTACTACTTCAATCCGACTTTTAGGCAACTTGTACCCATTGATTTCAATGGAAGTCGCGTCAGAAGTCAGATCACTGTCTTAACAGAAGCAACAATACAGGAAGATAACATACATTTCTCAGGCAAACCCCTCCCTCCCCCCTCCCTCCCACAGAGCTAATTGTTGTTTGATTGGCCACTGGAAAGCCTCCTGTCCTGGAGGCAACTTGAAGTTGCCTTGTACTGTCCTAGAGGCAACTTGAAGTTGCCTTGTAAGTTGCCTGATGATTCATTCTCAAGTCGTGTCCAAGTTGCCTTACAAAGTCGTGCTGGAAGTCATGTTGCCCCAGTGTGAATGGGCTCTTAGCATAGATTATGTTGCCAAAAAATATACATACAAGAATGAAGACCTCTAAATAAAAACAGTGATACAAACTGGCAGCTAAATAAAAAAAATATCTTTATTGCTGGAGAAAATGAAATTCTGGTGGACAGCTCCTTTTCTTTGAAATTCTGTTGATTTTAGGGTATTTTAGAGAGGCAATGCTAACATATACCTATGCCCGCAGTTACATATTTCAAAGAGTCATCAGCAAACCCCTTGTGGTTCTGGTGTCACTGTCCACGCTCTTCTTGCCCATCTTTCCTTAGTATTTCTGGGACAGTTCAGAATGATTCCGATTGGTCATGTGATGGCAAGTGACCACTTTGACCACTCTGAATCAGTCAAATCTATCCTAGAAGCACTAAGGAAAAGAAGGGAAAGAGAAGTGGGCTTACTGATCCCCAGACCATTGGCTTCATGGGCCATGACAGCTTATCTCCCACTCAACTCTCACCATACCCAAAGACAGACACAACTAGATAGAAATAAGAGAAAAACAATGTCACATTTTATAAACTATGGCAATTTTCTGCAAAAGGTCAAATGCATCACAAACACAAAAAGAACAATGAACATGCTTAGATGAGTCATGTAAGAAATGATGCCACATACAGTGTGGATTGAGGTAACCTATCAATTGAAATAGTTATTGCAGCTAGTAGTAAGCATTCTGCCTTTTTATAAATTCAATAAAATAATTAGCACAGTAAAGTTTACTAAAGACTGCAATAAATAGCACATCACATTCAAACTGAACACAGGCAAAGAAGTAAATGAGACACCTTTAAATGTATTTCAACAAAATTCAGAGCCATTCCTTTCTGCCAAAGACAAACATTATGACTATTGACTGTATGCCCTCAATTGTACCACATTGTAAGCTTCATGTATACTTAAAGGGTACGTTCACCAATAAAACTGCCCATGCAGATTAGGGGCATCTGTAGATAAAAACAAACTGTGTAGCTTTGACCAAAAGTGAATAATGTCTTTGCCATAAGTGTTGGCCAGTAATGTACCTTATCAAGCCTGACCTATAAATTCCCAAGACATTGCTAAGGACATTGCTAAGAGAGGCAGGTCAGGCTTTATGAGGTATGTTACAAAAGTACATATACAGTGCCTTGAAAAAGTATTCACACCCCTTGAAATTTTCCAGATGTTGTCATGTTACAACCACAAATCTGAACGTATTTTATTGGGATTTTATGTGATAGACCAACACAAAGTGGCACATAATTGTGACGTGGAAGTAAAATGATAAATGGTTATCAAAATATTTTACAAATAAATATCTGAAAAGTGTGGCATGCACTTGTATTCAGCCCCCTTTACTCTGATACCCCTAACTAAAATCTAGTGGAAACAATTGCCTTCAGAAGTCACCTAATTAGTAAATAGAGTCAACCTGTGTGTAATTTAATCTCAGTATCAGCTCTCAGAGGTTTGTTAGAGAACCTTAGTGAACAAACAGCATCATTGTCAGGGAAGTTCCCATGATAGATGCAGTGTTGGTCACCCTGGCGCATGCATCTGTGCACCATTGCATGTTGGTGTGCGTGCTCCTGTGCACGCTGGTGTGTGCAGGCCCGGATTTACTCCCTTTGCCGCCCCAAGGCCAGGTCCTTCAATGCCAACCCTTGCCTGCGCAGTACAGGGGGGACATTATCCGCCAGGGGACTTTTTCGGCAGGACACTGAGAAGCGGGGGGGTGTTGCTGCCAAAAATGACATTGAGCATTGGGGGGTGCTGCTGCCCAAAATGACAAAATTACATTGAGATCCGGGAGGGGGGTTGCTGCTGTCAAGAACTAGCTCACCTCCTCTTCCCTCTGTTTTTTCTCCTCTCACCATCCGCATGACAGGGGGGGAGGAAGTAAAAGTGTCCTCTCCTCTGCACCCACTGCCACCCCGAGGCCTGGCCTTGTTGGCCTTGTCTGGAATCCAGCTCAGGGTGTGTGTGCTGGGGTGCGCTTGTCTGACAACTCCTGTCTTTCATGAATCCATGCTGTCTGTTACTTAAAATTTTTCTATCCAGCAAGAACACAGCTATGTGGTCTTTTATTAAACTCTCCAGTATCTTCCCAACTATAGAAGTTAAACTAACAGGTCTATAGTTACTTGGTAAAGACTTTGATCACTTATTAAATATGGGCACTACGTTGGCCTTATGACAATCCAGTTGATACCATGCCAGTCATTAACCAGTTCCTTAAAATTAGAAACAATGGGCCAGATTCAGGTAGAACTCCGGCGGCGTAACGTATTGCATTTACGTTACACCGCCGCAAGCTTTACGGGCAAGTGCTTGATTCACAAAGCACTTGCCTGTAAACTTGCGGCGGCGTAGCGTATCAACTGGATACCGAAGCCGTACGCCTGTCGGATCGAAGCCAGAAGCCGTCGTATCTTGGTTTGAGGATTTAAACTAAAGATACGACGCGGCAAATTTGAAAGTACGCCAGAGTATCAGCAGATACTCCGGCGTAATTCTTCTCTGAATCTGACCCAATGGCTTTGAAATGACAGAGCTCAATACTTTTAGGATCTGTGGCCCTCCGATCTAGGTGCCTCATCCACCTTTATTCTGTATAAATATTTCTGGACCATATCACTTTTGAACCATTGTGGATCATTTGGGGCTGTGTCAATACCACCCCCATTATGGCAATGAGTTACCTCGTGCTCTTTTATGTTCACAGAGCTAAATAAGGTATGTAATAAATTTGCCTTCTCTTTGTCCCCAGTCACCCACTCTAGATTATTTTGTAAAAGACCTACATGCTCAGACCTGACCTTTTTACTATTAACATATTTGTAGAACTTTTGGGGGTTTGTTCTACTATCTTTTGCAATCTGTCATTCATTATGAATTTGTGCAGCCTTGATTTCCTTTTTACATATTCTGTTATATTCCTTGTAACATTTAAATAATGATAGTGTTCCTTCATTTTCATATTTTTTTAAAAGCTCTTTTCTTATTATTTGTAGCTTTTGTAACTTTGGTCATGAGCCACATAGGTATATTTTTTTAGCCTTATTGCCCATGCGAATATACTTTGCAGTCAGTTTGCACAGTTTGCACAGTTTGTCAGTTTTTTTTAAAGACTTCACATTTCTGTTCTGTGTTCATTGATGCCAATATTCTCTCCCAGTCTAGGTCTTGGAGAGCAGCCCTCCTTCTTGGAAAATTTGCCCTTCTAAAATTAAGTTTTTTTGTCTCTCCAGTATGTGCTTGTAGATACGCCGTCGTAACTCTGAATCTACGCCGTCGTAAATTTAAGCGTATTCTGGAAACCAAATAAGCTTAAATTAGGCTAAGATACGAGAGGCGTAAGTCTCCTACGCCGTTGTATCTTAGGGTGCATATTTACGCTGGCTGCTAGGTGGCGCTTCTGTTGTTTTCTGCGTCGAATATGCAAATGAGCAAGTTACGCCGTTTACGTAAGAGATGCGCCGGCTTAAAGATAAAGCTGCTCCCTAGGTGGCGCAGCCCATGCAAGGTATGGACGTCAGAACAAGCCTATCTTTTTACGTCATTTACGTAAGTCGTACGCGAATCGGGCTGGACGTAATTTATGTTCATGTCGAAACAGCGTACTTTGGAGCAATGCACACTGGGATATGTCCACGGATGGGTCACCAGTCATTAACATAAAACACGCCCCCTGTTCCACATTTGAATTAGGCGCGCTTAGGCCGGCCCATTTACGCTACGCCGCCGTAACTTAGGAGGCAAGTGCTTTGTGAATACAGCACTTGCCTCTCTGACTTTGACCACTCTGAATCAGTCAAATCTATCCTAGAAGCACTAAGGAAAAGAAGGGAAAGAGAAGTGGGCTTACTGATCCCCAGACCATTGGCTTCATGGGCCATGACAGCTTATCTCCCACTCAACTCTCACCATACCCAAAGACAGACACAACTAGATAGAAATAAGAGAAAAACAATGTCACATTTTATAAACTATGGCAATTTTCTGCAAAAGGTCAAATGCATCACAAACACAAAAAGAACAATGAACATGCTTAGATGAGTCATGTAAGAAATGATGCCACATACAGTGTGGATTGAGGTAACCTATCAATTGAAATAGTTATTGCAGCTAGTAGTAAGCATTCTGCCTTTTTATAAATTCAATAAAATAATTAGCACAGTAAAGTTTACTAAAGACTGCAATAAATAGCACATCACATTCAAACTGAACACAGGCAAAGAAGTAAATGAGACACCTTTAAATGTATTTCAACAAAATTCAGAGCCATTCCTTTCTGCCAAAGACAAACATTATGACTACTGACTGTATGCCCTCAATTGTACCACATTGTAAGCTTCATGTATACTTAAAGGGTACGTTCACCAATAAAACTGCCCATGCAGATTAGGGGCATCTGTAGATAAAAACAAACTGTGTAGCTTTGACCAAAAGTGAATAATGTCTTTGCCATAAGTGTTGGCCAGTAATGTACCTTATCAAGCCTGACCTATAAATTCCCAAGACATTGCTAAGGACATTGCTAAGAGAGGCAGGTCAGGCTTTATGAGGTATGTTACAAAAGTACATATACAGTGCCTTGAAAAAGTATTCACACCCCTTGAAATTTTCCAGATGTTGTCATGTTACAACCACAAATCTGAACGTATTTTATTGGGATTTTATGTGATAGACCAACACAAAGTGGCACATAATTGTGACGTGGAAGTAAAATGATAAATGGTTATCAAAATATTTTACAAATAAATATCTGAAAAGTGTGGCATGCACTTGTATTCAGCCCCCTTTACTCTGATACCCCTAACTAAAATCTAGTGGAAACAATTGCCTTCAGAAGTCACCTAATTAGTAAATAGAGTCAACCTGTGTGTAATTTAATCTCAGTATCAGCTCTCAGAGGTTTGTTAGAGAACCTTAGTGAACAAACAGCATCATTGTCAGGGAAGTTCCCATGATAGATGCAGTGTTGGTCACCCTGGCGCATGCATCTGTGCACCATTGCATGTTGGTGTGCGTGCTCCTGTGCACGCTGGTGTGTGCAGGCCCGGATTTACTCCCTTTGCCGCCCCAAGGCCAGGTCCTTCAATGCCAACCCTTGCCTGCGCAGTACAGGGGGGACATTATCCGCCAGGGGACTTTTTCGGCAGGACACTGAGAAGCGGGGGGGTGTTGCTGCCAAAAATGACATTGAGCATTGGGGGGTGCTGCTGCCCAAAATGACAAAATTACATTGAGATCCGGGAGGGGGGTTGCTGCTGTCAAGAACTAGCTCACCTCCTCTTCCCTCTGTTTTTTCTCCTCTCACCATCCGCATGACAGGGGGGGAGGAAGTAAAAGTGTCCTCTCCTCTGCACCCACTGCCACCCCGAGGCCTGGCCTTGTTGGCCTTGTCTGGAATCCAGCTCAGGGTGTGTGTGCTGGGGTGCGCTTGTCTGACAACTCCTGTCTTTCATGAATCCATGCTGTCTGTTACTTAAAATGTTTCTATCCAGCAAGAACACAGCTATGTGGTCTTTTATTAAACTCTCCAGTATCTTCCCAACTATAGAAGTTAAACTAACAGGTCTATAGTTACTTGGTAAAGACTTTGATCACTTATTAAATATGGGCACTACGTTGGCCTTATGACAATCCAGTTGATACCATGCCAGTCATTAACCAGTTCCTTAAAATTAGAAACAATGGGCCAGATTCAGGTAGAACTCCGGCGGCGTAACGTATTGCATTTACGTTACACCGCCGCAAGCTTTACGGGCAAGTGCTTGATTCACAAAGCACTTGCCTGTAAACTTGCGGCGGCGTAGCGTATCAACTGGATACCGAAGCCGTACGCCTGTCGGATCGAAGCCAGAAGCCGTCGTATCTTGGTTTGAGGATTCAAACTAAAGATACGACGCGGCAAATTTGAAAGTACGCCGGAGTATCAGCAGATACTCCGGCGTAATTCTTCTCTGAATCTGACCCAATGGCTTTGAAATGACAGAGCTCAATACTTTTAGGATCTGTGGCCCTCCGATCTAGGTGCCTCATCCACCTTTATTCTGTATAAATATTTCTGGACCATATCACTTTTGAACCATTGTGGATCATTTGGGGCTGTGTCAATACCACCCCCATTATGGCAATGAGTTACCTCGTGCTCTTTTATGTTCACAGAGCTAAATAAGGTATGTAATAAATTTGCCTTCTCTTTGTCCCCAGTCACCCACTCTAGATTATTTTGTAAAAGACCTACATGCTCAGACCTGACCTTTTTACTATTAACATATTTGTAGAACTTTTGGGGGTTTGTTCTACTATCTTTTGCAATCTGTCATTCATTATGAATTTGTGCAGCCTTGATTTCCTTTTTACATATTCTGTTATATTCCTTGTAACATTTAAATAATGATAGTGTTCCTTCATTTTCATATTTTTTTAAAAGCTCTTTTCTTATTATTTGTAGCTTTTGTAACTTTGGTCATGAGCCACATAGGTATTTTTTTTTAGCCTTATTGCCCATGCGAATATACTTTGCAGTCAGTTTGCACAGTTTGCACAGTTTGTCAGTTTTTTTTAAAGACTTAACATTTCTGTTCTGTGTTCATTGATGCCAATATTCTCTCCCAGTCTAGGTCTTGGAGAGCAGCCCTCCTTCTTGGAAAATTTGCCCTTCTAAAATTAAGTTTTTTTGTCTCTCCAGTATGTGCTTGTTGTTTACAGCAAACATTAAATAAAATCATCTTATGGTCACTGCTACCCGGATGTTCTTTTATGTGAACATTAGTTCATAAATCTCCTGTTCTCTTTGTATTGCTTCCTTTGTGTGAAATTCCTGGTGTTCCTGCCAGTCCCTCTGCTTTCCTATTAAAAACTGATCACACTAAGAAGGAGAGTACACTGTGGTCAGTTCTCTAGCTATGCTGGGAACTCAGCCTGGTCTCCTCCAATGATCAGACTTGTCTTTACATGCCCTATTCACTGGGGAAATCGGTGTGCTGCTGTTTCTTCTCCCTCCACCTTTTATGTGACCTCTTCCTACTACCGCAAAGTCACGCACTGACGTTTCGTCCTTACGACTTCCTCCAAAGCCCTCAGAGGAAGTTGTAAGGACGAAACGTCAGGGTGTGACCTCGCAGCAGTAGGAAGTGACGCTGTGCGTTCCACATGCGCTCCACAGTAAAGAAGTAGTGTAGTGTTGGTAAGCGGTGGATGTGACCAGCACACACACATTGGTGCTATGGACGGCGCGTCATTTTGAAAAGTACATGCTGAATTTAATGTTATTTAATGTTATGAACTGTATCGATTTTATGGATGTTACCAAGGACTTGTGAATAAAAAACGAGAAACAGGATTACACTTTTTTGAGTCTTTCTTCCATTTTTAAACCTGAGGATATTAGGAGAGTTTTCTTGGGATTGAGTGCAGTCTGGATATGGAGGACGATTGAATATACTACTTTGTCAGTGCCTGCTAAACTCAAACTTCTGGTGAGTATAAACCCTAAGGGGTGTGACACACGGTGGAAGCTACTTGCAGTGAAGAGCACCTCGTAGTATAGAAGCACCTGTGGGTTTACCTGGACTCTGACACATCTTCTATCCTCTATTCCTCTTATGAACTATTATAAGAAAGATTGGTCACTTTAGAGGAGTGACAATTAGCGCTGCTTTAGTAATTTGCAAGACTTTTAAGGACTTGTTGTTGTTTTACTATTTTGGTTTTATTAATGTGCATTTGATTTATTGCTTTTAAAGTGGCTGCTGAATTTTAGATGTGTGATAATTTTAAATGATAATGGCAACATTATTTTCATTTAATACTCTGATATAAATGGTCTGTGAATTCCATTGTGCCGAGATAGTGGAAGAAGGCCAGTGACTTCACTATTTTCTGTGTATTTGATCACTGTTGCATTTTTTATTTTTTGCGCTACAAAGACCGACAATTTTGAAAATATTTTTTTTTTTTTTACTTTCTGCTATACAACATATCCAATAAAAGAATAAAAAAAATCGAATTTCTTCATAAATTTATGCCAATATGTATTCTGCTACTTATTTTTTAGCAAAAAAAAAAAAATCGAAACAAGCATATATTTATTGGTTTACACAAAAGTTATATAGCTGGATTTAGAGACGTTTACGCCGGCGTATCAGTAGATACGCCGTCGTAACTCTGAATCTACGCCGTCGTAAATTTAAGCGTATTCTGGAAACCAAATAAGCTTAAATTAGGCTAAGATACGAGAGGCGTAAGTCTCCTACGCCGTTGTATCTTAGGGTGCATATTTACGCTGGCTGCTAGGTGGCGCTTCTGTTGTTTTCTGCGTCGAATATGCAAATGAGCAAGTTACGCCGTTTACGTAAGAGATGCGCCGGCTTAAAGATAAAGCTGCTCCCTAGGTGGCGCAGCCCATGCAAGGTATGGACGTCAGAACAAGCCTATCTTTTTACGTCATTTACGTAAGTCGTACGCGAATCGGGCTGGACGTAATTTATGTTCATGTCGAAACAGCGTACTTTGGAGCAATGCACACTGGGATATGTCCACGGATGGGTCACCAGTCATTAACATAAAACACGCCCCCTGTTCCACATTTGAATTAGGCGCGCTTAGGCCGGCCCATTTACGCTACGCCGCCGTAACTTAGGAGGCAAGTGCTTTGTGAATACAGCACTTGCCTCTCTGACTTACGGCGGCGTAGCGTATATGCGATACGCTACGCCGCCTCAAAGTTATGCCAGTCTTTCTGAATCTGGCTAATAGTGTCTACAAACTATGGAATATTTTTATTTATTTTTATCTTTTTATTATTTTCTTACCAGTAATAGCAGTGATCAGTAGACATGTGCACACTGAAATATTTCGTTTCGCAATTTCTTTTTCGTCGGAAAAATTAATTTATTTAGTTACTCCCGAAATTCGTTTTTATTTATTTAGTTTTTCGTAAAAAAAATGCATTCGTCCGAAAATCCAAATTAAGGTCGAATCTGTCATTGAAGGCTTATGGTGTCTGTCGAATGTTCTAAGAAAAAAAAAAAAATTCGACAGAATCTTTAAAAAAAATATATATAATTTCGACTCTTCATGTCTCTCTGTGTCGATTCTTTTCTCTCTATGTCAGATCTTTTCTCTCTATGTCGAATCTTCTTCATGTCTCTATAATGTCGAATCTTTTCTCTCTATGTCGAATCTTTTCTCTTTATGTAGAATAATATTGAACTAATAGAGTTAAGGTTAGGCACATTCGACCGCAACGAAAATGAAAATAAAGCATTTGTTAATGTCGGATCTTTCGGTTTTTGTTTTCTGTGCTTTCGTTATCGTTTGTTAAAACGATAACGAAAATACCTATAATTCGGACGAATGCACATGTCTAGTGATCAGTGACTCATAGTGGGACTGCAATATTGCGGCAGACATTCTGATACTTACTGACACTTTTGACAATTTTTTAGGGCTGTTACTGATTAAAATTTTCGTGTTCGATTAATCGTTTTTTTTAATCGATTAATCGACTAATTTCGATTAATTATAACACACATACATTTTTCGGATCACCACCATATATAGTCCCCACTGTAATATCCACAGACATCTCCCCCACTGTAATATCCACAGACATCTCCCCCACTGTAATATCCACAGACATCTCCCCCACTGTAATATCCATAGACATCTCCCCATTGTAATATCCACAGACATCTCGCCCACTGTACTATCCACAGACATCTCCCCACTGTAATATCCACAGACATCTCCCCACTGTAATATCCACAGACATGTCCCCACTGTAATCCACGGACATCTCCCCACTGTAATCTCCACAGACGCCTCCCCCACTGTAATATCCACAGACATCTCCCCCACTGTAATATCCACAGACATCTCCCCCACTGTAATATCCATAGACATCTCCCCACTGTAATATCCACAGACATCTCGCCCACTGTAATATCCACAGACATCTCCCCACTGTTCTCCACGGACATCTCCCCACTGTAATCTCCACAGACGCCTCCCCCACTGTAATCTCCACAGACATCTCCCCCACTGTAATCTCCGCAGACATCTCCCCACTGTAATATCCACAGACATCTCCCCCACTGTAATATCCACAGACCTCTCCCCCACTGTAATATCCACAGACATCTCCCCACTGTAATATCCACAGACATCTTCCCACTGTAATATCCACAGACATCTCCCCCACTGTAACATCCACAGACATCTCCGCTCTGTAATATCCACAGACACTGTAATATCCACAGACATCTCCCCACTGTAATATGGTCCACATCTCCCCCACTGTATAGGAAGATTAGTGCTTGCTTAGTCTTACCAGAGAAGCCGGCCGAACACAGCAGTTGAGGCCGGGTGATGACATCAGTGCACCGCTCTAGGCTCACCTAGGCCACTGCCGGGTGGACCAAGATGACCGCCGCTCCGGGAGCTAGGCCGAAGACGTGGCCTTTCCTATGGCCGAGGCAGCAGCAGAGCTCCACGGATCACGTAGTGTGCTGATCCGCATATGGTCACTCGTTCGGATCATGGGTCATTTACAAACCACTAGTACCAATCAAAAGAATTTTGATTGATCAAAAAAAATGTGATTGATCAAAAAAAATTAAAAATTAATCGAGGAATTAATCTTTAATTTCCACAGCCCTACAATTTTTGGGGACCAGTGACACTAATATAGTGATCAGTGCTAAAACATATCCACTGTCATTGTACTAATGACACTGGCTGGAAAGGGGTTAACATCAGGGCCGATCAGAGGCTTAAGTTTGTGCCTAGCCTGTGTTTTACTAAACTGTGGGAGGTGCTTTTACTAGGGGAAAACATGGATCCTAGTCCCTGCTTTGCAGAGACACAGGATCCAAACCTTTACTCCCGTCCTAAACCGCTGACAACAAAAGTGAGTATGCCCACAAATGTCCAAATTGGGCCCAAAGTGTTAATATTTTGTGTGGCCACCATTATTCTCCAGCACATCCTTAACCCTCTTAGGCATGGAGTTCACCAGAGCTTCACAGGTTGCCACTGGAGTTCTCTTCCTCTCCTCCATGAGCTGGTGGATGTTAGAGACCTTGCTCCCTTCTGCCTTCCATTTGAGGATGCCCCACAGATGCTCAATAAGCATTGAGGCGATTCAGTTTGCATTTGTAGCGCTATACAAGTTATTCACTCACTCACTCACTCACTCACTCACTCACTCACTCACTCACTCACTCACTCAATAAGGTTTAGGTCTGGAGACATGCTTGGCCAGTCCATCACCTTTGCCCTCAGCTTATTTAGCAAGGCAGTGGTCATACTGGAGGTGTGTTTGGGGTCATTATTATGATGAAATACGGTCCTGTGGCCCAGTCTCCGAATGGAGGGGATCATGCTCTGATTCAGTATGTCACAGTAAATATTTGCATTCATGGTTCCCTCAATGAACTGTAGCTCCCCAGTGCTGGCAGCACCCATGTAGCCCCAGACCATGACACTCCCACCACCATGCCTGACTGTAGGCAAGACACACTTGTTTTTGTACTCCTTACCTGGTTGCCGCCACACACGCTTGACACCATGTGAACCAAATTAGTTTATCTTGGTCTCATCAGACCACAGGACATGGTTCCAGTAATCCATGTCTTTCGTCTGCTTGTCTGTTTGCTTGCCTTCTTGTACATTATCTTTAGAAGAGGCTTCCTTCTGGGACGAAAACCATGCAGACATATTTGATGCCGTGTTAGGTGTATGGTCTGAGCACTGACAGGTTGACCCCCCACCCCTTCAACCTCTGTAGCAATCCTGGCAGCACTCATGCATCTATTTCCCAAAGACAACCTCTGGATATGATGCTGAGCATGTGTACTCAACCTCTTTGGTTGATTATGGCGAGGCCTGTTCTGAGTGAAACCTGTCCTGTTAAACCACTGTATGGCCTTGGCCACCATGCTGCAGCCCATTTTCAGAGTCTTGACAATCTTCTTATAGCCTAGGCCATCTTTATGTAGAGCAACAATTCTTTTTTTCTGATCCCCAGAGAGTTCTTTGCCATGAAGTGCCATGTTGAACCTCCAGTGGCCAGTATGAGAGAGTGACAGCGATAACACCAAATTTAACACACCTGCTCCCCATTCACACCTGAGACCTTGTAACACTAACGAGTCACATGACACCAGGGAGGGAAAATGGCTAATTGGGCCCAATTTGGACATTTTTACTTAGGGGTGTACTCACTTTTGTTGCCAGCGGTTTCGACATTAATGGCTGTGTGTTGAGTTATTTTGAGAGGACAGCAAATGTACACTGTTATACAAGCTGTACACTCACTTCTTTACACTGTAGCAAAGTGTAATTTCTTCAGTGTTGTCACATGAAAAGATATATTAAAATATTTACAAAAATGCGAGGAGTGTACTCAATTTTGTGAGATACTGTATACGTGAAACTGCAAGTCCGGGTATGAGGCACGAGTGCTGGCCGACGGCAGCTCACTTGCACTGTGATTCTACATAATTAGAATTTTTAATGGATATAGCCTCGTACACACGGCCGGTTTTCCAGACGGGAAGTTTTTTTCAAAATTGTCTGTCTTTTTTGTTTATAGCACAAAAAATAAAAACTGCAGAGGTGATCAAATACCACCAAAAGAAAGTTCTATTTGTGGGGGAAAAAAATACATACATTTTGTTTGGGTACAGCGTCGCACAACTGTGCAATTGTCAGTAAAAGAAACGCTGTACCATATCGCAAAAAAACAGCCTGGTCATGAAGAGGGGTAAATCTTCTGGAGGGCAAGTGGTTAAGGGTGTGGTGGTGGTGGGGGGGGTGTGTCCTATGCCTACATACTTTTGCTAATAGGTGTCTCTCGTTCCTTTCTCAAAAAGTTGGGAGGTATGCCTGAGATTGCATATAAGTAGATGGGCTGACTAAACTCTTTTAATCAGTTTATTGCAGCATGTGTATATGGGCACTAGTGTGTAATAAATCCACCTAGTAAACAAAGTGTTTTTTATTTCTTTCTTAACTTATTCTCAGGAAAGTAAAAGCTTATATGCATTGTTGTTGTTGTGAATGGTGACCTTATAGGTTGCCGTTTAATAAACACATTGAAAAATGTACCGATAATGCAGGGGGTCACATTTTGTAGACTATTTTCAAGTGCATGCAGTGTTAAAGACTACCGACAACAACGTACTGGAGGTCACATGTCACATTTGAAATGAATGATGTCAACGGGTATAAACAAGGCACACTTGTGAGCTTCAACTCCAGCAACCATTATTGAAGCAATTTGGTCAGTGAATAAAGCACAAATCCTCTGGTATTAAAACATGTTACATTCTTGAACAGAGCTGTGAATAAAACCCAGTAGTCAGGCAGCACTATGCCTGTAATGTGTCATTATTATTAGCAATATGTCTAGCATGTGGAGGAATGTTTAGTCCACAATCCCTACATTTTTAAAGGTTATCAATGAAATACCACAGCAAGGTGAATTACATAAAAATATTTTCTAGCCATTCCTCAAATCTCTGTCTAAGTTGGCATAGGGCTGCCAAGGCATGAACTTTTGACCGAAGCTTGGATTGCTAGGAAACACGTCCTGCTTGTTAGTTTCGGGTGACAGTTCACTGTACTAGAGATCCACTTGTGTCTAAAGAGGGGAGAAGGCAGGATGATATTAGCACTGTATTTTCACAGGAGCAAGAAATTCCATCTGTCTCAAATGTGTCTTGGCCCACTGCCTTATTTCTTGTCAAGCACATGACAGCCACAAAGCCTCCTATTTTTGTCTTGAAGAAGTAACTTAGATGAGCAAATGCCAGATCCAGGTTATAATTAGTTAGATGACTTAGAAAAGTACTTTCTGTTGATCCTAATAGGATGAAATCATTTAATAATCTACAATGGATAGTAAAGGTTCTTTAGCAATGTCACGTGCAATTTAGGCTGTGGTCTAAGGTATCCTTTGACATCCAGAGGAGAAATGTAGGCTGACAGCATGAGGCAATCAATGTCCCCAAATGTCATGTGACCTTAAGTGAGAGAATATGGAAACTTGGATAGCAACCGAATCCCGTCACTGATACTCTTGTTACATCAATATTAAAAGAGTAGTATGATGTTATAGCCCAAACATTTTTGTCTGACTGGAAACTCTTACTCATCTGAATTAATATATATCTATAACCTATTGTAGATTTTGCCAATTGTGGGCAATACTGGACAAAAGAAAGTTGATCTTTTGTAAGATTATAAATCCTCTGACCTGCCTCTTTTCTTCAAATTTTTAATGCAAAATTGTTTTGCCATATAATCAGTAATTCAAAGATCTGCAATAGCACAAGCTGCATACCTGACTAAAATAAACTATTGTATAGTGCACTGTGCATATAGACACTGCCATTTGTACCACCTTATTAAGCACATTTTTAATTGCATATTCATTAAAGAAATACAAAGAGGAATGATAGAAAGCAAAATGTCCAGTCCTGCTTCAGGCTTACAATCCCTTTACGCCTTTGACAATGGGAGCAAACTTCCACTGGTCAATGGCAGCTTCTTAATCCACTTCTAAATACAACATTAAGGAAGCCACTCTCCATTAACCACACATCCAGGAAGGATTTGCCCCCTTAATGACCAGGCCATTTTTTTTGCGATCCGTCACGGCGTAGTTTTAACTGACAATTGCGCAGTAATGTGACGCTGTATCCAAACAAAATTGATGTCCTTTTTTTTACCCACAAATAGAGTTTTATTATAATCACCTTTGTAGTTTTTATTTTTTTGCGCTATAAACAAAAAATAATTAAATTTTTTTAACTTTCTGCTATAATAACTATCCAAAAAACTAAATATAAAAAAAAATGTATATAGCAGTTTAGGCTCATATATATTCTTCTACATGGCGTATATTGATTGGCTTGTGTAAAAGTTATTGCGTCTATAAACTATGGGATAGATTTTTTTAAATTGTTTTTACTGGTATTTAAAGCTGCACCAGATTTTGTACTGTCCATTTTTAGTAAATCATCCTCCTTGTGTACATTTATTTAAGTCAATCCACCTCTACCACAATGCTTTTTTGTCCATCCATGTTGTTTTGAATAAGCTCCAGATAGAGTGAAAGGCGGGGGGGGGGTCATCCCTACTATTATTACAAATACCAATTTTTCACTTATAAGACAAAAATTAATTTTGGCTAAAGCTACATCTGAAAGAGGATACTTATTTTACCCACTGGGTATATATATATATATATATATATATATATATATATATATATATATATATATATATATATATATACACACACGTGTGTTTGAACTTAGCGGTGCACACCCTAATGCCATAGACTGCATACACCTATGGCTACTATTATTAGATGTAATAATAATTATAATTAAATAACCATTAGCTAGCCTCATTTATTAATAGTGATCTGTTGTCATTATATATTTTTAAGATAATATACAATTGGATTTAAGCCACTGACAGCACTGTAAATATTATTTCCCCACTCCACAAAAACTTGCACACAGATGATAAGCTGCACATCAATGGTCACAACCTTATTCTTTATGCATTAAAAAAGAAATAAAAAATTAAGATCCCCTGTCTTTTTTGCTGAATGGAAAAATTGGAACTTTGTCACATTTTACCTGTATAAGGAAACTCTGACAAGCTACTCACCTTGTGGGATATAAATCCTCAAAAGGAAGACAAAAATGTTGTTGGGCCCAATGGCACAGAACAAGGGGCCACATATACTGGGAAATATACATGTACAGTGCCTTGAAAAAGTATTTCTACCACCTGAAATTTTCCACATTTTGTCATGTTACAACCAAAAACGTATATGTATTTTATTGGGATTTTATGTGATAGACCAACACAAAGTGGCACATAATTGTGAAGTGGAAGGAAAATGATAAATAGTTTTTAACAAAGAAGTGTAAAGTGCATTTGTGTTCATCCTCCCGGAGTCAACACTTTGTAGAACCACCTTTCACTGCAATTACAGCTGCAAGTCTTTTTGGGTTTATCTCTACCAGCTTTGCACACTAGAGAGTGACATTTTTGCCCCTTCTTCTTTGCAAAATAGCTCAAGCTCTGTCAGATTGAATGGAGAGCATCTGTGAACAGTAATTTTCAAGCCTTTCCACAGATTCTCAATTGGATTTAGGTCTGGACTTTGACCGGGCCATTCTAACACATGAATGTGCTTTGATAAAAAAAAAAAAATCTTTGTAGCTTTGGCTGTATGTTTAGGATTGTTATCCTGATGGAAGGTGAGCCTCCATCCCAGTCTCAAGTCTTTTGCAGACTCTAATGCTGTGTACACACGATCGTTTTTTCTGATGAAAAAAGTCAGATGGACTTTTTTCATCGGAAAAAAACGATCGTGTGTGGGCCCCATCGGACTTTTTTCCATCGGTGTAAAAAAATAGTACATGTTTTACATTTTTCAGATGAAAAAAAAAACGATAGGAAATTCCGATTGTCTGTGTGGAACTCCATTGGAGAAAAATCCACTCATGTTCAGAATCAAGTCGACGCATGCTCAGAAGCATTAAACTTCCCTTTTCTCGGCTCGTCATAGTGTTTTTTCGTCACTGCATTTTGGACGGTAGGAATTTAGTCTGAAAGGTGTGTAGGTAAGACTGATGAAAGTCAGATTCATCGGAATTCTGATGAAAAGTTCCATCAGAAATCCGATCGTGTGTACACGGCATAACAGGTTTTCTTCTAAGATTGCCCTGTATTTGGCTCCATCCACCTTCCCATAAACTCTGACCAGCTTCTCTGTCCCTGCTGAGGAATAGCATCCCCACAGCATGATGCTATATCACCACTATGTTCGGTGTTAATTCTCCACCACACATAGCGTTTTGCTTTTAGGCCAAAAAGTTCAATTTTAGTTTCATCTGACCAGAGTACCTTCTTCAACATGTTTGCTGTGTCCCCCACATGGCTTCTCGCAAACTGCAAACAGAACTTCTTATGACTTTCTTTTAACAATGGCTTTCTTCTTACCACTCTTCCATAAAGGCCAGATTTGTGGAGTGCACGACTAATAGTTGTCCTGTGGACAGATTCTCCCACTTGAGCTGTGGATCTCTGCAGCTCCTCCAGAGTTACCACGGCCCTCTTGCCAGCTTCTTTGATTAATGCTCTCCTTGACAGGCTTTCAGTTTTGGTGGACGACAATGTCTTGGTAGGTTTGCAGTTGTGCCATACTCTCCATTTTTTGGATGATGAATTGAAGAGTGCTCTGTTAGATGTTCAAAACTTGGGATATTTTTTATAACCTAACCCTGCTTTAAACTTCTCCACAACTTTATCCCTGACCTGTCTTGTGTGTTTCTTGACCTTCAAGATGCTGTTAGTTCACTAAGGTTCTCTAGAGAGCTCTGAGGGCTTTACAGAACAACTGTATTTATACTGAGATTAAAGGGGACTGAATACAAATCCATACCACACTTTTCAGATATTTATTTGTAAAAAAAATTGAAAACTTCACAATTATTTGCCACTCTGTGTTGGTCTATCACATAAAATCCCAATAAAATACATTTTTTTCAAGGTACTGTAATCTAATCAATAAGGGCGCCAAACACCTGTTTTGAAAATCCAAAATCATATAAATATTCAACCAGAAACAGCAAGAAAGGAAACAAGCCACAATGAATAGATGAAGGAATTTAATAGGTATTTACTTGTTTTTTAACAGAATCATTACACTATTCTGTTTGTCTACCTTGCAGACATTAATTTTAGGCAAAACATTTTTTTTCCTTTACAACTCCTTTAAGCTGAATCTGATCATCTTGTTATTTCAGGTTTTTTCAGCTTCTTAATTTTCCAAATATTTGGAAAATTTGTTGTTGAGGGAAGAAGTGAAAAGCCATCATTCCTAATATAGTACCCAAGACTATAAAAAAAAAATGTAAATGGGACCTTTTCGGGGCGTCAACAACTTCAATGGTGTATAAAAGAGTATGTTTTATTGAAACAAGTTAAAAATATTCCTTCCTAACTTGTTTTCTATAAAATATACTCTTTTATATATCATTGATGTTGTTGATGCCCCCCTAAAAAGTCCCATTTAGAGGGTTTCTCTAGTCTTAGGTACTTCATTTTTCGAAATTATATTTTAAACATTTTTTATAATAACTTTTTTATATATTGTATTTTATTTGACAAAATCAGAGCCAATTTTGACTTTAAAATATAATTTTGTATAATACAAATCTAAGGAATCTGTATAATATAAGATGTCCATAAATAATGATGATATCAAAAAAGACAGTACTAAAATGATTAAACAGCAATTATTATTATTTATTATTAAAAATTATTATTTGTTTTTGGTGCAGTGAACTTTAATATTTAAAGACGGTCAGTGCTGAGCATTTTCTGCAGCTAGCAAAACATTTGTTTTACTCATTTATTGACCATTAAAAAAAAAGATAATACAAACACATGATTTTGCTGACTTAGGACCTGCAGTATCAAACTTCTTATCTTTAGTTTTTTTAAATGACATTTTTGATGCCAAATTTATATACCTGAGTGATATTTCATGACCACTGAGTTTTTGTTTTGTGATAAAAAAAACAAACGTATGCAATAAAAAAAAAAAATGTTTTTATAAATGTTGGTCAAAAAGTATTCTGCTGCATGTCTTTGGTAAAAAAAAAATCATCAAAATAAGGGCATATTGATTGGTTTGTGTGACAGTTATAACGTCTACAAACTTTGGGATATATACTGTAATTCTTTTTCATACCACTAATGGCAGTGATCTGAATCTAACTGACATAGGGGGAACTGACTAACTGCTGCTGACATCGGCAATGACATCAATACAGTGATCAATGCTAATAATATGCACTGTCACTGTACTAATGACACTGGGTAGGAAGGGGTAAACATCTAGGGGGATCACAGGGTTAAATGTGTGCTTAGCCACTTCAGCCCCTTAATTACCAGGCCATTTTTTGCGACACAGCACTGAGTTACTTTAACCCCCTTGGCGGTATTCCCGAGTCTGACTCGGGGTTAGATTTCAATACCAAAAGCGGTATCCCCCAGCCAGACTCTGGGCCGCCTCGCAGCATCCACAGGCACAAGTTACTTACCTGGATCCTGCGATGCATCCCCGCTGTGTGTGCGAGCGGCGTCCTCGCTCGATTCATACAGTGCCTGTGTGACGCCGATCTCCGTTCCCTGCGACGTTACGACGCACGGGGGCGGAGAACGGCGCCAAATTCAAAAAAGTAAATAAACACAATACATACAGTATACTGTAATCTTACAGATTACAGTACTGTATGTAAAAAAAATACACACCCCCTTGTCTCTAGTGGTCTGCCCAGTGTTCTGCATGTACTTTTATAAAATAAAAACTGTTCTTTCTGCCTGCAAACTGTAGATTGTCCATAGCAACCAAAAGTGTCCCTTTATGTCAAAAGTGTTTTTAGAGCAGCTAGAAAACAGCGATAATAAATTATAATCACTTGCAGAATTGAGCGATAGTGATTTGTGGGGAAATTCGTCATAGTCTCCATTCACATCTAGGCAACAAAACGCCCGACGCCGGACGCTTGTGCCGCGGGAAATTCCCATTGCTGTCTATGGAGATGGTTCACATCTCATAGACGCCGTACGCCTGTCGCCTGAAAAAAAGTCCCGGACCCTTTTTTTCAGGCGACATTGGCGTTCGCCCATTGACAGTAATGGGCAGAATTTGAAAAAAAAAGAAAAAAAGATACACTATCCGCGGCAAAATACGCCGCGTACGCGGCGTTGCTTGTCGCGGAGGTGTGAATGGAGCCATAAAATAATAAAAGTAATGACAGCGACAACTGAGCAAATTTCAGTGTTTTTGATTTGATTACATTATTGAATATTTTTTTTTTATAATTACATTATTATTTGTTATAATTATTTATAGTTATTTATTATATTATAATTTATGATTTTGTGTTTCAAACTTTATCATACCGGGGATGTCTACTAGACTCTGGTTTGGACAGATTTAAGTGAGTTATTCCTAAGAATTACAGGCCTACAAAAACACCAAATTTCCATGCAAAATAATTGTACCGCTTTTGGTACAAAATTCCAGACATACCGCCAGGGAGGTTAACTGACAATAAAATTGATTTCTTTTTTCCCACAAATAGAGCTTTCTTTTGGTGGTATTTTATCACCTCTGCTGGTTTTATTTTTTTTGCGCTATAAACAAAAAAGAGGGACAATTTAAAAAAACTATATTTTTTACTTTCTGCCTTAAAACATATCAAATAAAAAAATGTAAATTTTTTTATTTCTTCATCAATTTAGACCAATATGTATTCTGCTACATAAATCCCAAGAAGCGTATATTGATTGATTTGCACAACAGTTATCACTGCTACAAACTATGGGATATTTTTATGGCATATTTTTTTTACTAGTAATGACAGCGATCAGTGATTTTTAGTGGGACTGCAACATTGTGGTGAACAAATCGGACACCTAACTGACACTTTTGAATTTTTTTTGAACCAGTGACTTTATTACAGTGATCAGTGCTAAAAAAATATGCAGTGTCAATGTACTAATGACACTTTTCAGGGAAGTGGTTAACATCAGGGGTCAATCAAAGGGTTAAGTGTGCTCCTAGCTGGTGCTTGCTTACTGTGTGGGGGATGGTCTGACTGAATGAAGCAGGATCTCCATCTTCATCACTGTCAGAACGGCAATCTGCCTTGTTTACATAAGCAGATCACCGTTCTGCCTCTCTGGGGAACGATCGAGGATGGCCGCTAGACCCGCTGATTGGCATCCCCTGTGCCACTGGCGGTGTGCACACACCACCCAGTGCCTATTGCACGAAATCACGTACAGGTATACCTGATTTCGTGCAATAGAGCTGACCTGCTGCCATAAATATGTAGTAGGCAGTTGGAAAGTGGTTAACTATGTGAATGTGAGTAATATGTGCTGCTTTTATTAAGTGTTTAACAGGGAATAAAAAACAGCAAGATCCCCTGTCAGTGAACAGAGCTCTGTATTGTTTACAATCATAGAGCTTTGTTCCGTGAATCACTGAGCCAATCATTAGCCAAGACCTGCTGATCGGTTCACATATTAGGTACGTGATCCAGTGCACAGAGGCCGCTTTGCCATTTTAGTCAGTCGGCAAGTGGATACTGATGTGAGGGTATAGCACTTTTTTATTTTATAAATATAGGTGGTGGTACACTAAGTTTTCCAGGGGGGTAGTATATTATCCTCTGTTTATGTATAGGTGGTGTATGAGGAAAAGTGCACGGTTGCACTTATATAGCATCGCCTATAGCGGTCCCCATTCCTATAGGCTAAGCAAGCCTGTCCTACTAGTTTTCGGCTGTCCCCATGAATACTATATTCCAGCCCTCAAAATTTCCACTCGCCTACTAGCATTTGGCGAGTGGATTTAAGCTGGGGGCAAGTGATGACAGGGCTGCATGACCAATCTTCCTCCAATCTGTGCCTACACTTAGAGTCCCGATGAGATTGGCGGCCGAAGAGGAAAGGTGCATGCTCTGGAAAAGTAGTCTGTTGAGCCGCGCACAGGCAGAGAAGTACACAAGGGCTCTCCTTACAATTCTCATTAAGCCATGGGACCTAACAGTATGACCTCTCTGAGCCTGCCCCCCTCCCCCGGGCCCCGACCAATGTAGCTGGAGAGCAGAAAGTAATGAGTGAAGTGGAGGATTGCAAAAATTACCACTCCGGTGCAGCGCTCACTGAAAGTTGCCCTGACATGAGAGCGGCAGCCTTCTAGTTTGTGCAATTTTCTTCTCCTTGTGCTCTATGTAAGTGTCCAACAGTTTAACCTGAGCACTGTGAACAGACTGGTCTCAATGTGTGCTGTGCGCTGTCAGTGTGCGCTGTGCTATGGTGTCAATGGCTGTGCAGTTGTGTGGATCTCAGCGCTGGATTGTACTCCCTCCCGCTGTGCGGCAGCTCCTCTCTGCCAGCCTGAATAAAAGGGGGAAGTGGGGACATGCAAGCGTGGAGCCGCACACACAGGCTCCTGATGATGAGATGAATGGGAGAGAGAGAGAGGATGGATGGGAGTTGCAGAGGAGACAGTAAGAGAATGGGGAAGAGACCCAGTTCTAGTGCCCTATCCCTCTGGTCTGCCCCCAGTGCCCTGTCCCTCTGGTCTGCCCCCAGTGCCCTGTCCCTCTGGTCTGCCCCCAGTGCCCTGTCCCATTTTGTTAAAGTTGTTGTTGGTAATATTGAATTTTGTAACTTGATTCTGCATAAAACATTGTCATTCCATGAGATAATCTACGAGGGCGTGTTTACGGGTGCAATTAGGCGCAGGGCATTGTATGAATTAGGTGGGGCAACTGGTGGCGAGTAACTCTTGAGGCCTGGCTAGTAGCTCAGGACTTGAAATTTTGAGCCCTGCTATATTCATTGGTCAGGCAGTATCAGAGGCTGATCAAAGGTGAACAAAAGAGTCCCTGAGGGTCCAGGAGGGCAGTTATCAGCATTGGATGGCTGAGACTGAGAAACAAAGTCAGTGGGATGTACAGATGGGTCAGTTCAGGTGGCAGGCAGAGACATGGTCAGCAAACAGGCAAGGAATTGGTCACACTGAGACTGGTATGGCAGTGATCAGGACTGCACTGAACTGGCACTAGTGTCAATGTACTTCTAGGAGTACTGCTGACTTACACTGGTCTGGTAACAATGGGACTGCAATCAGAAACACTGTTGCTGACTTACACCGATTTGATTTTACCAGTGGCAGTGTCCAGCTACCTATGCCTGTTTGACAATTTTGAAAATGGCCAGAATTGATTTTCAAGACTCACCCCCATAGACTTCAGTGGGGTTTGTTTTCAAGTTTGAGCTTTTCTGACTTCACGCAGGATTCAATAATCCCCCCAAGACTTAAAACTGAGCACATTCACTTAATCCTCTTTGTAAACCTGTGAACATCACACTTGCTGTTCTAGTTTAGCTTTCCTTTTACTGAAGAGAGTCATGATGGGCACATTGGGCAGATTTTCTATCTTTATTATATGGGGAGAGGGCAAATTTGTAGTTTACAGAAGATAACTTGGAAGGAAGATAATATTGTTTTTTACATTACATTTTTATTCGAATTATTAGAAGAGTACAAAGTGGGCGCATGCACGCTATAGTAGTAAAGGTGAAAACAAAGAACCATGGGCCAGATCCACAAAAACCTGACGTAACTTAAAAAATCCAATTTAAGTTACACTGCCTTAAAGTTTCTACCTAAGTGCCTGATCCACAAAGCACTTATCTAGAAATTTCAGGCTGTGTAACTAAAATTCCGCCGGCGCAAGGCGTTCCTATTCAAATGGGGCGAGTCCCATTTAAATGAGGCGCGCTCCCGCGCCGGCCGTACTGCGCATGCGCGAAGTTACGTTACGCCGAGTTTTGAGGATCGCGACGGCTTAAAAAAGTTGCGTCGGGGAAAAAAAAAAATGACAGCGGCATGCATTCCTGAGGGAGAACTCCATGCCAATTTTCAAAGAAAAAACCGGCATGGGTTCCCCCCCCAGGAGCATACCAGGCCCTTAGGTCTGGCATGGGTTGTAAGGAGACCCCCCCCACGCCGAAAAATTGACGTAGGGGGTCCCCCTACAATCCATACCAGACCCGTATCCAAAGCACGCTACCCGGCCGGCCAGGAAAGGAGTGGGGACGAGCGAGCGCCCCCCTCCTGAGCCGTGCCAGGCCGCGTGCCCTCAACATGGGAGGGTTGGGTGCTCTGGGGCAGGGGGGTGCACTGCGGGCCCCCCCACCCCAGAGCACCCTGTCCCCATGTTGATGAGGACAGGACCTCTTCCCGACAACCCTTGCCATTGGTTGTCGGGGTCTGCGGGCGGAGGCTTATCGGAATCTGGGAGTCCCCTTTAATAAGGGGGCCCCCAGATACCGGCCCCCCACCCTAAGTGAATGGATATGGGGTACATCGTACCCCTATCCATTCACCTGTAGGCAAAAAGTAAAAGTTAATAAACACACAACACAAGGCTTTTTAAAATATTTTATTATTCTGCTCCGGATGCCCCCCTGTCTTCGTTATTAGCTCAATTAGCAGGGGGGGCTTCTTCTTCCGCTCTCCGGGGGTCTTCCACTCTCCGGGGGTCTTCCGCTCTCCGGGGGTCTTCTCCGCTCTCCGGGGGGGGCTTCTCCGGACTCCGGGGGGCTTCTTCCATCTTCTCCCCTCTTCCGCTCTTGACTCGGCGAACCCCGGTTCTTCTGCAGCTCTCCGGTGCCTTCTTCTTCAGCGCTGGCTGCCTGCTATGTTTGTGTGTTAGCTCGATTTCAAACAGGCAGCCGGCGCGGTCTTCTGTGGCGTCAGGGTCTTCTGGTCTTCTGTTCTTCCGATGTTGCCTCGTCGCCTGTTGTCGCTGTAATGATGGAAGCGCGCCTTGCATCACATTTATATAGGCATCACCGTCCCATCATGCTCCGGTAGGTACCCACGTGGTGGGTGCACGTGGGTAGGCACCCACCACGTGGGTACCTGCCGGAGCATGATGGGCTGGAATGGGCTTTTACAAGGTGTGACTAGTTTACACTTTGTAGAACCAGCCCTAATTTTACACTTGCAAAATAACACTTACGGCGCAAAAATGAAGCTAGAAAGCTTTGTGGATCGCCTTAAGTGCTAATTTGCATACTAGCAACGGCATTTCGACTCGAAATGCCCCCAGCGGCGGATGCGGTACTGCATCCTAAGATTCGGCAGTGTAATTCAATTACACATGCCGGATCTTCTGTCTAACTTTGGAAAAAGCCTTTTGAGGATCGTTTCCAAAGTTACACACAGACTGAACAGCAGTTAAGTCGGAGTATCTCTTTTGAGGATCTGGCCCCATAAAACTACATTGTGAGTATACAGTGATATTCGCATATGACACTGGAACATGGGAGAACAGAACCAAGCCAACACAAGCAGGATCAACATCATGGGCCAAATCCTCAAAAAAGCTGCCTAACTTAACTTTCAGCAGTTAAGTTACACTGACTTAAAATTTCTACCTAAGTGCCTGATCCACAAAGCACTTACCTAGAAATTACACGCCGTGTAACTTAAGTGCCTCCGTCGCAAGGCGGTCCTCCTCTCCGGGGGGCGTTTAAAATTTAAATGAGGCGCGCTCCCGCGCCGGCCGTACTGCGCATGCGTGTGATGTAATTTTCCCGACGTGCAGCGTGCGAACGTAATTTACGGTGGGCTTTGTGGATTGCGACGGGACACTAAAGGAATGATGGAAGCGTGCCTTGCATCCCATTTATATAGGCATCACCGTCCCATCATGCTCCGGTAGGTACCCACGTGGTGGGTGCCTACCCACGTGCACCCACCACGTGGGTACCTACCGGAGCATGATGGGACGGTGATGCCTATATAAATGGGATGCAAGGCGCGCTTCCATCATTGCAGTGAGAAGAGGCGTCGAGTCAACATCGGAAGAAGGGAGAAGAAGACCATGACATCACAGAAGACCGCGCTGGCTGCCTGTTAGTAATTGAGCTAACACACGAAGATAGCAGGCAGCCAGCGCTGAAGAAGAAGGCACCGGACAGCTGCAGAAGAACCGGGGTGCGCCGAGTCAACAGCGGAGAGCGGCGAAGATAGAAGAAGACCCCCGGAGAGCGGAGAAGACCCCCCCCGGAGAGCGGAAGAAGAAACCCCCCCCCGGAGAGCGGAGAAGACCCCCGGAGAGTGGAAGAAGAAGCCCCCCCTGGTATTAGAGCTAATAAAGAAGACAGGGGGGGCAGACTAATAAATTATTTTAAAAACCCTTGTGTTGTGTGTTTAATAACTTTAACTTTTTGCCTCCAGGTGAATGGGTAGGGGTACGATGTACCCCATATCCATTCACTTAGGGTGGGGGGCCGGTATCTGGGGGCCCCCTTATTAAAGGGGACTCCCAGATTCCGATAAGCCCCCGCCCGCAGACCCCGACAACCAACGGCAAGGGTTGTCGGGAAGAGGTCCTGTCCTCATCAACATGGGGACAGGGTGCTCTGGGGTGGGGGGGCCCGCAGTGCGCCCCCCTGCCCCAGAGCACCCAACCCCCCCATGTTGAGGGCATGCGGCCTGGCACGGCTCAGGAGGGGGGGGTGCTCGCTCGTCCCCACTCCCTTTCCTGACCGGCCGGGTAGCGTGCTTTGGATACGGGTCTGGTATAGATTGTAGGGGGACCCCCTACGTCGAATTTTCGGCGTAGGGGGGTCTCCTTACAACCCATACCAGACCTAAGGGCCTGGTATGCTCCTGGGGGGGAACCCATGCCGGTTTTGATTTTACAAATTGCCGTGGAGTTCTCCCTCAGGAATGCATACCAAATGCCGTCGCTTGAATGTGCTTTTACATGGTGTTACTAACTTTACACCATGTAAAAGCAGCCCTAATTTTACACTTGCAAACTAAAACTTACGGCGAAAAAACGAAGCTGAAAAGCTTTGTGGATCGCCCTAAGTGCTAATTTGCATACCAGAAGCGGCATTTCGACTCGAAAAAGGCCCACAGCGGTGGATGCGGTACTGCATCCTAAGATCCGGCAGTGTAAGTCCCTTACAGATGTCGGATCTTCTGCCTAACTTTGGAAAACTGATTCTGTGGATCAGTTCCAAAGTTAGAACCAGGGATACGACGGCTTACGCCGGCGTATCCCTTTTGAGGATTTGGCCCCATATTCGTAGGTTAACTTGGTAAAAGAAGAAAGATAGGAAGACTATTGGATACCAAGAAACAATGTCTGAGTAAGCACATTTTATGAGTAACACCAATACAGCAAGTGTAAACATCTTTGGAACACCTATGAAATACTAAGGTTGGTACTAATGCCTTGTACACACGATCAGAATTTCCGATGAAAAAAGTCAGATGGAATTTTTTCATCGGATATTCTGACCGTGTGTGGGCCCCATCAGACTTTTTTCTGTTGGAGTTTAGAAATAGAACACGTTTTATTTTTTTTCTGATTGAAATTCCGATCGTCTGTGTGGAACTCTGACAGAAAAAAAAAAACCTGCATGTTCAGAATCAAGTCGACGCATGCTCGGAAGCATTGAACTTCATTTTTCTCGGCTCGTCGTAGTGTTTTACGTCACTGCATTTTGGACGGTCGGAATTTGGTCTGACAGTGTGTATGCAAGACAGCTTGAATGGAATTCCGACGGAAAATTCCATTAGACTCTATCCCATCGGAAATTCCGATCATGTGTGCAGGGCATAAGAATATATTGAAGGGGGGGGGGGGGATAAAATGCTCGCTAAGCATTCTGAGTGGTTCAACCACTTGTTTTCGAATTTCAGTTTAAAACACAAGATGAATACATTTCTACTAAAATCAACAGGTGTTTTCTGTACTTGCTGGAAGATGTTCTTAGCATGACAAGCAGTTTAGATATCCCTTAATCTTTTTCCTTAAATGTAACATTGTCGTTTCAATGATTTGGTGACAATGTTGGTATTGACATGCATTACATGAGTCTTGAAGTTATGCAAGTAGGAATGTAGCCAAATAAGTATAGTCCTCGAAATGTAGAACATGTTTATTGAACCATGTGTTCACAGCCTGATGGTGTTTGTAAAAATGTTGAATGCCTCTAAATAACCCATGGCCACACACATATGCATTGCAAGGCAAGGGAAAACACAGGATTTTCATGCTTGGAATTCCAGACACACCTTTGGTCAAAACAAAACATCTGTGGTAAGATGCTCATTTACAAATGGCATAAGTGTAGAATGTCAATTCATACAAACACTGAAGGATTTTGATAAAAAATGTAATTGCAATTAGAAATTTTGCACCTTTACTGCATCATTGTCACTACCAACTACTAATTAAATGTTAAAAAAAACATATAAATTACACTTAATCATACCCATTACAAATCAATTATTCACTGTGAGTATTATTTACTGAAGCTGGAGAGTGCAAAATCTGGTGCAGCTCTGCATGGTAGCCAACCAGCTTCCAACTTCTGCTTGTTCAATTAGGCTTTGACAATAAAACCTGAAAGCTGATTGGTTTCTATGCAGAGCTGCACCAGATTTTGCATTCTCCAGTTTTAGTAAATCTTCCTCTAAGTAGGAAGGAGTGGAAAATGTTTACTTAGGTTAGTGAATAAAATGAACAAAGCTGTGATTAGCTTTCCCAAATTATCATTTTGCTACTCTCCATATACATAAATGTAAACATCGTTTTCCTTATTTCCTAAGCTAAGTAAACATTATCTACACAAAAAAATCAACCCTTAGTGTCGGTTCACACAGGGGCAACACGACTTTTTAGGGCGACTTTGGGAGTCAACTTGAACACGACTCGAGTACGAATCACAACGCGACTTCAGCGTGACTTACAACGCGACTTGAAGTCGCCTCCAGGAGGGGGAACTCCACGCCAAATTTTATATAAAAAACGGCATGGGTTCCCCCTCCAGGAGCATACCAGGCCCTTAAGGTCTGGTATGGATTTCAAGGGGAACCCACTATACTGAAAAAACGGCATGGGGGTCCCCCCCAAATCCATACCAGACCCTTATCCAAGCATGCAGACCAGCCGGTCAGGAAAGGGGGTGGGGACGAGCGAGCACCCCCCCTGAACCATACCAGGCGGCATGCCCTCAACATGGGGGGGTGGTTGCATTGGGGCAGGGGGGCGCCCCCCACTCCAAAGCACCTTGTCCCCATGTTGATGGGGACAAGGGCCTCTTCCCGACAACCCTGGCCGTTGGTTGTCGGGGTCTGCGGGCGGGGGGCTTATCGGAATCTGGGAGCCCCCTTTAATAAGGGAGGCCCCAGATCCCAGCCCCCCACCCTATGTGAATGAGTATGGGGTACATCGTACCCCTACCCATTCACCTGGTGGAAGAAAAATGTCAATAAAAAACACACTACACAGGTTTTTAAAGTAATTTATTAGGCAGCTCCGGGGGTCTTCTTCCGACTTCAGGGGGTCTTCCGACTTCTCCCTTCTGCCAGGCACCACCGCTGTCTTCTTCCAGCTCTTTTACCAGTGGGGGCTCGGTCTTCTCCCTTCTTCCGACTTCGGGGGGTCTTCTTCCAACTTCTCCGCTCTCTTCTTCCACTCTCCGGTTCTTTCTCCCTTCTACCGGGCACCACCGCTGTCTTCTTCCAGCTCTTTTACCAGCGGGGGCCCGGTCTTCTGCGTCGCCTTCTTCCCTCTTCTCTTCTTCGATGTTGACTCAGCGCTCCCTTCCGCTGTAATGCCGGGTGTGCGGTGCGCAACGATTTATATTGGCCTCTTATGACATCACAGTCCCAGCATGCTCCGGGTGGTGATGACATAATTACTCCGCCGCCTTATATCGTCACCACCCGGAGCATGCTGGGACTGTGACGTCATAAGAGACCAATATAAATTGTTGCGCACCGCACACTCGGCATTACAGCGGGAGGGAGCGTCGAGTCAACATCGAAGAAGAGAAGAGGGAAGAAGGCGACGCAGAAGACCGGGCCCCCGCTGGTAAAAGAGCTGGAAGAAGACAGCAGTGGTGCCCGGCAGAAGGGAGAAAGAACCGGAGAGCAGGAGAAGAGAGCGGAGAAGTCGGAAAACCCCCCCAAAGTCGGAAGAAGACCACCTGAAGACGGAAGAAGGGAGAAGACCGGACCCCTGCTGTTAAAAGAGCTAGAAAAAGACAGCGGTAATGCCCGGCAGAAGGGAGAAGTCGGAAGACCCCCGAAGTCAGAAGAAGACCCCCGGAGCTGCTTAATAAATTACTTTAAAAACAGTAGTGTGTAGTGTAGTGTAGTGTGTTTTTTTATTGACATTTTTCTTCCACCAGGTGAATGGGTAGGGGTATGATGTACCCCATACTCATTCACATAGGGTGGGGGGCCGGGATCTGGGGCCCAGATTCTGATAAGCCCCCCGCCCGCATCAACATGCCCCAAAGCACCCACCTCCCCATGTTAAGGGGAAAGCCGCTTGGTACGGTTCAGGAGGGGTTGGCGCTCGCTCGTCCCCACCCCCTTTCCTGACCGGCCAGTCTGCGTGTTAGGATAAGGGTCTGGAATGGATTTGGGGGGTCCCCCATGCCGTTTTTTCGGCATAGGGGGTTCCCCTTGAAATCCATACCAGACCTAAGGGCCTGGTATGCTCTTGGAGGGGGAACCCATGCTGGTTTTTTATTTAAAATTTGGCGTGGAGTTCCCCTGTGGGAGGGAGGGGTTTGCCTTAGAACAGGTTCACACTGGGGCGACTTCCTGTAAAGTTGCATCACTGTGAATGAGGATCCGACTTGGAGGCGACTTCCATTGAAATTAATGGGTACAAGTCGCCTACAAGTCGGATTGAAGTAGTACAGGAACCTTTTTTCAAGTCAGAGCCACTGCAGTAGTGTGCATTAAGATGGCTCCATTCACTTACATTCATTTCTTCATGCAGCACGACTTGAGGTGACTAGGGGCAACCTGGGGTGACCTGAACTCGGATGCCAGGTTGCCCCTGTGTGAACCAGCTCTAATGGCTTTGTAGACCATCCTTACAAAAATATATACATTTGTATTGTTTGGACAGGCTTTACAATCCTTATTTAATTTGTAACTCATAAATTGTGTAAATCTTGTATTAGACCTGCCCTACTTTTCAAAATACATAGAAAAAAATAATAATGAACAATTGCATATGAAGAGTAAAAGAAACATTTAAAAACAGAAAAGGAGCAAGGAGGTGTGGGAAGTTAATTAAGACTTTTTACCGCATGCAGTTTTTTTCCAAAATATGTGGTATTTATCTCATGAAACCATGCTGTATTTTATCTCATGTGATATCCAGTGGGATGAATACAGCGGGGAAGGATTAGAATCCCTGTCAATTTTTATTTCCAATAAAGAGGTAAAATGGCTGAGACTGTAGAAATATGCCAAGATAAATTAAGTAAATAGAAAATATTTTTTATAAATGTCAAATATTGAATGAAAATAGTATAAAAAATTCACACACATTTACAGTATAAATACCTTTCTTCCATCAATAAAAAATATATTGTTGTCATAATGCACTGCAAAGTTGCAGTGCAATAAAGGCTGCTGATTGGCCAAAGCATGCACCTGACCTGTATGCTTTGGCCAATCACAGCACAATGTACAGTGAGAGCCATAATTGGCCAAAGGCAGGGTGCCTTTGGCCAATCATGGCTCAGGGGCTAAGTCCACACCCCACATTATATAAGGCTGCTTACACGGCAGCCGTGTATAGTGTGTATTAATGGAGAGAGATTAAGCAGGGTAGTTAGTGTGGATTGAGTGTGCAATCAGCGTAGTTTATATAACTGAGTGCAGAGTATATAGTGCAGTCAGTGTAGTGTAGTGTATAGAATGCAGTGCAAAGTATATAGTGCAGTCAGTGTAGTGTATATAATGCAATGCAGAGTATATAGTGCAGAGTATATAATACAGTGCAGTGCAGAGTATATAGTGCAGTGCAGAGTATATAACAGTGCAGAGGATATAGTGCAGTGCACAGAGCTCCCCTGCCCCAATGCACCCACCCCCTATGATAAAGGCATGTGGCCTGGTATGGTTCAGGAGAGGGGGGTGCTCGCTCGCCCCCCTTTTCCTGACCTGCCAGGTCAGATAAGGGTCTCTGATAAGGGTCTAGTATGGGTTTCTGGGGGGACCCCAAGCCTTTTTTTTATTTGGCATGGGGTTCCCCTTAAAATCCATACCAGACCCGAAGGGCCTGGTATGGACTGGGGGGGGGGACGCCGTTGTTTTCATTTCTTTAATCTATATTGCCGGGAGCCAGCAATACATTAAAGCCGTGAACAAGTTTAAATTACGATACATTTTTTCCTTTAAAAATGTAATTAGATGCGCTACTTTACAGGCAGACTAAGGGAACCCATATGCACAATATTTAAAGGAATATTTGATTTTTATTGTTTCACTTTAAGCATCATTAAAATCACTGTTCCTTTAAAAATGATCATTTTAAAAACGTTTTGCATTGATACATGTCCCCTGGGGCAGTACCAAGGTCCCCATACACTTTTTATGGCAACTATTTGCATAAAAGCCTTTAAAATGAGGACTTTTGATTTTTCATGTTTGTGTCCCATACACTTTAATAGAGTTTGCATGTTTGCTAGAACTTTTTGCCTGTTCGAGATTTTCTGTCGCAAACCAAACCGGGGGTGATCGGCCCATCCCTATGTGTGGTTCTTGATACGATTTTTGTTTTATATTTAACATTTAAAAATATATTTTGTATTTACTTAAAGGGGTTGTGAAGGTAAAACAAATTTTCCCTAAATCGCTTCCTTTACCTTAGTGCAGTCCTCCTTCACTTACCTCATCCTTCGATTTTGCTTTTAAATGTCCTTATTTCTTCTGAGAAATCCTCACTTCCTGTTCTTCTGTCTGTAACTCCACACAGTAATGCAAGGCTTTCTCCCTTGTGTGGAGTGTCGTGATCGCCCCCTCCCTTGGACTACGGGAGAGTCAGGACGCCCACTAACACACAGCTCCTTTCTCTATCTGCAACGTAGAGAGCGTCCTGACTCTCCTGTAGTCCAAGGGAGGGGGCGAGCACGACACTCCACACCAGGGAGAAAGCCTTGCATTACTGTGTGAAGTTACAGACAGAAGAACAGGAAGTGAGGAATTCTCAGAAGAAATAAGGACATTTAAAAGCAAAATGGAAGGATGAGATAAGTGAAGGAGGACTGCACTAAGGTAAAGGAAGCTATTTAGGGGAAAAAATTGTACCTTTACAACCCCTTTAAAGTTTTTTTTGTTTTGGATAGGGTGGAGAGGTATTAGAACACCTATTAGGTTTTTACTGCTGTATGAGGTTGATTTACTAAAACTGAACGTTTCAAACTCTGGTGCAGCAGTGCATGGTAGCCAATCAGCTTCCAGGTTTGCTTATAAAAACGTAACGGAAGTAGCTGACGTTAGAAGCTGATTGGCTATCATGCACTGCTGCACCAGATTTTTCACTCTTCAGTTTTAGTAAATAAACCCCTATGTGCCCTCCATAGGAAGATGTATGCTTTCTATTTGTCCTGTTTAACATTATTATTGAAAGTGAACTTCCCACATTTTGGATTGTGCCCAGAAAAATAATAAAGGGGAAGTTTTCCAATGGGGACACCCGGTGACTTAAAGCACTCAAAAAGAGATCTCCTTAATTTGCAGGGATTTCATCTCACTTCCTGTTTTGGCAATGGGACAGGAAGTGAAAAGTAAATCTCCCAAATGGGACACTAAAAGAAACCTGACAAGGGTTCTAATCCCTCATTACTCTATTCACAATGAAAAATAAAGTTTTGCCTTTAGTTACACATTCAAGCAACCTTTCTCAACCTTTTCAACGCAGAGGAATCCTTGAAATATTTTTCCAGTCTCAGGAAACCCCTGCTAAAAAGAACTTAATAAATGATGAGAAGCTCTGCTGACTTACATCATCCAATCATGTGCAAGCAAAAATGCTTTTTTTTCCCTTGCATGTGATTGGGTATTCTTTGTAAAGTGAAGCTTTACCTCATGTACTAAGCTCTGGAACAACTTGCAAATTGCACAGTCTATTAAACTATAGGCAAAACTTTTTTTTTTCCATTTTGGATAGCGTAAGAGAGGGTTATAACCCCTGTCAGTTTTTATTTTCATTTTTTGCCATTTGTGTCCCCATTGGAAGATGTCCCCTATATTACTTCTCTGGGGACCAAAAATTTGGGATTTTCTTTTAATTTCACTTGCAATGATAATTGTAAACAGGACAAATGGAGATGGTAAATGGGGGCACAGACAACAATACAAACCTGACAGGTGTTCTAATCTACCTCCACTCCATTCAAATAAAAAAAATCCCTTAGTTATATTTTAAGTAAATCAACCCCAACAATTTCTTTATTTCCATATTTAGGTTTATTAGCCTTACTGTTGAGATAACTGATCCAAAAAAGCAGACTACTCAAAATTAGCTATTTTTGCCCGGATTCACATACAGCGGCGCATATTTATGCCGCCGTATCGTATCTTCTTTACGCTACGCCGACGCAGCGCAGAGAGGCAAGCACTGGATTCACAAAGCCAGTGCTGCCAAATCTGCGCTGGGTTTCCAAGTCGTAAGTCGGCGTAAGTGGAAGTGGGCGTGAGCCATGCTAATGAGGCGTGACCCCATGCAAATGATGGGCCGAGCGACAGACAGATACGATACGACGGATCACTGCCTACGGCGTGAACGTAACCTACGCCCAGCCATATTCACGTCCAACGTAAACAACGTAAAATACGACGGCTTGTGTTCCCTGGTCCATACCTTTGCATGGGTTGCGCCTCATATATGGGGAATAACTTTACGCCGGACGTACGACTTACGCAAACTGCGTATATTTTGCGCCGGGCGCAAGTACGTTCATGAATCGGCGTATCTCCCTCATTTGCATATGTGCAAAGAAAATCAATGGGAGCAGCAAATGCGCCCAGCGTAAATATGCGCCCACGATACGACGGCGTAGGCAAGTTACGTCGGTCGTAGGAAGCCTATTTTTAGGCGTATCTTAGTATGTGGGTCGGCGCATAGATACGACGGCGCACATTTGTACTTACGTCGCGGTATCTTGAGATAGGTCGGCGCAAGTGCTTTGTGAATCCGGGCCTATATTTTTACATTTTTTAAATACTACATGCCTGGGCAACTACTTAATTACTGCCTGCATTTAATTATTTATTTCCTTCTGTGAATTGAGTTTAACGATTTTTCATGCAAAATTTACCGAACATTTTCAGCTTGTTGCGATAAATACAGCAAAACGACATTGTATATTGACAGTTTGAGGATGCAATATTTAGCGAAAAATTTGCCCGGGCACTTAAATATCGCATTCTATCTGCTTTAGTGAATATGTTACATTTTTGTTTTTGAGTTTAACCACTAAAAGATTTACCCCCTTAATGACCAGGCCATTTTTTACATTAGCTTCCCCTGCTCTGCAGTGGGTTGCGGGCATTCTTGTGGGTGCAATCTCACTTTTTCAAGGTCTCTTTGAGCTTGTTCATCCAGATATAGCTACTGACCTTGGTGGGAGAAAGTCTCTTCAATAGGTACTTGAACTCCCTTATCGAGAAGGCCACGGGTGAAAAGTTTACTTTGCCTTGCAAAAGAAGGCAAACCTCCATGCAGGAAATTCTTTGATTTCTCTCAAATCTTTGACTCTCAGGCCGCGTACACACGGTCGGTCCAAACCGATGAAAACGGCCTGAAGTCCAGTTTCATCGGTCCATGTATGGCCCATCGGTCAATTTTAGAACTTGCTTTAAAATCGAACCGATTGGACCGCTGCCTGATAGGTCCAAGCCGATGGTTAGTACACAAAAGCATCGGTTCAAAACCCGCGCATGCTCAGAATCAAGTCGACGCATGCTTGGAAGCATTGAACTTTGTTTTTTGTCAGCACTTCGTGTGTTTTACGTCACCGCTTTCTGACCCGATCAGATTTTTAACTGATGGTGTGTGTATGCACATAAGACCGACAGGCCGCTTCAGAGATGAACCGATGAAAACGGTCCGCCGGACCATTCTCATCGGTTTGGACCGACCGTGTGTACGCGGCCTAAGTCAAATTTGACACTCAGTCCATGACTTCCAAGATAACTAAGTTTAGCTCTGTCTGCAGAGAGTAATGGCTGAAGTCTCTAAACACTTTTCTTTGGGTCCAGAAATTCCACATGTATTTATCCAGGTTGCATTTGGTTTTCCTTTGATAAGAGGATATTCTGGCTTCAGTGGACATTCTGAATGCCGATGTACACATCCCCAACTTTCCTTCACACCAGCACATTTTGTATTTTACAGTTTGTCTCAGACCCCATGGGTCTTCAGTAAAGTGCTGGCCTCTGTTCCAGCTTGGCTTCACTTTCAGGATCTTCACATTATGGTCTATCTGGATGATCTGCTGTAATGGGACCTCTCTATCCAGTTACTTGCCTCCAGGGCTTTGAATGGATCTTGAAGTTTAAGAAGTCTGTGTTGGATCCAACTCACTGCCTAGATTACCTAGGTTGATCCAGGACCAAGTTCCAGTCTTTCTTCCTCTGGAACAGATTCTGTCCCTAAACTCTCTAGTATGGACTCTTTAAGGCATTTCTCTGTTTGCTTTGGCATGAGGATACTAAAGCTGATCTTTCAAGTATCTGCCTTATGCTGGGACTTTCTTTAGGCCACTGCAACTAAATATTTGGTCTGCATTGGACAAGCAGATTCAGTCTCTGGACATTAAGTAATCCAGAGCCAGATTATCTCTTATATGGTTCCACACATTAGGATCAGGACAAATTGATGGTTTGGAAAGTTCCTTTAAAGTGAGTGAGTGAGAAACTTATATAGCGCAACACATGCAAACTGAATCGCCTCTGGGCGCTTGGTATCTAGTCCCTGGGCCCTCAGAAGAGATGGGTCTTGATCTTTCTCCTGAAGGCCAGGTGGTTTACCTCCAATCGGATGGTGGTTGGTAGAGCGTTCCATAGTCTGGGTCCTTGGACCGCAAATCTTCGTTCTCCTTTGGACTTGTATCTGGCTTTGATGGATACCAACCTAATGTTCTGGAGAGGGAGGGGAATCCTCAAAACATTGACAGTTCAAGGGAACTGATCAGTGAGGGGAACCCATGGCTATTTACCTCCTCAACATTGGACTTTTGGAGCTGGGGGTTCCCAATGCACCTGGTCAGCTTTCTTTGCTTGGTGTGAACAAGTGAACTTCCTTCCTAAATGGTGCTTTGTGGGACAAATCCAGTCCTTACAGAACCCTAAAGGGGCATATTTAAGTTTTTGGTTATCTTTTTCAGGGACCACAGATCTCTCATTCCTTACCTCCACTAGGTGGGCAAGCTAGTAGTCATTAAAGTTTCTTAAGGCAGGACCATATGTACAGGGGTTGCATTTGCGACTCGGCCCCATGCTCCAGGGTCCCGTCCAGTCCCTGGAGTTCCGTCCGGAACTGGTATTTACTTGCCTATTAGGCATGTGCATTTCGTTTCTTTCTGAATCGAAATTCGGACAAATTTTTTATTATTCGGACATTCGGATGCATACGAATTCCCGAATTGCAATATTAATGAATTACCGAATTCGAACGAACGTTTTCGATTCCGGATATATATATATATATATATTTTCGAATCTAATTCGAAAACAAATTCTATTCGAAAAGAGACTATTTGTTTTCGAATCCGGTCGAAATATTTTCGAATTTGACCGGATTTTTCTAAATTCGGTCGAAAACTAACGAAGTCCGAAAACGGTCTAAATATTTTCGAATTCGACCGGATTTTTCGAAATTCGGTCGAAAACTAACAAATTCCGAAAACGAATTGAACACATGTAACAAATCTAACTTAACGAAATTAATTAAATAACGAATTAAAACGAAACAAATTTTTCCCTTTTGCACATGCCTATTGCCTATGTTTAGGGTCAGTCTCAAAGGAAGGACATAAGGACCTGCCCTTCAAACGTTAATGCAGCTCTTGCTTGTCACTAATATTTTAAATATATTTAGAAAGAAGGAAGTAGAAAAATGTTACTGGTAACAAAAGTCATTTATAATGATCTGGGTAAAACACAGCACCCTTCACCAATTGTATTTGTATAAAGCTTCATATAAACCAATGTCTTTGTAGCAAGATTTCCAAAAAGCCATTTTGGACAGATAGACGAGGGTCATGTTTGTCTTTAGACATTTTATTTGAGAAAGATGTTAGTAAAATGAATTATTAATCACTTTCATCACAGCGTGCTCAAACCAATAATCCCTTCCATTTGTACCTAGGCTTATGTTTACGGTCTGAGTGTGCCAAGCATTCAGACTAAATGAAAATATAGCTCTTCTAAACATGAGTGGCATGCCTCATAACAAGCTGTAGAAACTCACTAAAGCATGGTTGCTATGTCGTGGGAATCTTGAGAATCTCCAGCTCCACTCGTTGAGGCTCCAAGCCTTTAGCTAAATAGGAGAGTTGGGAGATCATCTGAACACGGCTTTGAAACTGTATTTCTGAAAACTGAGCAGTGCACAGCAAAATAAAAACCCACAAGCCTTTGTAAATTAATGAACAGCCTTCTTTGGAAGGTTTCAAGAGACAGCCACAGTTTGATGGGCTGCTTATTCATAGCAAACAACAAATCTGTTATACGGATAAAAATAATTAACCTACAATGGGGGGGGGGGTTAATATATTAGTTGATGTGACCTTTACCTTTTTGTTGACACTTCTGATTTTTTTACTTTTTACTATTTACCAATAATAATCTGCTGTCAGAAATACAGGTATATTAAAAAAAAATTAAGCTTTGCATCTGTATAAAGAAACCTCATACAGGCGAGAGTAACATAAAACTGTTTAAAAATGTGCAGCGCATAGTAAGCAGCAAAAACATGTACAAAAAAGCAAAACGTGGAAATTATAATGGACAATTGTCTCTTAAAGCAGAAAAAAAGTTCTGCTACAAAAAAAATCGAGAAGTTAAAAGTTTTTTGGGCAGAAGAGACATGCAAAATCCCTTTTTGCCCAAAAAAACTATTTGCTTGCACCTAAGCTTTTGTGTACATTTCTCATGCAAGTGTATACAGTATGTTGAATTAATCTTACCAATACTGAGAATAAAGACAGGTGCTGTGGACAATGTTCCTTCTGTGAGAGTCCATCAAGCCAAAGAGGAGTGTCAAATGATCTTGAAGATGCAGTGGCAGAGATGGTGCCAGTGTATGACAAAGGGGCATCAGGATTCTGGACCTTTTTCACAACAGATTTAAAGAGGAAGTGGTGAAGAATGGATTAGTACTGGTAGGGATTCTGGGCATGTCATTGCTGGACTAAGGCAAATTAGGAGGTAATAATGTGCAAAGCATGTCGTGCATATGTGCACATTATGGCAGGACCTCCCAAAGCTCCAGATCCTTTCGTTCCAAGTTTAATTTATTATTTCCACATAGTTAGGGCTACTGTAATATAGTATAAACCCATCACAATGCTGAACAATCCAATGCATGCATATAATAAAAATGCATAGGTAGAGGTTGCCTTACCTATAAAGCAAAACTGCATATCTAAATGATCATTGGAACCACAGATACTGATTGTGATTTCCACTGCACTCAAATGATGTAGCCTCTATCAAACTCTTCAACATTTGACACATTTGGGAATCTTGAATGCCTAAATCCCCTGATGCACATTGTGGTTCGTCCCTCAAATTTTTTCATCATATGCTTAGTATGATATTTCAAGATTTGTGATAGGTTTGAATATTCTTCCGAGTTGGACCAAATACAGGAAACGGTTTCCAAATATGATTATACAGTACTTGTTGATAATAATATATTTTTTATTTTTTATTTTAGGACTCTTACAAATCATATACAGGAAGACACATATTTTAAATCACTATGTAAGTTTTTAACAACAAGTGGAAACATCTGCTTTCATCATGAGCAACTATCATGGGTTTACAGTGCTTTCCGACAGGTCACAAGAAAAAACCCAAAACACCTGAATCTTTATCCACTCAACTTTCCACAGCATAATAACAAATACGAAATGTGAATAGCAATCAATTGGTTCTTAAGCCTTTTAAAAATAACTCCGTAGTTGGGTACATAATATTTAAAAATACACGGTAATGAATTGCCAAAAATGGAACTTCCGCTTTTTGGAACCCCCCCTCCGGTGTGTCACATTTGGCACCTTTCATGGGGGAGGGGGGTGAAGATACCTGTATAATTACCTTGCTTGAGATAACATAGGAAGTGTGTACAGGACACGAGACAACTCTGATGTGATCAAAAACGTTTTTGCACTTAGCCAACAGATGAAACAAAAGGCCTTCAATAAATTGTTTTAACAGCTGAAAGTGAGCAAAAAATGAAATTCATTGCTATGATTTACATACTTTAAGTTCTTCACTTAAGAGCTTGTGGGCAGGGCTTTTTGCTCCCATGTGGTGGACCCGGAGATAGCATTCACTAGTGCCCAAAGGAGGCTGTGCCTTAATGCAAATGTAATATTTAAGGCATCACCCCATCCTAAAGGTGACACTACTCCACATCATCAACATTAACTTTTTTTGAAGAGCTTGTAGGCAGGGCTTTCTGCTTCCATGTGGGGGACCCAGAGATGGCATTCACTAGTGCCAAAAGTAGGCTGTGCCTTATTACAAATGTGATATTAAGGGGAACACTCCATCCTAAAGGTGACACTACTCCTCATCAACATTAAAATGTAGCCCTTGTAATTTGTGAGTGACACAGTTCATCAATGCTTTATGCTTTGCACACTGTGGAGAACAGTTGAATTTATGCTTCCTCTCTCTCTTGTACAGCATTTCTGAGCAGGTAGTGCTGAACCTGCATTGGACTCCACCAGTCCAGCTACCTCACTCCCAGTGACATTAATTTGTATAATAAACTTGAAAATTAGCAAACTAAGCTAAATTTTGATATAGCTCAAACTTATCCACTACATCATTTATAGTTTAAAGTCCCTTAGGAAACGAGTCCTAGTAATTGTGTCCTTATTTGGTACCCCCACTCGGCACCCATTAGGGAATAGGTGGTGAGGTATAGGGTTGTCTCACATAACACAGTGATTCCCTCTTGTCAATCCCAAGCACGGAACCTCCAAATTAGTTGCCTCCCCTTGTATTTATATAGAGGCAATGCTATGAACTCCCACGTTCCGGCAACATATTAACCTCTACCTAGCCCAAGGGCAACATTCAGTAACTTATGATATACAATTAGAACAGAATCATAGCACTGATTCGGAACAAAGATGAGCAAGAACAATAACTCGGAAACCCAGAAGCTTTCTTCCCTACTGTTTTGTAATACAACCCATAGTTTGTTTCAAAAATAATATACTATAATAATTCAGTAAAGTGTAACTATTTACCGGAACCATGCAACAAATATTAGGCCCCTTTCAGACGGACGGCTGTTTTGCCGCAGTTAAAAGCACTACAAATGTTTTGTGAAATTCAAGGCTCCAGGCACTGCGATTAGCTGCATTTGCACATTGCGATTACATGCGTTTACGTGCGTTTAACTGCGGCTGCGTTTAGCTGCGGTATTCATTTCCATAGCAACCATTTGTTTCTTTTTTTTGTTTGGGTCCCTTGAATTCTAAAATGCTGCTATCCGCAGTTGACAAAAAAGACTGCGATTACCTGCGGTTATGTGCATATAGCTGCGCTACATCGCACCTGGACGCATTCAATTCTATTTTTTCTATTCGCACCAAACCGCATGTAACGTAATCGTGCGTAAACGCTGTGTGTGAATGGGGCCATAGGAAAACATTGTGTGCTTTTAGCTGCGGTAGAAAAATAGAAAATCCGCAGCTAAAAGCACCATTCTATCCGTCCGTCTGAAAGGGGCCTTAATGTACCAAAGATATTGTTTTACCTTTCATTCAGAAATCAATTGAAATTTCAATACAATTTCATTTTTATAATATACTTAATCATTTGGATTGACTGTAGTGTCATGGTTTAAATGGCTTTGTTTCATGAGAATTCTAGTTTATCCGGATGAAGAGCAGTTAATAGAGCAGAGGAAGGCAGGAGAAATTTGAGCAATGTCACATTTATTGCGCTCCGACAAATACAACATGTAGTGAAATTGTTACATGAAAGAGAGTAGGCATCTGTTACTCCAAGGGCGGGGAATATGAGGCAGCTGTCAGCTAGAGAGTTAGTAAGATTCTCAGTGTGGACTGGGCAGCTGCAGCTATACATTCTGCATGCCAAGCACAGCTAGTCCTTGGAAAGAGTCCTTGTTTTTTTAAGCAATTTTGTATTTGCTGTAAAATGTTTAAGAACATCTGCCACTTTATGTAACCAAAAAAATTCCATACTTCAGGAAATTTCTAAACATTAACTTGGTGGTACTTTGTTAACAAAGGGTTTCATTTACTGTATACCACACAATTTAAAGTCTTTCTTTCTGCCTGAGGAAATATCAGTGTTATAAAATAAAGTCCAACTCCAACTAAATTTTTTTTGTTGTGGTTGGGGTGGAGAAGGGCAACAACCTAGGTTTTCATTGCTGATGGTGTCCCTCTTGGGGAAATTTCTCTTCACTTCCTATCTTGGTGACCATATAGAAAATTAAGAGACACACAGAGCAAAACAATCACGACAGACTTTCTCACCTTTCCCAGTGTCACTTAAACATTTTGTTTTTTTGTGAGAGAATTTGTGAAATTCCATGGGGTCCAAATACAATTACAAATGAGGAAAACAATACTCCATTAGCTGCAAAAATAACAATTAAAACCTGACAGAGGCTCTACCCTTTATTTATTTGGACAAATATTAAAATAAAAATCTTGTTGTGTTTAAAATGAATGTTCAAATCAGTTTTACTATTTACTGATTTGAGCCATATCCTCTTGTGTGTCACAGGACTTTACTTAGTTATGCTTTCCTGTGACCCAGAATAAAGTCAGCCATTGATGGTGTGAATCTCGACAGGTTCAGCAAAGAGTAGCTGAGATTCGAACCGTGTATGGGCAGGCTGAATGTACCCAAGTCGATTCATTGATCAACTTGGGTACCACCAGCATGTTGGATTTTCATGTGATTATTGACAGTGGCTATAGCCGCTAGCAATAATCACTTTCTGTTCTCCCAGCTGGGATGGCTCCCCACACCCTCTGCAAGGTGAACATAATAGCTCCACGGGAAGGATTTCCCCATCAACACTGACTGTCTCGATGAGGGAATTGAGTGTTTTTCTTTCCTGCAACCATCACACCATCTATGGCAAGCTTAAGCCAATGTCACAGAACAGCTCTAGGCTCTGAAAGGATCCTGACAATATGGCTGGTTGATAGCTAACCCCAGCTCTCAGCATGTGGCTGAGAACCAAAGTCAGCTACACCTGCCCCTCTCCAGCCCGGTGCTCCAGTGAGTGTTGGAGGGCCAGAGTGGAGAGCTGTGACTGATAGTTGCTGGTCTCTGTTCCGCTAAGACTGAGAACGCAGCGATCAGTGGTCAAGTGATCACACAGACCTCGGGCTTAGAGAGATGGGGGACAGCTGCAGCATCAGACCAACTCTGCAGCATGGAGTACCCCGTATATCTCCTTTAAATTAAATACATTTCAAGCAAATCAATAATGTTTAGCTACTTTATATAAGTCTCCAACACTTCATAGAAGGATGCATAATGATATCCAGTTAGTGACAAATGGGCTTTAATGGCTACAAGATTAACATGCACATTTTTAGAAACAAGGACCTTGTTTCCTTCTGAAATTTTTTTGGGGGTGAAAAAAGATATCAATAGTACAAAGATTATTCAGAAATATCATTCTCTAATATACTTATCACCCATAGCCATATAAATTATGCTGGCAAGAAACAAGCTGTTTGAATAATTTGATTGCAAACATATAACTTATGTCCTTATCCCATAACAGTGGACTGCATTAGAATGACTATATAAAACTGTAACTACATCACAAAAACATCTGATACTTTTTACAAAACGTATTATGATAATTATGGAAATACATTTTAGTTATATATATATTTATTTAACTAAGCTTTAAGGAGCTTTGCTACCCAGTGTATTTAGCTGGGTGGCCAGAAACATATATTAGTAACATGGGAAGATGCAGGTCTGGAATGTCAGTCATTACAGCAGTCAGACACATAATCACATTGACTAAATCCTTTACAAATTCCAGAACAAGTTCACATTCCTAGAACCGTACTACTGTAATTCAACCAACATTTTATCTGCTACTTTCACTTAACATCTGCCTACGGTCCAGATTAATATTTACTTATCCTTATTTCCCTTCTAGAACAGCCACTGAATTACCAATCATTTAATCCAAGTTGTGAGCATTGGCTCAGCACCAGATGCTTACGATTGAGGATTCTTACACAAAAGGAATATGCAAAAGAAATATGATGAAAACATTATTATTTGAGTCTGATTTATAAATATAATGTGCCATGGAGTACTTGTGATTAGGTGATGTTGTTCATTTATTAGAATATCATTTTATTACTAAGCAAGAACATGTGTTATACAGGTGCAATAAACAAATGCCACCATAGTTAGTCTTTGTTTCTAATGGAATACAAATTGTTCACTTAACAAACTGAATGTTTATTGAGCATATTAAATAGGATGAAGTTGTGTTCACCTAAAAATAACCAATCACTTGCTAAAAATGGAATAATATTTTTTTCTAACTTCCCTCAAAGATGTTGGGGTATGTAAAGTTCCCCTTATTTACTATCATTCATTTTGTCAACATACATTTTAAAGTGAATACTCACTTTTCCAGTGAACACAAATTTACCTTAGTTACTATCTTTCATTTTGTGAAAATACACTTTATAAAGTGAATACATACGTTGCTACTGAACAACCTGTACCCCTTTAGCAAATCAACCCCATTGTATTTGATGTCAGATAAACAAATTTTCGCATTTTGTGGCAGGTGACAATTTGAATTTGTATGTTTGAGAAAGGACAATAGCTTATCCAAGCTGCTGTAAAAATTTAAATGTACCGTATATACTCGAGTATAAGCCGAGATTTTCAGCCCTTTTTTTTGGGCTAAAAATGCCACCCTCGGCTTATACTCGAGTCAGTGTACCTGGAAATATTGAGAGGCTGCGGGCGTCCATCGTTTAAAACTTGCGGTCTCCTCTTGTCCCTTGCGTGATAGGCAGAACTCTGTCTGCTGAGAAACGCCTATCACAAACATTCTCTCATCCTCACCCATCCCAGCAGACACTGTGTTCATTGTTCCGCCAATCAGGGACGCCTTTTCATCCTTGGACGTCTGTGATTGGCGGAACACTGAACACAGTGTCTGCTGGGAAACTGAGTCCGAGGATGAGAGAACGCCTGTGATAGGCGGAACTATGTCAGCTGCCTTTCACGGTAGGAACCAGGAGGAGTCTGCAAGTTTTAAACATTGAATGGTCGCCCGCAGCCTCTTAATTTAAGGTACAGTGATGACAGGCACAGTGACAATGGGCACAGTGATGACGGGCACAGTGACAATGGGCACAGTGATGACGGGCACAGTGATGACAGGCACAGTGAGGATTGGCACAGTGAGGATTGGCAAAGTGAGGTTGGCACAGTGAGGTTGCAATGGGCGTAGTGAGGCATGCAAATGGGCTGTTGACCCTCTTTTCCTCTTACAGTGGCTGCTGCATTCTCACCCTAGGCTTATACTCGAGTCAATATGTTTTCCCATTTTTTTGTGGTAAAATTAGGTACATCGGCTTATACTCAGGTCGGCTTATACTCGGGTATATATGGTAAATGCTGGCAGCCATTCTGCTCTAGGCTAATATATGTATAAATACAGGAAAAAAACAAATCAATGACATATCTGGCCACACTATCCCTGAGACAGTTGGAGCCCTCTATCTTGAAGGCCATGGCCCAGAAGTATCAGCCATGCAATCTGGCAGGGTCTAGGAAATCTAAGTACAGCAGGAGATTGTACAGATACTTTCTAGCTCTGTAGTATGATAATTTGGCAGTGTTTGAAGTGCATACAATAGCTAGCATTCTTGTAGGTGGGAGGACAGCATGGTACACTGGCAATACAGTCCAAATGCAATGTGAAGAACTTATATTGAGGTAACGCAAAGGCAGTTCACAATAAACCCAGTGAGAAGACAACCCAACTGGAAATACTCACAGGTCCCAACAGAATGGAGAGAGCAGGTTTCAACTGAATTGACAGCGCCTGTTAGGAGGGGCAGAATGTGGCCTGGTCATTTCATGCCCAAGCAGGAAGATGTTTAGAGAAGTTCAGAACCCTACACTTTCCCTCCTTGCCAGTAACCCTAGTTCTGTTGGCTGCTAAAGTCACATGGGAAGTCAGCATACAATCGAATAGCTTCCCCAGTGATCCAGGAAACCATAGAGGAACCATGTTCCTCCTGACTTCCTCTTAAACTGCAGTGTTACTGCGGACAAGCGTCACATACAGTGGAGAAAGTACACTGAATCTGCCCACACTCTGGATTTTGGAAATAAGAAACACTTGTCAAGTTGGAAATGACCAATTCTTTGCTTTTGTGAGACAATCAACAGGGTAATTGCTCACTGATTATTAGGAGCATGGATGACACACTGACCAGGACATGTTCATGTGAGGTATAAAATCTCCCTTTCTAATGGATTGAACAATGAAACTGAATAATACATTTTTTTGTGTTCAATATGTACATAAACTGAGAATGGGACGCAAAGTTTATCTATCTCTAGAAGTAGTCTGAATGAACTATAGAGAACAATTATTCCAGCTGAAATGATGTTATCTTTACATTCACATTTTTCAAGTATACTATTCAATTAGAGACTTTGCACCATGCAAACCTAAGAACAGGATAACCATACTGCTAATGTACAGTATCTTACAAAAGTGAGTACACCCCTCACATTTTTGTAACTATTTTATTATATCTTTTCATGTGACAACACTGAAAAAATGACGCTTTGCTACAATGTAAAGTAGTGAATGTAAAGCTTGTATAACGATGTAACTTTGCTGTCCCCTCAAAAAAACACACAGCCATTAATGTCTAAACCGTTGGCAACAAAAGTGAGTAAACCCCTAAGTGAAATTTTCCAAATTGTGCCAAATCATCCATTTTCCCTCGCCGGTGTCATATGACTCACTAGTGTTACAAGGTCTCAGGTGTGAATGGGGAGCAGGTGTGTTAAATTTGGTGTTATCACTCTCACTCTGTCATTCTGGTCACTGGAAGTTCATCATTGCAGCTCATGGCAAAAAACTATCCGAGGATCTGAAAAAATGAATTGTTGCTCTACATAAAGCTGGTCTAGGCTATAAGAAGAATACCAAGACCCTGAAACTGAACTGCAGCATGGTGGCCAAGACCATACAGAGGTTTAACAGGATAGGTTCCACTCAGAACAGGCCTCGCCATGGTCGACCAAAGCGGTTGAGTGCTCAGCATCATATTCAAAGGTTGACTTTGTCTGCAGAGGTTGAAGGGGTGGGGGGTCAGCCTTACAGTGCTCAGACCACACGCCGCACACTGCATCAAATTGGTCTGCATGGCTGTCATCTCAGAAGGAAGCCTTTTCTAAAGAGGATGCACAAGAAAGCCTGCAAACGGTGTCCTGAAGACCATGTTTTGTGGTCTGATTAGACCAAGATAAACTTATTTGGTTCAGATGGTGTCAAGCATGTGTGGCGGCAACCAGGTGAGGAGTACAAAGACAAGTGTGTCTTATCTACAGTCAAGCATGGTGGTCGGAGTGTCATGGTCTGGGGCTGCATGAGTGCTGCCGGCACTGGGGAGCTACAGTTCATTGAGGGAACCATAAATGCCAACATGTACTGTGACATACTGAAGCAGAGCATGATCCCATCTAAACACACCTCCAAGATAACTACTGCATTGCTAAAGAAGCTGAGGGTAAAGGTGATGGACTGGCCAAGCATGTCTCCAGACCTAAACCCTATTGAGCATCTGTGGGGCATCCTCAAACGGAAGGAGGAGGAGTGACAGTGACAACCTGTGAAGTACTGGCAAACCTCCCTGGCGGTATGATTATTTCCGATTTTAGGTGCTGAAAGCGGGACCATTATTTTGCAAGGAAATTTGGCGTTTTATATTGTAGGCCTGCAATTCTTAGGAATAACTCAATTAAATCTGTCCAAACCAGAGTCTAGTAGACATCCCGAGTATGATACATTTTGAAAAACAAAATCATACATTATAATATAATAAATAACTATAAATAATTATAGCAAATAATAATATAATTAAAATAAAAAGTATTCAATAATGTAATCAAATCAAAAACACTTAAATTTGCTTGGTTGCAGAATTATCGCTGTCATTACTTTTATTGTTTGATGACGAATCTCCAGTTTGCAGGCAGAAAGAACAGTTTTTATTATATAAAAGTGCATGCAGGGCACTGGGCAGACCACTAGGGACAAGGGGTGTGTGTATTTTTTACATACAGTACTGTAATCTATAAGATTACAGTATACTGTATGTATTGTGTGTATTTCCTTTTTTGAATTTAGCGCCGATCTCCGCCCCCGTGTGTCGTAACGTCGCAGGGAACGAAGCTTGGCTGCACTGTGAATCGAGCGAGGAGGACACCGCTCGATCTCACAGCGGGGATGCATCGCAGGATCCAGGGACAAGGTATGTAACCTCTGCCTGTGGACACTGCGAGGTGGTCCCGAGTCTGGCTCGGTGTTACCGCTTTTGGTTCTGAAATTCCACCCCAAGTCACACTCTGGATTACCACCAGGAGGGTTAAGGCAGTGCTGGAAAACAATGGTGGCCACACAAAATATTGACACTTTGGGCCCAATTTGGACATTTTAACTTAGGGGTGTACCCACTTTTGTTTCCAGCAGTTTAGACATAAGTGGCTGTGTGTTGAGTTATTTTGAGGGGACAGCACATTTACACTGTTATACAAGCTGTACACTCACTACTTTACATTGCAGTGTAATTTCTTCAGTGTTGTCACATAAAAAGATATAATAAAATATTTACAAATATGTGAGGGGTGTACTCACTTTTGTGAGATACTCTATATTGATTAACTAACTTTAGTAGTTTAAAGCGGTGGTTCACCTTAAAAACAAATTTTTAACATTAGAGCCAGCATACTAAGGACATTTACTTTCGGCAGGTCATTTTTTTTTCTCCGTACATACCTTGATATTCTGATTTTGTCCAGGGCTTCCGGGTTCCGATGCCTGCGTGACTGGGCATTCCTATCCTTCGGTTCGATGGTTGACAGCTTGTGAAACAGTTCCCCTGAGGAACTGAGTGTTCACTTCCTTTCAGTCCGGCCCCAGGAACAGCAAACTGAATCTCCTGTACCGCGCGGTTATGGTACACGGCTGACCGGACTGCAGAAGGACGCAGCGATGCGGCAAGGGCCCTCCCTGCTGGGGCCCCTGTGCGGACACCAACATATGCCGACGTGTGCGTGTGAGGCGGAGGATAGAGGTAAGACGCCAACCCCCCCCCCCCCCCCCGCTTCTCAACTTGAAATGTCGCTTTTTTTTTGCTTGGGGCCCCCAAATGTCTTCGAACGGCCCTGCTTACACCAGTCGGATCCTAGCCTAATTCTGGCGTATCTTGTTTTGGGGATACAAAACAATGATACGCCGGCGGGATTTTCGAATTACGCCGGTGTATCAGTAGATACACCGGCTTAATTCTTTTGAGAATCTGGCCCTCTATCTCTAATACATTTCAGGTAAATTGCCCTCATTAAAAATGTCTGTTGCTGGCCAGTTTTACACTGCTGTGTCATCTGCAGTCTCCCAATTCTAAGACGATCGGACATTCCGACAACAAAACCGTGGATTTTTTTTCCAACGGATGTTGGCTCAAACTTGTCTTGCATACACACGATCACACAAATGTTGTCGGAAATTGCGAACCGTCAAGAATACGGTGACATACAACGCGTACGAAGAGCTGATAAAAATGAAGTTCAATAGCCAGTGCGGCTCTTCTGCTTAATTCCCGAGCATGCGCAGAATTTTGTGCGTCGGAATTGTGTACACACGCTCTGAATTTCCGACAACAAGTTTTGTTGTTGGAAAATTTGAGAACCAGCTCTCAAATTTTAGTTGTCGGAAATTCCGACAGAAAATGTCCGATGGAGCCTACACACGGTCGGAATTTCCGACAACAAGCTCCCATCGAACATTTGTGTATACACGTCATTACAGTAAAACACCTCCATACTCTTTGTCTCTAGTACCTTTTATAGTGCCTTTTAGCGAATTATCCCTCATTAAAAATTCCCTGCATCTGGACAATTGTACACTTCTGTGTCATCTGCAGTGTCTTAACCTCCCTGGCGCTATGATTCTGTCTGGAATTACGTACCAAAAGCGGTACAATTATTTTGCAAGGAAATTTGGCGTTTTATACTGTAGGCCTGCAATTCTTAGGAATGACTCATTTAAATCTGACCAAACAAGAGTCTAGTAGGCATCCCGGGTATGATTTTTTTTAAAAACAAAATTATAAATTATAATATAATAAATAATTATAACAAATAATAATATAATTATAATAAAAACTATTCAATAATGTAATCAACTCAAAATCACTGAAATTTGCTCAGTTGCAGAATTGTCGCTGTCATTACTTTTATTTTTTTATGACGAATTTCCCCACAAATCGCTATCGCTCAATTCTGCAAGTGATTATAATTTATTATCGCTGTTTTCTAGTTGCTCTAAAACCATTTTTGACATAAAGGGACAGTTTTTGGTTGCTATGGACAATCTACAGTTTGCAGGCAGAAAGAACAGTTTTATTATATAAAAGTACATGCAGGGCACTGGGCAGACCACTAGGGACAAGGGGGGTGTGTATTTTTTACATACAGTACTGTAATCTGTAAGATTACAGTATACTGTGTGTAAGGTGTTTGTTTACGTTTTTGAATTTGGCGCCGTTCTCCGCTCCCGTGCGTCGTAACGTCGCAGGGAACGGAGATCGGCGGCACACAGGCACTTTGAATCGAGCGAGGATGACACCGCTCGCTCACACAGCGCGGCAGCATCGCAGGATCCAGGGTCAAGGTAATTAACTTTGTCTGTGGATGCTGCTAAAGGTAAGCCGCGCCGCTGCACGCTCTGCACATCTACCCCGAGCGTGACTCGGGGATACCGATCCTAGCATGGAAAAACCACCCCGAATCACGCTCGGGGATACCGCTAAGGAGGTTAAAGTGGTATTAAGGCCCAAACCTAATATGTATTATATTGCAGCTTATCAAGCATTAGATGTGGAGGCTGCATTGATTTTCTTTTCTTTGGCTTTTCCCCCCCTTTGTTTTCATCTGGTAATCTGGCCAATAACATTAGTGAGGCACAACTCTGGAGTAATGAGCACAGGAGGCACAGTAGACCGCATCATTGTCAGCACGAACAGTACGCACCAATGCAGCCTCACCTGTGCCCATTATTGCGGCGTGACCTGTGCCCATCATTGCAGTAACTTTATTAGTGCCCATCAGTGCAGCCTCACCAGTGCCCATTAATGCACCCTCACCTGTGCCCATCAATGAAGCCTCACCTGTGCCTATCTATGCAGCCTCATCTGTGCCCATCTTTGCAGCGTGACCAGTGCCCATTAATGCAGCATGACCAGTGCCCACCAATGCAGTGTGACCTGTACCCACCAATACAACCTCACCTCTGCCCATCAAACGATAGTGCCATCATCTAATGACCGATAAATTGTTCAGTGGATGTAATTTTTTTTTTTTTTACATATACCTAGTGCAGAAAGTTCGGATGGGAAACACATTAACCTTCTGATTTATCGTTCGTTCGGCAGAAAATTTCTAAATGTGTCCTTCATTTTTTCGGCTCAAAAACGTCCCAACGATGATCGATTTTGTGCCCATTAACTGTTCGAAAAACAAAAGAACTGTCTGGACGACCGATTTTCGGACGAATTTTCGTGTAGTGTATGGCCAGCATTAAAGGGTCACTAAAGGATTTTTTTTTTTAGCTAAATAGCTTCCTTTACCTTACTGCAGTCCTGGTTTTATGTCCTCTTTTTTCGTTTTTGGTAGGATGTTGCTGTAATCCTTCTCCGTTCTGAACAGGCTGTTTCCTGATGAAAAAAGTCATGGGAGCTTTCTCTCTGTGGTCACTAATCAAGGAGGTGTGATTACTGTGTGTCTTAAACCCCTCAGAACCAATCACTTTCGTTTTACAAACCATCACTGCCCTCTATGGGCTCTGTGTCTCTGTACTTCACAGAAGCGTGAAACTAGATGCATAAACAAAACTGAAACTACAGGTACATTATATGATTGATTTTTATCTATTTTTAATCATTTTTAAAAGGAATCAGTTAACTATTATGTCTCTATACCCTGCAAACAGTCATTTCTGCAAAAAAAATGTTGTTCCTTTACAACTCCTTTAACCCCCCTGGCGGTATTCCCGAGTCTGACTCGGGGTGAGATTTTCTTACCAAAAGCGGTAAGTCTGGTTTCTTACCAGACTCGGGCTTGCCTCGCAGCATGCACAGACAGTGTTTACTTACCTTGTCCCTAGATCCAGCGATGCCACCGCGCTGTGTGAGTGAGCGGGACCTCGCTTGATTCACACAGTGTCCTCCTGTGCCGCCGATCTCCGTTCCCTGCGACGTTACGACGCACGGGAGCGGAGAACGGCACCAAATTCAAAAAGGTAAACAAACACATTACATACAGTATACTGTAATCTTATAGATTACAGTACTGTATGTAAAAAATACACACCCCTTGTTCCTAGTTGTCTGCCCAGTGCCCTACATGTCATTTTATATAATAAAAACCTTTCTTTCTCCCTGCAAACTGTAGATTGTCCATAGCAACCAAAAGTGTCCCTTTATGTCAAAAATGGTTTTAGAGCAGCTAGAAAACAGCGATAATAAATTATAATCACTTGCAGAATTGTGCGATAGCGATTTGCGGGGAAATTCGTCATAAAAAAAAAAAATAATGACAGCGACAATTCTGCAACTGAGAAAATTTCTGATTTTGAGTTGATTACATTATTGAATAATTTTTATTATAATTATATTAATATTTGTTATAATTATTTATAATTATTTATTATATTATAATTTATAATTTTGTTTTTAAAAAAATGTCATACCCGGGATGCCTACTAGACTCTTGTTTGGTCAGATTTAAGTGAGTTATTCCTAAGAATTACAGGCCTACAGTATAAAACACCAAATTTCCTTGCAAATAATGGTACCGCTTTCAGCACCTTTTTTCTGAAAGAATCATACCGCCAGGGAGGTTAAGCCTTATTATAGGCTTACCTGTAGGGAAAAGTGAAAAAAAAGGTTATACAACCGCTTTAAGAGAGAGCGCGGTTCAAATGAAAAAAATGTAGTTCACTTTTTCCATCCAGTGTCACCTGCTGTAAGTTGACTCTGATACAGTAATTTTATCCATGAAAGATCATACTACCACCTAGATTATAGTGTTTTTTTGCACAATGGATACTATTTATTTTTTACTTACAAAACATGTAATGATAAACCAAAAAGTGAAACCAATAATAGTCTATGTTTTCCTTTCCAGAAAGTTTTTTTAAGCTCCTGAAGAAGCAGTAACCTGCGAAACATGTAGAGCCTATATACTAAAACGCTTATCAAAGTCTACGTTTGTTCATCAACCTTTGTTGCTGTCCCTAGTGGACTGTTTGTGGTTTCAGTATAACCCCCCCCCCCCCCTGGGTTGTTGGCATTTTTAGAGATATTCTATGCCTACTAATGTTTTTAATGTATTTTTTTTATATATTTTTGTACTGTAACTGTTGATTCAATTACCCAGATCCCTGGGTTTGCATCAATAAAAAATGTATATTCTGCGTCAACCATTGGTGCCTAGAAAGTCCATTATTCCTTCAAACAATAAATTCTTATACTACCACCTTTATCTAATCAACAAATAAAGCAGCTTAGAAATGTTTGTTCTAGTCGGTTACAGCATTTATACACAAGAACCTCTTCAGACATTAGAGTGAAACAAACATTTCTGCTGTTTGCTTTCTGTTAAAACCTGTATCAGAATAGGATAGCTCTTACAGATGATCATTTATGTGCACAAGAATAGCTCTGAGCCTAAATGGATCTCTTTCATAGAGTGGTATATGTTAGTACTTTGGGGGAGAAATTGTGGCATACCTGTTTACTACTTTAATGTACTTCTAACAACATCTTGGAGTATTATTTCTGACAACATCCTTGTTTTTGCAAAGCAAAGTGCAGCTCTGATTTTGCTTCCCAAGCACATGTGGACAAATATAAAAATCGTGAAGAGCATAAGTAAAGTATAATCACAATTAATACTAATAGTCTCTTAATCAATTATCAAATTAAAGGGCAAAAATATATAGTGATTTTGATTTGTTGCTATGATTGCTGTACTTTGCACTTAGTCCTTAGCTCATTGGTGTTTAATATTAATGCAAATTTTCACTTTTACAGTAAAAAAAACTGACACATGTTGAATTGGCCCCAGCAGAATGCTGTCTCTTTATATAAAGTGATTCTATATGCAAAAGGATTTTTTTCTTAATGCATTCTCTTAATGCCAAAAAAAATACGCCCAATACATTCTTCCTCCCCCACCCCCACCTAAACACTTACCTGAGAGCTTCTCAATCCAGCACTGTCCCCTTCTGCAGCACCACTAATCTCTTTTGCTGGTATCACAGGAGACTCTGAGTGCATTGGCTCCTGCTGTTGTCCATTGAATCCTGTAAGGAGAGAGCGGGAGGGGAGCCGCGCTGTGTGTGTCTTTAGAAGCAAATAGCTTGCCCGGAAGCATGCATGCATGGGTGCCCCTGAGCATATGGCTTGCCTAACAGAGTACCCTCAGGGAAAGAGGAGTGGGCTGTGTCAGCTGGGAGATTCCACAAGAGGAGGTAAGTATAAGCTTGTTTTTTATTTTAATTAAACAAAAAATAGCCTTTACAACTACTTTAATGTCAATAAATATGCCTAATCGTATTTAAAGATTTTACTACACTGCTTTAAAATGTCATACAAATATATAACATAACATGATAAATGCTTCTATATGTTGAACTTTATCTAAAGCCATAACATGGTAAAATCCATGTCAGGTTTTGTGTGCCTGCCAAGTAGAGATGAGTGAATCTGCTTGAGTTTTCTGTGCTGGCCACCCCTGGACAAATTAGAAGCCATTTGAAATCAACACCACTTGTAGATTATTTTTCGTACAGTAAAATGATTGATTTAAAATTATTTGGAGATCATTTTAATTCTCTTGCTAGACTCATATGCATTCACAAATGTCTTTCTGAGGGTCTTATAGGGCTTATTGGACCATGACATGATGATACCACAAACATCAATAGTAAACACAACACCGGATACCACCCTAGATATATGAGGATTTAGTAAGACAAATCCATCTGCATATCCCCTAAGAAGTTTCATGTGACTGGCCCTTTATCTAGAAATACCTGATTCAAATTGTATGGATTTGAAGGTGTGGTAAATGTAGTGATGAAGATGAGACCCCTGACACAATTCTCAGGGTGAAACCCATTTCTGCCGTTTGACCCAAATCATTAAAGCATGCAGAGAGCTGAGAAACAAACTGCTGCTTTTGGTGTTCAGCCGCACAAGAGACCGAACCCATTTATTTCCATAGCTTTATAGACAAAATGACATCACACACATGAGCACATTTCATTGGCTTAGTCCATTTAAGGGTGGTTTCTACCTGTGAGGCTATTCTTGGCATCGTGGCACTCTTCAGACTCACAGGGGCCATCTTTCTTCTGTCGATGGGATGGGCTGGAAGGAGGGAGTTTAGGAGTGCGTACAAGGGAGCGATAACAGCTGTTTAGGAGGGGTTTGAAGACATCTGTTTTCACTCTTAAATCCTGGCCAAGATTTTAACCCTATAATGTCTTTTAAGGAAACTAACAGCATTGTAGTATATTTTCACACATACATATGTAACATTTGAGTAGCTCAGGAGGAAAGTAATCATAACACAAAAATATTTATTTTATTTACCTCCACCACAGTAAGGGTGTACTTGCTTTTTCTATGTGTGAAATGTTTATTTTTGTTAATTTAGAGGGAATGAAAACATCATGTCAATGTTATGTCTCATGTGTCCAAGTATATCACCTTGACCTGGAAAACACTGCTTGAATGAAGATCAAATGTTGAACTATTCAACATTTTGCATGGGCTGTACATTTCTGTTTCAATCTTTTTATTCAAATTTAAGAATTACAGTATAGCAGTGGCCTGTAACATTGGGGCAGTGCCGCCTGATGGCTTAGGGCGGCTATTCCCCCCAATCCCCAGCAAGCTGCTCTTGCCTCTGGACAAAATCCTACCTAGCTGCTGTTCTGCCTCTCTCTCAGATCTTTTCTCCTGACAAATCAAAAACACTCATGGATTGTCTGCCACCTTGGCATCATCTATCCCTTCCTCATCACTGGAGATCCAGCTGCTGGAACATTGCTGCCACTTGCTGCTTTCTGCCTGATGGCCCTTAACTCTATGGCCATGGCATTTTCTTCTTCATCCCGAACATCTGAAAAATAAAAATAATATGATATGCTAAAAATTCTGTTATTCCTTATCGTTTTTTTGCAGAGCAAAGAACTGATTAAGAGAGGAAGAAGAAGAGGGTGCATTATCAGCAGTTACAGACAACAGCTGCTCTGCACCTGGGAGGAAAAAGAAAAGGAAGTGTAGTGGGTATTGCCTTCTGATGTGATACAAAAGACTACTATTGCTGGTCATGAAGGATCTCAGCTCCCTCCGGTGGCCGAGCTGTGTTACAACCACCTGTTGTTTACATTTGTTCTGGTACCGCAGTGAAGGTTGGGGGATTGAGTTCAGAAGGAGAAGAGACTCCATTTGCCCTGGCCTGTAATTAACTGCATTGTCCAGAGAGCAGCTGTGCAACCCCAGGATGCTTTGTCTTCCGCACCACCTCAAAGAGAGGTAATTTAAGGGAGAGGATGTGTTTGTCGCGCTCTCTCGGGACCGCCTCTTCAACCCAGGAGGACACTGCCAGGAGTGTCTCCACGGGGAGTAGGCCACAGTTGAGACACTCAGAATCCAGAAACATCAGTGCAACACTGGATGAAAGATGCAAGAGTCTGTCAGGAGTCTAGAAACACGTTTTACCTTTTTATACACACACACTAATTACAAGCAAACAGATCACAGGTGAAGACAGTTACCTTTAATAGCCATTCAAACCCCTTTGTGTCAACTTGTGTGCATGTTATCAGGCCAAACTCACCAGGGTATGTAAACTTTTGTTTAGGGTCATTTGGGTAGTTTCTGTTGATTGTATGATTTAAAAGGAGTAAAGACACTTGATAGATAATACATGGCTTCAGCCAAACACTAACCATGAGTGAAAAAAATGATTTTGTGTTATGATTCATATTCTCTGAAAAATGACAAAAAAAATCATAAATTCTGCCAGGGTATGTAAGCTTATTAGCATAACTGTATATAGATCACCATACTGCAATACACAGTAATTTAGCACAAAATAGCATGGAATGGCATTGTATTACACTGTATAGCAACTAACTCTCCCTAGGCAGACTGTGCCAACCTAACCAGAAACTACTCCAACACACACTAACAATTGGCTGCTGGGAACCCACTCTTTATAAAGAGGGGACTGGCATATAATACGCCTGTAAGAAGTCCTCTTGTGATGAAACAGGTTGGGTTTAGGCATCATTTTCCTGTCAGTGGGCCAGATTCAGCTAGATTCGCGCAATATTTGCGTGGGCAAAGAGCAAAGATTTTTGTCTGCGCCCACGCAAATATTTTGAGATGCCCGCGATTCACGGAGCAGTAGCTCCGTAAATTGCACGGGCGATATGCTAAACAGCCGGGCGTAAGACTGCCTAATGTAAATGATCCCGCCGGGGGCGGGAATCATTTAAATTAGGCGCGCTCCCGCACCGAGCGAACAGCGCATGCTCCGTCGGGAAACTTTCCCGACGTGCATTGCGGCAAATGACGTTGCAAGGACGTCATTTGCTTCTAAGTGAACGTGAATGGCTTCCAGCGCCATTCACGAATCACTTACGTAAACGACGTGAAATTAAAATTTCACGAGCGGGAAGCGCAGCTATACTTTAGCATTGGCTGCCCCTGCTATTAGCAGGAGCAACCTTGCGCTAAAGTTGCCGTACGGAAACTCCATACCTTGCGTGCCCAGGGCCCGCGCAACTTTTGTGAATCGGTGGTAGTATGCAATTTGCATACTATACGCCGATCACAATGGCCGCGCCCCCTAGCGGCCAACGCAAGAATGCAGCCTGAGATATGAAGGCATAAGGAGGCTTATGTCTGTCATATCTTAGGCTGCAGTCGGTGTAACGAGGTTCCTGAATCAGGAGCACTCGTTACACCGGAGCAAGTAAGCACTTGCGCCGCGCAACCTATGGTTGCGCGGGCGCAAGTGCTTCTTGAATCTACCCCACTGTGTTTGGATTGAGCTAATGTTTGCTCTTGCTGTGGAAGATTTTTTGTTTTATTGTAATGGATTTTACACGATCTTGGCATTTATCTCTTTGCTGACATATCCCACTGAGCACCATGACCTGAGACCAGAGGAACATTGGCTTCGATGTCAAGTTTGGATGACCCCCCATCATCTTTCTGATGCTGAGGAGTGACCGTGGATGGAGCATATGAAATATAAGAGCTCCTTTTCAGCCCCCATATTAGGTGGTCAATACTCTCTGGTAAGAGCACATCTAAACTTATGGAGGTTTTTTTTTCACAAGGTTGAGGAACGGAGGGAACAAGAACTACTGCATCTATTTTACAAATACAAAGCACTCCACTGGTACCATATTGAGGACACATGGACTGAACTCAATTGATTTAATTCAAAGTATGTATTTAATTATTCACTTTAATGATGTATTTCAGTGCAAAATAATTTATTCCATATTCTTATTCATGTGATCATATCTCACATTAGTGGTGCTGCTATTCACTTACCTTGATTTTGTAAGTCACAAGAGCAGTTTTTTCTGTTTATACATAGCAAAGACCCCATCATTGACCCATCTAAGCCAGCTGACCTTAGCTCATGGAGCTTGGACTATCAAAATTCACCATAAACTTCCTGGGACTGCAAACTTCAAATATGCATGATTTGCCTTGAACCCATGACAGTGACAAACCTGAACCTTGTCCCTTCTCTGGTGCTGGGGAGATTTTCCCTGTCTGTTTTGGTTTGGTGAATAAAGTGTTTGGAAATTCAAAATTTTACACCTGTTACTGAATGTATGGCTGACAGCAGTCAAGGGACCAGGGCCTCCTCTTGCATGTGTGAGGGATCATACCTTGTTAATGCCACATTTGCTTTAACATCTGCCTGTTCTTGCAAAACTGTGTCCGCCACAACTTCACGAAAAGAGATGGAAGTTGCACTCTAATTTGCTCCTGCATGGCCCTCCTGACTGTACCAACGTTCAATCCTACCATGAACTGGTCCCTCAATAGGTGATCCAAGCCACTTCCAGAGATTCTAGAGTGCTACCGCAAAACAAGTGAGGCTCTCATCCACCTGATGCCTATGAACAAAGAAATATGCGCCTCAACTCTGGAAACATCCTGTTCTCTCCAAACAGACCCTCACTACTTGTTCCAAGAGGTCCAATCCTCTTCTACCATCACTGTTCAGCTGGTCATCCTCCAAGCAGTTAATAGCTAGCTCTGCGATCAGATGCGGTCGGATGGGAACCTGATATAGGCGCGGAGCACTTTGTAGTCTCTGCCCCTATTCTGCCAGAAGAATATTGGAGCTGTTAAACTCAGGCATCGGGGTCAGGGCCGATCTCAGTGGTGCCATAATGGTGCCAGTCTGTACCCAAACAGGGAGGCTTCCAGGAAGGATCTTGTGTCACTATCCTTTCCCTACTCATCTGGAATCTCTTCCTATTGCTGTTCACTGTCTCTGTTCAGATGTCTGAACAGTCTCTACACTACCCACATGTTAAATATACACAAAGCCTGGGAGCCAGGGCCTTAAATAGGCTCTGCCTGACCTAAGATGGCTGCCAGAGTCATGTGGGGTAGGAACATCTATTTAGATAGCTTCAGTGACCCAGGAAACCAAGCAGAACCATGTTCCTCTTGACCACTCCAACTGCAATGCCGCTACGGTCGAACTTCACCTACAGTGGAGAAAACACATTGCACCTGCCTACATAACAGTGTATGAATTTCCATTACCATAAGATGCACAAGCCTTACAAATAAACAACATATTTTCTATACCTTACCTGACTGAGCCAAATTCTCATTTATTTGTGTCTCATCTGCTCAAACACTGCACCTCACAGTGGGAGGTTTTCAGGAACAGAGGCAGTACTGCCAATTTAGAGCAGGATCTAATGTGACTGTATCAGTAATGATAGTGCTGATGACTACATCTCCCGCATTACTTTCCCCTTCCCATTGTAGTGCAAGCAGGAATAGCCTACAATTGTCAGAATTATTGTCACACATCACAGTAAGCTGCATTAGGTACACCAGCAAGATCAACAGGTATTCATTGGACTTTGTTGGAAGGCTAAGAGAAAATGGGGACGTTTAAATAATAGTCTCAGTTTAGGGAGTAGAGGTGTAGTTGGGAATTTTAGGGCCTTCGATATTTTAGTATCATATAACATAGAGGTGATGGGGACGCATATGTGATTAATATAATTGTTTTCCCCTCTATACCTTTCCGCTACCATCATGTCCTTCCTCTTCATTTCTAGTATTCCTAACTAGCTATGACATAAGCTTGGTCCCTTGTGTGACTGTGCTGCTATGTTCATGAATGTTGCACACATATAATACAGGTATGTAATATTGTTGTTCCCCATGAGGGGGGATAAACTTTCATTGGACGTAATTCTATGAAATTGTTGTTCTGATGAATATATTTTTTATTATTGTAGAGCTTGACTGTAGTTATCTTCCTGATGAAGCGGGCAACAACCTGTGAAATACGTCAAAGTTACAGCAAACAACTCATCACCCAAGGTTGGCAGGGATGTTGAGTGAATTATTTGATGATATGACAACTCATATTCCTATTATGGCAAACTTTTTGTCATTTTAAATGTCCTAACAAAGTTTTTTTTTAACATACAGTTCCCTAGAAAAGTATTCATACCCCTTGAAATTTTCCACATTTTGTAATGTTACAACCAAAAATGTAAATGTATTTTATGTGATAGACCAATATAAAGTGGCACATAATTGTGAAGTGGAAGGAAAATGATAAATGGTTTTCATTTTTTTTTTAATATGTGGAAAGTGTGGCATGCATTTGTATTCAGCCCCTTTACTCTAGTACACCTACCTAAAATCTAGTGGAACCAATTACCTTCAGAAGTCACCTAATTAGTAAATAGAGGCCACCTGTGTGTAATTTAATCTCAGTATAAATACAGCTGTTCTGTGAAGCCCTCTGAGGTTTGTTAAAGAACCTTGGTAAACCTTGGTGAACAAACAGAATCTAGAAAGACCAAGGAGCACACAGGCAGGTCAGGGATAAAGTTGTGGAGAAGTTTAAAGAAGGGTTAGGTTATAAAAAAATATCCCAAGCTTTTAACATCTCAGGGAGCACTGTTCAATCCATCACCCTTTTTCGTAAATAGCCCCCTACGTGTCTAATATGTAGAAGGTCTCCACCTCTGATTCTTTCCTCCCATTGCGAATGCTGCTCAGGCTAATAGAAAATCGTATGTGTAAATGCACTTATAATAGCAGCACATATTTTTAAATGGGATGCCATTGTTTATGCTTTAAAAGGTTGCAAGTTTAATACAAATAATACATTTTCTTTATTTCACAAAAAGAAACAAAATGCCAATCAATTAAATACCCTCTATCAAGGGGAGCCCACTTGCCATTTATCATTTGAAAAAATTGAAAATATTGTAATAAATAATATTTTTTTTTGTGTTACCATCTAAAGAACACATTTAGTAGGATAGCACAAATAATAATAACCATTTTTAGAGTACAGAAATCCTTGGCAAACAAATCATTATACTGTAAATCACTGTGCTTCATACTTTACTCTTCACCTTCACCTTAGTGAGTAAGCCCATGAGTAATTTATTGAGTTGACTTTGTCTTCCCTTAGCAAATCACAAGAATCATTTCCTCCTGCACAGAGGTTTGCTCTTTGATCTAAAGACGACAAACTATGCATAAACAAATCTACCTTCTTGCATTTCCTTTAAAATTCCAATTCGATTTGTTTAGATGATAATCAGACATTGTTGGGACCTTTGTAGTGCAATACTTTCTGTAATATTGGTTCAATTGTTCATAAAGTATAAGGCCTCGTACACACGACAGTTTTCCTCGACAGAATCCATCAAGAAACATGGTGGCAGAGTTTTTTTGCCGAGGAAAAGGGTTGTGTGTATGTTTTTCATCGAGGAAACTGTCGAGGAACTCGACGAGAAAAAAAGAGAACAAGTTCTCTTTTTCCTCGACAGGAGTCTCAATTTCCTCATCGTGTTCCTCGTCGGGCTGGTTTTCGACGAGAAACACATTCGCGTGTATGCTAAGAAACCCGCGCATGCTCAGAATAAAGTATGAAACGGGAGTGCACCTTCGGTAAAAGTAGCATTTGTAATGGAGATAGCACATTTGTCACGCTGTAACAGTCTGAAAAGTGCAAATTGTCTCTTACCAAACTTTTACTTAACACGCAGTAACATGAGATTAGCAAAAGCAGCCCCAGGGGTTGCGCCAGTGGAATGTGTTGTACGTCACCGCGTTTGAGAACGAAGAGATTTGGGTTTGACAGTGTGTACGCAAAGAAAGCTTGTCAAGTTTCTCCACAAGCCTGACAAGGAACTCGTCGAGGAAAACGATGTTTCATTGACGACGAGTTCCTCGGTCGTGTGTACGAGGCCTAACAGAGCTGCTGCAATTATCATGCAGTTATTATTAAACATCAGCAAACCACAATAGCAAAGCTTTAATAAAGAATTTAAACTTTAAAAAAAGACAAATGATGGAGAACACACTTTGGAAGCCATAGGCATTGGCAGTAAACTCCAATGACTTTCCTTGCTGTCTTCTACTCTAACACGATGACCTATGATTTTATTTATAAAGTCCCTTATGTCAATGCTTGCTATCCTGTGACTATGTCAGCTACCATTTTACAGTGTTACAGGCTGAGGTCACAGTCTTTTTCTTTACTCAGGCTGATTGCCAGTTTCTCAACACCTGCCTTATATATGACAGCTCTGTGTCCCCATAAATTATAAATCATGTGCCTTCTGTCCGTTACTTTGGGACAACCACAAAGTTAGAAACAGCCCTGTAACATTAGAACATGGGCTCTTGGATGAGACAGCTGAGAGAAAAACAGACATACATCACCACACCAAGGTCCTCTAACTTTTTGCATGCAGAAAGAATCAGATTAGAAGGTAATTAGTAGTAATTAGAGAATTAGAAGCACTATGTTAAGTAGAATATTGCAGGATGAAAATGATTCCATTTCATTTGCTGTAAGGGGACTGCTGACTGACTGAACTTACAGGCATCATTAATCATTTGTTTGTACATGAATAGTATGATCTTTTATGGCTCTTTGATGTTTGTCACAAGGTCACTGGTGAACATGTGCCATATTCTAAGTACCGTAGTGATAGAAACTGATAGTGTCTGAGGATCAGAGAAAGGTTCTGTTACTGAGTATCAGAATGCAGAAGACATCGCCTGCTGTGTTATCTGCCATTTTTTATGCTACGTTATTCCAAGTGACAGGTTTAATGCTGCACCAAGGATATTTAAAAAACGTACTGAAACACCTTATTAAATATTTTAAATGGATGTGACCTGACACACACTATAATAAAAGTAGAACAGTAGGCCTCCATCCCTAAATTTGGTATATAGAAGAGAGGAGTTTGTGGGACTCTAAATGAGGGAGCGCCATGTAAAAAGAAATAGCATAAAAAGTAAATTACAGTACACGATTTATTTTTACAATCTTATATACATGTCAAATATTTTGTTTCATATAAATAGATAGATGCAAACGATTGCGAAACGCGTCGGGACTCTGCTGCTGCCATGCGCAACCTTTTATTGATGCCCTTTGCTTTCATCAGAACTGTGAGTGTTTTTAACCTTTAATAAATTTCATTCATATTACGGTATTACACTATGCGACCTCGTTTTCTTTTATGTGCCTTGGATACGGTCTGATTTCTTGGGAGTTACCATCAAGACGTTGTCACTCCCCCTGCTCTGGTTTAAAGTGATGCTTTCAAGCCATCGTTTCCTCTGTGTATCCAGATCCGATTGATGTGGTTCCACCAACTCACATACAGTCTATATTGACCCTCTAGGCGTATGCTTATTAGGGTTCAATATTTCCGGTAAGCCTCCCCTCCCGGTGGTGGTTACTTCCTCACATATTTATCCATTTATTTTCACCGTGGTGTTCCTAATCGTCCATCATAGGAGATCATTTACTGGCGGTGTATCTTTTCAGCGACTCACTGCTTTTTTTTGATAAATTACACATGGACTTTTTATTTTGTTTACATTGTTATACGATTCACTTTGTTATAACATTTCCAACATCATAATTTTCTAGCGCCACTTAATTGTTTTTGTATGTTTTCGCACTTTCTCGTTTCACTAGATTGTTTGTGGCAGCTTTTTCACTCAGATAGCGCAGATTTATACTTGTTTTTTTAAATAAATAGATAGTCACTAGTGTTGAGCAGAATACGCCATATTCGATTTCGCGATATATCTCGAATATATAGTCGAATATTCGAGATATATTCGCTAAATTCGAATATTCGTGATATTTTATCGAAATGAAATGATTGCGAATTTTCGCTATTGCGAATGCGAAAATAATTGCAAATTTTCGATAACTGCGGTAGGAGCACTCTGGCTCAGAATATTCTTGATATTTTTTCGAAATTTCGCAAAATGCGAATGCGATATTTACTGCGCAATTTCGACAAATGCTGTAGGAGCACTCTGATTGGCTCAGAATATTCGTGATATTTTACAATACAAAATAATTGCGAATATTCGGCAAATGCGGAAGGAGCACTCTGATTGGCTCAGAATATTCTTGATATTTTACAATAGAAAATAAAAAGTGTTTTGCATTGGTGGTGATTCTTTACTCTATCCATCTGTCACAGCCGTTTGTCAATCAAACACCTTGAAGATTGAACACGTTCATGCTGCATGCTTTGGACTTTTTTTCACTTCACATATCAAAGACATTTTTATGAAAGATTATTTTTCTATTATTGGGACTATATTTCTTTATATATTTGTTTCACTGTGTATTTCACAAGTTATTTGCGCTTGCTTATTTTATAATTTGCCCACATGTCTTGTCACTAGACATATTTTTTATTCTTGTAGAGCGACTCCATTTTCTGTCTTGTATTAATTTATGTTGTATAACATTTTTGAGTTGCTGCTGTATTCTCCCCTTTTTTTAAGGTATGCGCAATTTTTTCCTTCTTACAAAAAATAATAATATCAAACATACAAATATTCATAACAGAAACATACACAAAGCCCCCCCCCCCCTTTTGCATCAGAGACAATCAGAGTTCTCCTACCACAGTTATCGAAAATTCGCAATCATTTTCGCATTCGCATTAGCGAAAATTCACATTTTTTTTTTTTCAATTCGGCAACATAAAAGGATCGCCTCAGCTTAGCTACTCAGCCCAGGGTCTCTAATCATACCAGCAATGCTTTTAGACGTCGATAGGATGTGATCTGTTTTAAAAATAAAATTGAAAAAATGCGAATATTCGGAATTGCGAATATTCACCGCGAAATTCGAAATATATCGCGAATACTCGAATATGCCATATTCGAGCCGAATATTCGCAATACGAATATTCGTGAGCAACACTAATAGTCACAAGGCTTACTCTAGATATGCTGCTACATAGCATGCAATACAGAAATAAAATCATAGACATGGCAGATATATGCAATAAAATCGATAAATATATGGAATATGAACAGGTGATTGTTGGCATCTGGGGGCACTCTACGCATTTCCTGGCATTTCAGCCAATCATCAGGAGTGTTTTTAGGGCAGTATACTGGAAATGAGAATAAACAGAAATAAATGATGATGCATTAAAAATGGGGACGTACAGGGACTGTCCAACAGAATGGAAATAGTTGGAAAACTTACTATACCACCACAAGACCCGGTCCGGTATCTGCCAAGGAAGGAAGGGGGGTCCGGGCAGGATGTCTCCCGCGGGGTTGAGACGGGGAACCCCTGAGAACGAGGAACAGTGCCCGGAGTAAGACACGGTGGTCACAGCTTGATCCAAAATGTTATGTATCAAATGTATCAAAAAATAAAATAAATAATAAATAATTGTAAAAAAGGGGTAAAGAAGTATCAATGTGTTCCCATAAGGGCAATGCATGGGGAAGTGTGCAAGGAAGAGAGCCAGACAGGGAAAGGAAAAAACATACCATAGGATGATGACTAGGCTCCCAGCGAGAGAGGGTGACCTGTGTGCAGGATCAGATGTGTTGTTCCTAGTGGTTGAGTCAAGCAAATGAACCACCAGCCACTCCAAGGCTACTATATACCTACAGTCCCGGGTGGGGCCCCCATCAACATCATGCCTAATTGACCATTTAGCACAAGGAAGGCGGGGAGGGAATTCCCAGCTGCGTATGGTGAACCATCAGCAGTGGGTTCCCCGCCCAGCTCGTATGGTCAAAGATGGAAAGAAACATCAAATTGATGTCAGTGACGCTGTTGATATAGCATCAGAGCATGACGCCGATGCGCAGGAGGCCGACCCCCAACCCCCATCAAGAGGTGGGGGGAGGGGCCGGACTGCCACGCATCGCAACCCCGGAGCCAGAGAAACCACCCAGGCCCCCCAACCTCAACCACTAGGAACAACACATCTGATCCTGCACATAGGTCACCCTCTCTCGCTGGGAGCCTAGTCATCATCCTATGGTATGTTTTTTCCTTTCCCTGTCTGGCTCTCTTCCTTGCCCCCCCCTCTCCTGAACCGTACGAGGCCACATGCCCTCAACATGGGGAGGATGTCCCCATGTTGATGGGGACAAGGGCCTCATCCCCACAACCCTGGTTGTTGGTTGTGGGGGTCTGCGGGCGGGGGGCTTATCAGAATCTGGAAGACCCCTTCAACAAAGGGGACCCCCAGATCCTGGCCCCCCCTATGTGAATTGGTAATGGGGTACATTGTACCCCTACCATTTCACGAAGGAACAATAAGTTTGACTCGAACTCAAAAGCTCATCCCTAGTGGTAACAATCATCAAAATGTATATTATTTTAATGAGTTAGCCCAGGGGTCTCCAAACTTTTCAAACAAAGGGCCACTTTATTGTCTTTCAGACTTTAGGGGGACCAGAGTGTGGCCAGCAGGGGCAACTAATGTTACAGCATTAGTGAGACCAAATATGGCCTCAGGGTTGGTGGTCAATAGGAGGAGTATTTCCCCTATTAGTAGGAGGAATAGGATTCCATGATTGGTATTGGTGGAAGATATGGTGCCCCATTGTTGGTGTCAGTGGGAAGAACAGTGCCTCATATCGGTTGAAGGAATTGTGCCCCAAGGGCCTCATAAAGGTTAGCAAAGGGCCACATCTGGCTCTCGGGTTACAGTTTAGAGACCACTGAGTTAGCCTGTTTATTCTTTCAAATTCACACATCAAGGGGAAGTTGTCTGTATAATGGCAAAACCATTTATATTGTGACTGCTCATTAAAATCATAAATGGTTGGTAACAGACAAATTTCCTTTCTTTCTGCCTTTGGAGGAATAACAGGTAGTTTATGCATTCAAAGACTGTTCACCATTTCTAGAAATTGTAGATAGCTAAACATTACTTGGGCATCTGCAAGTTAAGGAAATTGCTTCTTTACTTAACCTGTTTTTATTTTAAGTAGTCACTAAACATAAAAGAAAATTTGCTTCTACCAAATGTAATCTTGCTGACCTTCATTTATATCATAATAGATCTTATCATAAACACCTTGGTAGCCTCATCTAACTGATTCTGATACTGTTTTCAATGAGTATTCACGGTTTATTAAAACATTTAGGTAAGTCAAGGTAGATTGTTTGGAAATTTTAGGATATTTGCAAGTTCTTTTTAGGAAATTGCTAACTTGTTTTAAATCTCTTGCTTGTGTAGCTCCTGGTTACTTTTCAGAACCGGTGCTAGTGTAAATTTAGAGGGGGTTAGAGAGTTAAGTAACTCTGACCATGTTAATCTGTTCAAATTTGAAGTCTCTGTCTCAGCTTTGGCTGTGCTGTGTCTTCATGCTGTCGTTTCTGGGGTGCTGATCACACCCCAGGCTGACAGGTGGCAGCAGTAAATATATACATATTTTTTTTACACATTTTTTATACACATATGCACTTAGCGCTGTATTGAACTAGATTATTATGTTTTGGGGTTATTTATATATTTTTTAAAGTGCTTATTATTACAGCTGCTTTGTTGGAGCCATATTTTGATAGCGGGTTGATTGAAATAAGTTTATTATATTTTTTGAGTACTCACAAACGCGCATAAGGGTTGTCATTTTTTATATAACATCACATCACAACATAGATACACGGGGAACTACAATGCTTCAAGTTTTTATTTTTTATATAGTTTGCAACAACAAGCTATATATTGAGAAATAAAGATATTTGTCACAAATACATGAAATTAAAAATGCTATGCTACTAGCAAGCATCAGATAGTTTATTGGCTACATTTTAGGATTAAGTTGGAGTTGCCAAATTCCCACTTGATGTTAAGAATACACTCTCACAGCACAGAGCTATTTTGAAAAAATAACAAAATGATATTACAAAATGGAGTTGTTATGGGCCTTGGAAATGTATTGTATCTGATAAGTACCTTTTGAGTGGTCAAATGCATTTGTTTTCTGCTTACTGTTTGTTTTTCTGTGCGTTATTTTAAAATAATACCCTAAAAATATTTTACTTATCTATCTCCATATAGTGCAGTTGTACTCTGCAAAAGCAGTTGCTTCAGAGCTTAGAAAATTAGGTAAAGCTTCACTTTACAAATAATACCCAATCATATGCAAGAAAAGAAAAAAGCTTTTTTGCTTGCACATGATTAAACGATGTATGCCAGTAGAGCTACCCATCAATCACTAATCTTAGGAGAAACTGCATTTGCAGAGTGAAGACCAAGGACAAACAAACACAAATTTTCAGCGCTATCCTGGATTGTCAAATTACAAATGATCAGAAAAAATATTTAAAAGTAAGGTGCTCAGTCCCAATACATAGTAAGGGTTTAAAATAAAGTCAATAATGATGAAGCTTGCTGTGGTCCCAAATGGGAGCGAGGCTGCCTGTACTAGAGTCTGGGAACCCACACCGAAACAGAGGAGGGAAGGGAGAGAGAGGCACCAGGAAAAAACTGGTGTAGCACAGTTTAATAGAAACAAATTAAAAAACAATAACAAGTTCCACTCACGGGAGGTGTCAAGTGTGTAGGTCTGGGATTGGAGGGAGCTAAGAAAGTGATCCCGCACCAGATCGTGTGGTCAGTCCTGACCGTGGCGGCGGCTCTGGTGGTTGGATAGGAGAGGATGCTGATGAGCAAGCTGTCACACCTCCTTCCTCCTTGGCACCTCTCTCTCTTCCCTCCTCCATCTGCAGAGTGCAACTGCATTTGCAAAGTGCACAACATTTTGCCTTTAGTAAATCAACCCCTGTCTGTCAGCTGTTGTCCCTAGCGCAGGTGTACATATGATGGATAGACTTATAGTAATAGTATGAGTTAGGTGGTTTTGATGCTTTAGGTGAAAATGTAGGCACAATGGCTCGGATTCTTAAAGCACTTACGCCAACGTATCTACTGATGCGCCGCATAAGTGCACGAATGCGCCGTCGTATCTATGCGCCTGATTCTTAAGACAAGATACGCCTGAAATTTGGCTTCATCCGACCGACGTAAGTTTCCTACACCGTCGGAGTCTGGGCGCATATTTACGTTGACCGCAAGGGGCTCTTCCATTGATTTACGCGTCGAATATGCAAATGACCGAGATACGCCGATTCACGAACGTACTTACGCCCGTCGCAGTAGTATACGTTGTTTACGTAAGGCGTATGTCAGGCGTAAAGTTATTCCACATAAAGCAGGTGTAAGTCATGTTAGGGTATGGACCAGGGAACAGCCGTCGTATTTTACGTCGTTTACGTAAGTCGTATGTGAATGGGGCTGGGCGTAGGTTACGTTCACGTCGTAGGCATTGAGCCGTCATATCTTAGGGAGTAAATTCGACGTGATTGTGAGCATGCGCGTGCATGCGCCGTTCGTTCGGCCCATCATTTGTATGGGGTCAAGCTTCATTTAAATGGATCACGCCCACTTCCTTCCTACTTTGAATTAGGTGGGCTTACGCCGGACAATTTACGTTACGCCGGCGCAACGTTGGGAGCGAGTGCTTTGTGAATACTGTTCTTGTCTCTCAATGTTATGTCGGCATAGCGCATATGAGATTCTCTACGCCCGCACAAAAATACGCAGCTCTACGTGAATCCGGGCCATAAATTACATGGTTTACAAAGTTGATCCCTGCAAAAAAATACTCGCCACTCCTGCACCTCATGTTGCATTCAAGGATTTTTCAATTGATGATTTCTCCAAAATACAGGTGGGATCAGTGGTGTGGGTAGTATGATTGGTATTAACCTTACATCTTATATGGTAGGCCATGTTTTATTTATTATTTTAAAATGGTTGCTTCAACATTGGATATTACTTGTATCTAAATCTGTAACTGCTTATACAATATGCACACAGAAACTGATAAACTGCATTTTATTGGCTTTTTGGCGGTTTTTTTAAAAAGCCCATAAACTGAACTCTATGTTAGCCTATGTGCCCATGCACACATGGATGTTTTTTAGTGTTAATGAGCTTTGGAGTTTATTGCCTTTTTTCTGAATGCCTGAAACTTGCGTTCAAAGTGCAGTTTTTCGGGGGGGAAAGAAACGCAGAAAAACTCTGGCGCCAGCGTTTTCTGGCTTTTTTTATCCATTAAAAAAAAAAAAGCTAAATAACACTACACTGAAAAACGCTAATAAAGGCTATTGCAAAAACACTAAAAAAACTTTGAAAGGCTCCCTGCAAAGCTACTGCCACTTTTTTGTAGCTTTTTTTTAGCTTCTGTATGCATGGAGCTCATCTTTGCATTGAGGATAAATTATTGACATTATTAATAAAAAGTTTATAGAATATGTTCATATTTGATGGCAAAGTACTGTCTGATTTCTATGTGGAATAGGATTCTGCATTCTGAATTATGATTCTCTAAATCTTGTCTTTGGGATGGCAACCTTCAGGTCTTTGGAAATCACTATCATAAAAGCCCAGTATTATTTTTAAACTATGCACTCTATTAATATTTGTAATTCCAACACGGCTTTCAGTTCACTTAAGTGTGATGTATTTATGACTTTGTCTATGTAACTACACCCTACATAAACTTAGATTGCCTGGTGTCTCCACAGAAGAATGGCATGGAGTTATGTTTCAGCTGTGAAGACTATTAGTGGCCATAATAAATCTCATGCATTTCTCAGAGAAAAAATATGAAGGTACAGAATGCCAAAGGAACTGGTTTTAGTGCAGTTCTTTTTGTAATTCTCATTTACACTGCTCCTAGCCGGTAGGAACATCTATAACATATTAAGTGGGTACAAACAAGGATTGATCTACTAATGCAAGAAGGTAAATGCTGATACTGTGCCAAAATCAGGTACTTCACTTAGAATAACTACTTGCGGACCGTCCGCTGCCGTACATCAGTACTTTGACGTAGAATACCAGGCTTATGTCAGCAGATAGCTGCCATAAACCCAGTTTATTCTTAAACGGCAGACGATACTCTTTCTGATAAAAGTAATCTCCATGGAGGATTTACTGCAAGATCAATCTTTTATTGGGGGCGGGAGAGGGCCCCCCTCTCGCCATAGAGTATTGTTTTTCTCAGATTTTTACTGTTAAAAATAGAAGTATATTGTTGGACTTTTAAATATACATATATATATATATATATTCAGATAAGACACATAAGTAATAAAAAGATTTTGTTATGGACATTGATCAGGATATTTGCAACATATATAGCATATACAGCTCAATTTCACCAGCTGCAACATGTTCAACGCATTTCACACACAGTTATGCTTCATCAAGGCCATGGGTAAGCCAATAGCCAATATATGATACGAATAATCATAACTGCTGTTATGGTGGTCTGAATATGAATGCTGATACATTAAAAACATTCACAAGTCTTTGAGAATTTGTATATTACAATATTACAATCTTACAAAGAAAACAGATACCCAAAAGCAGAAATAAATCAGAAAGAATCCCATGGGTTATTCAAGAGCAAGAAATGTTGCCATTATATATGTCTGCATATTTATAAACTTACAAAATAGCACCTTTCATATAGGGCGGGCATCACTAAATGGCGGACCGCGGTCCGGTTCCGGCCCCAGTGGCCATTCTATCCGGACCGCAGCCCCACCAAGTAGTTTCCTGTGTGTCCTCTGTCACCGGCTAGTTCGCTCGCCCGCCTGCCTGCCGCTGCGGATGCCGCTCTATACACAGCATGGCAGGCGCGGCAGGTCCGTGCCTCTAACATCGTTTCACTCCCCCCTCGCTGTACTCCCCCCTCGCTGTACTCCCCCCTCCCCACACTGCCTGTGAGTGTCTTCACACAGGACACGAAGCGCGACTGCTCTGGACGAAGGGCGGGACTTTTTAAGTTAAAAAGTGGGTGATTGGTTGCTAGGCAGCGGGGGCGGTCCCAGCAATAAATCACTCACTTTTAATGGGGAAAGTCCCGCCCATTGTCCAGAGCGGCCACGCTTCATGTCCTGTGTGATTAAGGTAGGGTTCTGTGGGGAGGGGGAAGTGCAATGCAATGTAATGTAGGACAGGGGACGTCTGCGATGGGGAGTCTGATGTGTCAGGACCAGTTTGTGATGGGGGGGGGTCAGTCTGTTATAGGGGGTCTGTTATGGGTCAGGACCAGTTTGTGATGGGGGGGGGGTCATCCTGTGATGGGTCAGGACCAGTTTGTGATTTGGGGGGGTCAGTCTGTGATTTGGGGGTCAGTCTGTTATAGGGGGTCTGTTATGGGTCAGGACCAGTTTGTGATGGGGGGGGGTCAGCCTCTGATAGGGGGTCTGTGATGGGTCAGGACCAGTTTGTGATTTGGGGGGGTCAGTCTGTGATTTGGGGGTCAGTCTGTTATAGGGGGTCTGTTATGGGTCAGGACCAGTTTGTGATGGGGGGTCAGCCTGTGATAGGGGGTCTGTGATGGGTCAGGACCAGTTTGTGATGGGGGGGTCAGCCTGTGACAGGGGGTCTGTGATGGGTCAGGACCAGTTTGTGATTTGGGGGGGGGTCAGTCTGTGATAGGGGGTCTGTGATTTGGGGGTCAGTCTGTTATAGGGGGTCTGTTATGGGTCAGCAGGGCCAGTTTGTGATGGGTCAGAGGTCAGTCTGTGATGGGTCAGGTCAGTCTGTGATGGGTCAGGTCAGTCTGTGATGGGGGGGTCAGTCTGTAATAGGGGGTCTGTGATGTGTCAGGACCAGTTTGTGATGGGGGGGGGGTTTGTGATGGGGGGGGGGGTCAGTCCATGATATGGGGTCTGTGATGGGTCAGGACCAGTTTGTGATTTGGGGGGTCAGTCTGTGATAGGGGTCACACCAGACCTTTATTTTCTTTTTCTTATTTTCTTTGTCTGTGATAGGGGGTCTGTGATTTGGGGGGTCAGTCTGTTATAGGGGTCTGTTATGGGTCAAGACCAGTTTGTGATGGGGGGTCAGTCTGTGATGGGGGTCTGTGATGGGTCAGGTCAGTCTGTGATGGAGGGTCAGTCTGTGATAGGGGGTCTGTGATTTGGGGGGGGGTCAGTCTGTAATAGGGGGTTGGGTATTTGGGGGGGGGGTCAGTCTGTGATAGGGGGTCTGTTATAGGGGGTCTGTGATGGGTCAGGACCAGTTTGTGATGGGGGAGTCAGTCTGTGATGGGTCAGGTCAGTCTATGATGGGGGGGGGGATTAGGCTGTAATGAGGGGTCTGTGATTTGGGCTGTCAGTCTGTGATGGGGGGGGGGGTCTGTGATGCGTCAGTCTCTGCAAGGGCAATAGAAAACAATTGTTTTCTATGTGTCCTGTTCACACTGCAACAGCGCCCCTGCGTGCTGAGCAGTATGTTGCAAAATGCATTCTGTTTCTATGCACCGCAATTGAACTGTGGTGCATAAAAATGAATGAAATGTATTTTTACATTTCAATAAAGTTGAAAGAAAAAAAAAGTGTGATGTGAGGGTCATAAAGGTGTGTGCATGTGTGTGGTGGTGGTGGTGGGGGGGGGGGGGGGCGCTGTGATGGGAGGTTGTCAAGTGGAGGATATCATGTGGCGTCATAGCACCAATTTAGCATTCGGACCTCCGCTGGAAGAATTTTTTTCCGACTGGACCCCCGTGAATTTTAATTCAGTACCCCTGATATAGGGAAACAAGATTAATCCCCAAGTAGGAAAAAACCCTTGGAACACAAACTCCAATTATCCAGACAATTCTTTGAGGAAGGTATGGGTCAGGGTGGAAACATCCTACAGAAAGGAAAACAAGGCAGGTGTCAAGTAAAGAGGCATACATACCCCCATCCAAATAGAGAGGCAACCACAGTAAAGAGAATTTAAAGAGGTTTTAAAAATTAGGGATCTAACACCCAATATAACTCAGGAAAATAAAACAAATAGCGCTGTACTAGTCTTGAATATAAATGCCTCTATTAGTGAATAATCATCCATGAAATTTTTTAGCTTCTAATGCCTGTTGGAAAATTACATTTCTATAATTCTATATTTTGCAAGAGAAATAAAAACGCAGCCAGCTGGATGCCTTCTGCAGCCTATACAACACCAGAACATTTCATTAATGTGCTCTGAAGAGACAAGTGTCATTGTTCGAGGTCCTATCTAGTGACCAAAAAGCAATGCCTTTATCTCTTGGCTGCTAGCTTCTCTGGTGGATGCTGTATTATACTTCCATTTAATTAACTGCTAAGGAGACAGAGAGCTATGTGATAGACAGAGAACTGCAACCATTCAGTAATAAAAGTTCAGTGAATCTAATGGTTCATCAGCAGATCATTAATTAGAGATGATGCTTACATCTTGTTGTCCAACAACTGCCATGCAAGAAATTAATAGCGCTAATACATAACAAATGTCCATATCAATTCACTTATAAATTGCAAAGCTGCCAAAAACAATGTTTGGAAATAAACTAAAAAAAAAAAAATAGAAAAAAAAAGTGTTTCCTCATAATTACATTTGAACTGTGCTTAAATAAGTAGAGTAATGCTTAAATGCTAGAGTCTAACAAATTTCATTGAATACAGATATGTAAGCCGTATAAACTATGCCATTTTGTAGGCCCTATATTGCATGTAGAGTAGGAAATTTTATTTTAAGATGCATCATACTTTGGTTAAAAGTATGGGGAATACTAATCGGGAATTCCACATTTTTTTTACATGCTGTTCATTAAAATGGAGGTTCACCCAAAAAAAAAAAAATTAACATTAGATTGAGGCTAATTAAGGGGAGCAGAAATGGGTATTTTTTTTTAAATCAATGCCGTACTTACCGTTTTCGAGATAGATATTCTCCCGCCGCTTCCGGGTATGGGCTGCGAGACTGGGCATTCCTATTTGATTGACAGCCTTCCGACCATCGCATACACCGCGTCACGAGTTTCCGAAAGTAGCCAAACGTCGGTGCGCAGGTGCCGTATAGAGCCGCACTGACGTTCGGCTTCTTTCGGCAACTGGTGACGCGCTCTATGCCACCGTCGGAAGGCTGTCAATCAAATAGGAATGCCCAGTCCCAAAGATCATACCCGGAAGCGGCGGGAGAACATCTATCTCGAAAACGGTAAGTACGGCATTGATTTTAAAAAAAAAATACCCGTTTCTGCTCCCCTTAATTAGCCTAAATCTAATGTTAAATTTTTTTTTTGGGTGAACTCCCGCTTTAAAGCCCTGCTCTGGATAAAAAGCAAAAAAAATTACATTGCAGTTGGGCCTTCCTGCATTGCAATGATTAAATGTGCATTAGGTCTAGGGGGTAGAGGAATGAGTTGCAATATTTACTTTACTTTTACTTTACTCTCGCAGGTCTACACCATGCTGTACAACTGGTCCCCAAAGCTGCCTTACTCCTTTGCTGGTCACAGGCTTTCTGACATCATCTCTGAATTAAGTATTACAACTTATTCCTCTACCCCTAGGTTAAATAAGCATTTAACTTACTGCAAGAGTATTTTTTTACTATCCCAGAGTTCAGCTTTAAAGTGTACTGAAAGCGACACTAAAGTGTTTTTTTTTCTATTATTAATTTAAAAAAAACATGTTATACTTACCTGCTCTGTGGTTTTGCACAGAGCAGCCCCAATTTGGGTACATCGTTGTATGACCGCGCAATTGTCATTCAAAGTGTGTCAGCGCTGAAAGCTGAAAATTGGTCTGGGCAGGAGGGGGGTTTAAGTGGCCAGTAAAGAAGTGGTTAACAGACCAAAAAAATACAAAAATACCCGGAGCTACAACAACTCCACAATCACCACATACATATGAAAATCGAACAATAATGAAGTTCAAAGACTGTGCAATAATTGTTCTCCAAAGTGAAAACAGTACCTAATAACAGTGTAAATAACTAGAACACTATTTTAAAATACAGTTCAAAGTGAAAAGTGGTCCTTTTAGACTAGTATTTTCACTGTGAAAAATCCACCAAGGTGATCCACTATGTGCACAGTCCCTCTTTCAATTGTTATCTATATCTGTGCAAATGACTGAGACCCAGCTCACTTACTTTGATCAGCAAGTTTAAATGCTCTCCACATACTTATCTGTTATTTCAGTGATCGCCAATCCACTTGTCCCTCCAAGCAAATTGCAAAAATCATGCAGTGCATCATAGAGGCAAGCCCACACCTATAGCAGACTGTGGAAGAGTTAAAAAAATCAGCTTGAAATAATAAAAAAAAATGTAGCCAGCACACCAAGGACTAGTAAGCTGCAAAATATTGCATTTTTTGTTTTAGGTTTATATAAATTCACAGCAACGCTTGGAAAAATCTTTGAATAACAATACAGAAAATAGTACAACAAACAAATGTTACTAATGTCTTCCGATGTAAATTCACATAATTTACAATTTACAACCCACCACACTTCCATTGCTAAATGACAGTGGCAATGCAGAACGTTTCATAAAAGAATGTTTTGGACTATGGAAGGGTAAGTCATATGAGGCAGAATTAACTTGTAATGCCGCGTACACACGGTTGGAATTTCCGACAAGAAAAGTTTGATGTGAGCTTTTGGTCGAAAATTCCGACCATGTGTAGGCCCCATCTGACCTTTTTGTGTGACCGTGTGTATGCAACACAAGTTTGAGCCAAAGTCTTGTCTATCTTGCCTTGCCATCTTGTCTATGACGTATTATGAATACAGAGTGTGTGTTTTTTTTTATTATAAGGGTGTTATTTGTATTTGTATGGCTTTTCTGACATTTTGGTAAAAAGTCTCTGCTTGAATCCTGGTGTATTATTTTTTTTTAACTTGGGTCCTCAAGTTAAAAGGCTTAAGAACCCCTGAACAAGGAAATTGACTGGACTAAAATTGTGTTTATGATCTGGTCATTTTATATAGGTTACAGTGATATTGTGCCTCTCAAACTCTTAATTTGAAATACAAGTTATAAAAGAAGATAAAGAGCTTGGCTCTCACTGAGTGCAGTTTATACCTATTTACGAAACCTCAAACAGGTACCAGATAGAGATGAGCTTCTGGTTTGGGTCAACCATGAGTTCACTGAATAAGCAAACTAAATAGCTAGATTGGGCCAGTTTGCCCACCTGAGTGATACCTCTGGTTGCTGGAAGTCATATTTTTTTGTGCTGGTGTTACTACCATTACTAAGACTGGGTTCACACTAGTGTGAATTGGAATGCAGGTTTTCCCCTCATCTAGTTCGCATGGCAGGAGATTGTGACCGGCTCTCTATGGAGCTGGTTCACATATCTCTGGGGCAGCTGCGGAGTGGCTTGCACAGAAGTCCTGTGCATATTTTTCATGGCCGAATTCAGGCAAAAACTCAGCCCTGATTCGTCCCTAAAACGGAGAACAGGTGTGTACTGGACCCCCTACTGCAGTGTGAACACAGTTTTAATGATACATTCTGGCCTCCCACCAGCTTTTTCCAAATTGTAAACAAGCTGGTGGGTATCCTGGGTGACATCATTGATTGACCCAGGAATGTTAAGGCGCTTGTCATTTGTAATGAGAGAGAGTCACCATGGTGCAGGTGATCATATCATTGGGGAATACTTCATTGTGATTAATGATGATTTAACATCACTGGAGGATGCGATTGATGTTTGATGTACATGACATAGTTACATAGTAGGCAAGATTGAAAAAAAGACACAAGTCAACCAAGTCCAAACTATTTGTGTGATTATGTCAGTATTACCTTGTATATCCCTGTATGTTGTGGTCGTTCAGGTGCTTATCTAATAGTTTCTTGAAACCATTGATGCCCCCTGCTGAGACCACCGCCTGTGGAATGGAATTTCACATCCTTTCTGCTCTTATAGTAAAGAACCCTCTACATAGTTTAGGGTATAACCTCTTTTCTTCTAATTTTAATGAGTGGCAGGGCTGGACTGGGACAAAAATTTGGCCCTGGACTTCATCCAGACTGGCCCACTTTGACAGGTCTCTCCCATGGCGGCCAGACAACCCCCCCCCCCTGGCTCAGCCAACCCCGATGGCCACCCAAGCCCCCCTCCCCCTTCACTAGCCATTAGCTGTTCTACTTTATTAGAGTAGAACGGCTGGTACTGGTACTCTTATAGGCAGTACCAGAGGGGAAGCTAGACATTATTTCACCCGGAGGGGTCAGCGGTCGGCTGTCACTAAAGCCAGCCCACTGAGCCATCGGCCCACCAAGAAACTTGTGGTAGTCCCGATGGCCAGTCCATCCCTGATGAGTGGTCACGTGTCTTGTTAAACTGCCTTCCGGCAAAAAAGTTTTATCCCTATTGTGGGGGCACCATCACCAGTATGGTATTTGTAAATTTAAATCATATCCACTCTCAAGCGTCTCTTCTGGCCCACTTTGACAGGTCTCTCCCATGGCAGCCAGACAACCCCCCCCCCCTGGGCCAGCCAACCTCGATGGCCACCCAAGCCCCCCCTCCCCCTTCACTAGCCATTAGCTGTTCTACTTTATTAGAGTAGAACGGCTGGTACTGGTAATCTTATAGGCAGTACCAGTGAGGAAGCTAGACATTATTTCACCCGGAGGGGGCAGCGGTCAGCTGTCACTAAAGCCAGCCCACTGAGCCATCGGCCCACCAAGAAACTTCTGGTAGTCCCGATGGCCAGTCCTTCCCTGATGAGTGGTCACGTGTCTTGTTAAACTGCCTTCTGGCGAAAAAGTTTTATCCCTATTGTGGGGGCACCATCACCAGTATGGTATTTGTAAATTTAAATCATATCCACTCTCAAGCGTCTCTTCTCCAGAGAGTATAAGTATATTGCAGGATATTATTTTTTTTCTTCTTTTACCAAAGGACTTTTTCCAAAGTGAGGGTGTTTTTGTTTACCATTTTGCTTTTTTTTTTTTACCATGTACCCTTTACTCATTTTTGCACGGGAGAGAATTAAATATCTAAGGGACCTATCATTTTAACAGAGTTTCCTGATTTTGATAATTCCCCCCATAGACACCTGCATCCACCAAGCCAGGGATGTAAGAATGAGGCTCCTGAGTGTGAGGCATGTGGCTTCAAATGGTCTGGTATGAGTTTTTAGGGGAAGGACCCTCTAAAAATTATGTATTTTGACAATGTGTCCTGTCCCTTGAAAGTGGTGTCCCCATCCAACTCTGTACCAGACCCCTAATCTCTAGATAATATTCTGAATATAACTGGGAACCTCATGCCATCTTTTACAAACAGAAGCAGACAGGCTAAGAGCAGTCACTCCTCAAACACGTTTTTAAAAGGAATTCTGTCTTTTAATGCTGTTCTTTAAGCTTTGTAAACAATGTATTTGCATTGATGTATTTTCTCTAGGGAAGTGCTTATCTACCCAAGATTTTTTTTGGCAAAAGCTTGCAAATAGGCATTGGAAAATGCCTGAAAAAAATAACAAGATTTGGCTTCCATATACTTCAGTAAGCTTTGGGTGCTATATTTGGGATTTGCAGGTTTTAGGCTGGGTTTATGGATGTGTGGGGGTTTGTGTGGACATATTCAAACATTTTAAAAAAAATATTTCTAAAAAATAATAAAAATGCACAATAAAAACTCTGATCCCAAACTAAAAAAATGATCTGCAACTAATGCATAGCACATAAGTAAGTGATTAACAATTGAATCAAATCCTTCAGGAAAAAGAAAACACTCTCTTTCAAAGGCGTACAGTGCCTTGAAAAAGTATTCATACCCCTTGAAACTTTCCACATTTTGTCATGTTACAACCAAAAACTTAAATGTATTTTATTGACATTTTATGTGATAGACCAACACAAAGTGGCACATAATTGTGAAGTGAAAGGAAAATGATAAATGGTTTACAAAATGTTTACAAATAAATATGTAAAAAGTGTGGTGTGCATTTGTATTCAGCCCCCCGAGTCAATACTTTGTAGAACCACCTTTTTCTGCAATTACAGCTGCAAGTCTTTTTGGGGATGTCTCTACTTTATTTGCACATCTAGAGAGTGACATTTTTTCCCATTCTTCTTTGCAAAATAGCTCAAGCTCTGTCAGTTTGATAGAGAGCATCTGTGAACAGCATTTTTCCAGTCTTGCCACATATTCTCAAATGGACTTTGGGCTATTCTAAAACATGAATTTGCTTTGATCTAAACCATTCAATTGTAGCTCCGGCTGTATGTTTAGGGTTGTTGTCCTGTTGGAAGGTAAACCTCCACCCCAGTCTCAAGTCTTTAGCAGACGCTAATGCCGTGGATTTTTTCTGACGAAATATTGTCTCAAACTTGTGTTGCATACACACGGTCACACAAATCCTGTCAGAAATTCCGACCATCAAGAACACGGTGACATACAAGACGTAGAACAAGCCGAGATCAATGACGTTCAATAGGCAGTTTGGCTCTTCTGCTTGATTCTGAGCATGCATTTTTTTTGGGCGACGGAATTGCATACAGACAAGCGGATTTTCCGATAGAAACTTTTTCCGTCGGAAAAATAGAGAACCTGTTCTAAATTTTTTGTTGGCGGAAATTTCAACAGCAAAAGTCCAATGGAGCATACACACAGTCAGAATTTCTGACCAAAAGCTCACATCGGACTTTTCTTGTCGGAATTTCTGATCGTGTGTACGCGCCATTACAGTTTTTTCCTAAGATTGCCCTGTATTTGGCTCCATCCATCTTCCCATCAACTCTACATCACAGAGCCCAGAGGTGGTTCAACAGTGTTTTCTGACCACACTTAAGTGTATGGTCACACGCTTTGAGGTAAGAATAATAACAAAGGGGGGACAGGAGAGTGTTGGCAGTGGCACCTTTTAAATAAGTTCGGAGCACCATCACAAGGATTCTTTGCAATTGAAAATCTTTAAGGCTATATATTATTGAGCACTTTAGTGCACATATGGGACTGAACGATTTATAAACCCAATACGTTTTTTAATGTGTACATTTTTCATATTGTTTGTGTTGTTAGCAATGTAGCACTTTCTTGCATGTATATGAACAGGAATACATTGCATTATTTACTTGTTTGGTATAATATGGAACACTGAACAATTTCTTTGGCACTGACTCACATTGATTGTAGAGTATAGCACGGCACTTTGATTTTGTATTATTTATTTAACACACTTTTATGTGTCAGCAGCTGGAAAACTTTTGCACTTAACATTATCTAAAAGTGATTTTCTCTGGTAGATTGCAAGATCCCTTCTATTCTAACTCTGACCAGCTTCCCTGTCCCTGCTGAAGAAAAGCATCCCCACAACATGATTCTGCCAACACCATGTTATGGTATGTTCAGGGTAATGTGCAGTGTCAGTTTTCCACCACACATAGCGTTTTGCATTTAGGCCAATTTTTTTTTATTTTGGTCTCATCTGACCAGATCTCCTTCTTCCACATGTTTGCTGTGTCCCCCACATGGCTTCTCACAAACTGCAACCAGGACTTCTTATGGCTTATTTCAACAATGGCTTTCTTCTTATCACTCTTCCATAAAGTCCAGATTTGTGGAGGGCACGTCTAATAGTTGTCCTGTGGACATGTTCTCCTACCTGAGCCGTGGATCTCTGCAGATCCTCCAGAGCTACCATGGGCCTCTTAGCTGCTTCTCTGAATATTGCTCTCCTTGCTTGGGATATTTTCTTATGACCTAATCCTGCTTTAAACTTCTCCAAAACTTTATCCCTGACCTGTCTGGTGTGTTCCTTGGCCTCCATGATGCTGTTTATTCACTAAGGTTCTCTAACAAACTTCTGAGGGCTTCACAGAACAGCTGTATTTATGCAGGGCCGGACTGGGAATAAAAACCAGCCCTGGAAATAATTTCATACCAGCCCCATAACATTATTATACCAGCCCAACATCATAACATCATGCGCTTTGCCGGCGGTATAGCTGCGGTGCCCATTCATTTCAATGGGCAGGAGCGGTGGAGGAGTGAGGAGCTGCTCTTTCAGAGCGCTTTGCAGGTGATATCTTTAGCGTTATAGCACCTGCAAAGCGCCTTAGTGTGAAAGGGGTTGAACTCTGATATAAAGGGGGCACTGGTGACCAGAGACCCCACTTATATCAGAGTCCACTGCATTCTCCTTTACATCAGAGTGCCCCCTTGCACTGTATGATGTAAAGGGTAACTCTGGGAATGCGGGGAGGACTCTGGTGACCAGAGACCACCTTCCGCAGAAAGTGAACACTAAAGTAAGGGGGTTTACTGATATAAGGGGGAAACCTTTAGATCAGTGCCCTCTTACAATATTGTATTGACCCCCCACCCCCAGACTGACCTGGCGGTGCCGTCACTGACCTCCTCTCAGGTACACCGTGTGGGGCTCAGTCAGTCGGCTCCATTTTGGTGGCTCTGGTTTTATCCCATAGTTTCCTCTCCACAGTCCATACATGTCTGACTTCTCTCTTTACCCTCATCCTGGCGGCACTCCCACTCTCAACTGCTCTCCAGACCTGATATAAGACAAGAGATGGTCAGAGGCTGCGGATGGTACAGGGGAGGTCAGAGGCTGTGGAGGGGGGACATGGGGTCAGGGGCTGCGGAGGGGGGGACAGGAGGTCAAAGGCTGCGGAGGGGGGGACAGGAGGTCAGAGGCTGCAGGTGGTACAGGGGAGGTCAGAGGCTGCGGGTGGTACAGGGGAGGTCAGAGGCTGCGGATGGTACAGGGGAGGTCAGAGGCTGCGGAAAGTACAGGGGAGGTCAGAGGCTGCGGATGGTACAGGGGAGGTCAGAGGCTGCGGATGGTACAGGGGAGGTCAGAGGCTGCGGATGGTACAGGGGAGGTCAGAGGCTGCGGATGGTACAGGGGAGGTCAGAGGCTGCGGATGGTACAGGGGAGGTTAGAGACTGCGGATGGCACAGGGGAGGTCAGAGGCTGCGGATGGCACAGGGGAGGTCAGAGGCTTTGGGGAGGGGACAGGTCAGAGGCTGCAGAGGGGGGGCAGGAGGTCAGAGGCTGCAGAGGGGGGGACAGGAGATCAGATGCTGCAGGGAGGGGACAGGAGGTCAGAGAGGCTGCAGAGGGGGGGGCAGGAGGTCAGAGGCTGCAGAGGGGGGGGCAGGAGGTCAGAGGCTGTGGAGGGGGGGCACAGGAGGTCAAAGGCTGTGGAGGTCAAAGGCTGCGGAGGGGGTCAGGAGGTCAGAGGCTGCAGGGAGGGGACAGGTCAGAGGCTGCAGAGGGGGGGCAGGAGGTCAGAGGCTGCGGAGGTCAAAGGCTGCGGAGGGGGCAGGAGGTCAGAGGCTGTGGGGAGGGGACAAGTCAGAGGCTGCAGGGGGGACGGGAGGTCAGAGGCTGCGGAGGGGGGAACGGGAGGTCAGAGGCTGCGGAGGGGGGAACGGGAGGTCAGAGGCTGTGGAGGGGGGAACGGGAGGTCAGAGGCTGCGGAGGGGGGAACGGGAGGTCAGAGGCTGCAGAGGGGGGAACGGGAGGTCAGAGGCTGCAGGGGGGGGCAAAAGGTCAGAGACTGCAGAGGGGGGGCAGGAGGTCAGAGGCTGCAGAGGGGGGGCAGGAGGTCAGAGGCTGTGGAGGTCAAAGCCTGCGGAGGGGGGCAGGAAGTCAGAGGCTGTGGGGAGGGGACAGGTCAGAGGCTATTGGAATCGATATGTTGGGAATGGATAAAGCTGCCTAGAGATATTGATTATACAGCCACTGAATGATGGAAAGTCCACCCCCTCTGCAGCCTCTGACCTCCTGTCCCCCCCGGACAGGAGGTCAGAGGCTGCAGAGGGGGTGGACTTGCCATCATTCAGTGGCTGTATAATCAATATCTCTAGGCAGCTTAGCCATTCCCAACATTTCGATTCCAATAGCCAAATCATTGCAGCAGCAGCTCTATCTACTGCCACTGCCACACATACGCTGCAGGGAGGGGAGGTAGGAAGAGGCACAGCACACGGCAGACGAGACCTACCTCACCTCACTGAGCGGTGCCGGCGATGTCGGAGCTGCTGCTTAAATTTTAAAAATGTCGCCGCTCGGCGACGTCGTGTCACTGCGCATGCGCCCGCCTTTCTGAAACTTGCCGAGCGTGTACGGGCTTTCCCGAGCGCGGCTAGATTCGGGGACTGCACTGGCGCATGCGCAGTAACACGACGTCGTCGAGTGGCGCCATTTTTTTTTCAGGAGCCGCTGCCCTTACAGCGGCCTCCAGGAGCAGCCAGGCGGCCAGCCCACCGAGAATTTTCCCGCTATCCAGGTGGGCCAGTCCGGCCCTGTATTTATGCTGAGATTAAATTACACACAGGTGGACTCTATTTATTAATTAGGTGACTTCTGAAGGCAATTGGTTCCACTAGATTTAAGTTAGGGGTATCAGAGTAAAGGGGACTGAATACAAATGCACGCCATACTTTTCACATATTTATTTGTAAAAAATGGAAAAACATATTTATCAATTTCCTTTCACTTCACAATTATGTGCCACTTTTGTGTTGATCCATCACATAAAATCCCAATAAAATACATTTACTTTTTAGGTTGTCACATGACAAAATGTGGAAAATTTCAAGGGGGCATGAATAATTTTTCAAGGCACTGTACCTCTTCTATTAGATACTCCCAATTAGATGAAGCATGATATTAAAGAGAAAATGCTACTTTCCAAAAGTTTAGGCAGTCATGCCGCATACACACCATCACTTTATGTGATGAAAAAAAACACTGTTTTTAAAAACGTCACTTTAAATGACCGTGTGTGGGGGAAAACGTTGTTTTATGTCTTGTGAAAAACGACAAAAAAAAATTGAAGCATGCTTCAATTTTATGTGTCGTTTTTCAAAATGTCGTTTTTTACTTCACAGAAATTGACCGTGTGTAGCAAAAAACGACGTTTAAAACTACGTTTTTACACCCGCGCATGTCCAAAAGCTAGTTATGAAGCGAGCTTCAATGGAAAAACGTGGTGAACATAACCTCGCTTTGCTAGAGCATTGTGAAAAAACGATAGTGTGTAGGCAACTTCGTCTTTGAAAAGTGAAGTTTCAAAAACGTCGCTTTTTACTTCACAGAAAATGTAGTTTTTTTCATCACATAAAGTGATGGTGTGTATGCAGCATTAGAGTAATCAACCAGGAGCAGTGCTAAATATAAAGCATATGCAGCCCAAATCTCAGGCTGTGTACATCTGAACTGTACCTAAAAACAGAGAGCTGACCAGTCAGAGATCTCATTTTGAAATGCTGTGCAGAATAGATAAATCCAGTGCCTAGCATTGCCAGACGGAACTACATAAGTACTCAGGAAGCCACAGGGAGCCATGAGATCCCTCCTCACTGCTCTCTGATAGTGATGAGTCAAATGCACCTTGGATTGGTTTAGGGTGTGTTTGACAAACATTATTGGTGTTTGAATGCCAAATCTGAACCCCTCTGAAGTCAATAGGAGCCAATTGTTAAAAGTAATTGCCATTTTCTAAAATAATAGGCAAGCAATTGTCAAACAAATTACATGGGTGGCACTGCCCTTGAGAACATGTACCGAAGCAAAAATACGTTTTTTTTTATTTCATTTGGTGAAGAGCAGCAGTTTTAATAATAGTTAAAAGGCAGTGTTAAATGCAAAATGTATTTAAAAAACATGCCTTGGGAATAACCTCAACCTTCATGTGAATTGGTGATTCTATACTATGTATACAACCTACTATAGCAAAATTGCAACAACAAAAAAACAAGCAAATGACTGGCTGCTTTATTCTGTTTGTAAACCAAGCAGCAATAGTCCATTGATCTATACCAGAAGGGGGTCTGTTATAAATGTTAATGGTGCACCCTACACAAAAAATAGCATTAGGTTCCTTCTAAAAATACAGCTTATTCTCATTTAGCCACATTAAAAGATATATTCCCTGTTGAATGGTATTTTTAATCCTTTAGGCTGGGTTTACGCTAGCTGCGGCGTGGGTCACAACAGAGGGTCTTGTGTGTCCCTTTTTACCCTTTTAGGTGCAAATCAGGTACAAATTTTTGCCTGAAACAGAGCCCACAGGACCCTTTTGCAATGCGATCCACAAGCCGCCCCGAAGTTGTGTAAACCAGCTACACTGAGAGCCGGTCACACTCTCCTGTCATTCAAATTGGATGTGAGGAAACCCGCATCCAGTTCACATAAGTGTGGACCCAGCCTTAAACCTTTTTTTTGCATTGGTACATTTCCTAAATTTTTTATAAAAGCTAGCAAATTGGCCTTGAAAAAGGTAATCAAAAATAAAAAGATTCAGCTTGTATGGATTTTAGTTGGGTTTTGGTCAGAGACCAGAGAACTAATCTATCTCAGATCTCATTCTAAAATGATGTGCAGAATAGATCAACCCAGTGCCAGACATTACCAACTAAAACTATTAAAGCACAGTTGGAAATCCAGATGAGGCTGATAGATACCTCCCCTCTGCTTACTATTAGTGATAAGCCAACTGTTACTGAATTTCGGAAACTGAATCTGAACTTTAATGAAGTCAATTGGAGCCAAATGTTAAAATAAGTACCGTAATACCCATTTTATAGGCTATTAGGCAAGGCATAGTCTAACAAATGGCATGCTTGGCCGGGAGCTGCTCCAAAAAAATGTACTAAGGCATGCAAATATTTTTGAAATTCGATTTGATGGGGAGTAGCAATTTTAATAACGCTTAAAGGTCAACAATATAAAATGAAAATTCAATTAGATAACATTCCTGCAAATAATCTGCTTGTGAAATGTGTGTCAGTACAACGTAGACAACTTACCATACCAAAACTGACATTTGCAAATACATTTAAATTGCTGGTAAGGGACAGTTTGACAATTCTTCAATCTGTTTGCAAACCAAGGGGCCAAGTATTTCATTTAATCTATACCAGACCCTTATGCCAGACGAGGGTCTGGTAAATTGTAAACCAGGGAACCTTTACAAAAAAGGCATAGGGTTTCCACTAGTTTCATCCTATGGAGAATCTGGTATGGATTTCAAGGGAGCGTGGAGTACACCCCCTCCCTCTCTATCACATTCCATACCTTACCTGTTCCAGATCTCATTCTAGACTGTTGACAGTGCCTGACACATACATAATGCACTGTTAGAAAGCTGCTGGGAACCATAAGATCCCTTCTTTTTGCTCTTTAAAACCTTTTTTAGTTACAAGTTCTCCTGGAAGACTGGAAGATGCTGAAAGACTGTGTATTGGTTGCTGGTGGTGGGATGCCTTAGGGATTTTAGCACCAGCAAGTTATGTCCTCCAGCGCACTGACAGGCACCACCTGAGGCAAGGTTTTCACTTTGTAAGGTCCTCAGATGTCCTTACAGACCAATAGCTTTGTATAGGAAGCACAAGGGGACAGAACATAAAACATGTTGTTATTCAAATACCTCAGCTTCATTTCTGGATTGTTTTAAAACAAAAATACATATTTCACTACAATACTCACCTCCTATCAAATGATGTTCGTTTCCCAAAGACACTGCACTTGTTTCGGTATTTATTGCAGCTAATCGATGCATATTGTCATTCAACTTAATTCCAACTGATGAAGGGGGGGGGGTCAAAAGATGAGAGGACTGGGGGAGGTGTGCATCTGGAGTTGTGCTTTAAGATGATAATTAGGGTGTTTGAATTTTAGTCTTTCAGCAAGTTAAGAATGCTTCCAATAAAGACAAACATACTTTAAACCTCTGAGGCCTCGTACTCACGACCAAACATGTCTGCTGAAACTGGTCCGCGGACCAGTTTCAGCGGACATGTTCGTTCGTGTGTAGGCAGTAACGTACAGAATTCCAGCAAACAATCGTCGGCCAGACCGTTTTCCAACGAACAACTGTTTCCTGGTCTTGCTTTAAAACAGTCTGCTGGAATCGTGTCCGTCAGACATGTTCGGTCGTCTGTACACAAAAGCAGCGTACAAAAACCCCGCGCATGCTCAGTCCAAATGAGGAGACGGGAGCGCTCGTTCAGGTAAAACTCGCGTTTCTTTGGGATATGGCACATTCGTCATTAGAAACCTTTTATTCTAGCAAGAGAACAATGTCTTAAAAAGGCGCACTAAACCACATTTTAAAGCCTCGTTTTATTAATTCTTCTCTTGCTAGAATAACCCCGTTCTCTTGCTGATGCAATTTCAATAGAGTTGTCCCATACTGAAATGTCACATTTCTTGCTTGTGATGTAATCCTTTAATAATGTTTTCTATGCCAGACGTGTGTTTTGGTTGGTGGTCCTCCATAATTTAGAGTAGTCATTTTTGTAAAGGAATGTGCATTTTTTTAATTTCTTTTTTTGTTTCTAGTTATGTCACCATTTAAACTTTTTTTTTTTTACATGTTTTTTTAAATTTTTTTTTTTTTTGTTGGTGTTTCATTAGAGAATATTAAACCATGTTGGCACACCAAATGTCCCCCCCCCCCCCAAGGAGTGTGTCCTTTGTAAATTACCCATTGTATATTTATTAAAGGTTTGCTGCCTAATAATCCCCACAGTATATCAAACAATAGACATGTTTTCAAATGAAAGCAAAAGGCCTTTTATTCAGGCAAATGTCATCACAAAAAATAAAAAGAACAGCAGCACTAGAATAGATAGCAAACTATATGCAAACTTGCATTTCCAACATGGTGAAGGATAAACTTCCAAGCCTCAGGAGCCAAACACAAAAATATGAAGCAGCAGCACACAAACAAAGGAACCCAAACTGTGGTAGTACAAACAAGATGTCCTTTATGTGGAAGGAAATGGAAGGCAGAAAATCAACGTTTCCTCCTCTTTCCAGCCTTCCCTCCAGGCAGCCTTCCAGCGGATCGAACACGGGGTCTTGCAGGTGGGGTTGATGTGGCAGCAGGAGGATGGTGTTCCGCAAGCCGGGCCGGGTCACATAGCCCAGTGTCTGGGGTCAGCAGGCCCCTCTGCATCCACCAAAGGACCTGGTTCATCAGGGCCTTTGCCAGTCTTCTCTGGTCCTCCTCCCCTTCATTTAAATCATGGGCCAATGAGGCACTGAAGGCCTCTGTGGGGTTGAGGGGGGCCCTCATGATGGCGCTTGCCTCCTGGATCATGCGGAGGCTTGCCTCCTCCACAGGCCTCAACTGCCTCCTTCGGCCTGATGGCCTCACCTGGGGGGGAGAAGACTGGCTGGTGGTGGTTCTCCTGGCCGGGTGGACCTGCTGCAGGCCACTGGGCCCAGCCTCCTCCTGGCTGCCACTGACCCCGGCCTCCTCCTGGCTGCCACTGACCCCGGCCTCCTCCTGGCTGCCACTGACCCCGGCCTCCTCCTGGCTGACAGACACCTGAGGATCTGCCACCTCCTGGCTGATCTCTTCTTCCTGTGTGGAAAAAAAAAGAATTTTTTTACAATTTCGCTAAATAAAACCACACTCATTTTCATGTTTTTCGTTCAGTATTTTCTGTTCATTATTACTTGAATACACTCTACTTCTGACCCCTGCAGTTGTCATCCCTGACACCTATTTGTCTGTACACCTTTTTGTTTGCTTTTTTCCAGCTTGGTTTTTTTTTTACAATATCTAATCATTAATCCACCAAGAATTATTTACGCCATAAATATAGAGGAAACTACTATACCTCCTCATCGAAGGGTGGCAGATCTGCATCTCTGTCAGCCAGGCCCTCTTCCTCCGACTCTGCAGGGCTGTGGTCATCTGGGGAATGTCCGCTGGAAGGTAGCATGGAGGAAAGGTTGGAAGAAAGACTGGACATCGTTTTCCTGCCTTCCATTTCGTCCCGCAAAAAAGCCATCTGTTTATAATACCACAGTTTGGGTTCCTTTGCTTGTCTTGCTGCTGCTCCCGATTTTTTGATTTTATTAGCTTTGTATGCTCTCCTGTATGTGCTTCTGAGGTTGGCAAGTTTATCCTTCACCATGTTGGCAGTGCATCCTGGCACCCAAGTTTGCATATAATTTGCTAGCTCTTCTAGTGCTGCCGCTCGTACCTCTTTATTGCAATATAACGAGTGTTTTGAATTCCACAGGATGGGCGTGTCCTGGTATTTTTGAAGTAAGGCCTCTATAGATTCCTTGCTTTGTAGGAGGTCCATTGCAATTTTTGCAAAATTATATTTCTTTTTGAGTCTAGATTACAAAAACATAAACCACAGAAAAATAAATATTCCAAAGGATCAGCGTTGACCTTGATCTAATATGTGTCTTCAAATTTATTACCTATATCTAATTCCAAACACAGTCTCTCTTGTTTAAACAATGATTGGCAGCTCGGCCGCATTGCTTGTACCAAACATTGATTTGCTAGATGCAGAGCCATTGTTCACATTGCAGTAAATATTTTAAATATATTAAATTAAACAATGCTTACAAATGACAGTTTTCATCTAGGCACTCTTTCATGTGTAAATCTCATACCCCTGACAATGGATGACATAAAAGACACTTCCTAATGACCTCTGTACAACCAACACTTGAACAATACTTTGCCTGATCTGAATACACCATTCAAAAACTTGTCAATGAGGTACAGCATTGTTCACATCTCTATTTTGTGAGGTGTCCAAAAGCATTTGGATACCAAAATAACATTGTGGTACCCCATAGACAGAATAGCTTAAAAAGGGTGCAACCAACAGCCCAAACCCCCATCCCATGTGTCTACATTTTCAAGGCCTCTGCTGATCACATTTTTAATTTCCTTACCTTCCTGTCTCTCGCTCCTCGTTTCTCACGCTCGCCTAATTACCGCGTAAGATGCGTAATCACGGCGTAAACCTTTTAAACACTCCGCGTATTTATGAAACCCCGCCCTCGTCACCTTTGCGAGGCCCCTAATCAATGAGTTTAGGAAATATGGCGTTAACTGTGTATGTTCTGGATGCGCTCGAAGATTCTCCGCGTAACGGACGTAAACACGTTGTTTGCATTCTCTACACTCCGCGTATGTATTAAACGCCGCCCTCTTCTCCGCCCATGGCGTAAGAATTCATCTTTTCCACGCCCATAATCTCTGTGGGAAAGGAAAGATGGCGATGTCACACGAGCGGGCACGATGCTCTCATGCCACAAGTGAAGGGACAGAGGCAGGGACGTCCCGATCAAGGAAAAGAAGATATAAAGCCACTAATATGCGGTTCCAGGAAATGGTGGAGTTAGTTTACATCATGCGAAAAAAGGACTATGATGGTGAATTAGGGCCATACAAGACCCCTAACCGCCGAAAGGCACATATTATGGACAAGGTGGCGAGGAGAATGCAGAGGATGTTTGGGATCACCAGGTCCAAGGAACAGCTGAGGAAACGCTGGTCAGACTTAAAATTGAGGGAGCCACATCAGATGAAGAAAATACTTAAAATTCTGCGTAAAAGTAAGTAAATATATATTGGGGTTGGGGGGGGGGGGGGTGGTGATTGTCTGCAATAATGTGTTGCCATGTATATTTCACCATCTGCCTCCTTGGCCTGCTTGTAATTTTAAAGACATGTTGTTATTTATTTTTTAGAACATAAATAACTACATATTTACAAACAGTGTTCTTAGTAAACAACGTAACATCACATAGTTTATCAGAAAGGCTCGGTTATTCCAGGAACAACACACCTGGACATGGCTCACTGGCCAAAAACTTTGTTTGTAAACATTGTGTAAAAGCTAGTTCTAGAAATAATATGGTAATAAAGCAGATGTTTTCACATCTGCAATGCAGAGCACCTGTGTCTCCCCAAATCAAAAATGGGTTTTGGTAGGGTCTCCCAGAAATACAGTTTAGGGGGGACATCCATGTGTGTCACTTTGCTAAAAAGGGGCAGGATCAGAGCTTGCCATATAGAAGTAATTGCAAAATGTAGGTTTGGTGAAAGATAAAAGTAACTAAATGAAAGCATCTTCTAAGCAATGTGTGCGATTTATGCTCTCCAATATCTGTGTGCTGATGAGTCTACATTTTTTTTGGTTTATTTCAGGGGAAAGAAGTCGCCAGCATTTGGAGGAGGCAGAGAGGGCCAGACAAGGCCAAAATCTGCCATCTCAACATGTGGAGGAGGAGGAGGATGTGGAAGGAGAAGAGGATGTGGAAGGAGAGGAGGATGTGGAAGGAGAGGAGGATGTGGAAGGAGAGGAGGATGTGGAAGGAGAGGAGAATGTGGAAGGAGAAGAGGATGTGGAAGGAGAGGAGGATGTGGAAGGAGAGGAGGATGTGGAAGGAGAGGAGGAAGGAAGAAAGGAGGAAGGAAGAGAGGAGGAAGAAGTAATTTTGGACTTAGAAGTCATAGCAGATGAAGGGCAAGTGGCGGAAGAACAATTTGGCGAATTGAAAGAAGGTGGATTGATGGATGAAGGAGGAGTCCAAGATGATGGGGAAGTGGTGGAAGAAGGAGGAGTGATTGAAGATGATGGGGAGGTGGTGGAAGAAGGAGGAGTGATAGAAGATGTCGAAGAGGTGGAAAGGAGAAGCCCATCAGGTCAGTGTCACCCTAGCTTGATTCAAAAAAACATATGTAGATAGGCCTCATTGAAAAATAATATTGTAAATGCCATTTTTTTTTTTTGTTTTAGGGGAGGAGGATGGTGTGCCAATATTTTCACGTGCAAGTGCTGCTATAATTATTCAGCAGGTAATGGAGTGCAGCACTGAAATGCACAATATGCGTGAAAGGATGTTTCTCATGGAACAGAATGTAACAAATGTCCTTTTGGAATGCAGCACGGAAATGGACAATATGCGGCAAAGAATGATGGTCATCGAATCTAATTTTAAGAACATTATTGACATGATGGGCCGTGTCAAAGACTGAAACACCCCCCGCCCATCCCCCGCCCCCACAAACATTTTTACAGTTTGAATAATGAATACGCCAAAATTTGAAGATACACACACAGTGTGCCAACATGTGCTATCTGCCATCACAGAATATCTAATGTCTGTGCTTTGTGGGTCCAACCCCCTCCTCCATCCTCAAGTAGTTGAGAGGAAGGGTTTGCTCCCACAAAACACAGACATTGATCACCCATGATGTCAGATAGCACATGTGGCCATTTGTCTGTTGAACCAATGACATTTGGCGAGTTTGCACTGAATGTGTGTATCTTCCAATTTTGGCGTGTTCCAGTGTGAAAGCACACCATGACTGACTGCTGTTGTGAGTTTTTATATTTTTGGAATTGGATTTTGTTACTTTTTGACCATGTTGAACATTTTGGGATACTATAAAGTTTAGACCATAAAGAATAAACAACGCCAAAAATTTTTTACAATATATATATAGAATTATAAATCTCTCTAATCACTGAATTTAGTGAAGTAGAGATTTGACTCCAAATTCTCACCTAAAAATTTTCTTTTAGAAAAACACACCAAAAACAAAAAAAATGGTTAAAAAATTATTGTTTTTTGTGCCTAAAAAATATGGCCAAAAATAAATTTAAGGCGGTAAACACCCCACCAAATATAATCTATATATATATATATATGTAAACAATAAATCTAACTATATTTGAGTAAAAAAAAAGTGAACTTGTTAATAAATGTATAATCTGCATAATATTTTTGGTTGAATTACCTGAAAAAAAAAAAAAAGTTTAAAAAATTTTTGAAGACTCCTAAGTACAAAAGCAGGGAGTAATGAAAAAAATATAAAATTATTTTTGGGGTCATGAACAAGCAAAAATTAAAAAAACTTGACCTCAACATTTACAAATGGAGTTGCTTCTTATTTCTAGACTCAATACCCTGTTTGTAGATGAGTGAATACTGTGCAAAATGTGGTTAGTTACTAAAAGTGGAGAAATCAATTATGCATTACAATTGAAGAAGTTAGTTAGAGAACCAGGAAGACAGAAAAAGAGAAAAAGCATTAATGACAAACAACTGTATAAAGTCCAATGGTCTAATTATTTATTATTTTTTAGAATATTCCTTTCTTTGGGGGCCGAATTAGAAAGAAATATGATCTGGCATAGCAATGGCCCCCCGACCCATGAAGTACTCAACATATTTGTCGCGTACCTCACGAGCTGATTGGGGGGCCAAGCCAGCGCGACCAGTGTCCAGCCCGGGAAGGGGATCTGAGGGTAGTCTTGCCTCAGAACCGATGTCGGGTAGGTACGTCTGGGAGTGCCTGCGTAAAAAGTTGTGCAAAATGCAGCAGGCAAATACAACGGTGTCCAATTTATATTCCGCCAGATGTATCGATGTCCTGAACAGGCGGAACCGGTTGGTGAGTATCCCAAAGGCATTCTCGACTACCCTCCGAGCCCTGGCCAACCGAAAATTAAACACACTCCTCTCTGAGGTGAGGGTCCTCTGGGGAAAAGGCCGCATGAGGTGAGGACCAAGCCCGAAAGCCTCGTCCGCTAGGAACACAAACGGAAGTCCTTCCACATTATCTTCATCTGGTGGCAATGCCAGACCACCAGCTTGGAGACGATCATAGAAATCAGTCCGTGCGAACACTCCCCCATCAGACATCCGGCCGTTCTTCCCCACGTCCACATATAGAAACTCATACTGTGCCGACACCACCGCCATCAACACAATACTATGATAACCCTTGTAATTATAATAGTAGGACCCCGAGCGGGGTGGGGGCACAATGCGGACGTGTTTCCCATCTATTGCTCCACCGCAGTTTGGAAAATCACACCGCTGGGCAAATTGGGAAGCCACAGACTGCCATTCCTGTGGTGTGGAGGGTAGCTGTGGGGACAAACAAAATTAGAGATTTAGTACTTTGTAACAAATACATCCTACAAGCATCCTTGTGACAGTTCACAGTATTAAAATTGCATTAGAAAAATGTGCATGGAGAATTTGGGAAATGAAATATATAGGGCCACTTCATTAAGAGACTCCACAGCCCTCTGATGGGGACAATAAAAGTTTGAAGGGGGGGACACAAAAACCAAAAAGTCCTGTTTGAAAAAATGGCAAGGTGGGTTTGTCCCTAGGATAGCATGCTGGACAGGTTAATATTGGGTAAGGGACAAATATGCAGGTAGGCCAAGAATAAAACATGTAAAGCTGATATCAACATGCATAGGGAGAAAAGGTAACGTTAGTTAAACACACAGCATATCTGGGAAAATAAAAATAAAGTTAGTTGGCCACATTATTAGAGCCAGGAAACTTACCTTAATATACTCCTCATGCATAACTTTGATGATGGCAGCACACGTGTCCGGTATGATGACCCCAAGCGCCTGCGGAGAGATGCCTGTCGAGAACTTGAGGTCCTGCAGGCTCCTCCCAGTCGCCAGGTACCGCAACGTGGCAATAAGCCTCTGCTCGGCCGTGATGGCTTGGCGCATCACAGTGTCCTGCCTCGTGATATAGGGGGACAGAAGATCCAGCAGACGGTTGAATACGGGGTCCGTCATGCGGAGAAAATTCCTAAAGTCATTAGGATTATTCTCCTGGAGTTCCCTAAGCAGAGGCATATGTGAGAACTGGTCACGCTGGCGCAACCAATTCTTGGTCCAGAAACGCCTCCGCCCCCTGTTTCTGGCCAAAGTACTGGACAAATGAACATATCCAGCAGCCATCCCATAAACAGCACCAACTCGCGAAAATTGACGCTGCTGCTCCATCATGGCTTCAAACCGGCCGGCTGGTCAGTCAAGAACACACTGAAACAGAAAGCACTCGCAAATCCAGCACTACCTGCGACAAACGCGTGACAAACAGATACGAGCGCACAGGATGCAACTGCTAAAGCAGAAACAACCTGCTTGCCTATAGCCGAATGACAACTACGTTACCGCAAGCACACGCACTGAACCCGTGAATACACGCTGTCAAAGCCTGGAGACCGAGAAGCGCGAATCAGCTCTAACCAAACCTTCACTAACACGAGCAAACACGTAACTAGCAAAAGAGGAACAGAGGGCGGCGCCATTAACTTTGGTCTTCCCCTTTATAGTGACGTCGTACGTAGTTTACGTGCACGCGTTCCGGTACGACGGGAATTTGGTCCGCTGGTGTGTACACGCCAGCGGAACAAAACACAAATCTGCCTTGTACGCCGGAAACTGTCGGGCAGACAGTTTCCAGCGCACAGATCCGGTCGTGAGTACAAGGCCTGAGAGTTAAGACTAAGATATACATCTACATTGTCAATATATTATCAGCACAGGGGTTAATGCCAAATTCTGTTTGTGTATTGTGCAGCAGTTTGTTGAGAGTATATTTTTCACCTAATCAGAAAACACATAAGCTTTTAGATTCTGTAGCTATATAGTTGGGGGAAAGCAGTCTTGAAAGGGTACAGGGATAAAATAAAAGGTTGAATGGCAGGGCTAATATAATGGGCATGTTAAGATGAAGCACCTCTTTTCCTTCTCCTAGCAGTTTCCAAGCAACTTTTAATAGAAGGTCAACCACAAGCTGGATAAAAAGAAAAAACAAGACGTCATTTCATGTATCAATTGAATCCTCAGTCTGTATGCTACAGAAAAGGCCAGACAGCAACCCAAACCAGTAATTTATTTTTTCTGAGTAAAAAAAAAAAATCTCAAACAGTATAGCAAGCATTAATAAAAAAAACTTTTAACAAATCCTAATACATTTTAAAGTTTTCCCATCTCAATGAAAGTAGAATTCGAACTGGATGCTTATTTGTACTTCTACAAAAAAAATACATCAATGCTCAGTTAGATGACTTGCTTTGGGTTTAATCAATATAAGAAGCATTTTAAAACTCAGCAATGAACCTTTGAAAAAGTACTGCAGAGAGTGCACTCTGCGAAGTAAAGCCCCTAGAAGGTCCATAACTCAAACCCTTTGTCCTTGTTCTAAAGATTTTCAACCTTTTATTTAAGAAGACCATAAATGTGAGCTTTTAGTTATGAATCTTCACATACATTTACTTAGTGGAGTGCGTTGTTTGAGACAGGACATGTTTCTGAAGAGCTTTTATTTAAAAGTTTGAGTGGAAAAAACGTAAAAGAAGAGATGAAGAGACATGTATTGAAGCAAACTGTATGTTCCATTTTTGTCTTTGGGTGGGGGAATCTAGCTTTTTGTATACATTATTTTATTAAAACTGCCCCCAACACCCTCACACTAGGCATTCAAGCATTTTGGCCCCCTGCTATACTATATGATATCATCCAATATGTCCTTTAGTACTGAGTTGTACATAGCAAGGGGGCCATAAAATAGTGTATACATTTTTTGTGGTGATAGGGTCTTGTTAAGTTTACATTTTCCCTGGGAAGAAGGTAAGATACTATGTCCTCCCAAGGTTATTATCAAAGAGGTCTCTTAGCCATTCACGATAGAACATAAAAAATAAAAATAAAAAACATGGGTTAAAAAAAAACTTTAAATAATAGAGGGTCTACTGCCTTTATCCATCCTGGGCCAGGTAAAAAAAGGAACACTGTCATTTAAGGGATAAAGCAAACACACACCCACCTATGCACACACACGTGCACATCTATATTCAGTATAGTCAAATATAATACTGATTCACTGATGGCACATTCAACACGGCATTTGAACTAAGGCACATCTACAAAAGCAAGTACAAACAAAATGGCTCCATGCCAAGTTGTCTGGAAGTTCTCTTTCATCTTTTCTCTTTTCCTCAGCCTTTTTTCCCCCCTCTCTTCACCCTCCAACATGCTCATTCTAATTTTATTTTCTTATCTTCTCTCTCCTCAAACTCTCATTTCTTTACCCCCTCCACCCACAACCTGTACATATCTACCTCACTATATTGCTGCACTTATCACTTCTAGAGTTGGGCGGACAGTTTGAGCCGAGCAAAAGTTCGGCGTGAACATTGCCTGTTCGCTTGTTTGGCGAACACCCAAATTTGCCCAGTTACTCTTGGTGGACGCAGGAATGGGCCCTGCTGTGAAATATTAGATCAATAATTGTAATTACATGCCCCTGTTGAACAGGGGCAGAACAATTGGGCCTTAGGCACTGGTTCCACAACACAGCAACCAGGGATGGACTGGCCATTGGGACTACAGGGAGTTTCCCGGTGGGCCGATGGCTCAGTGGGCCGGCTTCAGTGACAGCGGAATGCCGCCCTCCTCCGCTCCTCTGTCTCTCCCTCCCCGCAGAGCTCACCTCCTCTCCCTCCCCGCAGCGCTCACCTGGGGGGAACAGAGAATCAGGGGGAGGACCAAAGGAGCAGGGGGAACAACAGAGGAGCACGGGGAGGGGACAGACAGCTGACTCAACATCTATGGCCTGTGAGTTTCTCACTTCTGCCTAAACTTTGCCCTGGGTGAAAAAATGTCTAGCTTCCCCACTGGTACTGCCTATAAGAGTACCAGTACCAACCATTCTACTCTAATAAAGTAGAACGGCTAGTGGCTAGTGAAGGGGGAGAGGGGGCTTGGGTGGCCGGGGGGGGATGCGGGAGTTGTCCGGCCGCCATAGGAGAGACATGTCAAAGTGGGCCAGTCTGGATGAAGTCCAGGGCCAAATTTGTGTCCCAGTCCAGCCCTGACAGCAACCCCTGACAGATACTCTAGTTGGAGTACAGGAATGAGGCATGCTGCAAAGTATTGCATCAACAATTGTAATTATATGACCCTGTTAAACAGGGGCAGAAGAATTGGGCCTCAGGCACTGGTGCTGGTGCCACAACACTGCAACCCCTCACAGATACTCTAGTTGGAGCGCAGGAATGAGCCCTGCTGCAAAGTATTGCATCAAAAATTGTAATTACACGCCCCTGTTAAACAGGGGCAGAAAAATTGGGCCTCAGGCACTGGTGGCGGTGACCAGAACCAAACATGTTCTTACAAGCTATCAGCATGATCATTGAGGAGGAAGAGGATAGTCACTTGGCATAACAGGATAGTCACTCAGCATAACAGGATAGCCAATTAGCATCATAGGCAGTCTTGAAGGGATCTGATATTTAAAAAAAAAATATTCGGTTACATCAGCATCAGGTGCTTGGTAGCTGGTGGTGATCCAAGACTGATTCATTTTTATGAAGGTCAGTCGATCGACCGAGTCGGTGGAGAGGTGCACCCTGTGATCGGTTACAAAGCCTCCAGCAGCACTGAATGTGTGTTCCGAAAGAACACTAGATGCAGGACAAGCCAGTAGCTCAATTTCATACTGTGCAAGCTCTGGCCAGTGATCCTTACTCAAGACCCAGTAACCCAGAGGATTTTTACAAAAAATTGTCTGAACGCATTGGTCAGATGCCCACCTTCTCCACCGCTCCTTCTTTGACTGACTGAAGACTCAGCAAAACGTTGTCCAGGACCAGGATTTTGTAACCTCCCAATCTCTGGGAACGCGTTGCACAGACCTTTCTGAAAGGCCTCCCGAAGACATTTCATCCTCTGCTCCCTTTGCGACGGAAAGATAAGGTCCGCAACCTTACCCTTGTAACGTGGATCAAGGAGGGTTGCCAGCCAGTAATGTTCCCTTTCCTTGATAGCATGAATACGAGGATCTTTCCACAGGCTTTTCAGGATCAGGGAGGCCATGCAGCGTAGGTTTGCTGAGGCATTTGGTGCGGAGTCCTCTGAGTCACTGAGGACGACATGATCCGCAGCCACCTCCTCCCAGCCACGTACAAGTCTATGAGTTTCTTGGGACTGTAATTGATCCCTCGAAGACTGCTGCTGATGCTAAGTGCTAGGCTCCACCTCCATGCTGACACAATCCTCTTCCTCCTCCTCGTCCTCTTCCTGTGTGATAGGCGGGCAAGCAGGAACACTGTCTGGATAAAGGGCCTTGAGAGGTAAGGAAGTCCTCCTCTTCCTCCCTCTGTTCTGCCTCAAGTGCCCTGTCCATTAATCCACGCAGCGTGTGCTCCAACAGGTGGATAAGAGGGACAGTGTCACTGATGCATGCACTGTCACTGCTCACCATCCTCGTGGCCTCCTCAAATGGTGACAGGACAGTGCATGCATCCCTGATCATGGTCCACTGGCGTGAGGAAAAAAACAAGCTCACCTGACCCTGTTCTGGTGCCCATATTGGCACAGATACTCATTGATGGCCCTCTTCTGCATGTGCAGGCGCTGCAGCATGGCCAACGTAGACTTCCACCTGGTGGGCATGTCACAGATTAGTCAATATTCCAATCGCACACGTTCCTGGACTTTGAAAATGGCTCGTGGAAAGAAGGTGGATGCTGAAACAGTCACCAGCTGGGCACTGGAACCATCAAACAAATAAAAAATATTCGCCAGCACACCATGGATCGCAGATAACGTCCAAAAATGTTTTAATACAAAAAAGGCATTACAAAAAGTGCAACATTTCGAGGCCACGCAGGACCTCTTCGTTAGGCAAGTAATCGAAGAGGTCCTGCGTGGCCTCGAAGCGTTGCACTTTTTGTAATGCCTTTTTTGTATTAAAACATTTTTGGATGTTAAATGCGATCCATGGTGTGCTGGCGAATATTTTTTATATGTCACAGATTAGGTGGTTATTGGGCAGGTTGTATTCCTTTTGGAGGTCAGCCAGCCGAGCACTGGCATTATATGACCATCGGAAATGCACACAGAGTTTCCTGGCCTGCTTCAGGACACCCTGTAAGCCCGGGTACCTGCCCAAGAACCGCTGCTTCAACAAGTTAAGGACGTGAGCAAAACAGGGCACATGGGTCAGTTTTCCCTGTCGGAGGGCGGAGAGGAGGTTGGTGTCATTGTTGCAAACCACCATTTCCGGCTTAAGCTGGTGTGGTGTCAACCACCTCTGAGCCTGCCCCTGCAGAGCTGACAGAACCTCTGCCCCAGTGTGGCTCCTGTCCCCCAAGCACACCAGCTGAAGCATGGCATCTTTTTGCCTGCGTACCTGCATAGCCCCTTAAACGCCTACGGAGCACCGCTGGTTCCGAGGACAAATCAGCACAGGAAGAGGCCATGGAGGAAGAAGAGGAGGAGGGGGTGGAGGAGAGAGGTGTGCCAAAATCACCAGTAGTAGCATTTTGGAGGCGTGGTGGCGGAACAACCTCCAACACTACTGTACCTTGTCCTGCATCCTTCCCAGCTGCCAGCAGAGTCACCCAATGCGCCGTGAAAGATAGGTAACATCCCTGTCCATGCCTGCTGGACCATGAGTCAGCGGTAATATGCACCTTACCGCTGACCGCCCTGTCCAGCAAGGTATGGACATTGCCTTCCACATGCCGGTAGAGAGCCAGAATCGTTTGGGAACCTGCCACTGAGGTACTGCACATTCCATGAACTCACAGAAGGGGCAGAGTCTACCAACTGAAAAGGCAGCAGTTGAAGTGCTAGCAATTTAGCCAAGCTAGCATTCAACCGCTGGGCATGTGGATGGCTGGGAGCGAACTTCTTTTGGAGCTGCAGAAGCTGGTTCAGGGAAATTTGCCTGGTACAATCTGACGTTGGTGTACCGATAGCAGATTGCCCGCAAGTACTTGGCTGTGACACACCTAATTCTAAACCTTCATTCCTCTCAGTGCAGGTTTCAGAGAGGACTGAAAGTATAGTGGGGTTGGAGATCCCAGCTGATTAGGAGCAAGGAGAGGTCTTTTAGGTATGCTTGCCAACGAACTGCATGGCAGGTTGACATATGACTGGTCAAGCATGTGGTGCCCAAGCGGGTGATGTTTTGGCCACGCGAGATACGCTTGCGACATATGTTGCAAATTGCAGCGGTGCGATCTGATGAACTCATCTCAAAAAAGGCCCACACCAAAGAACTTTTGGAATAACACGGAGAGACAGCAGCTCCCTGCACATGCGGAGCTCTGCGGTTTGATGCAGTCGGTGTGCTGCCCTTAAGCTGTCTCGTTAGAGATGTGCCTCCTCCTCCTACTCTCTCCTATCAGGCACCCACATGGAGTCAGTGACCTCATCATCCCCTCCCTCCTCATCACTGTAGCAAACCTGGCAGTATGCTGCAGCTGGGGGAACATGACTGCCAGATTTCTGTCCATCTTGGGCACCCCCTCTCTCTGGGCTCACGTTACTGCCTTCCTCTAGCTGGGTACCATCAACGGAGCCTTCAAAACACTGCACACCCTCCTGCATGTACCCAACACTGTGGTCAAACAGTTTGGGGGACTCCTCATGAGGACATGGTAGGGCTAGGGAAGGAGTGACTGATGCCATTGAGCAGAGGGAAAAGGCAGCGTTGGCAGCTGCTTTGCCAAACAAAGTACCCTGAGCCTGGGTGAAAGAGGATGAGGAGGATGAGGATGGCTTGGTCATCCACTCTATCAAGTCTTAGGCATGTTGCTGCTCAACACGGCCAGCTGACGAAAAAAAGGACGAGCGTGTCCCACGGCCACGTGCTGATGAGGATGCACCGTGTCCACGACCAGCACTGTTGCCTCTAGACGCAGAGCCTGCTTGCCCTCTTTTATCAGCTCGTGACTCTCTTCCTTTCCTTGTTATCCTTCCAGACATACTAATGGCCTGCAGGGAGATGTAGCTGCACAAATACTGACAATACTTGCAGATCCCTGTCTGTGGTATTAGTATGAGAACACCAGCAATTGTATTCAGGTAGCTTTAGGTGCACACTGTGCAAATACACAGTACACCAAGTGAAAATACTTGCAGATCCCTGCCTGTGGTATTAGTATGAGAACACCAGCAATTGTATTCAGGTAGCTTTAGGTGCACACTGTGCAAAGACACAGTACACTAACTGACAATACTTGCAGATCTCTCCCTGTGGTATTAGTATGAGAACACCAGCAATTAAAGTCAGATAGCTTTAGGTGCACACTGTGCAGAGGACACAGTACACCGAGTGAAAATACTTGCAGATCTCTGCCTGTGGTATTAGTATGAGAACACCAGCAATTGTAGTTATGTAGCTTTAGGTGTACACTGTGCTAAGACACAGTACACTAACTGACAATACTTACAGATCCCTGCCTGTGGTATTAGTATGATAACACCAGCAATTGTAGTCAGGTAGCTTTAGGTGCACACTGTGCAGAGGACACCATACACCAAGTAAAAAAACTCGCAGATCCCTGCCTGTGGTATTAGTATGAGAACACCAGCAATTGTAGTCAGGCAGCTTTAGGTGCACACTATGCAGAGGACACAGTACACCAAGTGATACTTGCTGATTCCTGCCTGTGGTATTAGTATGAGAACACAAGCAATTGTAGTCAGGTAGCTTTAGGTGCACACTGTGCAAAGGACAATAAAACTAAATACCGTATGTCCCTGCCTGTATTTGTATGAGAACACTGGCAATTGTATTCAGGTAAGCTTTAGGTGCACACTGTGCAAAGGACAATAAAACTGAATACTGTATGTCCCTGCCTGTATTTGTATAAGAACACCAGCAATTGTATTCAGGTAAGTTTTAGGTGCACACTGTGCAAAGGACAATAAAACTGAATACTGTAGGTCCCTGCCTGTAATTGTATGAGAACACCAGCAATTGTATTCAGGTAAGCTTTAGGTGCACACTGTGCAAAGAGCAATAAAACTGAATACTGTATGTCCCTGCCTGTATTTGTATGAGAACACCGGCAATTGTATTCAGGTAAGTTTTAGGCCCCGTACACACGAGAGGATCGATCCGCTGAAATGTATCCGCGGACCGGTTTCCGCGGATCGATCCTCTCGTGTGTACGGGGCATTAGGTGCACACTATGCAAAGGACACAGTGCACTAAGTGAAAATACTGCAGCTAGCATGATCACCTGCCTGCCTGTCAGTATATTAGGAAGAGCATACAGGAACAGATCTAGCTAAACTGAATACAGTGTATAAATATATATACAACACCTGGGATGCATATATATCCTCTACACACTGTCACTGCAACTAACTGACTCACCTGCCTGCCTGCCTGCTCTATCTAATTCAATTGAAATTACACTCTCTCTCTTTCACTCTGTCTGTCTTTCACCTATGCCGCAACACACTACACAAGGCAGACTTCCAGGTGGCCTTATATAGTGTGGGGCATGTACTAAATCCCCTGAGGTATAATTGGCCAAAGCCACCTGGGCTTTGGCCAATTACGGCTATCTGTACAGACAGTGCTGTGATTGGCCAAGCATGCGGGGTCATAGTGCATGCTTGACCAATCATTAGCCAGCAATGCACTGCGATGCCACAGTGAATTATGGGCCGTGACACGCCACTCAAATTTGGCGCGAACGGCCCATAACGTTCGCAATTCGACTCGAACACGAAGCTCATCCCTAATGGAGAGCTTTCCAGTAGATGATCAACTGGGTTACTGGGTCATGAGAACAGACCACTGGCCAGAACTTGCCCAGTATGCAATTGAGCTGCAGAGTTGTCCTGCACCCAACGTGCTTTTCGAACAGGCATTCAGTGCTGCCAGAGGTTTTGTGACAGATAAAAGAGCGTGTCTGTCCACAGACTTTGTTGATCTGCCGACATTTGTCAAAATTAATGAACTAATTTTTTTCTCCTTTCACTTCTTTGTAGATCAGCAGCAGAATGAGTTTTCCACTGAACCCAAAACCCAAAACCATTCCTTAATGCCTTACTGGTAAGCCAGTAACAGTGAAACTGAAGTGAGGTAAGAAATACAAGGAATACCTGGTCTCTGTGGATGGCTACATGGACATGCAGCTCGCCAATACAGGAGAGTATATTGTTGGGGCATTGTCTGGACATCTTAGGCCTAGTACACACGAGAGGATTTATCCGTGGAAATGGTCCGGGGGACCGTTTCCGCGGATAAATCCTCTGGCGGATTTTGATCTCATGGTTGTACTAACCATGAGATCAAAATCCCAGCGGAATTCCGTCCGCGGTGACGTGTCGCGCCGTCGCCGCGGCGACGTGCGCGACGCTGTCATATAAGGAATTCCACGCATGCGTCGAATCATTACGACGCATGCGGGGGATGGATTCGGACGGATTGATCCTGTGAGTCTGTACAGACCAGCGGATCAATCCGTTGGAATGGATTCCAGCGGATCGATTTCTTAGCATGTCAAGAAATTTTGATCCGCTGGAAATCCATCCCCGGGGACAAAAATCCGTGGAAACAGATCCGCTGGATCGTACACACCAGGGGATCTATCCGCTGGAGCCGGTCCGCGGATCAATTCCAGCGGATCGATCCTCTTGTGTGTACGGGGCCTTAGAGAAGTTGTAATAAGGTGTAATAATGTATTGTACTGTACCTGTGAGTAGTTTTAAATTACTTTTTTTCCTTTAGAAATGTCATTTTGTTCAGGGACTTTTCTAAGCACGGGAAACATGCGCTACTTTACAGGCATATTATAGACAGGTATTATTAAAATCACTGCTCCCGCAAAAACTTCAGTTTAAAAAAAAATTGCATTGACACATGTCCCCTGGGGCAGGACCCGGGTCCCCAAACACTTTTTATGACAATAACTTGCATATTAGCCTTTAAAATGAGCACTTGATTTTTCATGTTCGTGTCCCATAGGCCCCTTTCACACCAGGCAGATTTGTCGCAGCGGAGTCCGCCATCCGTCTGATTTTAGCGGATCATATTGGGTAGGATGTCAGCAGACATGTCACCGCTGACATCCGACGCTCCATAGAGAAGAATAGAGTGGCCGTTCAGGTCTGCTGAAAAAACTGACAGGTGGACCTGAATGGCTCGACCGTATGAAAAGGGGCTATAGACTTTAACGATGTTCGCATGTTCGAAAACATTTTTTGCCTGTTCGCATGTTCTGCTGCGAACCGAACCAGGGGGTGTTCGGCTCATCCTTAGTTATGATGTGTGAAGGCACCACGAACACCCATAGCTCAATTTTTACATACCAGTTACTTCTATCCAAAGTCTGCGATAGAGATACCAGACCAATCTTGGCCTGAGTGTAGTATAATGAGTCTTCTTCACATAAGGTGGCTCACTGCGGTGTAAAAATGTGTTATTTCCACCCAAAGTCTCCCAAAGAGACACCAAAATGTATCCAAAAAATCTCTAATCTTGTTCTGAGTGCACTAAATTGTGGCATCATCATACAAACTGGCTCCCCAAGCCCTTGTTTACTTAATAAAGAAAGGTTGAAAAAAAGCCAGACGCTCACATTCAAATTTGATTCTGCATAGATCTGTTGGTGGAGACTACTATTGGGCAGTTAGACTAGATAAAATCCAACACTGGCTCAGTTTACCTAATCCTTGTGGCTGGATATAGAGTCAGCTATGGTTCCCACACAAGATCCTCCATCCTTTTGAGCGACTTGTGGAAACCCTTGGATCATCTACTCTGTCACCACGTAAACAGGCTTCCCTTCAGTCCTGGCGCCACCTTCACAAACAAAAAACCGCACTATCAATGATAGTGGATTATAAATTCCCCCTGGAGGTGCTAGAGGCCATGATTCCCATGCTTCCTACTAGCTCACTCTGCAACTCGGGGTAAATAATATACAAGACTTTATACATAACTCCAGATCAAAAAGCTTGGAGACTCTGATCAAGGAATTTAATCTCCGAAGATCAGTGCACTTTACATACTCCCGCATTTTACACTTTCTACATAAGTTCCCCATTCCAGAGCTTCGCATTCACAACCGGGTGTGGCAGTTCTTTACCTCCCTGCATCCCACCTGCAAAGGCATTTCCTTTTTCTATAAAATTTTATAAAACAAGATACTCTACAGGAAAACAGGTTCATTCTTGAAATGGAAAACTGAAATGAATGCCTCCTTTACTACAAACCAATAGTAATCAGCCTTTCGCGAAATTGTTGGACTTGGCTCTTTAGTTCCAGTGAAGGGAATTCTTAAGGCATCAGCATACCAAGGCATTTTGGACAATTTCATCCTCCCAACTTTGTAGGAACATTTTGGGGATGGCCCCTTCCTATTCCAACATGACCGCACACCAGTGCACAAAGCAAGGTCCATAAAGACATGGATGAGCGAGTTTGGGGTGGATGAACTTGACTGGCCTGCACAAAGTCCTGACCTCAACCCAATAGAACACCATTGCAATGAATTAAAGCGGAGATTGCAAGCCAGGCCTTCTTGTCCACATCAGTACCTGACCTCACAAATGCGCTTCTGGAAGAATGATCAAACATTCCCATAGACACACTCCTAAACCTTGTGATCAGCCTTCAAGAAGAGTTGAAGCTGTCATAGCTGCAAAGGGTGGGCCAAATCATTATTGAACCCTATGGACTGAGATTGGGGTGCCATTAAATTGTATGAGTGTGTAAAGGCAGGAGTCCTAATACTTGTGGTATTATAGTGTATGTATGTATATATATATATATATATATATATATATATATATATATATATATATATACACATACACTATATTACCAAAAGTATATATATATATATATATATATATATATATATATATATATATATACATATACATATATAATGATTTTACATAGTAGAAAGCAGACGAAAAGGAAAGTTGCATAATCACCTTAACCCCTGCACAGGAGCAGGTTCTTTTGAATACACTACAAAGCTGTTAACTCTAAAAGCAATGTCTCAAAATATCTTAGGTACAGTATACAGCAATGTTATAAAGCATTGCAGCACAGTATATTGATGTGATTGCTGTAGATAGTTGTTTGTGTTCTCATTAAACTACTTTTTTTTATTGTATCTACATTTTCTGCATTCTATCTATCTATCTATCTATCTATCTATCTATCTATCTATCTATCTATCTATCTATCTATCTATCTATCTATCTATCTATCTATCTGCTACATTTTGCTTCAGCATTTCATCTCTCTTCACTTATGTCTTACAGAGAGTCACTAAGAGCTTGCTGTTAAATTCCTCATACTCCCTACAAACCTTAACTCTTTCAACGTCATTTAGTCTTCCATACATTATACAAATTTTCTTCCTGTCATTTCATTGTAATACAGCAAACATTTCATGTCATTTATTGCACCAATTTAACTTTCAGTCACTCAAGAATAAAGTTATAAGATGGAGCTCCTGTAATTTTCAAGTGTCCTGTTAATTTCACTGAGACAGTAGCCAAGTAATTTGCACATTCCCATTTCATGTACAGATTTTACCTGTAAATGACTGGCACAGTAACACACACTACATGTTCCAAGTTATCTGACAGAATGGAAGCATGAAACTCATATATTTAAGTGTCTCACTATAAAACAATAACATTGCATTACTTTGCACAGAGTAACTTAAAATGTTGTGTATTATAGCTGAAATTTATGTGGAAGTCAACAACTAAATGCGCAGATGGAATAAATTCATGTGAGATGTTTGTTTCCTGTCCATAGGATTCAAATTAGTGTCTGTCCAGTCCTGAGATTTATAAGGCTCTACCACACAGCACAGATGTGTCTGCTAGGCAAGTGACCTGATTTTTCTCTTCTGAAATTACATTATACTTACTTACTGGTCTTGTGACTGGACACTGAAAGGAGCTGTACACTATCAAGCTCATCTCTCTGTCATTTTGCATGATGCCCTATCAGCATGGCATTTGTTGGCACGTACGCGAACACTGCAGCGCGACTGTTTGTCTCTATGTGCTTGCTGCCTTGTTTTCTTTCAGACTGAGCTCTGCTGTACAGGGACTGTAAGAGGCTAATTGCAAATCATGTTCAGATATTCACACTAGTGATGCCACTTTTTCTTAAGTCAAACCCGAACATTTTAGCGGTGCACAGCATATTTTCTTACTATGGGATTGTAACAGAACCTGGACACTCCAAAGAGAATAGTACCCCCTTGTTCTCCTATCAGCCCCTGTTCCAAGCCACATTCCTGTCTCAATATTGTGTCCGAGATTCAGGTGGTCTGAAACCCGGACACATGATTTAAAATCCCAGACAGGTGGCAACCCTAGTTCACATGGTTTGCATTTAAAAAAATAAATTTAATGATGTATTAATGTATGAAGGGATGCATTGTTTGTTTCATTTATATCTGCCTTGAGTTCATAATTCTTAATTTGCTAACATATGCACAACACGCCTTGTCAAAGGAGAAAGGCACTTGATCCAGCACACAAAGTCTAAAATAAAACATCAAAAAGATATAGCCTCTAGGTATTGATGATTCATACATGTGGTGGCGGTGAGCTACACTGACAGCACTTTCATTTTCAGTAGCTTGAGAACTGGCCAGTGTCATATCATAAATAAGATGCATACGAGAACCCTGCCAAATGAAAGCGTTTGTTAACTGGAAAAAAAAAAGGATCCTGCTCCTTTAAAGCATGTTATATGACACAGTGCTTGTCCCGTATCATTTGGCCCCCTGTAACACCTAAAAAAACCTGGCTGATCCTGCCAGTTTCTCCCCACCTCTCTGTAAACTGACCATGGTGTATCATGGCTGCTGAGACCAGACACCAATTTTCAGTTTACATGCCTCTGTTATCAGCAGCCTACTATCTGCTCTCCTCTCTGCTTCTGTGTCCTCCTCCCCCTCCCCTTTCTGTCTGTGTGTGAGCAGCAAGAGGGGGAGCTCTTGCTGCTCTCATAACATTAACCTGTATACACCATCAGCACTGTCTCCTATTGCAGTGTCCCCCTCTGTGAATGATTTATAAATATAAATGCTGTAAATACCTATTTTTTTGTGATTACATGACCAGCCAGCTATCTCTCCTCTCCTCCTCCCCCCTCCTCCCTTCCAGACTGGCATCAGCAGAGGAATCTCAGCCCCGCCCACTGCATCTCTCAGAGGAGGAAAGAAGAACGCTGACCAGTCATGTGATCATAATCTCTGCAGTGAAATTAGGTATTTGCAGCATTTATTTTTATACATCACACAGAGAGGGGGGTACTACAATAGGAGGCAGGGCTTATGGTGTATACAGCTTAGAGTGGCTTAACAAGCACTTTAAGTACAATACCATGGTACCAACACTTTCTATATATACCACTAGTTATGGATGAATTTGACCAGGTTAATTTTGCCAAGGTTTCAGCGAACCTTGCTCAAAATTTGGTAAGCCTTAACTTAGAAGTCAATCCCAGGGTACGGGTAATTTCATGCAGCTTCAAGGGCAATATTAAAAATAAACAAATTTAAATTCCCTCCTGATTGCCCATCATAGTTAAACAGCTTGTTGGGGCACCTGTTCTTCTACAGGATGCTTTAGCACATCCTTGTTTGCTGCATGCATGAGTTAGTTGGGTGCATTCACAATGCCTGAATCACACTGTCATTAGACAGCACAGATCACTGGAAAAATCTAAGAAGCCAGACAGAGTGGCTCTGTACCTTGTGATTGCTTTGAACCAACTAAAGCTAGCAAAGTAGTAAACACTGTATTGCAAACAAACATCAAGCTTTCTCCTTCCTCTAACAACAACTCATCAGCTTGTTAAAACTTGAATACAATCAATAAATTAGTAATTAAAGTGGTGTCCCGACTGTCCTCTGGGGGGGAGGGGTTGGCTGGCCAAGCAACCGAGGGCGGGAGGGTGGTTGTTTGCTGCCCCCCCCCAAAAGAAAAAAACACCAGCCAGCACTGGAGAAGCAAAAAAGTTTGCTGTGGACAGGGCAGCAGCTAAAAGTGACCGCTGACCTCAAATCACACACAAAATAAAATTAAAGACAGAAAAGTCCAACTCAAAACCTCATCCCTATTATTTTATATAGTTTATATTTTAATTTTCGTTTCAGTTTTATTATAAAAAAATATTTAAGGATGATGTAGCGGTACCCCCATGGGGGCTGCTGATTGATTCTATACCCCACTGACCACCCCGACTCTGCAAATTCTCTCTTACCTCTGACACCCTGGGTTCCATCTTGAGAAGGTATATTAGAAATCAGAAACTCACACAGTATCACTGAACCACTCAGGAATGTTTACTGAAATAAATGATAATACAATGACAAGTAAGAACAAAATATGAATGAACACAAGCAATGATTGACAGAAGGTATTACCTAGTGCACACACACACACATACATATATTGTGTAACCTTACGATAACCTAAAGAGGTATATGTGGACAGGTGCACAGGGGGATAAATATCCAATACCTTCAACACATGTATTGAATACATTCCCACTGAGGCCTCAGCATGCATAATACAACATATGCATAAAATAACACAATGCAAGTTCTAGTAATAACCCACCAACAAAATGGCTCCCCACTAGGCTGTAATTCAGAGATCAACTTAATTTAGAGCAGCAAAGCTTAGTAAAAGAAGAGAGTGGTGAATGGTCCTTAACCACTGCACGGCGTCAAATGACGGCGGGCGGAATATCCTATTGTTCTGACAGGACGTCATATGACGTCCTGTCATTTAAAGCTGCTAGGGGGTGCGCACACGCCGCCAGCAGCACGCGCGCGCAACACAATGCACGTGCCCGGCGGTCGCGATGGCCGCGGGCACCCGCGATTGCCCAGTAACTGAGCAGGGACGTGGAGCTCTGTGTGTAAACACAGAGCTCCACGTCCTGTCAGGGAGAGGAGACCGATGCTGTGTCCCTTGTACATAGGGACATAGATCGGTCACCTCACCCAGTCACCCCCCTACAGTTAGAACACTCACTAGGCTACACATTTAACGCCTTCCCCGCCCCCTAGTGGTTAACCCCTTCCCTGCCAGTCACATGTATACAGTAATCAATGCATATTTATAGCACTGTTCACTGTATACAGTAAATGTGAATGGTCCCAAAAATGTGTCCAAAGTGTCCGATGTGTCCGCTATAATGTCGCAGTCCCGAAAAAAATCGCAGATCGCCGCCATTCCTAGTAAAAAAAAAAAAAAAAAAAAATCATAATTATGTCCCCTATTTTGTAGGCAATATAACTTTTGCGCAAACCAGTCACTATACGGTTATTGCGATTTTATTTTTTCTATATTTTTTTTACCAAAAATATGTAGAAGAATACGTAAACTAAGATAATTTTTTTTTTTTTTAAATGGGATATTTATTATAGCAAAAAACAAAAAATATTGTGTTTTTTTTTTTCAAAATTGTCGCTCTTTTTTTGTTTATAGCCCAAAAAATAAAAACCGCACAGGCGATCAAATGCCACCAAAAGAAAGCTCTATTTGTGGGAAAAAAAGGACGTCAATTTTGTTTGGGAGCCACGTCGCACGACCGGGCAATTGTCAGTTAAAGCGACGCAGTGCCGGAAGCTAAAATGTTGTCTGGGCAGGAAGGGGGTGTAGGTGCACAGTAGGCAAGTGGTTAAACTCTGGATGTCTTCAGCTAGCCAGATGTTTATACTGCAGTGTGATTTTGTGTTTAATTTGTAATACAAAGGGAGAAAAAGATAAGAACAAGAAGTATGCTGATAACTGCTTAATCTGAAGAACTATCACCACTTGTGAATTCCTCTTTACATGTGAGCACAATGCAGTACTGACCTTTACAGTGCTGGGAAGGAAGACAAGGCCCCAAGTTCAGCTGTATTGTACCTGTGAAGGAGCGGATCCACATCCGTGGAACCACAAGTCTCACCAGCAGTCTGTAAGTAAAAAACTCACTTAACAATACTGTACACTCTACTTGAATGGGCAGGTGCCCTCTCACCACAATGGATCCCAATAGAAATTAATCCCCGTCTGGGCTTCAGTGAAGATGGCGCTGCCACGCCGTGCTGCGACTCCCGGTGGGCTGGAGTGCAGGTGTCCGCTTAGTTTCTCTGAAGCGCAGACCGGTCCGCTTTCTAGTTCAGCAGGCTGCGTCTCAACGTTCCTCTGAGGCGGGTGATCTGACTCTCCGCGGTATAGGCCGCAGTCTCTCACTCCTAGTCACACACAGACCTCCTGCTGGCAGGTGTTGAATGGCGTCCAGAGAGGCTGAAAACAGGCCGCGCCTGCCCTTTTACCTCTCCTCCCAGCAGGCTGTTCTGTGCACTTTGCACTGTGGATCCTGTAGTCCAGGGCTGATCCGGCCTACAGAGTCATTGTTTTCATCCAGACTACATATCCCTCAATGCATTGCTCTGTTCACTTTTATGGAGGAAAGAAATATTCTAACAGAGTTCAGCAGACACTAGGGGAGCTCAACTCATACAAAGAACACAATAAACTGTTCAAACATAATAACTATAGTAGCAAACCATGGCTACAATAAAAATAGCTAAGCAAAAACAGTCACACAAAACAGGAGTTATGCTTATAATTACTGTATATTTTTTTAAGGGGAATGTGCTGTATATTACATTTCAGTGAGTGCAAGATTTGAATTATTATTTGAGTTATATGACTTTCATATTTTAACATGCTTGCACTTTTTGTTACCTTTGTTATTGTATTTAGGGTCTTGTTCACATGGGCACTGAGGCCCGTATACCATGAATGGGCATTTTTTTTGTATCCCCAGCCAGCAGGTGCTGCATGCAGGCATCCCATTTAAGTTTATTGGATGCAACGGCTCCACAGACACAGCCACTTGACCCAATGTGACATATGTGGGGGTGTAGGGGTGTGGCCTCAAATAAAAAGTGTCTTCATTCAGGGCCACTCAACTGCATATGCATGCTTGTTACATTAGTATGAGTGGTTGTGTTTCTGCAGCAGCACAACAGCACCTACCGCCTAGGGACACAGAAAAAATGGCCTGTCCATTGTATATGGCTATAGGAGGAGGTGCTACTGAATACAATAGTAGTGATGTTGGCCACATCCCTGGTATATAGGAAAAAGAGAGATACCCCCCAGATGGGACTTTAAAGGCCAAACCACAATATAGGTATAAAAGATATATATTTATTCGGACAAAGTGGACCAGGTCCACTTTGTCCGAATAAATATATATCTTTTATACCTATATTGTGGTTTGGCCTTTAAAGTCCCATCTGGGGGGTATCTCTCTTTGTCCATTGTATATGTGTCCGTGCGGCAGCAGCACAACAGCACCTACCGGCTAGAGACATTAAAAAAATGGCCTGTCCGTGGTATATGGTCCTCAGTGCCCATGTGAATGAGGCCTAATGGAAAGGTTTGTAGATTAGATACTAAGGGGTGGTTCTGTGGCCTAATGCTATACTAGTAAAGCAGTTTTAATAATCAAAGTTTTTTTTTTATGAAACAAAAGAAAATATCTAATTATGACAGCAGTTTCTTTTAATCCCCTGAATATTAGAACTCTAAAAGATGGTGGCAGCACCAAACCCACTGTTGGTAAACAAAAAAAACACAGGCTGACATTAGTGTGCCCCTTCAACATATTTTATTTGTATGAAAACTAGTAAGAATATACGATTTGTATTTTTCACATGCCACTCTAAAGGGCTAATAAAAGGGCACAAAAATAGAAGACCTTGTAACTGTTTTTGTTATGTTAAGGCAATCATGGCCTTCAATTTTTCACAAAGATGCATTTTGTCTTTGTCAAGTCCAAAGGGTTAAACATACAAGTCCACTTTCACAAATACATATAATAATACAGAGCTAATTGCATGATTTAACATTAGAAAAGTCCACATTTCTCATAGACCTCATACAGTCAAAGGGCCTATTATCACTTCTAGGCCAGATGTTCCAGTTTACTGAGCATGTTTGATCCCTGCACCTGTCTGAAAACAGCAGTTGCTAGATTACCATGCCGGGATGAATTAAACAATCTGAACAACTGTTACAAAACAAGTGAATGGTGTGAAAGGAGGCATGCTTCTTGTATAAAGGGTGAACTGTTTTCAACACACAAGGCCACTCACATAACGATCAGAGGACAACTTGCCGTGCAGGGTTACCAAACAGCTTAGCCAGAAAACCTAGTGCAAGAGCTAAGCTAGATGTTGAAGAAAGACCACATTACAACATCCATCTGCGGGACAGCCGTGCAATTACTAGGAATTATATATTATTTATGGAGGATTACATTGATTCTAAAAGGAAGGACTTGGCATTAACCCTATAACAATTGTTACCATCCCACGTAAAGGAAGTCATATATTTCCTCTCACATCATTCGAAAAACCTATTCTGATTCTCTATAGCTACAACCATGAAAAATCATTTCCTTTTTTAATTGCTGTTTCCCAAATATAAAGAAAAGCATTCTGCAATTAAAAAGAGACAATTAGAAATAATGAGGCTATTCTAATAAACACATTAATGTTATAGTCACTGAAAGATTCAATGACAAGGTGTGATTATTTATTTATTATTTTCATAATTTATGATTAAATAACTCAGGATTTGCAACTACCATGAATGAGGTCAGTATGGGATTTTTTCACCATGTTTATTACAGAGAAATACATACTCCTCACTTAACGACTTACAGGTTTAACGACCCCTCTGACTTATGACCAGCTCTCCCCACCCTGAATGATGCGCTATACATCATTGTGTTGTACAGTACAGTGCAGAATTTTTGTTTGTGTTCTGTTCTTATGAAAATTAAAACAACGTTATTGAGCTGAAGTTTTGTGTTTAGACCTTTTTTTTCCCAATACAGTACAGTACAGTAGTTAAGAATGCTTAAAATATTGATTACTTGTGGCTCCTCGTTTAAAGACTAATTTGTTTAATGACCTGATCTTTGCAACGGAACCTGGTCCTTAAAGCCTCGTACACATGATACGTTAACCAGAGGACAACGGTCTGATGGACCGTTGTCTTAGGTTAACCAATGAAGCTGACTGATGGTCCGTCACGCCTACACACCATAGGTTAAATAACCAATGTCAGAACGCGGTGACGTAAAACACAACGACGTGCTGAAAAAAACGAAGTTCAATGCTTCCAAGCATGCGTCGACTTGATTCTGAGCATGCCCGGGTTTTTAACCAATGGTTTTGCATACTAACGATCGGTTTTGACCTATCGGTTAGGAGTCCATAGGTTAATTTTAAAGCAAGTTGGCATTTTTTTAACCTAGGGTTAAATAACCTATGGGGCCCACACAAGATCGGTTTTGACCCATAAAAACGGTCCTTCAGACCGTTGTCCTCTGCTTAAGTGAGTACCTGTAATTATACAAGACTGAACATTAATTATTATTGTTTCATTCTTATTTTCGTCAGTAAATTTATCACGAATACTGTACAAGACTTCCCAGACTTTAAATAGAAAATCTTCCTAATGAATTAACAAATGACAGTGTACAAACTGGACTGTGAGGCTTTCCGAGAATCCCTTGGCCCAGTTACCACTGCTACTAATCTCTGTAAGAAAGTGGTTGCCTTAAATTTTAATGGTTTTTCTTTTTTAGCAGAGAGAGAACCCAAAATAAATCAGAAGAAGTCAGAATACCATAAAGCATTACCTTTTCCATTTTTTTTAAATAAAATTATGAAAATTGCATATAAAACTCGATTGATGCCTGCACAATGTTTTTGGTGGCCCTGTCATATGGAAGAGAGAAATGTTCATCTTCAACATGAAGAAGGTCCCTGCCCCATGCAAGAGGAAGAATGAACTAGTATCCGTATGGCTACCTACTTCTTACTACCTAACATATACTGTACAACAGCAGCACTATACAATGTGTGAAATAGCACAATATCAATTATATAGTGTATAAAAACCGAAATACTAAGTAAAAAGAATACAAATGACAAGAGGAGTGCAAGGGATCCACATTTAAATCATTATCCATAAATAAAAGTTACATAGTTACATAGTTACATAGTTAGTCAGGTTGAAAAAAGACACAAGTCCATCCAGTTCAACCACAAAAAAAATAAACAAACAAAATAAAAAACACAATACAATCCCATACACCCAACTCCATACCCACAGTTGATCCAGAGGAAGGCAAAAAACCCCAGCAGAGCATGATCCAATTTGCTACAGCAGGGGAAAAAAATCCTTCCTGATCCCCCGAGAGGCAATCGGATTTACCCTGGATCAACTTTACCTACAAATCTTAGTACTCAGTTATTTTATGTACATTTAGGAAAGAATCCAGGCCTTTCTTAAAGCAATCTACTGAGCTGGCCAGAACCACCTCTGGAGGGAGTCTGTTCCACATTTTCACAGCTCTTACTGTGAAAAAACCTTTCCGTATTTGGAGGTGAAATCTCTTTTCCTCTAGACGTAAAGAGTGCCCCCTTGTCCTCAGTGTTGACCGTAAAGTGAATAACTCAACACCAAGTACACTGTATGGACCTCTTATATATTTGTACATGTTGATCATATCCCCCCTAATTCTCCTCTTCTCAAGAGTGAATAGATTTAGTTCTTCTAATCTTTCCTCATAGCTGAGCTCCTCCATGCCTCTTATCAGTTTGGTTGCTCTTCTCTGCACTTTCTCCAGTTCTCCGATATCCTTTTTGAGAACTGGTGCCCAAAACTGAACTGCATATTCCAGATGAGGTCTTACTAATGATTTGTACAGGGGCAAAATTATATCTCTGTCTCTGGAGTCCATACCTCTCTTAATACAAGAAAGGACTTTGCTCGCTTTGGAAACCGCAGCTTGGCATTGCATGCCATTATTGAGCTTATGATCAACTAAAACCCCCAGATCCTTCTCCACTACAGATCCCCCCAGTTGTACTCCCCCTAGTATGTATGATGCATGCATATTCTTAGCCCCCAAGTGCATAACTTTACATTTATCAACATTAAACCTCATCTGCCACTCAGTCGCCCAATTAGACAGAGCATTGAGGTCGGCTTGTAAATTGGCGACATCCTGCAAGGACGTTATTCCACTGCATAGCTTGGTGTCATCTGCAAAGACAGAAATGTTACTTTTGATCCCAGACCCAATATCATTTATAAATATATTGAAAAGTAAGGGTCCCAGCACTGAACCTTGGGGTACACCACTGATAACCTTGGACCATTCAGAGTAAGAATCATTAACCACGACTCTCTGAATTCTGTCTTTCAGCCAATTTTCTATCCATTTACAAACTGATATATCCAATCCTGTAGACCTTACCTTACACATGAGCCGTGTGTGCGGAACTGTATCGAACGCTTTTGCAAAATCCAAATATATCACGTCCACAGCCACTCCTCTGTCCAGGGTTTTACTTACCTCTTCATAAAAGGAAATCAGGTTTGTCTGACAACTTCTGTCTTTCATGAATCCATGTTGTCTGCTGCTTAAATAGTTTTTTTCCTGCAAGAACTCATCCATATGGTCTTTTATTAAACGTTCCAGTATCTTCCCAACTATAGAAGTTAGACTAACAGGTCTATAGTTACTTGGTAAAGACTTTGTTCCCTTTTTAAATATAGGCACCACATTGGCTCTACGCCAATCCAGTGGTACTATTCCTGTCATTAATGAGTCCCTAAATATTAGATACAGTGGCTTTGAAATTACAGAGCTCAACTCACCTAGGATCCGTGGGTGGATGCCATCAGGTCCAGGTGCTTTATCCACCTTTATTCTGTCTAAATATTTCTGGACCATATCACTTTTGAGCCATTGTGGATTTGGGGCTGTGTCACTCCCACCCCCATTATGGACATGAGCTCCCCCATGCTCCATTGTATACACAGAGCTGAAGAAAGCATTTAATAAATTTGCCTTCTCTTTGTCCCCAGTCACCCACTCTAGATTATTTTGTAAGGGGCCTACATGCTCAGACTTCACCTTTTTACTATTAATATATTTAAAGAATTTTTTTGGGTTTGTCCTACTATCTTTTGCAATCTGTCGTTCATTTTGAATTTTTGCATCCTTGATTTCCTTTTTACATATCCTGTTATATTCTTTGTAACATTTAAACAACACTAGTGTTCCTTCATTTTTATATTTTTTAAAAGCTACTTTCTTATTGTTTATAGCTTTTTTAACTTTGCCCGTGAGCCACATAGGTTTTATTTTTAGCCTTTTAAACTTATTGCCCATGGGAACATACTTTGCAGTGAGGTTCCACACAGTCTTTTTGAAAAATTCCCATTTCTGTTCTGTGTTCATCTGTGTCAATAGTCCCTCCCAGTCCAAGTCCTGGAGAGCGGCCCTCATCCTTGGAAAATTTGCTCTCTTAAAATTTAGTGTTTTAATATTTCCTGTATGTATTTCTTGCTTATAGTTAACATTAAATGAAATCATGTTATGATCACTGCTACCCAGGTGTTCCTTTATCTGAACATTAGTAATAAGCTCTGCATGGTTTGAGATTATCAGGTCCAACAGAGCATCATTCCTAGTTGGGGCCTCAATAAACTGCACAATAAAATTGTCCTGCAATAGGTTTTTAAATTGTTGTCCTTTAACTGTCCCAGAAGTGCCATTAATCCAGTCAATTTCTGGGTAGTTAAAATCCCCCATTATTATCACCGTCCCAGCCCTTGCAGCCCTTTCCATCTGTGCAAGGAGCTGAGTCTCCACCTCCTCATTAACATTGGGTGGTTTATAACAAACTCCAATGATTAATTTTGAACTACGCACATCTGTATGCAGTTCCACCCATAATGCTTCAGCCTCATCACACTCTCCATCAACCAGGTTCTCTTTCACGCTTGCTTTGAGGTCACTTCTCACATAGAGACAGACCCCTCCACTTTCCTTTTTACCCTGTCTTTCCGAAAGAGAGCATAGCCAGGAATATTAATAGTCCAGTCATGTGAGGATTGAAGCCAAGTTTCAGCAATACCGATTACATCATAGCTCTCCTCATGCACCAGAGCTTCCAACTCACCTGTTTTGCTTGGCAGACTTCTGGCATTGGTGAACAAACACTTAAATGTATTGTTACATTTTTCTCTAGTGTTTTTCATATAATTTATAGTAGTACAAATGGCACTATTATTTCCAATGGCTGTTTGCAACATGGGAACTTTCTTGTCACCTGCCATAACCCTCCCCCCATCTATCCCCATTCCACTCTCCATTAATGTCTGACCCCTAGCTGACCTGTGTACCCGATGTAATTCTAGTTCACCCTCCCCCCTCAATCCTAGTTTAAATACTCCTCCAGCATTCCCATAAACCTCTCCCCCAGCACAGCAGACCCCCTTCCATTCAAGTGCAAACCGTCCTTAGCATATAGGTTGCACCCCAATGAAAAGTCATCCCAGTGCTCTAGAAACCCAAATCCCTCCTTCCTACACCAGGTCTTTAGCCATGCATTCAGCTCTCTAATCTCCCCCTGCCTTTCCTGTGTTGCGCATGGCACAGGCAATATTTCAGAGAATATCACCTTGGAGGTCCTTCCCTTCATCTTGCAGCCTAGTTCTTTAAATTGATTCTTAAGGAGCCTCCACCTTCCATGTATACTGTCATTGGCTCCAACGTGGACCAAGACAGCTGGGTCATGCCCAGCCCCTCCCAGTAATTTATCCACCCGGTCCACCACATGCCGAACCCTGGCACCAGGGAGACAGCAAACCATTCGGTTGAAGCGATCCTGGCGACAAATTATTCTATCAGTCCTTCTGATTATAGAATCCCCTATTACCACCAACTGTCTAGGCCTACCTGCACTCCCCTCCCCACCTCTACTAGATGGGTTGCTCTCCCGGCTGTTAGGGGTAGCAGTAACATCTAGGGCTGCCACCTCTGTGTTTGCCACCTCCACATCATCACCCAAATTGGCAAATTTGTTTTGATGCACAAATACAGGACTGGCCTTCCCTTTCTGCACGCCCCTTCCACTCCCTCTAACTACATTAACCCATCTCCCTATCTGATAATCCTGACTTGCCCCTCCACCCTCCACATCAACCTTACTGACCACCTGCTCAGCGAGCAGAGGACCCCTTTCAAGGTTGTCATTTCTACCCAGTGTTGCAACTTGCTCCTCCAGATCTCTAATACGAGCTTCCAGAAGGGCAACCTGCTCACATCTGTCACAGCGGTATCCATCTTGGAGCTGTTGCACCAATTTTGCATACATGTGACACACTGTGCACTGAGCAAACCCTTCAACCCTGCTAGCACTCATTTCCCAGTTACAATACAATTACTTGTAGGAAGTTTAAGAAGTTACTTACAGTTTTAGAAGACTCCTGTCTTAACTCTTGTTTTAAACTCCTGGTTTTTAACTCATCCACTTGTATTCAAAAATCCCACTTCTGATCAGAAATTCCACAGATCTACTCTTAGCAAGGAGCCAGCTCTTATGGAGTTTTTACAGACACTTATATACTCACCTGTTACCAATTAAACACTCCCCTTAATTAGCAGAAAGAAAAAAAGTTCCAAATCTTCCATGAACTATGATGTTGGCAAGACAAAATAAAAATCGATTCCATGGCCAATGTAAAGCACTCCACCCAAAAGTTAACCCCTGTTCCTTTCGGAGTAACACTTATCTTTTAACTAGGACCTTTAGAAAAGTAATAAACACACATTTTATTTCAGATGCCATATGAAAAATAAACACAACTTCGACATTAATTACATTTTTTTTAACCCCTTCCTGCCTAAGCCTTTTTCTGACATTTGTTGCTTACAAGTTAAGATTCATATTTTTGGCTAGAAAATTACTTAGAACCCCCAAACATATATTTTTTTAGCAGAGACCCTATAGAATAAAATGTCAATCTTGCAATATTTTATGTCACACAATATTTGCGCAGCGATCTTTCAAACACAATTTTTTTAAACAAAAAATACACTTTCATGAATTAAAAAAAAAACTAACTAGTAAAGGTAGCCCAGTTGTTCTGTAAAATGTGAAAGATGATTTTACGCTGAGAATATAGATACCTAACATGTCACGCTTTAAAAAAGCACACACTCGTGGAATGGCGACAAACTATGGTGCGTAAAAATCTCCACAGGCGACGCTTTAAAAATTTGCAAAGAAGGTCTTGTGCTACAATTACTGCTCACATAGGAGGTCTGAACACTGTTTACATTTGGGGTCGTGACTTACATATTACTTCCTTGCACTTAAAAGTATTCAAAACACCAAAATCTGCATTTTATTTGGCACCTTTAAGTCTTCTGTAAACCGAAAGTGATGTCGTGAGATTGCTTTTGGGTTACTAGATCCGAGACCTGATCAAAGCCGATTTTGGCCTCATTCTGGTCTCCGGGAGAGCCGAAAAAGGTAGCGCTGGGGGCGACGACATCCCCTCTCACTGCTTGGGATAACGGCCGAGCAGCTTTTTAGCCGTATCAGTTGTTATTCCAAGTAAGACAACTGTCGGTTCTAAAAAATGGTACCGGGGTGATGCATGCATGCATCACCCTGGTACAACCCCTTCAAGCCGAGACCGCATATTTGTGTACGGTAGGTGTGAAGGTGCTGAAACATGAATAAAACAAATCATTGTGCTCTGATGACCCAGAAAAGATCCTTTGTAATTTTAATTAAAAAAATTAGAAGAGAACAACATTACCTACAGGAAGACTAGTGGGTACAAACCGCAAGGATTGTACTATTAGGCCGGGTACACACGAACAAACATGTATGGTGAAAGCGGTCCGTCGGACCGTTTTCACCATACATGTCTGCCAGAGGGCTTCTGTACGATGGTTGTACACACCATCGTACAGAAGTCCGCGCGTAAACAATACGCGGGGCGTGTCCGCGGTGTCGCCGCGTCGATGACGCGGTGTCGCCGCGACAATGACGCAGCGACGTGGGCGGCCCGCCTTTAAAATGCTTCCACGCATGCGTCGAAGTCATTCGACGCATGCGAGGGACGGCGGGCGCCTGGACATGTACGGTAGGTCTGTACTGACGACCGTACATGTCCGAGCGGGCAGGATTCCAGCGGACGGTTTTAAAACACGTCCAGGAATATTTGCCCGCTGGGAAAAGGCCCGGCGGGCAAATGTTTGCTGGAATTCGGCCCCCTCGCGCCCACACACGACCGAACATGTATGCTGAAACTGGCCCGCGGACCAGTTTCAGCATACATGTTTGGTCGTGTGTACGGGGCCTTAGAGATAAATGGGCACGTTTTTGATAATTTGCTTATCTCAAGATTAGGTTTACTAGGTAAGATGACATGTTTAAATCTCTTAAAGTGGTTCTAAAGCCAAAACATTTTTTTTTTAACATTTTACAGCTTTCTGCCTCCCCCACCTCCCTTAATACGTTACCCGAGTCCTCAATGGATCCAGCCCTGTGCAAGACTGGAATTCTTCTCTCTCCTCTCCTCCACTACACACAAGGACTTTGGCGGCAGCAGGAGTTGCGCAATTATGCAACCTACACCTAAATCTTTGTACCATGATTGTAAGCAGCCAAATAGGGAATAACTGAAAAAAAGGAAGATTACCCCAAAAGAGAGTGGGATTTTAAGGGCAATGAGAAAATAATGAAAAAAATATTGCGGGGATGGTGGTAATGTGCAGTGCATGTGACTCTCTCTTTCTGGCAGCAAATTAGAAGCCACTTGTACCAGTACAGGAAGACAAGGCATCTTACTGTTTGCAGCAATGCTACTATAGGTTGTAGGTTGATTGTTAATCCATAGAGATGATAATATTTGTAATTCCGAAAGCAAACCTGAAGATCTGGTTTAAGCAATTTTTTTCAAAGTGGATGTAAACTCAACTACTACAATCTCATATAAGCTTTAACATGATAATATCACTTATAAAGCCTATTTTTATTTTCATTACTAGGAGTTGGGTAAAAGGGTCCTTGTATAGGCACTTTGTGCCTAATGCAATGGCAAAGTGACAATGCTCTGCACTGTGTCCCACAATATCCTGCCTGGAAATCACCATCACATATTCCCCCAAATGAAAGAATAATTGATTCTGTCCCACCCTCTTACATTGATTTATGTTCAGCTGTTAAGTCCACACTTCCACTATACCATGAACCTATGTGAGTAGAGGCTGCCCAGGTAAATATGAAAAAATCTGATTTGCCTAATTGGATTCCATTTGACCATCCCCCTCCTTCTCCCTCCATCCCCCTTTTTTCCCTTTCTCCTTACCACCCTCCCCACTCCATTTTTAATTATTGTAGCTTGTCCGTTAATGGTATATTTTGTCACTTTATTGTCCCTGACATTTTGTTCTGAAACTTAATTTTGGTTAGTCATGCAGACTATGCACTTCTATGTTACTTGAACTGCGACACTACTTTTGACATGTTATGATACATTTTACTAATCTCTATGAGTAAGGTTCTTTATGGAATCGCATCACCTGCTGTAACTTTCACACTGTACCCTTTATCAACAAAGTACTTTTATCGGGAGGACGAATTGGCGACTCTACAACTTATACTCTCATGGTACCAGTGGCGGTTCGTCCATAGAGGGCGCTGGAGCGCCGCCCCCTCTGGCTCTCACCGCCACTGAGTCTAATAACATATATTCATGCATTGCACGAATCTATGTTATTGTCGCCGCTGCCGCCCACTATTCAGCTGGCCGGATGTTGAGCGCCAGCCAGCTGAATAACGGCAGCTGGTTGACTGTACGGAAGTGCCTATCAGAGCCAGCGGATTTCCGAGTACAGCCCTCGGGTCCCCGGAAGCTTATCCTCGGAATGCACGGGGGGTGCGTTCCTTGGATAAGACTGACAGGCGTCTCAGCCAATCAGGTTGGCCGGTTCTGGCTACCGGCCAACCAGATTGGCTGAAGCGTCATCGAGGGCGGGAGAAGAGGACATTGAGGGTCGAGGACGTGGATGGCTGAGTCAACATGGGACTGAATTCCCCTGGAGCAGCCAGCAGCAGCGGGGGTCACGGATCACACTAAGTGTGTGTTGGTGTGGAACGTCAGCCTCTGCCTGACAGGACAGATAAGACAGACAGTGAGAGTAAGGGATCGGGAACAAGTGCACTGTGTGTTATAGAGGTGAGAAAACGAAGCCAGCAATGTGTGGGCAGCTTTGTACTTTCACTTTCTCCACTTCCCCCCCCCTCTCCCTAACCTCCCTGTTCAGAATGTGTGGCTGTGCTGGAAGACTCATACCTGGCTGTGAGGGGACCGTGAACAGATCCGGAGGGGGGAGGAGGGGTGGTTGTACATGTCTGCCTGTGTGTGTGCTACACTGAGACATGTGAGAACGCTGACTGCATGCTAAGAGACCCCTCCCCCACTGTATACACAGCATGTCACAGTACAGAGTCCCTGACATGGGCACACTGGCATCATTTGATGGGAACAGTGGCTGCGCTGGATGGGCACAGTGGCTGCGTTTGATGGGCACAGTGGCTGCGTTTGATGGGCACAATGACAGTGGCTGCATTTGATGGGCACAGTGACAGTGGATGCGTTTGATGGGTACAGTGACAGTGGCTGCGTTTGATGGCACAGTGGCTGCATTTGATGGCACAATGGCTGCGTTTGATGGGCACAGTGACAGTGGCTGCGTTTGATGGGCACAGTGACAGTGGCTGCGTTTGATGGGCACAGTGACAGTGGCTGCTTTTGATGGGCACAGTGACAGTGGCTGCTTTTGATGGGCACAGTGACAGTGGCTGCATTTGATGGCACAGTGGAGGCAATTGATGGGCAAAGTAGCTGCGTTTGGGCACAGTGCCTGCAAATGATGTGTGATTTTTTTCAGTTTGTTTGCGCCCCCCCAAAAATTTGGAGCACCAGCTGCCACTGCATGGTACATTATACTTTCAAAACTCTTTTAGCCAGATTCACGTAGTTTGGCGTATGTTTAAGCCGGGGTAGTGCAGCTCATTTGCACTACGCCGACGTAAAATAGAGAGGCAAGTACAGTATTCACGAGGGCACTTGCTCTGTAAGTTACGTCGGCGTAGCGCAAATGGGCCGGCGTAACCCTGCCTAACTCAAAGTAGGCATGTAGTGGGCGGGCTACATTTAAATTAACCGTTACCCCATGTAAATGAAGGCCGTTCGTACGGCGCATGCTCAGAATCACATTGCAAATACTCAATGCTTTTGGCGTGAACGAAAAATACACCCAGCCCCATTCACGTACGCTTTACGCAAACGATGTAAAATACGCCGGCTGTTCCGTCGTTCATACCTTGCATGGGCTGCGCCATCTTTTTGGTGGTTTATCTTTACGCCGGCGTATTTGTCTTAGGTAAACGGCGTATCTTACTGCGACGGGGGTACATACGTTCGTGAATCGGTGTATCTTGCTCATTTACATATTCGACGCGTAAATCCACGTACACGCCCCTAGCGGCCAGCGTAAATGTGCACATAAGATACGACGGCGTAGGAGACTTACGTCAGTCGTATCTTGGCCAAATTTAAGCGTATCTGGTTTCCAGAATACGCTTAAATATACAACGGAGCTCATTCGGACTTACGACGGCGTATCTACTGATACACCGTCGTAAGTCTACGTGAATCTGGCTATTTAAGTTTTCTACTGTTAAAAAAAAAGAAAGTATAATTTGTTGTGCTGAAAAATACTTGCCTAGGTCCAAAATTCTAATGCCTCACTGCTGTCTCCTGGGATAGTTGGGTGCTCAAAATCCTGCAAGAATGCACATCACATGAACTTAAGCTCCCAGCTACAAACTACCAGTCTTAAGCGTGATATATATGACTTGGAAAATAACTAATAGCCAGTGCAGCCGCCAACCACTGGAAAATGGATAATTCAACAAGAAAACACAAAACAGCAGCGCTCAATGGAACTAGTGTAAAACTTTATAGTAATGTAATACATAAACATTTATTAATATTGCACTGAAAACAATGTGAACAATAAAATACAATCCATTGTAATGCATATAATCATAAAAGCATCCGGCTGGATAATAAGGTATACAAGTTTTAGAACGATACTACTGCAGAGTCCAAGAAGAGAAGGGTTAAAGTCAGACCATGGGCAGTTAATAGAACTGGGCAGTTAATAGTCACTTAATAGAACTGTCACAAATCCACCTAACTTAAATGACTTGGATGGGTCAGGAAAAGTGCTGTGTAATAACTCAAGGGTACCTTTGTTGTAAGAAGTCCTCCAGTCGCTGAGTGTCTGAGCACGTTCGTATGTTCCCAAAGATGGATACAGCTATGCAGCACTGGTAAAAGACCACACTTTGAAAAAGCACCGCAGGCGGCCATCCCGCAAGCCAGCGATTACTACTGTACCTGAGTCCTGTCTTCTTCCGCCCTTTTCTGTCACCACAGCATTACCCACGATCCCTCTGACGTAATACAAGTGCGCCGGGCTCTCCGTCGGCTTGTCCCGGCAATGCTCCACATCCATCGCAGAGGCTCCTGCGCAGCGCAGTTACTTCCATCACCTCCCGCGTGGCCCGGGTCCCTTAGCGGTCTTTTAACAGTGCTGCATAGCCGTATCCATCTTTGGGAACATACGAACGCACTCAGACACTCAGCGACTGGAGGACTTCTTACAACAAAGGTACCCTTGAGTTATTGCACAGCACTTTTCCTGACCCATCCAAGTCATTTAAGTTAGGTGGATTTGTGACAGTTCCATTAAGTGACTATTGTCTGCCGATGGTCTGACTTTAACCCTTCTCTTCTTGGACTCTGCAGTATCGTTCTAAAACTTGTATACCTTATTCTCCAGCCGGGATGCTTTTATGATTCTATGCATTACAATGGATTGTATTTTATTGTTCCTATAGCCACATTGTTTTCAGTGCAATATTAATACATTTTTATTCATTACATTACTATAAAGTTTTACACTAGTTCCATTGAGCGCTGCTGTTTTGTGGTTTTTTTTTGGTGCAGTTATATCACCTGCTGTTCCTGGAAGCTTTTAAAGCTGGGGTCAATGTAAGTTTTTTTTAGCATCAACTTTATTTTTAAATCACAAAAGTCAAATGTGACTTGACTTTGGGGATGGGGGGCTTTCAACCTTCTATTTTCGCGTTAGACCCTCTTAAAATAGTAACAACAGGGGACACACCTGTGCATAATCGCATCAACTTATGGTTTTGCTTAAAAAGGTCTGTGCTTTATGTAAAAACACATGCAGCCTGTTATCACTGTAGTGCATGAGGACAAGGGTAGACAATAAAGAGGCTGCCTGACACCTGACTACCTGCAAGTGCCTACAAGCCCTACATGAATCTCTCCCTGTGCTCTTTATCAGCGGCATTCCCTAAGCTTTCTTTATCACAGTTAAAGCACATTGTCCATATGGCTGCTTTTTTTTATAACGAAAGGGTTGGCTTATACAAAAGCCCAATTTTTGGGCATTCTAAGCCAGCTAACCTAAGTTCAAGGGCCATGCAGTGTATTATGGTTACAAAGAATTTGGTCCTGCAAGGTCCCAAATTTATTTGCCAGATTCATGAACCTCAAACATGCAGATGTCACTGCGAAAGTATGGTAGCGCTGATCCAGAATCCCCATCCCTACATTTAACATATAAAACCATTTTGTTTCAAGATTACTTATTTCCATTACACATTCTTCTATTAAAAACCATTACATGTACATTCAGCAAGGACCCTTATGAATGCTGATCATTTTGATAATGATACAATGCTTTTGTATAGCTTTCCTGTCTATCAATGGGCCAGAGAACAGAAATCCCAAGGTCATGGATGCATTCAATGTATGAGGCAAATGCTTATACTTGCAAAATAAAAAAATAATACACAAAAGGAATATATTTCATGGAAAGCATATACTGTATGTAAGAATGTCTACCATAGAACTTACTATCTCTTCAGATTAATCTTTGGGATATTTTTGCTTTGTTGTTCGTAAAACTGATACATCTCCAATAAACTAAAATTCATATATCTGACATTTTGGCAGATTTGGCAGACACAAATGTTGGCATATTTGACTCATTTAAACTGTTTATAAAAGAAGTTCAGTTTTTTTTTTTTTTTTCCAAAATCATACTTACCTAGGTGGATGCAGCATCAGTCTGATGCTGCATCTGTCCCCGCTGGCTCTAAGACTGAGAACCGAGTGATCTTAGACCGCTGATCACTTGTTTCTCAGAGTTCTGTGAGCAAAGAGCCGGTGACTGTCAGTCACCGGTTCTCTGCTCCCCTGTGCTTACTGGAGTGCTGGGCTGTGGAGGGGGCGGGAGCAGCTGGCTTAGCCTCTTGGAGAGAGGCTGAGCCAGGTGCCAGTCCAGGGTTATTGGCGGATCCCTACTTTATTGTTGCGATCTTGCACCAACCTGAACTGGCTCTGTGACGTCTACGCCTACGTCTGCTGAAAAGGGTCAAAAAAGGAGTGCAGAACAAACTAGAAACAAATAAAATTTGTCTGCACTTCTCCTTTGATGTGAACACCTGGTCAGGCTATTGACTTTCAAATATTTGAAAATTCTGGAATATCCTTTTAACCACTTGTGGACCACCTACTGTACATTTACTGCAGCAGGGCGGACGCTATGCAACAGATTACACTCTGGGTCTGGGGCATGCACATGCGCCTCCGGTGACACGCTTTCGCTGTGATCACACATCGATGAGTTTCTACAAAGAAGGAACACAGGTCTGTGCCTTCCCCTAGTCAAAGCACCTCCCCTACAGTGAGTAAGCACAACCTAGGCACACAATTAACCCTTTGATCGCCCCTAATGTTAACAACTTCCCTGCCAGTGTCATAAGTACAGTGACGGTGCATATATTTTAGCAAACCATTCAATATACGTTTATTGGGTTTTTTCCTCCAAAAATATGTAGCAGAATACATATTGGCCTACACTGATGAAGAAATGTGTTTTATTTTTTTATTTTAATTGTGTTTTAGAGCAGAAAATAAGGATTTTTTTTTTCGAAATTGTCATTGTTTTTTTTTGTTTATGGCACCAAAAATAAAAACCACAGAGGTGATCAAATACCACAAAAAATAACTTTATTTTTGGGAAAAAATAATCAAAAATGTATTTGGGTACTGGGTACAGTGTTGCACACCCACTCAATTGTCAGTTAATGTAACCCAGTCATGAATGGGGTAAATCTTCCGGGGAACCTTGAGGGAACCTTGAATGGCTGTGTGTGGAGTTATTTTGAGGGGACATCAAATTTACACTGTTATACAAGCTGTACACTCACTACTTTGCATTGTAGCAAAGTGCCATTTCTTCAGTGTTGTCACATTAAAAGATATAATAAAATATTGACAAAAATGTGAGGGATGTTGTTATCATGTTGGAATACTGCCCTGCGGCCCAGTCTCTGGTGTACTCTGGGGTGTACTCACTTATGTTGCCAGTGGTTTAGACATTAATTGATGCATGTTGAGTTGTTTTGAGGGGGCAGAATTTTTTTGTCTCATTCCATGTTACCCACAGGTATGGCATCTTTTTTGGACTGTTGTGTTGGGGTATCAGGGAGGACATATGGGAAATGCCTCTCATGCAGCCGAATAACTGCACCTGGATTTTGGCATTTGGCCACAGCACCTTCTAGATGTAAAGGGGCTGTGATGATCACTTACTGCAGTTTTAGGAAGGATTCAGTTCTTCTAGTAGCTTTGTAAATAACAAAAGCATTATATAGAGGCAAATTAAAAAAAAAAAATACACACTTTTTCGTACCAGTTTTTTTAACTAGCTAAACAGCTCTGTGAGATGCTAAATACAGGTTCATCATTTGGTCATTGAGGTTTACACCTCCCTTATTTGGATTATAGTCGTGGAAACACAAAAAGGCATTTCAATGACACCAGATGCCGTGTTAATTTGCACCATCATGTCTGCATGAATATAAATGCAAAAATAAAAAATACAGTGCTAAATACATGTAACACAAAGCAGAAGCTCTGCCATGAGATACACACAAAAACTGCAAATAGACAAAATGGAGCTGCGCTAACCTAAATAAAAATTACATTAAATTGTAGTGAGACACAAAGTGAATTGGTTGTCCGTATGATCAGTTCAATCAATAGCCAAATGGGCCGGCTGGACTAATGAGGCAGGTTAATGGTAACCAGGTGAGTCACTGTGGAAACCACAAGTGGCTGGTAATTAACAAACAGCTGAGCAGCTCTGTGCACTGATAGAAAAGAGCTGCTAGTAAATAGCAGGAGCCCAGCCCTGACAGTACCCCCATCAATGACCACTCCTCCTTGGGGGAGACCCAGGCTTGAGAGGAAAGCATCTATGGAAGGCACGAAGGAGGGCAGGGGCATGTACGTTCGAGGATGACACCCATGAGTGTTCCTCTGGACCGTAACCCCTCCAGTAAACTAGATATTGTATGCATCTGAAATCTACGGAATTCAACAATAGATTATATCTCATATTCCTCAGGGTTGTCAACCTGAACCAGGTGAGGGTGGTTATTTTGGTGGTCAGAAATATAGCAATGCAGGAACTGCTCCAAGGCTTGGTTGGCCCATTCTGTCTATGAGTGATATGCCAAGGAGAAGGAAAGCTGAATTCCCAACTGTACACAAAAGTCTCGAAAACCGGCAACCTTTGCCTGAGATGGTAATTTAAGGTATCCCATGTAATCAAAAAGCCTCCCGAGTGAAAATTGATGCCAGTTAGGCAACTTCAGGTATGATGTTGTATCGATCAGGTAGTGTAAGGGTTACGCCCGCTTCACGGTGACAGACCAAACTCTGACAGACCAGATATGAGTGGTGGCACTGGGCAAGTGGGAACAGTATACGCTGTGAGCCTGACACACACACTGGCACTGGCAACTGACTGCTATTCGATTACAGTAAAAAAAAAAAATTATTTTAAATGTAATCTACTGTGACACTAGATATGAGTGGTGGCACTGGGCAAGTGGGCACAGTATACGCTGTGAGCCTGACACACACGTTGGCAAGCAACTGCAATTAGATTACAGAGGGAAAAAAAAAGCAGACTGATTACAAGCCCTAAAAAGGGCTTTTTGGGGTGCTATCAGGACGCTGTCCTTACAGCAGAGATCAGATAAGTCTTTCAGGACTTCAGTGGACACTGAATACACTGGCCTAGCTATCGATTTCCCTATTAAATAAGCAGCAGCTACACTGTCCCTCCTCTCACTAAGACTGCAGCTTCCGAATGAATCTAAATCGGATGCTGTCCAGGAGGTGGGAGGGTATGCTGCTTATTGGCTGGAATGTGTCTGCTGACTGTGAGGTACAGGGTCAAAGTTTGCTCAATGATGACGAATAGGGGCGGACCGAACATCGCATATGTTCGCCCGCCGCGGCTAACGCGAACACGCGATGTTCGCCGGGAACTATTCGCCGGCGAATAGTTCTGGACATCTCTAGTATAAATTCAATTATTTGAAAGGTTTCATTATTTCCAGTAGAGGTGAATTCAGTCAGCCCTCTAATCAACCTGTAAGCAGGTATTACATCTCCTGCAGGAATGGAATCTGCACAATCCCATTACATGGATGGTCTGGTGCGTCTAGCACTTTTTTTTTATCACCTTGTCCCCAAAATTGCTTTCCTATAAATAAAAGACGGTTTTCACAGGAGTGATTGAATCAATGTGTTGTCCATACGTAAAACGTGCCAATTGCATTTAAAATATCTTCAATCTCTTTATACTGTCCATGAATAGAGTTGAGCGGACACCTGGATGTTCGGGTTCGGGTCTGAACCCGAACTTAAAAAGAAAAATATTGGTGTTCGGGAACCTGAACCTGAACTCCGAACCCCATTGTAGTCAATGGGAAACGGACTTTTAGAAAATAAAATGCGCGGAGGTCCCCGCAAATTCAATAACCAGACCCTTTAGGTCTGGTATGGATATTAAGGGGAACCCCGCCGTCAATTTGAAAAAAAAAATGACGTGCGGTTTCCCCTAAATATCCATAACCAGACCCTTCAGGTCTGGTATGGAAATTAAGGGGAACCCCGCCGTCAATTAAAAAAAAAAAATGACGTGCGGTTCACCCTAAATATCCATAACCAGACCCGTAATCTGAGCACGTTGACCTGGCCGGCCGCAGAAAAGAGGGGGGGACAGAGTGCGCCCCCCCTCTCCTGAACCGCACCAGGCCACATGCCCTCAACATGGGGAGGATGTCCCCATGTTGATGGGGACAAGGGTCTCATCCCCACAACCCTTGCCCGGTGGTTGTGGGGGTATGCGGGCGGGAGGCTTATCAGAATCTGGAAGACCCCTTTAACAGGGGACCCCCAGATCCTGACCCCCCCTGTGTGAAATGGTAATGGGGTACACTTTACCCCTACCATTTCACGAAGGAAGTGTAAATTCTTGTAAAAAAAACACACACACCGTAGAATAAAGTCCTTTATTAATAAAAAAGAAAAAAAGAAAAAAACTCCAGCGGTGATAATCCACTCATTCCCGGCTTCCTGCTCCAACGCTGTCCCGATCCGGCGACGAGTGCGGGTGATCTCCAGCGATGAGAAGATCCAGCGACGGGTGATCTCCGCTCCAGCGATGAGAAGATCCATCCATCCGGAGCGCATTTTTTTTCCCCCGAACTCCGATCCCGGACCCAAACTTTTTCCAATTATTCTGGTTCGGGTCTGGGTTCGGGAAAACCCCAAAGTCCGTACCGAACCCGAACTTTACAGTTCGGGTTCGCTCAACTCTATCCATGAAAGTTAGATATGAATGCCCACTCCTGTCTAAATCACCCTGGTGATCTTTATCCATTAGGCAAGATTGTCTTGGGGCTTCTCCTACTTCCTGTATGATTTCATCATTATAACCTTTTTGTAAAAATCTATCCTTGAAAATGTTAGATTGTTCATAAAAATCTGTATCCGTAGTGCAGTTTCTTCTCATGTGCATTATCTGGCCTTTAGGTATATTCTTTAACCAATGAGTATGATGTCCACTCTTTATGGGAAGGTAACTATTCCTTTCTGTAGGTTTGAAGTATACCATAGTGGTCAGAACATCACCTTGCCTCGAGATGTTTACATCCATGAAATTAATCTGTTCCTTGTTGAACTCATACTCCAATCTATTATTATTTTTATTGGCATTTAGTTCAGACACAAATTCATGTAGGGAGCTCTCACTACCTTCCTAGATGAAAAACAGGCCATCAATGTACCTTTTATAAAAGAGAAGGCCATCCCTCCTTATGGCAAAAACTGATTTATCCTCCCATTTCCCCATAAAGAGGTTCGCTAAGCTGGGAGCAAACTTAGCACCCATCGCGACTCTTTTTTTTTGTGAATAGAATTGCTGGTTATACCAGAAGTAATTGTGAGACAGGAAAAAATCCAAAGCCTTTCTCAAAAAGACCTTCTGTTGAAATGGTTGGTCTTCCCTTTTGCTCAAAGCCCAATTCAGTGACAGCAGAGAGTCGTCATGCTGTATAATGGTGTGTAATGAGGCACATCTGCCATCACCAGAAATATTACGGATTTCCTTGACAGATTGATTTCACTAATCATCTGTAGGGAAAATAATTTCATGCCTTGTACACATAACCGTTTTTTTAGATAGGAAAATTGCTATGAAAGGTTTTCGCCGGGAATCCCAGCCGTGTGTATGCTCCATCGCAGTTTATTCGACAGGAAAACTGCCGGACAAAAAAAAGAGATCAGGATCTCTTTTTTTTTCCGTCAGGCCAAAAATTATTTTAAAATAATTGCCAAAAATGCAGATCTTGCTTAAAAATTTAAATAATAAAAAAAAAATATTATGGAAATTTAGCTTTAAAAAATAAAAATTATTCATGAGATCATGATAAATAATAAAGAAATAAGTTTGTCAGAACTCTGTGTGAATATCAGCTGGAAAATAACTTTATTATTCTAGGATTATAAAGAAGAAAAAAATGTGCTGCATTAAACGATGCAATAATTTGCAGCTTGACGACTGTGCTATCTCTATTCTGCTAGTTTTACCATAAAGAGCGCTCCTATCCCATTCGTGATTGTGGGCATGCGCGGTTTTCTGCCTGTCGCAAAACTATACAGACGAACGGTTTTAAGCTTAAACTGAGGGAGCACGACTAGTACAAAAGGATCAAGAGAATGCCCTAAAGAAATAAGTATTTCTCCTGTTTTTCTATTATTATAATAACTTGCATGTTGCTCCATGTGCTTTTCTTTATTGTTGTACAGTTTAAAATGGAAACTTTCAGGTTAGAGGGCACAGTAATCAGTCGTAGGAAACATCGTTCCCCCACCACATACAATGTTTTTGTTTGAAACAGGGTTAACTACAGATGGTCATGCCTATTTGTATTAAAATAAGTTTATGACATTGTTGTCTAGATGTGTTTGTAACTAGAATGTGAAATGCAAACTTTATTCAGTGGAAGAGCTGTTTACACATCTGGACTCAGGAGCCCTAGTGTGGGACACCAGAACAATCTTTTTAGGGTGTCCCACACAGGTGCTCCAGTGGATACTTGGGGTGTCTCCATGTGTGTAACTTGTTCAAAAAAGGTAAGTATTCCATCTTTGGTCAGGGAAAATCGGGGGGCAGATCCACAAAGATATAACGCTGGCGTATCTCTTGATACGCCGCGTAATTTCAAATTTTGCGCGTTGTATCTTTGTTTTGTATCCTCAAAACAAGATACGACGGCATCTCGGCTAGATCCGACAGGCGTACGTCTTAGTACGCCGTCGGATCTAAGCTGCAATTTTTCGGCGGCCGCTAGGTGGCGTTTCCATCGAATTCCGCGTTGAGTATGCAAATTAGCTATTTACGGCGATCCACGAGCGTACGACCGGCCGGCGCATTTTGTTTACGTCGTTTGCGTTTGGCTTTTTCCGGCATATAGTTAAAGCTGCTGTTATGAGGCGTACTCAATGTTAAGTATGGCCGTCGTTCCCGCGTAAAATTTTGAATTTTTTACGTCGTTTGCGTAAGTCGTTCGCGAATAGGGATTTGCGTAGAATGACGTCACCGTCGTGAGCATTGGCTTGTTCCGGGTTAATTTCGAGCATGCGCACTGGGATACCCCCACGGACGGCGCATGCGCAGTTAAAAAAAACGTTGTTTACGTCGGGTCACAACGTATTACCATAAAACACGCCCCCATCACAGAGATTTGAATGGTGCGCCATTACGCCGCCAAAGATACACTACGGCGCAAATTCTTTCAGGATTCGAAAAAAAAAAGCACAAAGTTACAGTGGCGTAGTGTATCTTAGATACGCTGTGCCCGGCGCAGATGTACGTGTATCTGCCCCCATGTCTTCAGCTTGGAACTCAGCCAAAACAGACAATTGTACCCCACTTCCAAGCAATGTTTCAAATTCCTATTTATGGCCTCAAAAATCTGTGTTAAAAGTATACCTTTTGTTTCATTCTCATAGAGGAGCAAAGATTTGGAGGACACCACTCAGAGGACACCAGGAACCCAACACCTCCTAAAGAACAGAGAGAACCCCAACCTCAGGATGTGGAGGAAGGAGAGGTGGAAGAAGTGGGCGAAATTGTCACCACAACAGGTCAGTGTCTATTAACACAGATTCAGGTAAGAGATGTAGGCCTGCATATTTATAATACCTTTTTATGTTTTTTAGGTGATGAACATGTTGGTGAAGAAGAAACTCCTCGTTTCACAAGTGCTAGTGCACAGATTTTAATACAGGAAATCATGTTGTATAGTCGAGAACTAGACATCATGACGATGAATATAAATCAAAAATTTAAGAACTTGATTGATATTTTGGGGCGAATCTAAAGAAACACAAAATTCACCCCCTTTTGTTATTTTATGCACTTTTAAAAAATTGTAACACTTTCTTCAAGCCACATTTTGAAGATGTCAACATGTGCTATTTCCCATCAGGGGATCTCAATGTACGCGTTTTGTGGGTGCAACCCCTTCCTCGCAACTCAAGTAGGTGAGAAGAAGGGGTTGCACCCCCAAAACATGTCCATTGATCCCCCATGATGAGATATAGCACATGTTGACATTAGGCATGGGATCATAAAGAAATCCCCATTTTAGATCCATATTTGTGTGCATCTTCAAAATTTGGCTTGTACAGTAAGGTGACCAGATTTTTAAAATGAAAGCCGGGGACATATTTTTTCTTTACTAGTAATGGCAACAATCAGCACTTTCTGTCCGTCGCCACCCGCCTCACAGCCTCTCAAGTCTTATGCCGCGTACACACGATCATTTTTTCGGCATGAAGAAGATCACTCCACCAGAGAAGGCAAGGAGATAGGCAGGTGGCTGGCCAGGATTTGAGCCAAGGCAGAAGAACATGCGAGCGAAGCTGAATGGACATGCGCCGAAAACTGAAGAAATATTCCCTCCGCTCCGACCAGCATATGATGATCAGAAAGGGGCACAGATAATGGGAAAAATACAACCCCCCTATGCTAGTAGGCACGGCGGAGCGGGGGGGTGTAATTCAAATTTTGTTATTTTAATTCTGCACTGACTGTCTTTAAATTGCCCCTGCCCCCTATTAAATCCAATCTGGGGACAAAACCAGGGACAGACTTGGTCCGGGGACAGTGTCCTCAATCAGGGGACTGTCCCCTGAAACTGGGGATGTCTGGTCACCCTATTGTACAGGGGTGACTTCACCCCACCCCCATCTAATGAAGGCAACAGCAACACATTGTTGACATACTATAATGTCTGATATTGCCTTCACATTTTGTACGTTGAACTTTGTAAGTTCCCTAGTTTTGTATGTTATGTTTTGAAACATGCCTGTTGAAGCAAAAAAAAAAAAAAAAAAAGTGAATTAAAGCCAGATGTACCGTATTTTCAGGCGTATAAGACGACTTTCTAACCCCTTAAAATCTTCTTATAAGTCAGGGGTCGTCTTATACGCCGGTAACCTAACCTTACCTTATCCCAGAATCGCGGCCGTACGATTTTTTCAAAAGCCGCACCTCCTACGTCTTCTGTTCCGTGATAGGCAGAAACACTCAGCTTCCCAGGAGGCACTGTGTTCAGGAAGCTGAGTGTTTCCGCCTATCACGGAACAGAAGACGTAGAAGGCGCGGCTTTTGAAAAATCGTACGGCCGCGATTCTGCATGTCTTGGGATAAGGTAAGGGCACAGTCTGGCATGTAATGGGGCACAGTCTGGCATGTAATGGGGCACAGTCTGGCATGTAATGGGGCATAATCTGGCATGTAATGGGGCACAGTCTGGCATGTAATGGGGCACAGTCTGGCATGTAATGGGCCATAGTCTGGCATGTAATGGGGCATAGTCTGGCATGTAATGGGGCACAGTCTGGCATGTAGTGACACAGTCTGGCATGTCATGGGGCACAGTCCGGCATGTAATGGGGCACAGTCTGGCATGTAGTGACACAGTCTGGCATGTAATGGTGGCACCGTGAGGCATGACTAGTAGGAAGGGGGTAGTCTTATACGGCGAGTATATCCCAAAACCAACATTTTTACTGGAAAATTAGGGGGTCGTCTTATTTGCCCAGTCGTCTTATACGCCGGCAAATACGGTATATATTTGGAAATAATGTTTTTTAATAACTCACATGTGAATGTGCACAGAGTAAAATTTTTGAATGTGTGACTTCTTCTTTCTATGCTCAATAGCATTTTTTGCAAAAATGGTGTGTTTACAGTGACAATGGTGGTTATTTACTAAAGGCAAATTCACACTTGGCACTACAAGTGCACTAGGAGAACCTAGGAGACAGCTAAATAAATAAAACACAAGCAGTTCTACCTTGATTGTCCATTGTCCAAATGTGCGGGCTGCAACCCTATCAGTTAAATTTTACTTTTTTGGATCTTTAACCCTCATTCAGACGAGGCGAACTCTGTTGCTACAGAGTCCGCCAGCTCAGCGGGAGATCTCTCTGCTGATCTCTGCTGAGCTGGCAGATGACATGTCCCTCTCTGCTCACTGAGCAGGGAGGGGCTTGTCGAGCGCCGCTGTCTCCTATAGAGAGATCTGATGAAAACGGAAAGCATGTCCGTTTTCATCAGATCTCACCCGATCCGATCTGCCATGGACGGATGGCGACGTATTGCCATACGTCTGATTTTAGCGGATTGGGTCAGATGTCAGTGGACATGTCACCGCTGACATCCGACGCTCCATAGGCTTGCATGGAGTGGCCATTCAGGTCCGCAGACAAAACTGACAGGCGGACCTGAACGGTCTGACCGCGTGAAAGGGGCCTAAAGGGGTTGTAAAGGTTTGTTTTTTATTTTCTAAATAGGTTCCTTTAAGCTAGTGCATTGTTGGTTCACTTTTCCTTTGATTTCCCTTCTAAATTATTTTTTTCTTTGTCTGAATTTCTCACTTCCTGTTTCTCTTCAGTAAGCTTGCCCCCATCATCCGAGCTGTTCTGGCTGGGGGTTAGTCAGCCAGAACAGCTTACTGAGGAGGAACAGGAAGTGAGAAATTCAGACAAAGAAAACAAAGAAAAAAAAACATTTAGAAGGGAAATCGAAGGAAAAGGTAAGTGAACCAACAATGCACTAGCTTAAAGGAACCTATTTAGAAAATAAAAAAACAAACCTATACAACCCATTTAAGCTATATTCCCTTTATCTGGGGGCTACGCTTGATGGCTCCAAGTTTTGTGAATGTCTTCTTCACTGTTACCAATAAAATATTAGAACAAGAAATTAATTTAGATATACTCCAATTCCAAAGGGTGAACAGAATATTGGTTATATATATGTGATCAAACAAAGTCCCAAAAAACAGAAGAATAGCAGATAGTCCCACAGCCATGATGGAAGTAAGGATCCTTAAATAAGCCAGGTGACACCTCACAATCCCATGCTCTGCTTACCAGACAATGTATGACCCCCTAATTAGAGTGGTCAACTTGCGATTTTGTATAAAAACAACCCAGCATTCCTGACAGACAGGAGAATCACTCTTAGAAAGGCAACCCAAAACAAATCCAGCACCCAGATGGAGGTTTAAACCCTCATTCCAGAGTGGGTCTGGATCACATGAAAATAAAAACACTCTGATAGTGTAATATTGCATGCCTCTTAATAAATACATTGGAATGTCTACTTTGAAGTAGGAGGGGGCATATGCTTCTCTGAAGAGAAAGGTTTTCAGGGTTCACCGAAAAGTGGACAGAGTAGGAAATAGTTGGACAGATTGGGGTAAGGAATCCCATAGGATCGGAGAGGCTCAAAGGAGGTCCTGGAGGCGAGCATGTGAGGAGGTGACTAGAGAGCAAGAGGTCTTGGGAGAAACAAAGAGAACGATTTGGTTGGTATTTTGAGACTAGGTTAGTGATGTAGTTGGGGCCCAAGTTGTGGATGATTTTGTAAGTTATTGTTATTATTTTGAATTTAATTCATTGGGTGAGTGGCAGCCAGTGGAGGGATTGGCAGAGAGGGGTGACAGACACTGAACTGATGCTGCTTTGGCTTCAGATCCTGATAGATTGGCATCTGTGGCAAGGTATACGCATTTATTTAATTTCCAGACTGCCAAAGTAGTCATTATGATTAAAAAAGGTAGGGTCTAGGTAGTTATGTTTCTCTTCTTCCAACTTCTGACAGCTTTTATCAAGTAGACTGCTTTTTTTTTTTTTTACATTTTTGTTCATACACAAGTGATTTCAGGAAGCGTGTTTTGGTGAAAAGCTAGTGCTGTGGAAGGAAACTCGGTAGGGGTAATGATTTTCAGATTTTCCACAAAAAATATGAACTTGATACAAGAAAGAATTGTAATTTAAGCTGAAAACAAGACAATAATAGCAAATCAGACAAAATCAGACACATTGATATTGGAAGGGCAGAAGTTGGCTCATTTTTGTTATTTTCAATATCTTGAGTGCTTTCAGGCTAAGAAAGTGTTTAACAGCAGCGTTCATTCATGTGTCCATCAATGCACAGCTGATAACTCCTGGAGACTATTAACAATTAACGTTTCTGTAAAGCCTGCTGGCCTTGGATGTCTCATTTTTTTATGAAGTCGGTAAATGGAAGGCAATGCTTTGTCACTATTTACATTGTTATTAAGCCATGAGTTTATTTTTCCAAGGACATGCAAAGTAGAGGGACATTATGTGACTGGAGCTTGTCATTTGTCGAGACTAGGCACATTTTTTAATTTCTTAGAAACTGGTCAAAATTGTTACCTCAAACACAAGAAAATAGAATGAGAAGCCTTAATGTCTAACGTTAATTAGAACTTAGACATCATATATACCAATTTAACAGAAAACCTATTTTGACAATACGGTATGTATTTGCTGAAAATAGTTTTCTTCTGTCTGGGCTTTCATCCACTTGTATTAATGTGTTAAATGCATTAAGGACACACAATTTCAGCATGCTTTTTACCAGTTCCCTTTATTTATTTTCCTTTTTCGTTTAAAATGATTGTCATATATATATATATACGGTATATATATATATATATATATATATATATATATATATATATATATATATATATACGGTATATATACGGTATATATATATATATATATATATATATATATATATATATATATATATATACAGTACAGACCAAAAGTTTGGACACACCTTCTCAATCAAAGAGTTTTCTTTATTTTCATGACTATGAAAATTGTAGATTCACACTGAAGGCATCAAAACTAAATATAAAAATAAATAAAATATATTTCATATTCTAGGTTCTTCAATGTAGCCACCTTTTGCTTTGATTACTGCTTTGCCCACTCTTGGCATTCTCTTGATGAGCTTCAAGAGGTAGTCACCTGGCGCAGCACCCCATCACTCTCCTTCTTGGTCAAATAGCCCTTACACAGCCTGGAGGTGTGTTTGGGGTCATTGTCCTGTTGAAAAATAAATGATGGTCCAACTAAACGCAAACCGGGTGGAATAGCATGCCGCTGCAAGATGCTGTGGTAGCCATGCTGGTTCAGTATGCCTTCAAATCCCCAACAGTGTCACCAGCAAAGCACCCCCATACCATCACACCTCCTCCTCCATGCTTCACCGTGGGAACCAGGCATGTAGAGTCCATCCGTTCACCTTTTCTGCGTCGCACAAAGACACGGGGGATGGAACCAAAGATCTCAAGTTTGGACTCATCAGACCAAAGCACAGATTTCCACTGGTCTAATGTCCATTCCTTGTGTTCTTTAGCCCAAACAAGTCTCTTCTGCTTGTTGCCTTTCTTTAGCAGTGGTTTCCTAGCAGATATTCTACCATGAAAAAACTGTGGTGATCAAATGCCACCAAAGAAAGCTCTGTTTGTTTGACAAAAACAATAACATTTTAATTTCTGTGCAGTGTTGCATGACCGTGTTAAAGTTGCGCAGTGCTAAATAGCAAAAACTACCTGGTTGGTAAAACCTGATTGTGCAATGTATGGCATGGCCGATTGTACTCATTATTAAGTGACAATGCAGTAAAGCAATTGGAAGATAGGGACAGAGTGCTGTCACTCTATAAATGGATGTGCCTGAAAAAGGACCTTGATGGTGGGATTATCTTTATAAAAGCTGCAAACTAACATAAAAAACTATGTTTAAAATTACAATAACCTGCTAAAGGTCATATGAAATTTTTATTGGCTGAGTTACTAGTTTTCCTCAGCCTTAAAAGATTGACATGCAGTTTATATCTCTCAGTATGTATCTGCTGCTTTAAAACTCACCTTGTCAATCTTGTTAACCTTTACATTAAAGCGGAGGTCCACCAAAAAAAAATATATTAAAAGCCAGCAGCTACAAATACTGCAGCTGCTGACTTTTAATAAATGGACACGTACCTGTCCAGCGTGCCCGTGATATCGGCAGCAGAAGCCTAGCAATCGCTCGTCTCTCAGCTGCCCCCACTGCCATCCTCAGTGAGGGAATCAGGAAGTGAAGCATTGTGACTTCACTGCCCGGTTCCCTACTGCACATGCGCGAGCGTCGCGTCCTCACTGGTCCCCGCTGTCTCCTGGGACCAGTGTGTTTCCCAGAAGACAGTGGGGGGGGAAGGGAAGGGGCGTGACTTCTGCTGGAGTCTATTCCCGGAAGTGGGTGCACATACCTGTATTATACAGGTATCTGCACCCCCCCCTTAAAAAGGTGCCAAATGTGACACCAGAGGGGGGGAGGGTTCCGAAAAGCGGAGGTTCACTTTTTGTGTGGACCTCCGTAAAACAGCTTTCTCCAAACATATTTTTATGGAATGGAAAGCAACCACAATATGGCAACAGTATCTTGGAACACAATGAACCTGAAGTCTTGAGTTCTATAAAAACTCAATGCTACTTACCCTGTAGTAGATTGTAGAATATTTTATATGCACATGCCTTGGTTTATATTTTACAACATGGTTTTGGGCTATATCAATAGAAGCAGTTCCCTTAAATGTAATGCCGCGTACACATGATCGGAATTTCCGACAACAAATGTTCGATGGGAGCTTGTTGTCGTAAATTCCAACCATGTGTAGGCTCCATCGGACATTTGCTCTCGAAATTTTCGACAACAAAAATTTGAGAGCTGGTTCTCAAATTTTCCAACAACAACTTTTGTTGTCACAAATTAATATTGTGTGTACACAATTACGACGCACAAAATTCCATGCATGCTCGGAATCAAGCAGAAGAGCCGCACTGCCTATTGAACTTCATTTTTCTTGTCTCGTCGCACGTCTTGTGCGTCACCGCATTCTTGACATTCAGAATTTCCGACAACATTTGTGTGACCGTGTGTATGCAAGACAAGTTTGAGCCAACATCAGTCGGAAAAAAAATTCACGGTTTTGTTGTCAGAATGTCCGATCGTCTGTACGCGACATAAGATGTTCAGTCTGTGAAAGGTCTTTCAATCGATTTGGTGCCAAGATAAATATAAAGGGACACGTTATATTCAAAGAGCATAGAATAAATGCATTTCTTTCTGGATTGTAGGATTTTAGTTAACACAATATGCTTTTAAAGGAACTGGTTCTCAATGAAACATGTTTCAAGTTTAAAACAATATTTTAGTAGAAAGAGTGTTTTAAGATCTGAGACTGAAAAGTATTTCTTCACTATCACTAAAAACCACTTAAAATCACTTAGTCACATTTTGCTAATGGAAGCTATGTTCAAAGTTACAGAAAGAACAAATGCCTGCTGCAAATTTACTTCCGGTTTCTATTTTACTATCCAACAAGAGGCATTAAGCTTTGACTAGCAACAGATAAATATCACAATACATTTTACTGGCCAGCTTTAACTGATGCTTCCCCTTTTTATGTTGTTACTTCAACAAGCCATTCAGGACTATGGCCCATGCAATACTTTATAGCGTGTGTGCGCTATTCCTAAGGAATGTACTTGACATGCTGCAATGTCAGTTCAAAGCCATTACTTAGACTATAGCAACATATTGCATTAGTCTTTTTCTTTGCACATGTTTGGCTTAATGTTGATTTGTTATTTTTGAGCTTTGTTTCTCATGTTTTTATACATGTCTTTGCTTTGGTTAATGGTCCATTAAACCATGGCAGAATGGCCCATCACTTAACAATGTTTTCAATTAAGTAAAATATATTATTTATTATTGATGATTATATGAATTGGCTATGTTACGTTAAAGCGGAGTTCCCCCCACATTTATTTTTTTCAGCATCCCCTCTGCTTGTATAAATCATGTTTATAATTCAATCCCTGTTCGACTACATATTTTATAGAATTGACTTACCTTAATTTTCATGAGTGAGTGCTTCCATCTTTATTGTGGGCATGTGAAGCCCACTAGAACTCTCTTCCGGGATAAGGTGCTGCTGGCATAGAGCAGACAGTGGGCTAGATTCACATAGATTAGCGGATCTTTATATCCGCGTAATCTATGTGATTTAGGATCCGCCGGTGCAATTTAGCGAGGCTAGTGCAGTATTCACAATGCACTTACCTCGAAAATTGCACCGTCGGATCGTAACTCCCCCGGCGGAATTCAAATTCCGCGGCTAGGGGGAGTGTACAATTTAAATCAGGTGCGCTCCCGCGCCGATTTAACTGTGCATGCGCCGCCGGCAAAATTTCCCAATGCACATGCTCCAAATGACGTCACTAGGACGTCATTGTTTTCGGCGGTAACGTCAATTGCAGCCATCCGTTTTCCAGACCGACTTACGCAAACGACGTAAAAATTTGAAACTCGGCGCGGGAACGATGGCCATACTTAACATTAGCTACCCCTCATATAGCAGGGATAACTATCCGCCGGAAAAAGCCGAACGCAAACGACGTAAAAAAAAGCGACGGGCGGGCGTTCGTTTCTGAATCGGTGGTTCTCCTCATTTGCATATCCGACGCGTAAAAGACCGAGGCGACACCTAGCGGCCGGCGGGAGATTGCAGCCTAAGATCCGAAGGTGTAAGTCATTTACACCAGTCGGATCTAAGGGAGATCTATGCGGAACTGATTCTTATGAATCAGTCGCATAGATCCAACTGTCGGATCTCAGAGATACGACGGCGGATCAGGAGATCCGCCGTCGTATCTCTTTGTGAATCTGGCCCAGTGTGTCTAGTTGCCATGACAATGGATGGTGACGAAGAATAATCAATCTCCAGCAAAACACGGAAGCCTTAGCATCCACCTCTCATTGCATCCACCTCTCATTGCGTAATTTCCTGTTTGGAAATTAAGCTATGCAATCCTTCGGCGATGCCCACTGACTACTGGGAAATGATGACACACATCTCCCAGGAGCACAGGCGCCACAGGAAATTACATATATCGCCATGGCCCGTAAGTGGCAGATTACAAGGGACAATAAAAAAGCTGTCCAAATATTGTTATGCAAGGTGAAAGAAATTCTTTATATAAACTCTGCTTTAAAGTTATACTCTAAAGCTGTGATTCCTCAGACTGGAAATACAGTATTATAATATAATTATTATTAGTATTATTAATACCAAGTATTAATGTAAAACATGTATGTTTAAGTGTGAAAAAATTATATACAGTACCTCACAAAAGTGAGTACACCCCTCACATTTTTCTAAATATTTTATTATATCTTTTCATGTGACAACACAGAGGAAATGACACTTTGCTACAATGTAAAGTAGTGAATGTACAGCTTGTATAACAGTGTAAATTTGTTGGCCCCTCAAAATAACTCAACACACAGCCATTAATGTCTAAACCGCTGGCAACAAAAGGGAGTACACCCCTAAGTGAAAATGTCCAAATTGGGCCCAAATAGCCATTTTTCCTCCCTGGTGTAATTTGACTCTTCAGTGTTACAAGGTCTCAGGTGTGAATAGGGAGCAGGTGTGTTAAATGCCAGTGACCAGTATGAGAGAGTGAGAGCGATAACTGGTTATCGCTCTCACTCTCTCATACTGGTCACTGGAATTTCAACATGGCATCTAATGGCAAAGAACTCTCTGAGGATCTGCAAAAAGAATTGTTACTCTTCATAAAGATGGCCTAGACTATAAGAAGATTGCCAAGACCCTGAACCTAAGCTGCAGCACGGTGGCCAAGACCATACAGCGGTTTAACAGGACATGTTCCACTCAGAACAGGCCTTACCATAGTCAACCACAGAAGTTGAGTGCACGTGCTCAGTGTCATATCCAGAGGATGTCTTTGGGAAATAGATGTATTAGTGCTGCCACAATTACTGCAGAGGTACTTACTGCCAGGCTTTAAGAGGTACTCGCCACCAGTTTCCCCACCCAATCCCTACCCTGTCCCGTCCCTAAGTTCGCCCCTATAAATGGCTTCATCAGCGGCCATCAGTGCAGACTCATTAGTGCAGCCTATTAGTGCCTATCAGTGTAGCATATCTGTTCTGCCCCATCAGTGCAGCTTACTAATGTCGCCTCATCAGTGCCCATCAGTGTTGTCTTATTAGTGCCTATCAGTGCAGCCTATATCAGTTCTTATCAATGGCCATCAGTGCAGCCTATCATTGCCCATTAGTGCAGCCTGCCATTGCCCACCAGTGCAGTCTATCATAGCCTGCCAGTGGAGCCTATCATTGCCCACCAGTGCTGCATATCATTGCCCACCAGTGCAGCCTATCATTGCCCATCAGTGTAGCATATCCTTGCCCTTTAGAGCAGCCTGTCAGTGCCCATAAGTGCAGCCTATCATTATCCATCAGTGAAGCATATCAGTGCCCATAAGTGCAGCAGAGCATTGCCCATCAGTGCAGCATATCATTTCCCATCAGTGCAGCCTTATCAGTGCCCCTCAGTGCAGCCTATAATTGTCCATCAGTGCAGCATATCAGTGTCCATAAGTGCAGTATATCATTGCCCATCAGTGCAGCATATCATTGCCCATCAGTGCAGCCTTAACAGTGCCCCTCAATGCAGCCTTATATTGCCCATTAGTACAGCTTTATCATTGTCCATCAATGTAGCATATCATTGCCCATAAGCGCAGCAGGGAGGAATCTGGAGAATCGGGAGGAAACTGTCAGGAGGATCTGGTGGCTGGATCACACAGAGCAGGGATTTCCCACTGAGACACGGCTTCTATATGAATAGCCGGAAGCTGTCAAACAAAGCCCTGCCTCCTGGACCGGCTACTCTAATAGACAGCACACTAGTCCAATGCTGATTCAGAAGGTGGGACGCCACTTGACAGCTGACCGCTATTCATATAAAAGCCCTGTCTCAGCAGGAGATCCCCACTCTGTGTGATTCGGCCTGCAGCTCCTCCTGACAGTTTCCTGGCTGATCACTTCGGGCAGAAGCGGTGCAGCCTTTTTTTTTACAGGATATAAGAGCAGTCCGGGGGCAGACTGTCAGTCCTGCTCCAAACTCACCCTCCACTAATTTCCACTCGCCATATGCGAGCAGGTGAGTAAAAATTTTGAGGGATGACATACTGTATATACACAGGTATTCATACCCTTTGAAATGTTACACATTTTGTCATGTTACAACCAAAAATGTAAATGTATTTAAGTGAGATTTTATGTGATAGGCTGAGTCAATACTTTGTAGAATCACCTTTCGCTGCAATTACAGCTGCAAGTCTTTTTGGGGATGTCTCTACCGGCTTTTCACATCTAGAGAGTGAAAATTGCATTTTTCTCATCATGAAAAACAGTCGTGTGTACGCAGCATAACAGTTTTTTTCTAAAATTTGCCCTGTATTTGCCTCCATCCATCTTCCCATCCTTTCTGACCAGCTTCTCTGTCCCTGCTGAAGAAAATCATCCCCACAACATGATTCTGTCACCACCATGTTTCACAGTGGGATGCTGTGTTCTGGGTGATGTGCAGTTTTAGTTTTCTGCCACACATAGATTTATGCTTTTAGTCCAAAAAGTTCATTTTTGAACTCATCTGAACAAATCTCCTTCTTCCACATGTTTACTGTGTCCCCCCCACATGGCTTCTCGCAAACTACAAAAGGGACTTTTTATGTCTTTCGTTCCACAGTGGCTTTTTTGTCACTCTTCCATAAGGGCCAGATTTGTGGAGTGCACGATTGATAGTTGTCATGTGGACAGATTCTCCCACCTGAGCTGTGGATCTCTGCAGCTCCTCCAGAGTTACCATGGGCCTTTTGGCTGCTTCTCTGATTAATGCTCTTCTTCAGTTTATGTGGACGGCCATGTCTTGGTAGGTCTGCAGTTGTGCCATAAACTTTCCATTTTTGGATGACCGATTGAACAGTGCTCTGTGAGATGTTCAAAGCTTGGGATATTTTTTCATAGCCTAACCCTGCTTTAAACTTCCGGGCCTGTATATACTCACAGACCACTTTATTAGATACACCTTGCTAATACCGGGTTGGACCTTTTGCTTTCAGAACTTAACAAAGTTTTGGAAACAGTTGCTGCAAATTTGGCGGCTGCACATCCATGATGCAAATCTCCCATTCCATCGCATCCCAAAGGTGCTCTATTGGATTGAGATCTGATGACTGTGGAGGCCATTGGAGTACAGTGAACTCATTGTCATGTTCAAGAAACCAGCTTGAGATCATTTGATTTTTGTAACATGGTGCATTATCCTGCTGGAAGTAGCCACCAGAAGATGGGTACATGGGATGGACATAGTCAGCAATAATATTCAGGTAAGCTGTGCCATTTAAACGATGCTCAATTGGTACTAAAGGGCCCAAAGTGTGTCAAGAAAATATCCCCCACACCATAACACCACCACCACCAGCTTGAACCATTGATAGGGGTCCGTGAAAGCATGGATGGATCCATGATTTCATATTGTTTACGCCACATTCTGACAATAGTATTTAAATGCCACAGCTGAAATTGAGACTCATCGGACCAGGCAATGTTTTTCCAATATTCTATTGGCAAATTTTGGTAAGCCTGTGCAAATTGTAGCTTAAGCTTCAGTTGTAGCTTCAGTTTCTTGTTCTAAGCTGACAGGAGTGGCACCAGGAGTGGTCTTGTGCTTCTGTAGCCCATCTGCTTCAGGTTTAAATGTGTTGTGCATTCAGAGATGGTATTCTGCATACCTTGGTTGTAACAAGTGGTTATGCGAGTTACTGTTGCATTTCTGTCATCTTGAACCAGTCTGCCAATTCTCCTCTGACCTCTGACATCAACAAGACATGTTCATCAACACGACTGCCGCTCACTGTATATTTTCTCTTTTTCAGACCATTCTCTGTAAACACTAGAGATAGTTGTACGTGAAAATCCCAGTAGATCATCAGTTTTTTAAATACTTAGACCAGTCCACCTGCAACCAACAACCATGCCACATTGAAAATCCCCAATATATAAACTATATTACCAAAAGTATGGTGGCTAGATAAAGGACTATTTTGAATAGGACAGTTCTTCAATTTCATGGGTCCATTATCTGTGATACTGCATCTGTAAACTCGAAATGCCCAGTACTGAAAGATTTAGGCTTTCACAAATTTTGCACTTTTCACACTCCATCTGGAACAGCAAACCCGACCCTCCCAGGATAAACTCTAACGAGCGTTGGTGTTTTGAAATATCGTACCAAAGGGGAGGTATTTCCATCATCTACTCTTCACTAGTTGACGCTGGGGATAAACCTACATACGCCTGGAACTGGGAACTGGATCTAGAGGAAGTGTGGGAATTGGACACCTGGCACCAGTGCTTCAAACGCTCCTTCAAGGAAGTCATTAATATCTCCCTGATTAAAGCTAATGTGAAAAATAGCTAAACAAAAAGGGGGGGAAACAAGTGTATTTAAAAATAATTCACTCAAAATAGAGTGGTCTCACATAGATCACTCACCGCATAGGGTGTAGTTACCATAACTAAATACATATAAACACTACAAAACCTGGTATAGAACACCAGAAAGGGTTACTAAGGTAACATATGGCTCATAATAGAGTACTTCCTAAAACAGTATTTATTGTAAAAAAAATTATCGGCCGAAAAAGTATCGGCCAAAAATAATAACACTTCACATAAATAAAGGCTGTCACTGCAACGTATGGTGACACATGTGTAGATTACCAAATAACATTATACATAGACATGACATATAACATAGAATATATAGAAGCGTCCGGACGCCATTTAACAACACACGGGAGTGATGCCCGGCGTAATCACGCCATTTAATTAACGTTGTAGATTAAATAAATCTCAGTAAGGAAAAAGGGAATACCATCTGTGTGTGGCCCCAGGGGTGGGGGGGATTAGGGGAAGGAAAGGGAAAGGACCAGGGAAGGAAAGGGGACGGGGAGGGAAGTCGGCTGAAGGGAACGTGGACACTGAGACTGGTATGCTTAAATTGGATGGATAAGGAAGCAAAGGTAATCAAGCTCAGAGTGTAGCGAGAGAACTGGTCAGTCCTATTATGCTGTAAACACTGGTGCATGGAAAAGTCTCTGTACTCTGTCCATAGCTCATTATAATGACTGAGGTTCTGTTGTTCAAGTATGGTATACTCAATAACTGTATTGGTGAACAGTCAAATAAAGTTCCTCTTGGGAAACAATTCATGTAAAAAGTTACTATAGTTGAGACCACAATGGGTCAGCAAGTATCAGCAAAGTGATGTTGGACAGATGTTCCATACATCTGGTCCACTCCTCCTGTCTCCTAGTCATCCCCAACGGGATGCATGAGTGACGCCATGTGACACTCGTGACGTTAGCGCGTTTCACAATGACAAGTTGTTACCCCAACCTTTGGTTATCTCCTTACTATCCTTACCTGCTTGTTGCCCCAACCTTTGGCAATCTCCTGACTATCCTGTGCTGGCCTATCATCGTCCAGATTCATCTGGATGATGATAGGCCAGCACACATCACTCTCTTATATCTCTTTTCTTTGTGATGGTGCCACCCATCCATGGGAAGTCTTAAGGGGACATTCATCATGTTTTAATGGGTAACCTTCATCCAGCCAATGAAATAGCATAAACGATATTCACTTAGAACTTGTAAAGGTAATCTAGACCACTAATTTACTGTTTACGTGAGGAGAATAGAAAAAAGGAAAATGTGATAGGATCTTTCCCTGGTTTTGGCAGCATAACAAGTAGGGCTCTAAGCATTTTAGCAGGTAGTTAACCAGAGGATGCCGCTTTGTTAAAAACTTCTAGTAAGTGTGGCATTAGGATGTCGCCAAACGTTTGATAGTATTCTGTTGAAAGACCGTCCTGGCCTGGGGATTTATTCAGTGCTAAAGTTGTAAAGACTTTGTTAATTTCAGCAGTAGTGAAGGGGGCATTGAGGCGTTCTAGAATCAATGGAGATATTGTGAGTCTAAGAATTGAGCGATCCCTTCTGCAGATGGCTAAGGGGTCTTTGGGTCAGAACTTAGATTATAGAGGGCGCTTGTCAGGTCACCTGAGTCCAGATAACAGATGCACCTGTTGAGGTCTGGAGTGCACCGCAAGGTAGTGGACCCTACGGCTGACTGCCTCGGATAAAGCTCTAGGTGATGCAGGAGAGCAGGTACTCTGTCGTACCAACACGGATGAAACTGGGAGCTAGAGCATGAGATTTCCCAGGGTGCGGAATCTAAGAGCCAGTGGGTGTTCACCAGAGGCCCATAGTGGTGGGAATGGATTTGGCTGCAGTCTGGCTCCAGGTCGCGACCTCTAGGGAGTCCCAGCTCACGCTCACAGTAGACTACAGGGAGGTAGAGAGGAAGCAGCAGACTCCAACAACAAATGATAGTCAGGAGATAGCCAAAGGTTGGGGCAACAAGCAGGTAAGGATAGTAAGGAGATAGCCAAAGGTTGGGGTAACAAGCAGGTAAAGATATTCAAGAACAAGCTAAGATCAGTAACTAGAATCAGACTTAGAACACACAGAATGTAGCACATGGAAGCCAAACACACAATATTGATCAGCAGGGCTGACTTGCAGTGCACAGGTTAATATAAAGTTCCCTGATAGTGGCTGGGGTGGAGCCATGCTTTGAGGAGAGATTACCTAAGCAGCTAAGTGAGAGTGGCTGGCCTCTTAAGCTTAACACATGAAGAGGAGAGCTGACATACAAACATTACTGCAGATCCAAGACAGTACCCCCCTCTTACGAAGCCTCCCCCTCCCCGCCTGGGCCCAGGCTTAGATCGAAACTTCAGATGAAATCTCCTCAACAGACGAGGCGACCAAACCCTTTCCAATGCACAAGGTACTGAAGAATGCCTCTACAGAGCTGGGAATCCAGAATTTGATTAACCTCATACTCCTGTTTATCCTCAGAGATGGGAGAGGACGAGAGAACTTATTGAGGACAAAAGGGCAACAAGGAGTTAGAGATTTTGAGGCTTTTAGGAATCTGGAGTTTGAAACAAACCCGATTCAGTTTAGAGGTTATAGTGTACGGACCAATGAATCTTAGTGCAAACTTCAGAGGAGAAACTCTGAGCTTAATGTTCCTGATAGAGACCCAGACTCCCCTGACTGTAGAGAAGGCGGTTTACGCCTGCAGCAGTAGGCAAATGCCTTTGATTTTGTCAGTAGCTGCCCAGAGGGAATTATGAACGTCACCCCAAATAGAATTGAAAAACTCCTGAGCCGTAGCCAAAGCTGGAATATCTGGTATTTACATGATTGTTGTGAGAGAATTCAGAGAGGACCAATCATCATGATGAGCAGAGATTGCCCAGAGCACAGCTCTCAGGATCCCTCACCCTACACATCACATCTCTCAGGAGGTGGATCAGGGCACTGGGATCTACCTTCTCTTATTTCTCACAGTGATTATTTTCTTCAAGTTCCTCTGAAGTTTTGAATGTATTCTCTCCTATTGATGTACTTCATGTCTATTAATGCTTAAAGCGGGAGTTCACCGTTAAAAAAAAATTTAACCTTAGATGGATGCTCATTTTGTCTAGGGGAATCGGCTATCTTTTTTTAAAATCAAACCTGTACTTACCGTTTTAGAGAGCGATCTTCTCCGCCGCTTCCGGGTATGGTCTTCGGAACTGGGCGTTCCTATTTTGATTGACAGTCTTCCGAAAGGCTTCCGATGGTCGCATCCATCACGTCACGAGTAGCCGAAAGAAGCCAAACGTCGGTGCGGCTCTATACGGCGCCTGCGCACCGACGTTCGGCTACTTTCGGAAAATCGTGACGCGATGGATGCGACCGTCGGAAGCCTTTCGGAAGACTGTCAATCAAAATAGGAACGCCCAGTCCCGCAGCCCATACCCGGAAACGGCGGAGAAGATCGCTCTCTAAAACGGTAAGTACTGCTTCGATTTTAAAATAACTAGCCGATTCCCCTAGACAAAATGAGCATCCATCTAAGGTTAAAAATTGTAATTTCCGGGTGAACCTCCACTTTACTGTTTATAATGTTTATTACTCTTTTGATAATATTCAATAAAATTGATTGAAAATAAAATCATCATTTGATGTAAAGGATCTATTGTTTCAAACAATCCACTTAATACACTCTTTGGTTGTAAGTTTTGAAGCTATAAGAATTCAAGCAAGCATTTCCTAGAGCTGGTGATAGTGTAGCAAGAAGTGGTAACTCAATCATCTATGCAACATCACACTCGGATCTGAGTTTCTCTGTGCAACATGAGCTGTCAGTGTTTGGGCCAAGTTCCTTCCTCTCTCTTCCTCAGGACAATAAAAGCTTGATCATGCTCAATTACCACTGCATGCTCTCAATACACATTCAGTCCCTCATGGTCTATCATTATTCTTTTTGTGTCAAGGAGTTCTATTCAGTCCATCACTTGCTCTGTAGTTTGTTTGTTTGTACTTTGTAAACTAGTGTTGGGCATCCTGATATGTTTCAGTTTTCATTCATCTGCAAATAAATACTGAACTCACGTAATAGTATTATGGGAAACACAGAGTAGCCAACTTACGTGGTTTCCTTTTTCCTAGAATTACAATTTTATTTGATACATTAGTATATTTGACATAGTGTGTTATTGCGTTCTGTAAATTGTAAATTATTTCAGGTGCAATGTTTTAATGTAAATGTCACCTTTAGATACTTGTATATGGCTAGGGACTATCCCCGCTACACTCCCAAAAGGGGAGAAAAAGGGGAATGGACTAACTCGGTGCCCAGAGACTAACACGGTTTATATTGTAAAAAACGTTTTTACATTTTATTGATACAACATCATTAAAATCAGGACATTATATCCATACACAAAAGTGAGAATAAAAACAATGCTTGCAGTGACATATAATGTTTTATATCCGTATTGCTGGTGGAATGGTAACTTCAGACGATCCTAAGGCCATCCATTAAATCTTCTGCCCTTGTTGTTTTAACTTTGGATAGTACATTTTTTTTTCTGCAGGTAATACCTTTCACAGTCCACTTCCTCTTTCTTGTCTGGTGATTAACCTAGGCTTATAACATCATGCATGCACAGCTCAGGAAGGAAGGAAGGAAGGAAAGGGGGATGAGTCATAAGAGGGCCAATGAGAGCTGCAGGGCTACAGAGCTGATGGTGTGCCTCTGCATGTCTGTGTAAATCCGTGAAGTGAACAGACAGCAGCTTCAGCTGCCCACAGTTAAAATAGCTGCAGCCAGACTCAGTGGAGGGAGATTTCTGCAGCATATTTGGCAAATACAGAATCACAGTATATATAAAATAATATGCAAAGTGGTTAGAGGGAAGCTTCAGAATGGCAAAGATGTTTTTATTACAAATTATGTGAGCAGACTGCAGTTCCTCTTTAACATGTTAAATTAATTTCAAAAGTAATTTTCAATTTTCTGGTATCTGGTGTGATAATGCCCGATCCTTGTCTTCTAATTGTGTTCCTGTATTGTCACCTTGTCACACACATTATCAATACAGAACACAAGCAGTTTTGCCAATGCACATTACACTTACATTTTCCACTGTTGTCAACTTTAGGAAACCTACCGTGAAAAAAGAAATGCAACAGTTTCCAGAGTGAGTGCACGTAGACAGCAAATGGTTGCAATACGATTGTAAGGAGGGACCCGAAATGCAGCAAAGTATTAAATTAAAGTAGAAAAATTATCCTTTTTAAAAAGAAAATACAATTGTTTCTGATACACAGTGCTTTAGCAAACTAGTTAGAGTTATCCAGTTATAATAAATATTAAGAGTTTTAACAGGATTTTTAAGGTGCAAAAAAAATACAAAGATTTATATATATATTTATATATATATATATATATATATATATATATATATATATATATATATATATATATATATATATATATATATATATAAAATATTATACAAAAAAAGAAAAGACATAAAAATCCATCATATAATAAATAAAGTTTCATAAATGCATACAGACAATTCTCTCAACATAATTCTCTCAACATGTTTCGCCATTCTATTTGGCTTCTTCAGGAGTTTGTCAAGATATACAAATCCATCATATAATAAATAAAGTTTCATAAATGCATACAGACAATTCTCTCAACATAATTCTCTCAACATAATTCTCTCAACATGTTTCGCCATTCAATTTGGCTTCTTCAGGACTTTGTCAAGCACTAGTGAAACGCAAAATAGAAAAATCACATAATGTATACACAAACAATACAGAAATAAACACATTTGAGAAACACAATAATATGTAAATGATGACCAGATCATAGTCAATGTCATAATCAGAATGCCTGCGGGTATATACGGTAAAAAAAAGGATAAAAAATGAAAAATAAAATGAAAATAAAAATAAATAAATAGATAGAAAAAATAAAAATATAAATATAAATAAAGAAATAAACTCTTACCTGTAAATATTGATGGATACATCTTAAGAATGTATAAATGTACATTTCTTGAGACAGCATCAGAAGGAGAACCTTTAAGAGTCATATGGTGTACCATAGAGAGGGGAAGATATTCTATGTCAAACACACATGTACAAAGACATGTGTTGGAGAATGCTGGTGATAGGATAAAGGACTAATCTGGAGGGGCATACAAAAATACACAAGTAATTATGAGTATCAAACAATATACCATATTTATCGGCGTATAACACTCTCCGGCCTATAACACGCACCCTAAGTTTAGGAGGGAAGTTTAAGGAAAAAAATGTTTAGGAGGGAAGTTTCAAGGAAAAAAATGTTTAGGGGGGAAGTTTAAGGAAACAAAAACTTACATTTTAAAAGCCTCTTATCAGTGTCCATCTGCAGCCTTGCACAGCATCCATCTGTAACCTTGCACAGCGTCCATCTGCAGCCTTATAAGTGTCCATCTACACCTTGCCCAAAATTGTAGCATGATGTCTTTTTAAATTTAGTGCCGCCGAGATACACAGAGCCGGATGTCCTGTGCATTCGACTCCTCTAGGCTCGTCTCGCAGTCCTGCCCAGTCCCGCCTCTTGGCCCGGCTCCTATGATGGACACAACAACGGTCCAATGGCGGGACGTAAAGGCTAGGAGGCGGGACTGGGCATGACTGCGAGTGGAGCCGAGCCTAGCCGAGTACACAGTACACTCGGCTCAGCTCAGTCTATGTCAGTGGTGCTCCTCTTGCCCTCAGTGACAGCCGGGATCGGCGTATAACACGCACCCATGATCATTTTGCCTAATCCAAAAGTGACAAGGCAAATACAAAAAGATTAACCACTGTGTAAAAATATAAGGCATTTTTAGAGATCAAAACACTAAAAAGGGAGGAAACCAGCCAAAAATCCTTGCATTAAAACAACTGCGTACCTGATAAATGAAGGTAGACTATCAACAACACAGTCAAAGTAGGAAAAGATCCAAGACCATATATACAGCAATCAGCCAGCACAAAATCTATAAAGATATAAATGCTCGATGGAATATAGGCAAGGAAAAAACCTCCATTTAAAAACAATCGGGACAATCGAGAAGAAAGATAGAGAATCTAGCTGCTTACATCAAAAATGCTGCCTCTCCTTCAGACGCTGGCCCTGCCGACCATACAAAAGCTGCACCTCTTATAAACCAAATCAAAATCAAATCAATGGGAGGAGCAGGTAGTCAGGTCCGCCTTCAGCTTCCATGGCCGAATGACCCGGAAGTGACGATTCAAACTTGGATAACCCCAAAAAAAAAACTGAAGTGCGTCACTACATGCCCCGGAAATTATACCAGACCATACAGAAAGCATGAAAGCAAACGCAGATGAGGCCAAGAATGGGCAGGGCAGACCTGGCAAACAAAAGGAACACCTAAATGTAAGCCTCTACATTTACATCCCTGAAAGAACCAAAACCTAAATGTACCATGATGGAAGACTGGTTAAAAGCCAAATTGGCTACCAATGGGCCATACGATAGGTTACCTCCAGCGGGTGGCGCCAGCCCAGAAACCCGAGGGTAAAACCCGGGGGCATCGTGATGAGCGACCTTGGCGCCCATATGATCACCTGACTCAGTCAGGTGCTGCTCCTGCAAAAAAAGATTTTTTAGACGAAAAACTATAAAAAATTGATATATGTAAACAATATATATAAAATATATATAATATACATAGTTCCATAAGATCATTCAGGGCCTCAGCTTCCCTAATGGTCTTATTTTGCCAAACATCCTCCAGTGAAGAATTCAGAGGGGGACGTTTGCAATCTTTATCAGAAATTATCTTGAACATTAATTTCCTAGCAAAAAGATTAACGTCTTTAATGATCTCAAAAGCATCCACCTCTTGATCAGGGCAAAAAGTCAATCCCAGACTAAGAACCTGGGTTTGATCTGCCGTCAAAACATGAAGATAAATTGATTACTTGGAGACCGTTTTCTGGGTCACTTTCAGTGCAGCATGAGGGTTGAGTGTTTTTTTGGTCTCCACATTAGGAGATGGTGAAAAAATCGGTGCAGTGCGCAGATCCCCTGAACTGGGGATTTGGAAGTCCCCCAACGGGGTATCAGAAGATTGGCCTACCTTTGATGCCAATAAAGTGATTGGTGCAGAAGGTAAAGAAGAGGAACTGGGTTGACCATCACCCATAGAATTAGAAGAAGGAGGTGCATTTCTGGTCTGTGAACATAAACCAGGACGTATGTTATCCAAAAGAGTGCGTTTGGAGGAAGAAGCTGTCGAGGGCACCCGGTCAGTTTTTCTCTTTGAGAAACCAGTTGACATATTAGAAACTCTCCCTGCTAAAGAGGAAGAGGATAAAGAAGACTCATCAGAATCAGAAGGATCCAAATTAACATTACATTAACATTATTTGATTTGGATTTTCTCCATTGATTATCGGAGGACCACCTATAAGCAGTATTAGACTCATAGGCTAGTCGATCACGATAGTATTTTTTGTCCTTGGTTTTTAAAATGTTAGTAACAAAGGACTTCAAATGTTTTTCCAAAAGATGCTCCCTATCAGAAAAGGTTTCATCAGAAATAAGATTGGGATTTTCCGTATACAACTTCTCAATGTCATTATTAGTAGCCTCTAGGTCTTTAACATAATTGCAACAAAGAGCCTCCATCATTTGAAATTAACAAGACTGTAAATTTGACTCCCAGGCTAGTTTAAATTCAGGCTCTACTTTAAAGATACTTGGGAAGATTTGTATACGCAATCCCCAAGGTACAATTTTATCCTCAATATATTTAAAAAAATACTTATGATTCCAGAAAATGCAGGCTTTTTTCTCCAATAATCTCTGAAGACCATTGAAGAAACGTTCAAGAGTGATCCCACCATATGAAGACCCCTGGGCTTGATGTATTTTACTCATGACACCATCAAATGCCAGCCCTCTATAAGTAGCCATGTTAATTCGCAGAACTTCAAAGACAAAATTACAAAGTAGTAAAAAGGGAAATTTTTCAAAATACTGTCCAAAAAAACAAAGGGGCAGATCCACGTAGATCGGCGCATATATCCGCCGGGCGTAGCGTATCTAAGATACACTACGCCGCCGTAACTTATTTTTTTTCGAATCCTCAAAGAATTTGCGCCGTAAGTTACGGCGGCGTAGTGTATCTTTGGCGGCGTAAGGGCGCGGAATTCAAATGGATGTGATGGGGGCATGTTTTATGTAAATACATTGTGACCCGACGTAAACAACGTTTTTTTTGAACGGCGCATGCGCCGTCCGTGGGGGTATCCCAGTGCGCATGCTCGAAAATAAACCGGAACAAGCCAATGCTTCCGACGGTGACGTCATTCTACGCAAATCCCTATTCGCGAACGACTTACCGAACGACGTAAAAAAAATCAAAATTTGACGCGGGAACGACGGCCATACTTAACATTGAGTGCGCCTCATAATAGCAGGGGTAACTATACGACGGAAAAAGCCGAATGCAAACGACGTAAAAAAATGCGCTGGCCGGACGTACGTTTGTGGATCGCCGTAACTAGCTAATTTGCATACTCGACGCGGAATTCGACGGAAACGCCACTTAGCAGCCCGCGGAAAAATGCATCTGCGATCCGACAGCGTACTAAGACGTACGCCTGTCGGATCGATCCGAGATGCAGTGGTATGCTGCTGACTAGTGAGGGTGCAGGTTATGGAAAGGTTCGTTCTAGACCCAAAGCACTCTGTAGAAGCATGAAGAGATAGCCTGTCTTCTGTCTTCTGCACCTCATTTGGTCCGAGTGGTTAGCAAGTAAAAGCAGACTCAGCTTGATCCATCCAAGCCATGCCCCAACATGTTTCGTCCTGCCCCGGCAGCTTGTGCAGCTTAAGTTTGCCACGCAAAGATTTAGCTGGACCAACTGGGACTGGCTGAATTTCAATCAGTGGATCAGTTTGATCAACGTCTCCTGAAAAGACAGGTTGGTAAATTTTTCTTGATCAGTGGCTGTGGCCAAACAGCTTCAGCCTCTAATCAGTGTATTCTTAATTTACCTCATATGATGATACTCACCTCTCCACCGACGTCCAGGTCTTCAGGGAGTTCCGTTGGAGATCCGGTGACGTCACGGACACCGGCGGGGCTTGCCGTGTCCATCTGAAGGGCTCCTTTGCTGTGCCTTCATATCTGCATGCCGGCGGGACCTTACTATCTGCCACATATAGGGCTGTTACACTTCCCTCAATCACTTCCCTCTATCAACCTGGGATTTTACAGCCATCCACTGGGAGTTGTGATAATTCCCTTCACAGGACATCTACATGCCGACGGACTGATGTTAACACCTCATCTGGATTCAGCAGTGGTGTTGTTGTACACATTTTTATACCAGTATCATACTTAGCTACATGTTTTTATGACTGCTTTTGCTACCGTTTGGTATTACTCGCACCATTTTTACAGTTTATGTAGCTACATCGATTTTATCTCCAGTGCAATATTTATTTTGTTACCTACTTGAAGACTATAAAAGTTTTAATGCTATTCCCATCGAGCGCTGCCTTTGTGTGTTTTTTCCAGTAGTTGATGACTGCACTGGGAATCAGTCTGCAAGGAGATCAGCTAAAAGTAGTTGTATCTGTATGTGCGTTATAATTAATATTAGTCGATTAATCGATTAAAAAAAACAATTAATCGAACACGAAAATTTTAATCAGTAACAGCCCTAAAAAAAAAAAAATATTGACTGGAAATTACAGTTTCTCTTAATTGTGAGAAAGGAATGAATCTTTGGAGGTGTTTGAAATAGTCAAAGAGAGGAACTCAACATAAACAAGTCTGAATGCCATGCTGCAAGAACCATAAAAAGGATTATTCTGGAAGGGGCAGCGAGTTCCGGTAAAGAACCTAGCAACACCGAGTAATGTCTGCTATTTCATCATGGACAGCAAGTTAGAACAAATGTGAGTTTCTCACCGGAAACAACATGATCTCTTCCGCACCCACCCTGCTCACCAAATTTGGCTCCTGCGGACTTCGCCCTCTTCCCAAAGCTGAATATTCAGCTCAAAGATCGCTGTTTTTTTCACCATTGCAGAGATCCAGCATAAATCGCAGAAGATGCATGACATGGTTTGAAAAGAAGACTTCCATGACACATTCCAGAGGTGGCAGAAATGCTGGGAGCACTGTATTAGTGTGCAAGGGGACTATTTTGAAGTTAATAGTGTGTAAACATAGATAAATAAAGTACTTTCTTGTAAACAGAACTAGTCTCAAACTTTTTCATACCACCTCGTACATTCCACTCAGCTCCGATTTATATTGTGATCTGAACATAATACACATTAATATTCTATATTGTGATTTTAGGAAGCATGTTTGTAGTGGGGGATAGGAATCAGGTTTGGGTTCGCCACAACCATGGGTTCGAGGCAAATTCTGCTGGTTTAAGATTCACGGTCCAGGGTCCAAGATTCACGGTTTACCTGGGTGGATTATTGAACCCCCGGGTCACTGGTTGGCCACCCCTGATTTAAGGTTTCTTAATTCTTGTAGTTAAACACTTGCTTGTACTTTTTTATTTAGTACATTTCAGCCAATTCTCCACTGTGAACAAAATGTCCTGCTGCTTGCCAATTTTACCCTGTTATATCATCATTCGTTAATGAGCAGGTTGAATGTACCAAGTTGATCGATCAACTTGGGTACAACCAGCCTGCCGGATTCTCTTGCGATTATTGCTAATGGCTGATAGCCACTAGCAATAATCACTGTCTTCTTCAGATCACATGGCTTCCCCCGCCCGCCCCCTGCTGGGAGAAGACAATGGCCTGGCACAAGGTATTCCTGCATCAACACTGTCTATGTTGATGGGGGAATTAAGCACATGTGTTTTTCCTGCAACCAGAAATTTGCTCTCTGTATGGCCAGCCGAATGCCACATACACACGATCTGGCTTTTGCCAGGGCAAATCACATCGAAATTCCGATGGAATTCCATCGAAAAAATATAGAACATGTTCTATATCTAAACTCCAATGGAATTCATTAGAATTTCCGATGAAAAAACTCAGATGGGGCTACACACAATCGGAAAATAAATGTTCTATTGGAAATTCCGATCGTGTGTACGGGGCATAAGACTACCTTGTCCACAGGAGGACAATGCTGCTCTATGATTTCACTGCAGAATAAACCACAATGTCACCCTTTTTCATTAACCAGAACCAAAAGATCTGCTGTCAGGATCAACTAAGGAACTATGTTACATGGAAATTCAAAAGAAAAAAAAATGTTGTGTTAATACTAGTGACAGGTTGTATCATAGATGTCATTTTTTATTTTACTCATAGCACCTTTTTAACCACTTCAGGACCGCCCGCCCACCATTGTACTACTTCTGGGTAGCTCCTACAGGCACAACATTTTACTTGGACGTCGCTCTCTGCTTCTGGGTTCAGGGCATGCGCAAAGCAGGGAGAAGAAACAAATACGTTTTAAGTAAAAAGCAGCACACATTGACACTTGTTAGGCACACACTTAACCCCTTAATTACCTTGAGATGTTAACCACTTCCCTGCTAGTGTCATTAGTACACTGACAGTGTATAGTATTATCACTGACCACTGTATTAGTTTTACTGGTGATGTCAGTGGCAGTGAGTCAGTTTGTTTGTTCTCACCCAGAGAAAGTTAGTGTCAGATTTAATAAAAGTCGCTGATCACCGCCATTACAAGTATAAAAAATAAATTGCAGTATTTATACCATAGTATATAGATGCTATAACTTTCACACAAACCAATCAATATACACTTATTGGGATTTATTTTGTATTTTTATCACAGATATGTAGTAGAATACATTTTGGCTTAAACTTAAGAAGAAATTTGATTTTTTTTTTTTTTTTTTATTGGATATGTTTTTTAGCAGAAAAGTTGTTTTAAAGAATTTACTTAATTAGGAATGGGATGTTATTTGAAGAATTACTACATAGAACTTCCAATAAAAGAATGTTCTGCAACTGAATTTAATCAGAAATGATATAGCAGCAGTGTATTTTTGCTACAGTCAGCATAGATTAAGTGTGATGACCAGACAGATACAATTATTAAATTAGAATATCAGAAAATGTGTACTTTCATACATTAAAGTGGTTGTAAAGGTTCATTATTATTTTTTTTTTAAATAACAAACATGTCATACTTACCTCCACTGTGCAGTTCGTTTTGCACAGAGTGGACCCGATTCTGCTGTTCTGGGGGCCCCCGGCGGGTCTGGTGGCTCCTCCCCGCAATAGTTAGCCCCCTCTGGGAAGCTCTCTCCTGAGGGGGCTACCTTGCACTTGGAGTCCATAGCCGCGAGTGTATGACTCGGCCCACCCCCCCAGGGGGTTGCCTCATTGGATTTGAATGACAGCAGCGGGAGCCAATGGCTGCGCTGCTATCGATCTATCCAATCAACTCCGAGACTACGTTGAGAAGAGGACGCTGTGGACAAGGTGAACTGGCTCAGGTTAGTAAAATGGGGGGGGGCTGGGGGGCCCTGGATTGGATATATGCACACGATATAGGATACATAGGATGCATAGGATACATTAAGTTGAAAAAACACGAACCTTTACAACCCCTTTAAAGCTGTGAGATATAGTGATTAGGTAATCTCCTTTAGTAGCAGCTTTGAGTATTACTGGTGCTTCCAGTTTTAGGTACAAGACCATCACAAAATTAAACATGTTGACCAATCGATTGAAAATCTACATTTTCAAACATAATAATGTATAATTTAACCATTAGTTAAACTGTACAAGACAATTACTTTAGATAACTGTGGCAGTCATTTAAAAGCAGCTGTTTGTAAAGTACCACAAAAAAAAATCAAAAAGTGTGCTTGTTGAGTGCTATCAGTGCTAAGGAAAGTCAAACACAAGGATTAGAAACATTTTCAACATTTATTTTAGCTGAGCTTGCCACACAGAGTGCTCTGCTACTGCCTGGAGGTGTCAGTGAGACAAAAGCAACCATATGATTAGACGCTACACATTCAGCAACACTTCCTTAACAGACTATGCTGAGATTACTGTGAGCTTTGTCTAAGAAGAGAAGTACTACATTCATAATATCTAAATGCTTTTTAGAAAAAAAATAGCTTTTAAATGTTAAATTACAGATATTCAGATAAATATTTTTATTTAATGATTTTTGATTTTTTTTGCAAATCAGGTAATTAAACCAATCATACAAGGAAGGGGTTATTCAATTTATTTATGATAGTTCAATTTCAGGTGTGTACTTTTGTTTACCGATTTTATTGCACCAGAACACAGGTGCTTGTGTTAATTGAGTTTGTTCTACACTTGCATATTGCATCTGAACGTTTTTTTTTTTAAAGACTAATAATAATAATAATAAACAAACACAGGATAATGATAAAGCAAACTGGCAAAACCCTACCCCAAATTTTGCCACACTAGGTCATGGTTTATTCTTTTTCCACACTAGGTCGTGGCCATGCTTAAAATTCAAGCCTGACTACATAATTAATGCACATGCATTACAAAAGCCCCTGTTGGTCCCCCATAAACATATTTTTAATACTAAATCCTCAAGGTAGAACTTCTCTCTTGTGAACAAAATGTCCTGCTGCTTGCCAATTTTACACTGTTATATCATCAACCGTTAATAATGGGCAGGCTGAACCCGAGCAGATTCATATTTACTACAGATCAGTTAAACATCATCTAATGTCTACCTCATCAAACATCAAAATAAACAGATTTTGCTTTTGTAATAATTCCAATGTAATAACTTCACTTCTTTAATTTCATTTGCAGTTTCCAAATATATATTTTCAATGCTATGGTGTAAATCAAAACTGGAATTCATGTAAGCTCTTACTAGTGTGGGTAGTAGTATCTGTGAAAATGTTTGTGGTTTACCGCTGTATGTGTGAAGCAGCCAATTAGTGTGTTTGTGGTTTTTGAGCATCTTTTGGAGCATGACAGCAGTATCATAATACAAATGGACAGACACAATCCCTCTGCTTTCCTCTTTGTGACAGTTCTTGAGTCCCTCTTTTGTCTTCAGTAATTTGAGTACTAAAAGCTTTGTATAGCCCTCTGCTAGGCAAGACCAGGTGATTATCCAAGTAAAGTGACAACATCCTGTCCATACAAGTCTGAGATGTAAGAAAAAAAGGTTATATTTTTTTTCATGTCTTAAACTGAAATTGATAGACAACTCTAGCAGTTTTACTTGGAATGTAGGAAGTAGAATTGAAGTAACAATGCACAGGAGTAAATGTGTGTCCGTGTGTTTGGTGCTTGTGTGTGTATTTTGTATAAGTCTACCATTAATGTTATTCTTTACTCATACTGTATATGGCAACCGGTTAATTAAAGATGTTTGCTAGATCATTATAGTTTATTATACTAGATCAACTTCAGTAGATTATTTAATATATTAAGTCAAATTGTTAATTATATGTACAGTTTTGCTGCAACTGTGCAATGATCTATTAGGATAGAGACTGTAAATAGAATTTGCTTAAGAATCCAATTTTGAATGGCTTGTAAAATTCTAAGCCTATTGAGAGTTGTTCCAATATAAATGGAGCTGTATTTAGGTTAATAAAAAAAATCTTGAATCAAACCACCGACCCCGTAAGATCAGGGTGCTTGACTTGTCCTTTAGGCCACTGGATTTTTAATAAAGTTTGTAAGATTTGGATATTCCTGTCCAAAAATCAACTTACAATTTATGGTTGGGCAATAAAATCAGTCCTATGATGGCTATATAATACATTAGATATACAGTAGTTATTGCACAGTTGAACCCAAAATCCTGCACTGACTAATAGAAAGAAATGTTTTTTTTTTATTGATTTGTAATTGTTCTATCTGTATTTGAAAGTTTCTTTAAAGTGTTAATAAACCCACAACAGGAAAATCAGTCTGTATGTGCAGTAAATCATGCTTGTTATACTCACTGTGGAACCTAATGGGTTAATCCACTGCACTGTGTAAAACGGCTGTTTGATCCTGTCTTCTCTGATCCTCCCCTTCTTCCACCAACTTCTAATAATTTATTGATAACACAGAGTATATGGATCAGGCTGCACATGCTAAGTTTGGTATGTATTGCTAGAGAGTTTTTTTTCTTGGAAGAGTGCATGCGATGGGCACAAGGCCAATTAGCAGGTCCAGACAGAGGGTCAGGGGTCTTGCAGTCTAATAGGTTAGTTAGAAAACTCTTCCTACAAGCTTTAACCAGAAACTAATGGAAGTCAGAAAACTGCTCTAACCACTGATGAAAAAAGGTATTTACAAAAATTATTGCATTTCCATGTTCTGTGTATTGTACTGTGGGAGATATTGTGAATGTAGGGTTCTGGGTTTAGTAACACGTTAAGTACAGGTCCTTTAGAATAACTGCCTTTTCATCAATCTTTTTCTGGTAATTAAAACCTTTAACTTAGCAGGTAGAAAGAAGAAACTCAAGCTAAAAATTAAAAAGAGCATTATTACATTTTCAATTGTTTCTACTTAGCATGCTGTCCTTTACATATTACTTTCATTTGAGTCATTTTTGCAGCATTTAGCTTAAGGAATATGTTACCCCACCCTTTGGAACTCCTGATATGCGTATGTTGTACCATGAACTTGTGTTAGAAAGTATCCTGTTCTCTTTGTGTAAAATACCTGCCAGTCCCCTGATTTTCTATTTTAAACTGACCACATTGGGAGCACATCCGTCCCAGCGTGGTCAGTTTTATGGCTGTTCTTGGAAAACAGCCTGCCTGTCCTCTATTTGCCAAGGCTTGTGCCGACATGCCCCTTGCACAGCCAGTCACTGGAAACAGCAGTGTACTGCTGGTTCTCCACCCCCACATCTCCAAGACCCTTATTCAGATAAGAATGGAAGCCATGTGATCACTTATATAAAAAAATAAAAAAATAAGTATTTGCCATTTTTTATACATATACAGAAACGTTTTGCCTTTCACTTTTATTTTAAACTGAATGGGTTAGTTTACAAGGTAAGGGTTCACATATAATTTACCTGCTTCAGGTCCACCCTATAGCAGTTTTACTTCTACAGGGCTGTGTGTATGTATATATATATACATGTATATATATATATATATATATATATATGTGTGATCTGACATATCCGGTTAGGGGGTGCGCATGCCTTCTACTGGCAGCTCGCTTCCACTGTGATTATCCAGTGTCATTAGTATAGTGACAGTGCATATTTTTAAAGCACTGATCACTGTATTAGTGTCACTGGTCCTGCAAAAAATTGTTAAAAGTGTCAGAATGTCCGCTGCAATATTGCAGTCCTGTTATACGTTTCTGATCACTGCCATTATTAGTAAAAAAATAAATAAACAAAATAAAAATATCCCATATTTTGTCCATATACACTTTACCAAAAACATCTTAAAAAAAATATCTAATTTATGAAGAAATTTGATATTTTTTTTAATTTTTAGGTTTGATAGGTTGTATAGCAGAATGTTTTTTTTTTTTGTTTATTGTTTTTTTAGTAGCGCAAAAAATAAAAAACACAGGGACGATCAAATACCACCAGAAGAAAGCTTTATTGTGGGAAAAAAGGACATACATTTTATTTAGGTACAGTGTTACATGACCACATAATTGTCAGTAACACTGTGCCGTATACAAAAAATTGTCTGATCATGAAGGGGGATAAATCTTCCATAGGTTTGAGTGGTTAATGTTGGAATGGGTAAACAATAAACTCTGTAAGGGCATTTTTGCTGCCTGTGTCCCACTGAAATAGAATGCGAGTGGAAATATTATCAAAATTATTAGAATATTTGGCCCGATTGCATGATTTACCTTCAACGGTCACTGAGACATATATTGAGAGAGTAAATTTGTTCAGTGGGGATAAAAAAACAATAAAAAAGAGGATCCAATGAAAAAAGTTTACCTATACAGTTGTTTTTGAAAATGTCACAAGCTTGCTATTCCATATTTGTGTTCTTTTAAAAGTAGATAAGTTTAGCCACTAGAGCAGGGGTCTACAAACCTGGTGTGGTTTTGACAAAGCACTTCTATAGTGTTAAAGGTGTCAACCTACCTGTTTTCCCCTGCCTGTACCCATCCATTGATTTTATGATTTTTCAATAAAGGAATCCATTTACAATTTACGTGGGTGTGCTACCGAACCAACTTACTCTGTTTCAGGGGTCTCCAAACGTTCTAAGCAAAGGGCCAGTTTACTGGGGGGCTAGACTGTGGCCAGTGGGAGAAGAAAATTCCCCCTGCATCAGTGCCCCATCAATGGTTTTATTGGGAGAACTAGTGCCCATTATTGATAATGTCAGCTGGTGGAGTGGAGCCCTAAGGGCATGCAAAGGGCCACATTACATACGGCCCCGGCCCGTAGTTTGGAGACCACTGCACTAGAGGAATGGTATAGTAAAACTGCTTGACAACTGTTGGTATTCAAGTCACACAGGGAGGGAATTGCTTTCAATGAGTTGGCAACCTATACACTTGCATTTTGAAGAATAACTGTAAAGGACATGTGCATATATATTAGAATCTATGCAAAAAAAAGTTAAACAAATAACACACAGATTATTTATATCAAGTAGATCTCTATTTTACATATATATTTAAAAATTAACAGAAACGACTCTACATCCCTCTTAAGACATTGTCTAGAGATTTTGTATCTTTGTATATTAAAAACTGATTTACTAGGAAGGACATAAGCACGTATATGGGCAGTTCAGCTACAGATGCCAATACATATGGTTCATGTGGACTGAATGTTAATCCTCTGAAAGAAGTCTTGCACATGCTAGGAAGTCTGTTACTCTATCTGTATAACAACTGCTTGCATTCAAGACGGCAAAGATAAAGTTCAGATCTTGCTTCGGAGCGCCATGTCACATAATGCATTGTAAAAGATTGCACTACAAAGTTTGCCACTGGGTTTATAAAGGAATATATTTTACAAGCCATGAAATAACATCAGAGACAAAATGCTAGCCAGCTGCCATTATACGTCATCCCAAGCCTAATCCCTTTTAACACAGTCCTCAGTGCAGGTTTTATTACCTCATTTGACCAGCGTCCACAAGAATGGCAACTAATTCTTATTTCAACAGCTGCAGGTGACTACTTGCAAATGTTTTTACTTTGCTTTAAGGACTTAAGGAGGGGATGACATTTAGCTAAGGTGATGGTGCTCTATGACCTATGGCTTAAGTGTCAAACTCACTGGTATGCATATGGGTGGATATATAAGAGGAAAACATAAGCAAGTTAAGCCGGTACAATTAACTGTGTGCAAAACACAACAGATATTTTAATGCCTTAAAACACAGAAATCATACTTATAGAACCTACTTTTGTTATATAATATGGTAGAGTTGTTATCAATATTGCCATGACTATCATGTGTTCGCACTACGGAATGAGTGATTTTGACAAGCAATTTAGTGGTATGGTGCAAAATCCCTATGTATGCTAAAAGCCTTATTTGCATCATACTCTCGAACAATTCTTTCATTATGGCTTATTTTCTAAAAGAACACGAGCAGGGATAAATCATTACTGTGGAACGTTGGAACGTTGCACTATAGATTCCCATGAGTGCATGTACATATGTACATGTGGAAAACAAGTGTGGTTCTGGATAGACATGTGCATTCGTTTTCGTCCGAAATTCAATAACAATCTGTGTCTATGGAACCTGTGGTCGAATGTGCCTAACCTTAAAGTGGAGTTCCACCCATAAATATAACATTACATCAGTAGTTTTAAAAAAAAATCATTAGTCCTTTACGATTTTTTTTTTTTTTTTTAGATGCCTTCAAAGTGTTGTTGCTAGGCAGAATAGTTAATCTTCCCACTTCCTGCACCTAGGTGCTTAATGCTTCCTAACCTACACCGCACAGACTCCTGGGAATGTAGTGGGTGTAACTTTGCAGGAGTCTGTGCACTCCCCAGTCTCAAAGAATCATGTGACTTGGACAGCACAGGTGCTGAAACCTGATCTGACACTGCTTGTGCAGCACTGAGCATGTGCGAGATCTGCAAGGCTGAAATGCAGGAAGTCATACAGTCTGGCTTCATGATGCCCACACTTAAGATGGCCCCAGTCAATTTCTATTTTATAAAGTGTCTAAATGATGTAACAACCTAACAAAACGGACCTTAGTTTACATACTAACTTTACTAGAATACATTAAGCATGTGTATTACAGGGGTATTTATATTGAAATTGTGGCCGGAACTCCGCTTTAACTCTATGTATTCTACATAGAGAGGAAAGATTCGACGTAGAGAGAAAAGATTCGACATTATAGAGAGGAAAGATTCGACATTATAGAATGAAAAGATTCGACATAGAGAGAAAATATTCAACATTACAGAGAGAAAAGATTCTACATTATAGAGAGAAAAGATTTGACGTAGAGAGAAAAGATTCGACATTATAGAGAGAAAAGATTCGACATTATAGAGAGAAAAGATCGCTGCTAGAATTGGGTGGGGGAAGTAAAATAAAAATAATGATGATGATGAATGTTATTGGCTGATTGTAACCAAAGAGGAAGAGCAGTAAAATAGCTAGAACTAACATGAACAACATGAACAACGAAGATTCGACAAAGCATCGAAAAACATACAAACGTTGAATCTGTCATTGAAGGCTTATGGTGTCTGTAAAAGGTCTAAGAAGATTTGACGGAGCAGCTTCCGTTCAAATGCTCGGCCCATAGGATATAGTAAAATTCTAATGTTGGTTGACTAATAATAATAATTAATAAATATAAATATTACTAGTCATACAACATTAGAATTCTAATATAGCTAGCTTGTAGGTGGAACATTTGACCGGAAATGTACGATCGCGGCGTCGTACAGTTTCGCTGCTCCGTCTAATCTTCTTTGAACATTCGACAGACGCCATAATGACAGATTTGACCGTAATTCATTCAGATTTTCGGACGAATGCAATTTCTAACGAAAAACTAAGGGCCAAATCCACAGCCAGCGGCAGAAATTACGTTTTTCAAAACTTATGTCATTTAAGTTACGGCGCCCTAAGTTGGTGTCGTAAGTGCCGTATCCACATCGCATTTGCGCACAAAATAGCGCTTACGTAACTTAAATTCCGAGGCGTAAGGCGGGGTTATTGCAAGTGGGAAGGAAGTGGGCGTGCTTCATTGTAATGAGCCGTGACCCCATGCAAATGAAGGGCCGGCCGTACTGCGCATGTGCGCACGAATCTGCTGCTCACTGGGCATGTGCAGAACTTTGCTCGGCGCAATCAGTGAGATAGGTAAAAGGCCAAGCATACTTAGTTTGAGGATCGCCCTGTGTGTAAATAGCCCCAGTCAAACACACTTCCCTTGCAAAAGTATTTCCCTGTGTTCCCTTCCTAGAGCAAGTTGCTTCTGCTCTGAACGTTTGTCAGTGTTTGTTGGTGAGTTGTGTGTGATAGAGAAGTTTTGGAGGAGTATTAGATAGTAGTTGTTGTTTGTTTCTGATAAGTGTATTTTTTGTTTGATTGTTTCTGCTAAGTGTTTTTTTTTTTTTCTGCTTGGATTTTGTGTTTGTTTTTTGTGTGTTTGTTTTTCACTTTGTAGTAGCTGTCTGCTTGTGTGTTTTGATTTTTGTTTGTTTGTTGTGTGTGTATTTTTGTTTGTTTGTCCTGTGAGTTTTCTTGTTGCTGAGTGGTGTCTGTGATGGCACCCAAGCGCAGGAAGCTTAATTTTACACATGTGGAGAAGCAAATCCTTGCTCGGGCCATCGTCCTATATGGCCGATATTTACATGGCCCTGAGAGCCGGAACACCTCCCCGGCCCAAAGGAAGAAGATATACCAAAAAATTACAGATCAGATAAATGCGGCGGGGGGGGGGGGGAGAGACGAGGACCCCCGCTGGCATCCAGAAAAAGATTAATGATCTGAGGAGCTTGGTCCGCAATAAGGTGGCAAAGCTCACTGCCCATAGGAGGGGCACTGGAGGAGGAGGACCATGCCCCATCCGGCAGACTGAGGAGGAATGGGCAGTGGCCCGGTGTTTCCAGCCAGAGCAGGTGGTGGGCCTGCGTGGCTTTGACTCTGATGTTCCTGTGGGGCCAGGTAAGTTTTTTGTTTTTCTATCTGGTGATTAGCATGTGTGGGTGGGGGAAGGGAAGATGTGCCAAGTGTGTGGATCCTCAAACCTGTGATTGTTTGGTGTCCTCCACAGATGACCAGGAGATTGCTGGCCCATCAGGCCAGGAGGATGCTGGGCCATCAGGCCAGGCTGCTGCACCACCCCAAGGACAGGAGGCTGCTGAGGAGTCCCCAGGGGAGGGGAGTGGCCAAACCTCCCCTCATGAGGAGGATGAGGGGGAGGAGGATGAGGGGGAAGAGGATGAGGGGGTGGAAGAAGAAGATCTGCAGCTTGGCAGGGAAATCCTTCTGGCCTCTGATCTAATGACATTTGAGGATACCCTTGAGGCTATCCCAGAGCCTACCCCAGAGGCTGGCAGCAGTCAGGCCACCATCAGGGGTAGCCCCTCCCACTCCTCCCCCAACAGGCTGCAAACCACAAGGGTCACTCTCTCCCCTCCTCCTGAGCCACAAGTCTCAGGGGCAGGCAGGATGGCGACCCAGGAGACCAGGGGGGTGTTTGAGCATCTGCCGGCCAGTCTGCAGAAGGACAATGCCCGGCAGACCCGCACTCTGGGTGAGATTCAAAAAACTATTAACAAGATGGAGCACAGCCTGGGTGCAATGAGGGAGTCACTCGGTGATGTGGCCACAAACTCTTTGGGGGTCATCACATGTTTGTGGGACCTGAAGACTGCCACAACAGGCGTGGCCCAGGAGGTGACTGCCCTGACCCAGGCTGTGCAGGACAATACCTGGGCTGTCCAGGACAATACCCGGGCTGGCTGCCATCACTGGCTGTCTGAACAGGATAGCAGTGGCCTTGGAGGGCAGGCTAGCAGGAGGACAGACACCAGGGGAGGCTCCTTCTTCCCCTGCTCACCCCCCCAGGAGGATCCTCCTTCCCCTGCTCACTCACCCCCCCATGAAGATACTCCCTCCCCTGCTAACACCCCCCCGTGAAGATCCTCCAGTTGCCCGTGGCCGTGCCCGTGCCCTTGGGCAGCCCAGACGGAGCACTCGCCGCTGGAATTAATTTCCAGGGGTACTTATTTATTTATTTTTTTATGATTTTGTTTATTATACTGTACTTATGATTTGGTTTATGTGTGTGAATGATGTGTGAATGTAGGGGGGTGGCATTCCTGATAAAATAAGGGTGTCACCCTCAGTTTTGGTGGAGAAGGGATCCCCAGGACCAGGGAGAAGTGATCCCAGGTTCCTGAATGGTGTATGAATGCACAGTGACATAATTGGAGCCGTGGCGTGGCGTTACTGCTCCCAAGTACCAAAGGGGGGGGGGTACTTGGATCTAATCCAATTCGATGTGCATGTGATGTGTCTGTGCTAGGGACCACAGTGGTGTGCATTCATTCTCATTGTGACATTATTCATGTGCGTTTACTGTGAAAAGAAACATTCTCATTGTGACATTATTCATGTGTGTTTACTGTGAAAAAATGCCTTCTGCGAGGCGTCTCCTGGCTGCTGTGCCCTCAGCAGACCGGGTAGAGTGGGTTAGGGGGGGATTGCCTGGGTCGGGGGTCAGGTCAGCACGTATGTCAATCTCCAGTCCCCTTCTCATGGTAAAGTTGTGCAGAATACAACATGCACCGATGATCTGGCACTGTCATGGATCGGATGGGAGACTGAATTGATGAGGTCGGCCTCTCTTATATCTCCTGTCCTGGCTCCGCTGAAGGTGAAACAGAGGAAGCCGAAGGACAGGAGGGACACGAGTGCCTGGAGCCGGGGGTCCCGGGAGAACAGCTTGGCAGGGTTCAGCGGCCTGGAGTAGTCCGTGATGAGTTGCGCAAGAACTGGTGAAAGCCAGGCAGGTAACCGAGGGTTAACAGTGACCAGGGGCATAGACAGGAGCAAGGTCTCAGGGATAGCCAGGTTTGTCAGCAAGCAGGCAGTGAGGTACCAAATCGTAGACAGAGCCAGAGTCAGTAACGGAGCCGGGTCAGAATACTGGGAAAACATACAGGATCAAGCAGGATTACAGAAACAAGCTGAAGATCAGTCAGCAAGGGCACAAGAGCCCAGACACCCTTTAAATAGGCTGTTTGGCGCCAAACTGAATTAGGCTCGTACGTGTGCGCGCGTGCCCGTATCTGTGCGCATGCGTGCCCGCAATTGCGAGCTCTGGCGCGCATGCGCACATCTGTGAGCCATTCTATGGCAAAGACTATGCGCTTGCGCACGTCTATGTGCAAAGCGTCTTACGGGAATTCCCTGACAGGCACACAAAGTCTGGGGAATACAACAATGTACCCCCAGACTTATCCAGGCATCTGAAGCGGGACTTCAGCAGCCCAAATGTGCGTTCCACAACTGCCCGGGTGCGTATGTGAGCCTCGTTGTAGCGTTGCTCTCCTGGGGTTTGGGGGTTCCTGAATGGGGTCATCATATGTGGTCCCAGGGCATATCCAGAGTCACCTGGAAGGGAAAAGACAGGAGGATGTTAGTCATGCATGTGCCCCTCGTGATGTCTGCATCATGGGGGGGGGACATACCTGACACCCATGTCACTCACCAATCAGCCAGCTGTCTCCATACATGTTCAGTTCCAAATCTCTGGAGATTTTGGTCTGCCGGAATATATAGCTGTCATGGCAGGATCCAGGGAATTTTGCACAGACGTGCCAGATGAGGGATTGTGCATCTACGATTACCTGGACATTTATGGAATGCCAGTGCTTCCGATTCCGGAACAGGTGCTCTGTCTCATGGGGGGGTTGTAGTGACACATGGGTACAATCAATGGCCCCGATGGTCCGTGGGAATCGGGCAATGTGGTAAAAGTCCATCATGGTTTGCAATCGCTGGTCCTCCTGGGTGGGTTTTTGAAATTGATTGCCCATGCGTCTCAGTATTGCAGGGACTACTTGGTGCACACACCTGCTCATGGATGATTGTGCCATCCCAGCCAGACCTCCACATGTGCGTTGGAAAGACCCAGTGGCAAGGAAATGGAGTGTTGCCATTACTTTGATGAGAGGTGGCAGGGCATGGGATCGTTGGGTTGGGGTGGTGAGATCATCCTGCAGGATTCGGGTTAATTCAAGGATGGCTTTCCGGTTAAAACGGAAGTTGCCATAGACCTCAGAAGCAGGCATGCCAAAGAGATCTCGGCGTGGGCGGTATACCCTCTCCTGTGCCCTCCTCCTCCTCTGTGCCCTCCTCCTTCTTTGCGCCTCTAAAGTAGCGAGTGCCGTTAGGATCATGGATGGCCCGGGTATGTTGGCAGACAGATTCAAGTCCAGCAAATATGTGTGCTCAGCTCTTCCTCAATGCTGTTGCTTCAGCAGACCTTTACACAGCATGTGTAAAATTAGGGCTGCTTTTATAATGTGAAAATTTGCGCAGGGAAACTATCAGGTGCGCACAGGGCGTAATCTACGGCGCACACACTTAATTATGTGGATCGCCCTATCTCCCTCATTTGCATCTTTGCCTATCAAAAACAGCGGCGTGACTAGCGTAATTTGCGTCCGAGGATGCGCCGGAGTAATTATTTTAGGTAGGACGGAAAATACGGATTTTGAGGCGTATCTCGTTTTGAGGATCGGGCGCAAAGATACGCGCGGAGTAAAATTAGAAATCTCGAGTTAAGTCGCGCATCTGCTTTGTGGATTTGGCCCTAAATAAATAAAAACAAATGAAATATTTCAGTGTGCACATGACTAGTCCTGGAACCTATCTAGCAAAGTCTAGCAAATTGTAGACTATTATTATATGCATACACTATGGTCCAATTTTGTCATGCTGATTTTGTGCCATCTGATCCGATAACGTAAACTAAGACGTGCATGTGTTAAAGTTTATGTTACCCCAATATTTCATATTCCTGATAAGTGTCTTAAAAGTGTGTTAAAAAGTATCCTGTTCTCTTTGTATTGCTTCCTTTGTGTGAAATACCTGGTGATCCTGCCAGTGCCCTTGCTTTTCTATTTCAAACTAACCATGCTAGTCATGAGAGTACATTCTTCCCAGTGTGGCCAGTTTTCTGTCTGTGCTGGGAGCACAGCCAGTCTGCCCCTCAATGGTCACTGGGAAGATCAGAATACCGCTGTTTCTCTGCCTTCTGCAGACATGCCCCCCCCCCCCACAGTCTCCACCCTGTTCAAGCCCCTTATTGAGCTGAGAACAGAGATTATGTGACGACGTATGAAAAAAATAAGTGTTTATAATGTTTTTTACATACCATATGTACACAAACGTTTTGGCCCGGATTCAGAAAGGACTTACGACGACGTATCTCCAGATACGCCATCGTAAGTCCAAATGTGCGCCGTCGTATCTATGCGCTTATTCAGGAAATCAGATACGCATGAATTTTGGCAAGATACGACCGACGTAAGTCTCCTTACGCCATCGTATCTTGGGTGCATATTTACGCTGGCCGCTAGGGGCGCTTCCGTAGATTTACGCATCGAATATGTAAATGAGCTAGATACGCCGATTCACGAACGTACTTGCACCCGTCGCATTAAGCTACGCCGTTTACGTAAGGCGTATGTCCGGCATAACGTTACCCCTCATAAAGCAGGGGTAAGTCATGTTAAGGTATGGGCGCGGGAACAGCGTCATAGTTTGCGTGAGTCGTACGTGAATGGGGCTGGGCGTAAGTTACGTTCACGTCGAAAGCATTGAGCCGACGTATCTTAGGGAGTATTTGCGACGTGATTCTGAGCATGCGCGCGCATGCACCGTTCGATCGGCCATTCATTTACATAGGGTCACAGTTTATTATAATACAACATGCCCACTGCCTTGCTACTTTGAATTAGGCGGGCTTACGCCGGCCCATTTACGTTAAGCCGGCGCACATACAGGAGCAAGTGCTTTGTGAATACAGTACTTGCCTCTCAATGTTACGACGGCGTAGCGCATATGAGATGCGCTACGCCTATCTAAAGATGCGCCGATCTCTCTGAATCTGGCCCTTTGTCTTTAATTTTAATTTTAAACTAAATGGTCTGTTTTACAAGGTAAGGGTTCATATATACTTAGGCAAAGGAAAGGAAAAAAACAAAACAATCCACCATACTTTGGAGCAAAAAAGGCAGCACAGGTATGGGTATTTATTATTGGAAACCTGTTTAAAGACAACAAGGCCAGATTCACAAAGCACTTACGCCAACTTATCTCGAGATGCGCGGCGTAATTGAAAAATGCGCCGTGCGTATCTTTGCGCCGTATCCTCAAAATGAGATACGCCTGAAATCCATTTTTTTCCGTCCTACCTAAAAAAATTACTTCTTCTTCGAGCGCAAAATACGCTAGACACACCGCTGTTTTGATAGGCAAAGATGCAAATGAGGGAGATAAGGCGATCCACAAAATTAAGTGTGTGCGGCGTAGATTACGCCCTGTGCACATCTGCTAGTTTCATGGTGTAAAATTACACTTTATAAAAGGTGCCCTAACTTTACACCAGCCGTGTAAATGTCAGCTAAAGCAACACCATTAAGGAAGAGCTGAGCACACACACTTGCAGGACAACAATCTGAATGCCACCATGCCAGGGGCATCCATGCTCATAGCTATACTAGTGACTTTAGTAACCCAGGGTACCCCCTCTTCTGAGGGCACAGCAGCCAGGAGACGCCTCGCAGAATGCATCTTTGCACAGTAAACACACACATTAATCATGTCACAATGAGAATGCATGCATGCACACCCACTGTGGTCCCTAGCACAGACACATCACATGCACATCTAATTGGATTAGATCCAAGTACTCCCAACGGTACTTGGGAGCAGTAACGCCACGACTCCAATTATGTCACTGTGCATTCATACACCTTTCACACGGACCTGGGATCACTTCTCCCTGGTCCTGGGGATCCCTACTCCACCAAAACTGAGGGTGACACCCCTTTTTTAATCAGGAATGTCACCCCCACATTCATACATCTTTCACAACAAATCATAAGTACAGTATAATAAAAAAAAAAAAAAAAAAAAAAACTCAAAAGTACCCCAAAACTTAACGGCGGCGGCGTGAGCTACGCCTGGGCCGGCCACGGCCAACCAGGGGAGACTCCTGGGGGGGGGGGGTGAAGCAGGGGTAGGAGGAGCCTCCCCTGGTGACTGTCCTCCTGCTGGCCTGCCCTCCAAGGCCACGGCTATCCTGGTCAGACTCAGTGTGTGGGCTGCCGTATTGACCTGGACAGCCCGGGTGTTGTCCTGGACAGCCTGGGTCAGGGCACTCACCTCCTGGGCCACGCCTGTTGTGGCGGTCTGCAGGTCACAACTGCATGTGATGACCGCCAAGGAGTTTGTGGCCACATCAGTGAGTGACTCCTTAATTGAACCCAGGCTGTCCTCTATCTGGGTCAGAGTCTGGTTGATCTGACCCAGATGGCAGGTCTGCCGGGCCTGGTCCCTCTGCAGATTGGCCGGCAGACACTCGGCCACCCCCCTGGTCTTATGGGTAGCCTTCCGGCCTGCAGCTGAGTTTTGTGGCCTGGGAGGAGGGGAGAGAGAGACTCTTGTGGGGGAGGCCTGTTGGGGGAGTAGTGGGAGGGTAGCCTCAGGGTGAAACACATCCGAAGCCAAAAGGATTTCCCTGGCAATGTCCATATCTTCATCCTCATCCTCCCCCCTCATCCTCCTCCTGAGGTGAGGTGTGGCCACTCCCCTCCCCTGGGGACTCCTGCCCTTCTTGGGGCTCTTCTGCAGGCTGTTGTCCTGGGGGTGGTGCAGCCTGGCCTGATGGCCCAGCAATCTCCTGGCCTGATGGCCCAGCAATCTCCTGGCCATCTGTGGAGGACACAAAACATTCAAAGGTTGGAGGATCCACACACTTGGCACATATTCCCTTCCCCCACCCACACATGCTACTCACCAGATAGGAAAACCAAAAAATTACCTGGTCTCACAGGAGCATCAGATTCAAAGCCAGGCAGGCCCACCACCTGCTGTCTGTGGAAGCACCGGGCCACTGCCCATTCCTCCTCAGTCAGCCTGACGGAGCAGGGTGGTCCTCCTCCAGTGCCTGTGGCATGGGCACTTATCTTGGCCATCTTGTCAAGGACCAGGCTCCTAAGATCGTTGATCTTCTTCTGAATCCCACTGGGGGTCCTCGTCTCCCCCCCGCATTGATCTTGTCAGTAATACGCTGAATGATCTCCTTCCTCCTGGCCGGGGTGGTGTCCCGGCTCTCAGGGCCATGCAAATAACGCCCGAAACGGGTGATGGCCCTAGCAAGTATCTGCTTTTCTCTGACAGAAAAATTCAGCTTCCTGCGCTTCGGTGCCATAACACCCAACACTCAGCACCAACAAAAAACAAACACAACAAACAAACACAAATACTCACAGAACAAACAGACACAGATACTCACAGAACAAACAGACACAGATACTCACAGAACAAACACACACAAAAAGACACAGAAGAAACACACACAAAAAGTCACAGAAGAAACACACACAAAAATCAAACCACACAAGCAGACAGCTAATTCAAATTAAAAAACAAACAGAAAAAACACTCAGAAAAAAAACACAGCTACTACACTCTACTACTCCTCCAAATCTTTTATCTAACACTAAACTCACCAACACACACCAACAGACGACAGAGCAAAAGCAACTTGCTTTAGGAAGGGGAAAACAGGGATGTACTTTTGCAAGGGAAGTGTGTTTGTCTGGGGCTATTTAAACACAGGGCGATTCTCAAACTAAGTACGCTTGGCCTTTTACCTATCTCACTGATTGCGCAGAGCCAAGTTCTGAGCATGCCCAGTGAGGTGCAGATTCGTGCGCGCATGCGCAGTACGGCCGGCCCTTCATTTGCATGGGGTCACGGCTCATTTTAATGGAGCACGCCCACTTCCTTCCCACTTGCAATAACCCCGCCTTATGCCTCGGGATTTAAGTTACGCTGGCGCAAATTTGGGCGCAAATGCGCTGTAGATACGGCACTTACGACACAAAATTAAGGCGCCGTAACTTAAATGACATACGTTTGGAGTAACTTAATTTGCGCCGCTCTACGTGAATCTGGCCCAACAGTGTATACCTGTATGTGTCAAAGCTATGTCTAAAAAAGACATATCTGTGGACTTGTAGTGTGATACCCACAGCCAGTGGAGGCTGGTGGTATACTTTTTGTGTGGGGCTGAAAACATACCACCCTTTGCCACCCCCGGTGGGTCAGGTCACAGACACCCCCCAGTCAGTCGGCCGGTCGGTCAATGGCCCCGCTTCTACCCCATCGAGATCGCGGGCAGTGTTTCCTCCAGGCAGCGGGCGGCGTCTTCTCCTCCTGGTGCTTCACAGTGGTTTGTCCTGCGTCTCCTCCCTCTTCCTCTTCAGCTGCCAATAGAATCGCTTCTCCTCTTGGCCAATCAGGTGATGGGTCTCAGGACCGGCTTCCTGATTGGCCAGGAGGAGGATCAGGAAGACAATAGCCAATAATAATTGGCTATTGTCACACAACTGGGTGGGCCTTTCTTTTTATGTGCGTTTAATATTTGGTGTTGTTTAGGCACATTTAGAAATGATTCCAATATATTTTCCTCACTTCACATCTACTTTATATTTACTACTCTTTATTCTCCATATATTTTCTCTGTTATGTTCTGTTGTCATATTTAGAAATAACTGCTTAACCAATTGGTCAAATCTATATAACATATTTGAGATTTGTGTCTTATTATATAATGAGTGTAATCATATATTCTATCATATAGTTAGGCAATTGCAACATAATAAACAGAATGTACTGCAATGGATACATAGACATTCTAGAATTTTGGATTTTATCCACATTTATGCACAGTAATTTGAGTAATTTGACTTTTACCAGTAGAATCTTTTGTTTGCTGTACATGCTGACCAAGGATGTCCTCAACTTTGAGAGCTCTCAACTTGAAGCTGAACCCCCACAATATATATACTGTAGATATATCTATATATACTGTAGATATATAGATATATCTATATATCTGTATATAGATATATCGATATATCGATATATCTATATATAGATATATATCTATATATAGATAGATGTAGCACCCTGGTGTTTAGGCAGGGTTGCTCCTAAATTTACCTGCCAGGCAGGCCCGGACTGGCCATAGGGAAGACCGGGCATATGCCCGGTGGGCCGCGGCGGCGCGCGGGCCATGGGTCACGTCTCTGAAATGTAGGGGGGGTCTTTATGGGCTGTATTGTAGAGGGGGTCTGTAATGTAGGGGGGATCTGTACTGTAGAAAGGGGGTCTGCACTGTAGGGAGGGGGGTCTGTACTGTAGGGAGGGGGTCTGTACTGTAGGGAGGTCTGTGTAACATGCAGGAGGTCCAGAACTGTTAGGGGGCATCTGTGTAACAAACTGTGGGGGGCTGTGTAATGTAAAGAGGTCCAGAGGTGCAGTGCTATGTAATGTAAAGGGGTCCAGAGGTGCAGGGTGCTGTGTAATGTAAAAGGGTCCAGAGGTGCAAGGTGCTTTGTAATGTAAAGGGGTCCAGAGGTGCAGTGTGCTGTGTAATGTAAAGGATCACATAGGTGCAGGGTGCTGTGTAATGTAAACGGGTCCAGAGGTGCAGGAGGCTGTTTAATGTAAAGGGGTCCAGAGGTGCAGGGTGCTGTGGAATGTAAAGGGGCCCAGAGGTGCAGGGTGCTGTGTAATGTAAAGGGGCCCAGAGGTGCAGGGTGCTGTGTAATGTAAAAGGGTCCAGAGGTGTGGTGCTATGTAATGTAAAGGGGTCCAGGGTGCTGTGTAATGTAAAAGGGTCCAGAGGTGCAAGGTGCTGTGTAATGTAAAGGGGTCCAGAGGTGCAGGGTGCTGTGTAATATAAAGGGGTCCAGAGGTACAAGGTGCTGGAACCCCACATCCCATCATTAACCGCCGACGTGAAGCGCCGCCGTGCCCCCCCCCCCCCCCCCGGGCTGCTCAGTCTAAAATGCCCGTGCCTATTTTTTGTCCCAGTCCAGGCCTGCTGCCAGGTATAGCTGCCTTGGCTAATTGTTGAGGGTCAATTGATTTGATTCTAAGTCTGTAATTGCTGCACTTCTTTCTTTTGCTGCTAGATGGCTAGGTACCTGATGGCATTAGATAAGAGAAGGGCAATGCAAGGTCAGATTATGGATATATGGTGTATCTCAGCCAATGGGCAGGGGTTTTCTTGGATCCTTTGGCCTGCTGGGAGACCCTATATATTTGGATGGAGTCAGATGATCAGTGTTCTGTGCCACCTGGACAGCTGTCTGGGTGGACGTGTATTGTATTACCCGGGCTGCTAGGCTGTCTGAGGGCCTATCCAGAAGCAAGAGAGCAGCGCAGGGTTAGGATTGCAGCTTGCAGTCTAAACAGAAGTGATGGTTCTGCCGGCCGGAGAACCTGCCATGGTGGGAGGTAGAGGGGAAACTGTCACCACTAAGGGACCTTATTACCAGGGACCACAGTGAGTAGCTGAAACAAGTACCGGACCAGTATTCTCACCAACCAGGGATGGTGAAGAATTTTGAAACCTCAGTGGGTATCAAGCCAGGGACCCAGCCAGCGGATGTGACGCTTGCAGAGCAGCCATGTGTGTCAAGCCAGGGACCGAGCAGGCCAGTGGGGTGAAGCTTGAGAAGTATCTTGAGTGCCAAGCTTGAGACCCAGCAGCGAGGTGGGGGTAATGCTTGAGGAAGATACTACCGTGAAGATTGGAAGAGATCAAGTGATTCAGTGGCAGTGAATCAACTAGTCTAGTGAGAGAGACTCAGTGGGCTGAAGAACTACAAGAAGTGGATGTACTGAAAGTAAAGGAACTGTTACACTTTGTGTTAGGAACTGTTAAAGACTATTGCCATAGGAGACAGCGAATCTACATGTGCAGATGTGGCATCTTGCTGAGTGCTTTTCCCTGCAAGGCTGTCCTCCTGTCAGTGGCGTTGCTAGAGGGTGTGGGGGGTGCGGTCTGCACCTGGGTGAAACCCTAGAGGGGTGATACCGTCCCGAGGCAGCGGGCTGACAAAAGCCATGGGCATAGTGGCAGCAATTGATGGGCACAGTAGCGGCAATTGATGGGCACACTGGCAGCAATTGATGAGCTCAGTAGAGACAATTTATGGGAACAATGGCAACAATTGATAGGCACAGTAGCGGCAATTGATGGGCACACTGGCAGCAATTGATGGGCACACTGGCAGCAACTGATGGGCACAGTGGTGGCATTTGATGGGCACAATGGCAGCAATTGATGGGCACACTGACAGCAATTGATGGGCACACTGACAGCAATTGATGGACACACTGACAGCAATTGATGAGTACAGTAGCTGCCTTTGATGGCACAGTGGCGGAAATTTATGGGTACAGTGGCTGCGTTTGATGGCACAGTGGCTGTGTTTGATGGCACAGTTGCATGAGATAAGAAAATATCCTGGACTGCTGCACTCCGGAGAATGACGTCTTTATTGAATAAAATCTGGCCCTGGAGGTACTCATTAGACCGAAAGAGGGCTGGGACCTCACATTTTTGTAAATATTTTATTATATCTTTTCATGTGACAACACTGAAGAAATTACACTTTGCTACAATGTAAAGTAGTGAGTGTACAGCTTGTATAACATTGTAAATTTGCTGTCCCCTCAAAATAACTCAACACACAGCCATTAATGTCTAAACTGCTGGCAACAAAAGTGAGTACACTCCTTAGTGAAAATGTCCAAATTGGGCCCAAAGTGTCAATATTCTGTGTGGCCACCATTATTTTCCAGTACTGCCTTAACCCTCTTGGGCATGGAGTTCACCAGAGCTTCACAGGTTGCCACTGGAGTCCTATTTCATGACAACATCACAGAGCTGGTGGACGTTAGAGACCATGCGCTCCTCCACCCACTGTTTAAACATGCCCTACAGATGCTCATTAGGGTTTAGGTCTGGAGACATGTTTAGCCAGTCCATCACCTTTACCCCCAGCTACTTTATCAAGGCAGTGGTCGTCTTGGAGGTGTGTTTGCGGTCATTATCATGTTGGAATACTGCCCTTTGGCCCATTCTCCGAAGGGAGGGGATCATGCTTTTCTTCAGTATGTCCCAGTACATGTTGCCATTCATGGTTCCCTCAATGAACTGTAACTCCCCAGTGCCAGCAGTACTCATGCAGCCCCAGACCATGACACTTCCACCACAATGCTTGACTGTAGGCAAGACACACTTGTCTTTGTACTCCTCACCTGATTGCCGCCACACACTCTTGACACCATTTGAACCAAATAAGTTTATCTTGATCTCCTCAATAGGGATGAGCTGAACATCCCCCGGTTCAGTATGCAGCAGAACATACCATTACAGTCTATGGGACTCGAACGTCAAAAAACAAATAGCTAATATGCAAGTTATTGTCCTAAAAAGTGTGTGGGGACCCGGGTCCTGCCCCAGGGGACATGTATCAATACAAAAAAAAGTTTTAAAAACTGAAATTTTTTCGGGAGCAGTGATTTTAATAATGCTTAAAGTGAAAAAATAAAAGTGAAATATTCCTTGAAATATCGAACCTGGGGGGTGTCTATAGTATGCCTGTAAATTGGCGTGGGTTTCCCATGTTTAGAACAGTCCCTACACAAAATGACATATCTAAAGGATTAAAGTCATTCAAAACTGCTTGAGGCTGTAATGTAATGTTGGGTCCTGGCAATATGGATGAAAATGATTGAGAACAATGTCATAGGTACCCCCCTCTAGCACATTACCAGGCCCTTTGGGTCTTGTATGGATATTATGGAGAACCCCGCACCCAAATAAAAAAAAGAAAAGGCGTGGGGCCCCCAGGCCCTATATACTCTGAGCAGCAGTATACAGGCAGTTAAAACAAGACAGGGACTGTAGGTTTGTTCTTAAGTTGAATCTGTTTGTAATTTGGAACAGGTACATTTTAAGCTTTTTGGATAAAATAGGGAAGGGTTATCATCACCCCTGCAACATTTGTTTTGCTGTTTGTGCCCCTGTTCAGAAAATTTCACCTCACTTTCTGTTCCAATGACAATTGGATTTAGAAAATTTGGAGTTTTTAGGGAAACAAGGATTGGTGATTAAGCATTAGTGGAGACACCTTTTTCCCATATTAACTCTTACAGGAAAGAATTTCCCTTTCCTAGGGGTAGATTTCCTCTCACTTCCTGTTGTCTCTCTCTGTTTATAAGTAGGAGTCGTTTGTAAGTCGGATGGTTGAAAGTAGGGGACCGCCTGTATATACTATATGACCTGCCTTATATACCCTGCAGAAAATTGGGCCTTAGGTGTTGGTGGTACCAGAACACTGTAAGCCCACTCTTGGTGGGCACTGGAACGGGCCCTGCTGTGAAATATTTTAACAAGAATTGTAATCACATGCCCCTGTTGAACAGGGGCAGAAAAATTGGGCCTTAGGCAGTGGTACAACACTGTAAAGCCTCACAGATACTCTTGTTGAGCGCAAGAACGGGTCCTGCTGAGAAATATTAGATCAAAAATTGAAAATTACGCCCCCCTGTTAAAGGGGCAGAAAAATTGGGCCTTAGGCAGTGGTGGTGGCGGTGGCACAACACTGTAAAGCCTCACAGATACTGTTGTTGAGCGCAGGAATAGGCCCTGCTGAGAAATATTAGATTAAAAATTGTAATTACGTGCCCCTGTTAAACGGGGGCAAACAAATTGGGCCTTAGGCACTGGTGGTGGTGCCACAACACTGCAACCCCTCATAGATACTGTAGTTCAGCGCAGGAATGAGCCCTGCTGAGAAAAATTACAGCAAAAAATGTAATTACACGCCCCTGTTAAACAGGGGCAGAAAAATTGGGCCTTAGGCACTGGTGCTGGTGCCACAACACTGCAACCCCTCATAGATACTGTAGTTCAGCGCAGGAACGAGCCCTGATGCGAAATATTACAGCAAAAAAAATAATTACATGCCCCTGTTAAACAAGATCAGAAAAATTGGGCCTTAGGCACCGGTGGTGGTGCCACAACACTGCAACCCCTCAAAGATACTGTAGTTGAGCGCAGAAACAAGCCCTGCTGCAAAATATTACAGCAAAAATTGTAATTAAATGACCCTGTTAAACAGGGGCAGAAAAATTGGGCCTTAGGCAGTGGTGGTGGTGCCACAACACTGCAACCCTTCACAGATACTGTAGTTGAGTGCAGGAACCAGCCCTGATGCAAAATATTACAGCAAAAATTGTAATTACACGCTCATGTTAAACATGGTCAGAAAAATTGGGCCTTAGGGAGTGGTGGTGGTGCCAAAACACTGCAAACCCTCACAGATACTCTAGGTGAACGCAGGAACGAGCCCTGCTGCAAAATTTTACAGCAAAAATTGTAATTACATGCCCCTGTTAAACAGGGGCATAACAATTGGGCCTTAGGCACTGGTGGTGGTGCCCAGAAACAAAAATGTTCTTAGAAGCTATCAACATGAACATTGAGGAGGAATAGGATAGTCACTCAGCATAACAGGATAGTCATTCAGCATCAGCATAGGCAGTCTTCAAGGGATCTCACATTCATAGTAAAATGATTTGGTTACTTCAGCATCAGATGCTTGGTAGCTGGTGATCCAAGACTAATCCATTTTTATGAAGGTGAGCCGATCAACTGAGTCTGTGGACAGGCGCACTCTGTGATCGGTTACAAAGCACCCAGCAGCACTGAATGTGTGTTCGGATAGAATGCTGAATGCAGGACAGGCCAGTAGCTCAATTGCATACTGTGCAAGCTCTGGCCAATGATCAATCCTCAAGACCCAGTGGATTTTCGGTTGGAAAGGCCTCCAAGTCTGATCTTGCCCCTAGGTATTCCTGCACCATGTAAATATGACGCTGGTGATGGTTGCTGGAACCGGTCAGACCTTGGGGCTGCGGACTAAAAAATTGTCTGAACACATCGGTCAGACGGCCACCTTCTCCACCGCTCCTTCTGTGACTGACCGAAGCCTCAGCAACACGTTGTCCAGAAGGACCAATTGGAATTGGAAATTAAAACCTCCCAGGCTCTGGAAACTCATTGCACAAACCTTTCTGCAAGGCCTCCCGAAGATGTTTCATCCTCTGCTCCCTCTGCGAAGGCTGGATAAGTTCTGTAACCTTACCCTTGTAACATGGATCAAGAAGGGTTGCCAGCCAGTAATGATCCCTTTCGCAGGCTTTGCAGGATCAGGGAGGCCTTGCAGCATAGATTTGCTGAGGCATTTGGTCCGGAGTCCTCTGGGTCACTAAGGACGACATGATCCACAGCCACCTCCCAGTCACGTACAAGTCCATGGGTTTCCGGGGACTGAAAACGATCCCTTGAAGACTGCTGCTGATGCTGAGTGCTAGGCTCCACCTCCATGCTGACACAATCCTCATCCTCCTCCTCCTCTTCCTGTGTGATTGGTGGGCCCGCAGGAATACTGTCTGGATAAAGGAAGAGTTCTCCTCTCCCTTCCTCTGTTCTGCCTCAAGTGCCCTGTCCATTATTCCATGCAGTGTGTGCTCCAACAGGAAGACAAGAGGGACAGTACCACTGATGCATGCACTGTCACTGCTCACTATCCTCATGGCCTCCTCAAATGGTAACAGGACAGTTCATGCATCCTTGATCCGTAGCCACTGGCGTGGCAAAAAAAAGCCAAGCTCCCCTGACACTGTCCTGGTGCCATACTCGCACAGGTACTCAATGATGGCCCTCTGCTGCATGTGCAGTTGCTGCAGCATTGCTAACGTTGAGTTCTACCTGGTGGGCATGTCACAGATGAGGCAGTTCTTGGGCAAGTTGCAATCCTTCTAAAGGTCAGCCAGCCGAGCACTGGCATTATATGACAGGCGGAAATGCCCACAGACTTTCCTGGCTTGCCTCAGGAGATCCTGTAAGCCCGGGTACCTGCACAAGAACTGCTGCACCACCAAATGACTGTGGTGACTGTGGAGGTTATTGTGAACTCATTGTCATGTTCAAGAAACTAGTTTAAGATGATTTGAGCTTTGTGACATGGTGTATTATCCTGCTGGAAGTAGCCATCGTTCACTGTAAACATAAAGGGATGGACATGGTCAGCAACAATACTCATGGCCATGGCCAGAAATTGCAGACATTATGCAAGGCATGGCCTGAGACTACAGACATGATACAAGGAATGGCCAGAGACCGCAGACATGATACAGGAGAGAGAGACACAGACAAAGAGAGAGTCCCTGAATACCTACTGCTTGCCTCCCTCCCTCACAAAAAAAACCCAGAGACAAAGTGCAAACTGTAAGGTACATACATACCTCTGCTTGGATGCACACATGCCACAGTTAAGCTCAGGTCAGGCTGCAATATTCTTCTTCACCTCCCAGTGGCTGGCCACACCCCCTCTCTGAGTCACGGGCAATTGTGAGAGGCAAGAAGTCCTCCCCACATATTAATTCATTGGAGAGGAGGAAGAAGGTGGAGGGTCTGAGGAATCTGTCTTTTTAACTTGTGTGTTACCCCGGTTTTTGCAATGCAGAGTTTTGGCTGGCTGCTGCCCGGGAAATAGTTAATTTTTTAAGATTCTCGCAGGGACAAAGGCTCCACGGGAAATCCGTCAGTTTCCCGGGAATGTCCCAGGAAATCCATGACTGTTGGCAGCTATGAATTTGCTGTCAGTCAAGCCCTGATGAAGGGGGCACTTAGACCCCAAAACACTTTGGCTATTTCTTGAATTGTACCCTTGGAATAAAGTTGTATCTGGACCTCTTAGCAGTGGTGTGGCGCTTAAATTTCAACCCCTCTCACATTACACTACAAGCCACAGAGATGGTGGAGTTCCTCTGGGGTGAGAAGCTGCCTGCCCATGAGCCAGATTATTTACACCAATATTAATACCTTAAGCTAACAATACCAGTAAAATAAATCTACGGGTGTAGTGCTATATTTCCCATTCTCTCTTCTGGCCAACATTGTATCCTAGCCTAGGCCAACAAGGTCCAGGCCTAGGGCAGCACTTTGCATGGGGGGCAGCACGGAACGAGTCCCCGCCGGCTTGCGCTACACTGTTAGTGTAGTACCAGTCTTATGGGGTGGACTGGGCATAGAGGCAAATTAGTCTAGCGCCCCCATAAAGCGGCCGCACTGCTTCCGGTATGCAGGTAACACTGCTTCTAATTTCGACTGTCCTATCATCCTGGTCCTGGACCAAAAACCTTCCTCACTGTGCTGTTTTCTACTGCACCATTGGCATGGTTATATCTTCTTAGTCCTCTCCATAAAATTATCAAAAATTTGTGCTTAAAGTAGAACTTTTTTTTTCAATTTGGATAGAGTAAGGGAGGGTTATAGCCCCTGTCAGTTTATTTTTTACCATCCCCGTCCCATTGCAGAGATTTCCCTTAATTTCCTGCACCTTAGCCAAACAGAAAGTGAGAGGAAATCTATGCAAATTAAGGGAATCCATCCCCCCAGGCCCTCAGAACTAGTGTCCCCACTCGAAAATTTCAAGGTGGGTCTTAATCAGAAAGGAGTGTGGCCTTGACAGAAAGAGGTAGGTCATATTTAAATTAGAGGGTGCACGAGTTTAGTCAGGCCTAGGGCAGCACAAAACCTAAATACACTACTGCTTCTGACCCATTTGTCTCTGTCAATCAAAGCAGAGCCAGTACCGTTTAATGGAAAAGCACGTGTTGCTGCTAAAACTATTAAGCCAAGCTAATTGCAAAATAAATAAATTCCACTGCCAAATTTGCACTGCCAGTGTACACTGTTGTTGAGACTATCCATAAAAATCACTACAAAACACACTATTATGTAATACCACGTACAGCTTGAAGACATCCCCCACCATCATTTTTAAAGGGTTTGTGTATTTTCAATGTTGCATTTGAAGCTGCATGAAAAGACCTTCTCCCCATTGTACGGTTTTCTTTTTTTGCATTGTTACATTTCCCCATGGCAGTACCGACCTTCCCTTTCTTTTTTTGATAGCAGTTTGCCTATTATCCTTAGAACTGATCAGAATTTATTAACAACCCCCCCAGACTTCAATGTAATTCACAGATACATTCGGGTTCACTGTATTTCAAACTGCAAATTAAATAATAAGAGTATTCATACCTTTTAAATTTAAAGGTCAACTATGATAGGTGAGCTGCCATCTTCTGTCAATTTGGTGGCGGAGCTTTCGTTTACTTTCACCTGGGATTCACAGAGGAGTTCTTGAGTGAAAATTTGTATTCACCATGTTGTGATGTAGACTAATGCCGCGTACACACGATCATTTTTCGGCAGGAAAAAAAAACTATGTTTTTTCGGCATTTCGAAAAAACAAAGTTTTTCCCACTTCATAATTAAAACGACGTTGCCCACACACCATCATCGTTTTAAAAAAAAATTCTAGCAAAGCTTGGTGACGTACAAAACGTACGACGGCACTATAAAGGGGAAGTTCCATACGGATGACGCCACCCTTGGGGCTGCTTTAGCTGATTCCGTGTTAGTAAAAGACGATTCTTGCTTTTCTGTCTGTTACAGCGTGATGAATGTGCTTACTCCATTATGAATGGTAGTTTTACCAGAACGAGCGCTCCCGTCTCATAACTTGCTTCTGAGCATGCGCAGGTTTTTCAACGTAGTTTTAGCCCACACATACTTTTTTACAACCCGAAAAACTACATTGTTTAAAACGTTGTTAAAAAATGCAGCATGTTCGAATTTTTTTTTGTCGTTTTTCAGAACCCGAAAAATGATGTGAAGCCCACACACACTCATTTTAAATGAAATTTTTTTAAAACAGCGTTTTTTTCATGCCGAAAAATTATCGTGTGTATGCGGCATTACACTTTGATGAACTTTGCACATCTTAGATTTTGGTATTTTATGTGAATATAAAAATTGTATTCTATCACACAAGAGCTGCTAATACTTGTAGTGCCGTCCTCAAAGCCGGAAATGTGTATAATCCCGCTGGTACTAAGAAATAGGGTGCCGGTTGAAAATATCACCATCCAGTAGTGTTAGCATACTAAAAACGCCACAGTCTCTATCCAGTCTGTGAGGTTAAATATGTGAGATGGCTTCATACTTGCACCACTCCACGACCCTCTGACATGTTTTGCCCCACCCACCGGGGCTTAGTCATAGGGGTCCTCTATAGCTAAGCCCCATCTCACACATTTAACCTTACTGACTGGATAGGGAGAGTGGCGATTTTTCTAAATATGCTGTCACACAAGAGGACATTAAATGTATTTGTATTCATATATTGGTTCTGTACATTTGGCATAATAGCGTGGCACTGTTTTAACATTATAGAAACTCTCAATATCTCCTTCTCACTTATTTTCATGTTGCCAAAATGGTGAGTTTTTGCCAAAATGTCCTGATATTCACAACAATTGTGTGTGTATATGAGAATTCTCAGATTTCCTTCTGAGATGATTGAGATCTTCCTGAAATGAGATGCATTTAGCCATTGGTGTGCGCAGACTATTGCATTAGGGTGTGCACCCTAGAGCACAAACACACATGTGTGTATATCAGCAGAACAGTGGACAATGTTAGTTGAGCAGAGATTGGTGTCAGTAGGGCAGTAAAAGGCGTTAGTAGTTTTTATTTTTATTATTTTGTACAATTTATTTATTTATTTATTTTTTATTATTTATTTTAGGATCCCCGTTGGGAGGCTTTGGTGAGATATCAAGGGTCTAAACAGAGAAAAAGGGACTGAGGACAGAGCTTCCCCAGTCTCTTTCCCTGCAGCCTCAGCTGCACTGGACAGTGACATATCCCCCTTAGCAGTCAGAGGGAGAGGAGAAGAGGGAAGCTGGCAGTAATTCAGGGGAGAGACAGGGGAAGCCAGGATACAGGGGGAATCGGCACCGTACAGGGTGATTAGAGTGTGCCCAGCCACACCCAGCACACCCTGTGTGCACGCCCATGAACTTAGCACAATTTTTATTTATACAAAGCTCATCTGAAACTAATGATACATAAGGACAAGTCATTAAAAAGCAATGATAAAATAGACGATGAATCAAAAAGAAGAAAATGGCAACAAGATCAGTGGCAGTTATTTGAAGTGGGTAAAACACTTTAGGCACAGATCTGAAACTAAAAAACATATTCCAGAATGAAAACAACATTAAGGGAACACTAAAGGCAAACTTTCTTTTTTTTTTTTAAATAGCAAACATGTTATACTTACTTCCACTGTGCAGCTTGTTTTGCACAGAGTGTCCCCTAACCCTGTCTTCTGGGGTCCCTCGGCGGCTGTCTCGGCTCCTCCTCGCAAAAGCTTTCCACCTTCATGCGAGCGAGCGAGGATCACATGGACGCGCGTGGGACTTTCGAGGGGTCAGGTAAGTAAAACAGGGGTTCGGGGGGGTCGGTACCGCTGGATGTTTTTTCACCTTAATGCATAGGATGCATTAAGGTGAAAAAACATTTACCTTTACAACCCCTTTAAAGGTATAAAAGCTTTGAAAGATTTTAGGCAGCTGGCACCATAAATTGTTCATACAAAGTCCACAATGAGGATTTTGAAGATAAGACTCAAGTATGGTCATAACAGACTATTAAAAACACTATTAAAGTAGAAGTAAACCGTCTTATTAAAAAAAAAAAAAATTACAATCTATACCACTGTCCTATGTTTATAAATCAAAGAAGTAAAAAAAGCTTATACCTTTCAGAATCAAGTGACCATAGAAACAAAAATCAATTCACACAGGTTTATGGGGGTGATTTTATAATGTGTGCAGAGTAATTGTTTGCTGTACCCATGGAAACCAGTTAGGTTTTATTTGTCATTGTTTGTCTGTGCTGTAATACTGAATGGAGGCTTCTGATTGAGTGCGCTATGCACCTCAGCCCAACTAAGGCTAACAGGAAAGAAGCAGTTTCAGGCCCATTGATTGCTGTGGACAATTTCTAACATAGAAATATAATTATAATTTTTCAAAAGTTATATACAGGGCTTTTTTTCTCAGAGAATAGGTGCAGGAACTCCTCCTTTCTGAGTCACCCCAGTACCCCTAACCCTAAGCCCCCCTACCCACCTCCCAGTACCACCCCTTTTAGAGAATACAGAACCAAGTATCATTTTATAGTGCTAAGTATTTTGTATGTCATTTTGTTAATGATAACAAGAAAAGCAGTAAAAAGGATCTAGCAACAATGGAAACCCCAGTGACAATACACTCCCAGCCAGCATCAATAGACCCTCCAGCAGCCAGAAATATTAGACTCCTCCCTCAACAGCAGATCCCACCAGCAATGATTGACCCCCTGCAACATTAGACCCACCCCAGCAACAATACAACCCCCACTGGCAATGACAGACTTCCACAGCAACAAAAATAAGTCCCCTCCAGCAAAAATTGATTCCCCAGTAGCCAGTATTAATAGACCCTCCAGCAGCCAGCAACAAAGACACCACCTTCAACAGTAAATCCCCCCCAGCAACATAAGGCTCACCCAGCAACAATAGATCCCCCATGAACAACAGAAGACCAACCCAGCAACAATAGATCCCCTGTCCTCAGCAAATAGATTCCCTCCAGCACCAACAGATTCCCCAGCACCAGCATCAATGAATCCTCCAGCACCCCTTGCCATTACATATATTCAGTTCTGAAGGTGCCGGAATTGCGTTCCCCCGCGTTCCCACTGAAAAAAAGCCCTGGTTATATATATGTATATATATTTAGATGTTTCGTTTACACCAACTGTGGAATTCTCTATATTATGCAAGGCATCCAGAGCCATGTAGTCTGTGATGATTTGAGCCATAGGGAACTTATCACAAATATCGCCTATAGGGGTAAGTACGATAGCTGAAACCCAGCCCTTATTCTACCTGTATTAAACCTAAAATACTGCCACTGCTGTTTGGGAAATGGGGTTATAATGAATACTTTGCAGAAACAGGGTCTATTAAGCAAACCGCTATTGGTTTGGTAACATTTTTATTATTTAATTTGTTCCCATTTATTACATATGCCTAATCACCGCTATTATATCTGGTTTATTTTGAAAATGAATCACGCCTTCAGCTTAATTCAGAAGTCTTTTATTTTCTACTTGTTTCTCTAATTTGTTTCCACGGCAAAAGGGATTCAATCTGTGAATTTTATTCATGTCTGTACTGTCTGCCTTACCTTCCAAAATAATTAAGTAACTGAAGAGGCTGTCAATTAAACAGTGATACTAATCAAAGCAGAATAGATCCTTTAAGAATCCCCAGGTTTGTACACATTTCCTAACATTGTTAGCATTGACTTCATTCAGTCCAATTCTTGCACAATGAGTGCTCCACATGTTTATGTGTCATCAAGGCAACATTTGTAACGTGGATGACCCTTTCTATAGCAAAAACAGAATAGAAGTCACCTATTGTGTGTCCATGCTGTATGGCAGAAATAAAATGTGGCTATTTTGATCATTAATTAACGCTAGCTTTTTTAATGAGGACACTGTCAAGGACAGTTAAGAAAATGGCTACAAGTGTCCTTGGCAACTTGAATGTAGCATTGCTGAATTTAACTTACTTCCACTAAGTGTGACATTAATGTCAGTTTCTTTGGTGTATGAGGAGCAGCATTCCTTGGATCACACAATCACAATAAATGGAGGAAGCATCTGTCATCTTCTTCTTCAAAAAGGATATTTTGCCATTCTTTTTCAACAAAATAAAACGTTGTGTTCTTACATTTTTCTTACACACGGTTTAATTGAGATTTTATAGCAGAATGAGGAGGTAATATATGAATTGCAACAAAAAGCAATGTAAATCAACCAATACAATGATTAACAGGTGCATGCACTGTAAAAAAAAAAAAAAAGGAAAAGATAATACAGAGCAAGTATAAAGGATTGCAAGTAATTGGCTATAATAAGTGTTCTGATTTCAAAAGTAACAGACATTTGTACCGAACATGAACAGAATACAACTGATTGGTTGTGCTACTGTATATAAGATACATCAACCCTGTTACATGTTTAGTTGTGTAGCAGATACCATATATTATATGGTCATAATAATATGTTCTCAAAGGTTGTAATGCATAGAATAAAACTTGCTTGGCAATTTAAACAGGTCATATGAAAAGAGTATAAGCAAAGGTTACCTAGTTACCTTTAGTGAAAAATGTATGACAATGATCTTTAGATCCAGAGATAAAAACAGGTGGTGTTATATGCAAATTGTGACTTTTCTTGTAAAGTAGAAATTACCCCTGATGTCTCTGGATTTTCAGAGCTGTTCAGAGTACTGTAGACAAAAAAAAAAAAATGAAATGTGACCCTATATTGTTTTGCGCATGTGTTTAAAGCTGAACTCCAAAGTAAAAGTAAAGATACCCTAGCAGTGGGCTTCCCCCAGGGATGGACTGGCCATTGTTTCCCGGTGGGCCGATGGCTCAGTGGGCCGGTTTCAGTGACAGTCTGTCAAATCAATGGCTGCGCTACTCGTGCAGCCATTATTTTGAGCACCGCTGTACTGCCCATGGCTAGGTATCGAGCTTTGGAAAGAGCCGGCCCACACTCGCCCTTTTCTACCCCCGCTCAGAACTGCACACATCTTCGGCCACCTCTGGCCCACACTCATCATTTTCTGTCACAGTTCGACTTCCCCCGCCCTCCTCCTCTCTGACAGCTCTTCAACTTCGTCCACTCCAGCAACACTCGGCTATCCCTGGCAGCCACTGCGCACCGCGGTAACGGTCGCTGTAAGTTTAAATGAGTCGAACATGCCGACAGGCAGAAGGGTCCCCAGAGCAGACAAGGGAGGCCGGAGGATGACGGTGCTGCATAGCCATTGAATACTGTAGATGGCAAAAGATGTGGCCCTAACTAAAATAAAATAAAATAAAAACATTTTGGTGCAAAAAATTATTCAAACTATATGCAAAATCCAACATAGCTAAAAGTTAATCAAAAGTGTCAATTAATATTGAAGTGTACAAAAAAATATTTTCAGCAAAAAACATATATAAAACATGCTTATTAAAACCATTATATCCAAACTATGTCCATGGTATTAAAGTGCAAAAAGAGTGCAAAAAGAGTGCAAAAAATTAGTTTATATATGATTTTTTTGCTGAAAACTTTTAGCTACGTTGGATTTTGCATATTGTTTGAATCAATATTTGCACCAAATGGATTTTTTATGTTATTTTAGTTAGCGCCACATCCTTTGCTATATATTCAGTTTATCTGTGGGTTTGTGGTAACCTGTTTGATGTTGCGCATTAGTTGTTTATTTTAAAATATATAATACAAAGCCAGGCTTCGGGCCTAGTCCTAGGGGGCAGGTGACTGCTGATGGGGGCTCACCCCTTCACCCGGTCTTCCTTCTGGGTTTGCGTGCTCCTGCTGTGTGGCTAGCTGGGCTATGATGACGGCACTCTCGTGCAACTGCACAGGATACTGTTTTTATGCGTGTTTGCAAAATTAAAGTGGGCCGGTCTGGATGAAGTCCAGGGCCACTTTTTTGTCCAAGTCCAGCCCTGACTTCCCCTGTACTGAAAGAGTTAAACCCTGTTTTTTTCTAGAATAGCTTTAAAATCATGTTTTCCTTGATTACATTATCACTTGCTCCTGCAGGCTTCTTCCTCTTCATGTGAACAGTTCTTCAAAGCGACTTTTCTTGGTGCTTCATTTGGCTGTTGAACTCTGATGTCCTCATGTACCAGCAGTCCTGCATTGTCCCACCAACAACTGGAGGATTCAGGAATGAGGTAAGTAAAAATTGAATTTAAAGGTACCGTAGACAAAAATGGAGCACTGGAAAACCCAATGCAAGGATAATTAACATTTTCCCCAGCTTAAAGAAAATACTGTATTTATCGGCGTATAAGACGCACATTCAAATAACATGCTCCCTAACTTTAAGAGGGAAGTTTCAGGGAAAAAACTTTCCACAGCCCCCTGCGCATAGGCGTGCGCACAGGGTGTGCCAGGTGTGCCCAGGCACACCCTAATCACCCTTCACAGCACAGGTTCCCCCTACTTGCCTGGCTCCCTCCTTCCCCCTGCAGTGCTGCCAGCTTCCCTCCGCTCCCGCCAGCTGTTGCTGCAAGGATGTTTTAGGATGAGTGGAGGAAGGGGCTGGTGAATATGTAATTGGCCACCTCCTTCCATTTCTGAATGAACATCATGAGTGATCAGTAGTGTGTGTTTGAGATTTGGGGTGCACACCCTAATGCCATAGACTGCACAGACCTATGCCCCTGCGTATAACACACAGGCACAGTTTACCCTCTATTTTCAGGGTAAAAAAGTGAGTGTTATACGCCAATAAATACAGTAATTAGAAAAAAAAATGTAAGCAGTCATTGTGGACCTCATTTTGAAAATTCTAGATGCCTGGCTGTCTCTGGCACTAATTCTTTATGAATCACTAACCTGGAACAAATATGTAGCAAGTAATCTCAAAGCAGTGTCAGAAGTATTTTACCTGCACACTTGTTCTGTGTCAGAAACTGTTAAGACCCAGAAAAGTCTTTGGCTAAGCATGACAGTCATGCATTCAGTTTTCAGATGGAGAGATAAGCAATGGCAGTCTATATCCAGTGCCGGCCCAAGACATTGTGCTGCCTGGTACCAAGAATCAAATGCTGCCCCCCCCCCCCCCAAAAAAAAAAATCACGCCCACCAAAATGCCCCCACATCCATTATTTTATATCACGATAACTAGAGTGGACCTGTCATGGCACTCTACATGTTTATAGGAGTATAAAGAGGACCTGTCATGGCCCTATACATGTGTATAGGAGTGTAGAAGGACGTGTCAGGGCTCAAAACATGTATGTAGGAGCATAAAAGGACCTGTGTGTGGCCGGGGGACGCAATGTCAGTCGGCCACCCGCGATCGTTCCACAGAGAGCCAGAACGGGGATCTGTCAATGTAAACAAACAGATTCCCATTCTAACAGGGGCGGAGAGATAGATCTGCTGTTCCTAGTGATTAGTAACAGAGATCTCTCTCCTCCTCCAGTCAGTCCCATCCCCCCGAGTTAGAAACACCTCCCAGGGAACACATTTAACCCCTTTCCTGCCAGTGACATTTAAACAGTAATCAGTGCATTTTTATAGCACAGATCGCTGTATAGATGTCAATGGTCCCAAAAATGTGTCAGAAGTGTCAGATCTGTCCACCGCAATGTCGCAGTCTCGCTAAAAATCACAGATCACTGCTATTACTAGTAAAAAAAAAAAAAATAATAATAAAAATGCTTGAAGCACATTATTTCTATTATTACATTGTTATATAAAATAAAAAAGTTCAACTCACCATAATGCAGAATCAGTGGGAGCCACGAGCGTGTCACTTGCCGCGTCACCTGTCACCAGATGCAGATTGTCACCTGCCACACATTGCAGATTGTCACTAGCCACGATGTCACACATTGCGGATTGTCACTTGCCATGACGTCACCTGCCACACATTGCGGATTGTCACTTGCCACGATGTCACGCGTAGCGGATTGTCACTTGCCACATCACCTACCACACGTAGCAGATTGTCACTTGCCATGATGCCACCTGTCACACGTAGCGGATTGTCACTTGCCACGTCACCTGCCACAAGTTGCATATTGTCACTTGCCACATCACCTGCCACACATTGTGTATTGTCACTTGTCACAACGTCACCTGCCACGCGTAGTTTATTGTCACTTGCAACGTCACCTGCCACACATTGCGGATTGTCACTTGCCACGTCACCTGCCACACATTATGTATTGTCACTTATTACAACGTCACCTGCCACACGTAGTTTATTGTCACTTGCCACGTCACCTGCCACACATTGGGGATTGTCACTTACCATGATGTCACCTGCCACACGTAGCGGATTGCCACTTCCTGAGTAAAGGCAGGCAGAAGAGAGATAATTTAATCTCTCTGCTGCCCGCACATTGGGGGCAGAACTGCAGTAATGCAGGGCGGGCAGTGGGAGATGATCTCATCTTTCTGCTCCCCCACCCGCTGATTGGCCGGCAAGCCTGATCACCTGCCGACTGTCCCGCCCACTCCATTCACCTGGGCCTGGCGCGTGCGGGTGGTGGATCACTGCTGCATGTTATAAAAAAAGAGAGGGAGGGCTGAGAGAGGGGGGGTTGAGAGGGGACGGACTGAGAGAGAGAGAGAGAGAGAGAGAGGGGGGGGAGAGAGAGAGGGAGGGAGAGAGAGGGGGAGGGAGAGAGAGAGGGGGGAGGGAGGGAGAGAGAGAGGGGGGAGGGAGAGAGAGAGGGGGAGGGAGAGAGAGATCCCTTGCCCTGTCCCTATCTGCAGTCCCTCCTCTATCCCATTGTCCCAGTCTCTGTCTGCAGATGGATCTGTGTATGTTTTAACCAGTACGGTACCTTCCATGCCAATGGTTTTTTTTATTAGACCATTACATTCGGCATCGTAGCGCGAGCTACGGTATGCCGGTCTTACATTTTTTATCCCCGTACTCACTGTGCTATGGCTCATTGAAGATTCCGGGGAATGGGCGTTCCTATGGTGAGAGAAGGTGATTGACGGCCGGCCCTGGCACGTCACGCTTCTCCGGAAATAGCCGAAATAGGCTTGGCTATTCACGGCGCCTGCGCATAGCCTGTGCGCACGCGCCGTGAAGAGCCGAGACCTACTCCGGCTGTCTTCGGGGAGCGTGACGTGCCAGAGCCGGCCGTCAATCATCCTCCCTCTCCATAGGCACGCCCATTCCCCGCGGGAGTCGGATTCTTCAATGAGCGATAGCACAGTGAGTACGGGGATTAAAAATTTAAGACCGGCATACCGTAGCTCGCGCTACGATGCCGAATGTAATGGTCTAATGATGTGAAGGAGGGTGAACCACCGCTTTAATATATTATTGCAGGGTTTTGGCGTTTTTTTTTTAAACAGGAAACTTTAAAACAGGTCCCCCTTACCTGTTTCTGAAGCCTTGCAAGTCGCGGCGGCGGCTCTGCGGACGTGTGTCCGGCCTGTGTGGTGAACGCGGCGTGGTCTGGACTCGTCCTTCAGATGCCGCCCGCAGCGGCAGCTCACACACACTGCTGCCCCCCAGGACAAACCACCCCCCCTCCATTAGTACAGACCCCCCTCAGGACAAACCTCCCGCTTCAATTAGTACAGACCCCCCATAAACCACCCCCCATTAGTAGAGACCCCCCATCCATTAGTACAGACCCCCGGACAAACCACCCACTCCATTTGTACAGACCCCCCCACAAGCCATCCCCCACAATTAGTACAGAACCCCCCACAATTAGTACAGACCCCCCCACAAGCCATCCCCCACAATTAGTACAGACCCCCCCTACAAGCCATCCCCCACAATTAGTACAGAGACTCCCACAAGCCATCCCCCACAATTAGTACAGAGCCCCCCCACAAGCCATCCCCCACAATTAGTACAGAGCCCCCCCATAATTAGTACAGAACCCCCCCACAAGCAACCCCCCCCCGCAATTAGTACAGACCCCCCCACAAGCCATCCCCCACAATTTGTACAGAATCCCCCCACAAGCCACCCCCCCACAATTAGTACAGACCCCCCCACAAGCCATCCCCCACAATTAGTGAAGAACCCCCCCACAAACCACCCCCATTAGTACAGACCCCCCCCCACAAACCCACCCCCCTCCATTAGTACAGCCAACCCCTCGGGACAAACCCCACCCGGGCGGCAGCTGGAGAGGACAGTGTGCAGCTGCGCCGCCGGGGTGGAGAAGATGAAGATCGTGACACAGGAGGGAGGACTAGGAAACACCACGGCGGTGGGGAGCGCGGCCTCAGACAAGGAGAGGAGGAAGGAGAGGAGGAGGAAGAGGCGCACTCTGGCGCTTGAGTGCGCTCCACCTCTGTGGCGCCTGGGTGAACTGTACCCCACGCGGCGCACTCAGTCTCGGCCAGACAGTGGAGCGGGAAGCGGAGCTGGCGGGCGGGTGGAAATATGCCGCCCCCTTGAAAGTGCCACCTGGTACCATGGGACCAGCGGGTCCCATGGTAGGGCCGGCCCTGTCTATATCTGCTCTCTTTACTTCCTTTACAAGGTTGTCTGAATAATCCCTTATCATTGCTTCACTATATAGATAAAAAAAAAACGTGTGTACACCCCTTAGAAATGTTTACTATTTCAACATATTTTGGTCAAAAAACTTATGAAAAGGCAGCTCATCAGTGCCACATCCATGCCACAACAGTGTTAAAGCGGTTGTACACCCAATTAAAAAAAAAAAAAACTGCAAGACAAAGGCATAATAAGCTAGTATGACTAGCATACTAGCTCATTATGCATTACTTACCTTAGATCAAAGCCCCCAAAGCCGTCCTCGTCTCCCCCTCCGGCAGCAGACATCTCTCCGCAAAGTTACTTCCGGGTATCGACGCTCCGGCGCTGTGAATGGCCGGTGATGACGTCACTCCGTGCATGCTCGTGGGAGCCGTCAAAGCCGGCAGATCCCATTGAGAAAAACTGCATTCTCAGTGTGCCTGCACCATAGACTACGGCACGCATTCGCCGTAGACAACTGTGTATTCTTTTTGGCAAATATCTCCTAAACCGTGTAGGTTTAGGAGATATTGCAAACACCTACAGGTAAGCCTTAATCTAGACTTACCTGTAGGTACAACTTGGCAGAGAGGGTTTACAACCACTTTAACCTGTGCCTCATCCATGCCACATCAGTGCTCATCCTGACGGTGCTCCCTGCATGTTTGTGTAAAAATAAAATGTGTTTTCATTTTCTTTCCACATTTTCCAAAAACTTGTGGAAATAAATGACATGTTCGAAAGACTCATTATGCCTCATAGAATATATGTTGGGGTCTTTACTTTCCAAAATGGGGTCATTTTGTGGACACCTCTGCTGTCCTGGTGCTCTAGAGCCTTCAAAAGTGTGATAGATTTTCAAGAAATTTTATTTATAATTTATGGGCCAGATTCTCAGAAGAGTTACGACGGTGTATCTCAGGAAACACCGTCGTATCTCTGTTTTTGGCCCCGGGTATCTATGCGTATGATTCATAGAATCATTTTCGCATAGATACGGCCTAGATCCGACAGGTGTAAGTCACTTACACCGTCGGATCTTAGATGTAATTCGACGCCGGCCGCTAGGTGGCGTTTACGTTCAGTTCTCATTTGACTATGCAAATGAGCCTGATACGCCGATTCCCGAAAGAATTTGCGCTGCGTCGCTGTCGTTTACGTCGTTTCCGTTTATGAGGGGTAACCTTACACCAGTCTGCCGTATGCCATGTTAAGTATGGCGTCGGGTCCGCATCGTCTTTTTCCGTCGGTTACGTTGTTTTACTAAGTCGTTCGCGAATACGACTTTACGTCAATGACGCTCACGTCGGCGTCATTGACGTTTTCCGTCGTGAGCTGGAGCATGCGCACTGGGCTTTTTTTCCGCCCAGCGCATGCGCAGTTCGATCGGCGCGGGGGCGCGCTTAATATGAATACAAGCCGCCCCCTTTGAATTACGCGGCCATACGCCGGGCCATTTACACTACGCCGCCGCAAATTACGGAGCAAGTCCTTTGCGAATACGGCACTTGCTCAAGTAATTTGCGGCGGCGTAGTGTAAATGGCTTACACTACGCCAACGCGGTATCTATGAGAATCTGGCCCTATGTCCCTAGAACACCCGATGGTGCTCCCTGCATATTGAGCCTCTGTGGCCTGACATACTAGTTTTGGCCCTGGTGCATGATACTCCAGAACTTTTTATGTGGGTGGAGGGCACAGATGCACCATCTATCCCTGTGCCGTGTAAAACTGGATGCAAAAAGCCCAAGGCCACTTGCATGCTTGGCTTTTAGCACTGGGGCATGAGACTCCAGCGTTTTGGTGTGGGCGAAAAGCATAGGCGCACCACCAAGCCCTGCTGCTGACAGCCTGTAAAGCTTTATGAGAGGTTGGCAGCTTCTGCTCATTTAGGGAAGTATGTGCTCAGGGATGAATCATTGAAATGTAGACTGTGTGCATTCCGGGTATTTGGCCCTGGGTTTGCATACTGCTCTAAATGTCAGTTTACTGTCCAGCCCAGTACAGCTGCTGCAACTGTTTGGCTGCCGTCTTCTCCTCCTCTCCTCCACCTCCTCTCCAGCCCGGGTCATCGCCGATCATGTCCCCCCATCAACAGGCAGCCTTGCAGTGTGACAGGTGGCGGCGCAGAGGCAGAGAAGATGTATGAAAAAAAGGTAAGAGACTCACTCTTTTTTTTTTTTGTTTTGTGTTGTTGCTGGCGGCGGGGGTCGAGTAGATATGGTCTGGGGAGAGGGAGCAGCTGCAGCCAGAAAGTCAGCGTACAGTAGTGTAATGTATAGTGTTGTGGGTAGTGTATAGTGTATTGTGTGTAGTGTATTGGTCTGTGGGTAGAGTATTGTGTAGTGGTCAGTATAGCAATCAGGTGGTCAGTGTGTAGTGGTCAGTGTGTAATGTAGCGGTGTGTAGTGGTCACTGTGTAATGTAGCGGTGTGTAGTAGTCAGTGTGTAGTGTAGCAGTGTAAAGTGTGAACAATCTGCGCTTCCCCCTCCTAAGTAATCAGTGCAACCTGTGCTAATTGATACAAGTGAGGTCTACATATATCACCCAAGACTTATATATAACCCACCACACAATGATTATATACTAATATAAGTTTCCCAACCTAACGAGAGGGAAAATGGTGTTACAAACAGAAAAAATGACCGGTGCTGCAATAATACAAAAAAGCTGGAATACACAGCTATACAAACATGTCAAAAATAGGTAAAAAAAAGCGCAACCAAAATAAACAAACAAACAAAGTGTCCTGTGATGAAGAATAAAAATAAAAAAAATTAGGCGATGGCATAAATAGCATATGGTGAATCCCACGAATAAGGTGCAAGTGGTATTAACAGAAAGTAGTGTCCACTGCAGCTGATGTTGGTTAGGTATAATCGCAGGGAAAAAACGTTATCCAACAATATCATCCAAGAGATTTTCCGCCGTTGATAAACATTCAGACAGAGGTACTGCTTACCAGATCCGATGGACCTCTATTACGGAGGTCTTATGGGCTCATCAAACCAGGGGTCACTCACTGGGATCCTCATTGGCTAGGCATCGGTATAGTAGCGTATCATTCTTCCTTCAAGCTTCACAGAGCTGTAATGGATCCTATTGCAGATGATCTCAACTTCCAGTGGATTGGCGTGGTGTGCGTCTATATTAGAGGAAGAGCAAAAAAAGCTTCATAGTGCAGTATGATTTGGGTAATCAAAAAAAAACCTTTATTGAAAAAGCAGGTTTACTGACATCAGATAAAAGCTAATTCCGCAGAACAGTTTAAAAGCAGATAAAAACTTCCAGCAGCGGCTTCAGCGTGGTGACGTCAGGTATTATTGCTCCGCCCAACGCTGTGTTTCTCCTCACAAGGCATCAACAGGGATAGGAGGCAATACCCCAGACGTCACACACCACGCTATTTATAGCTACTAGCAGGAGAGTGGTACTGGAAAACACAGGCAGCACTCCCGTGTCCCCAGGTAGCCAAGACCCGACTTTTCATTTAAAACATTCCAGCCGTGTATCTGCAAACACAGTTGCATGGATTCCTTTAAAACCGAATCATAGTTGCATCTATACCAACAATAATACCTGACGTCACCACGCCCCAGCTGATCGACTGAAGCCGCTGCTGGAAGTTTTTATCTGCTTTTAAACTGCTCTGCGGAATTAGCTTTTATCTGATGTCAGTAAACCTGCTTTTTCAATAAAGGTTTTTTTTTTTATTACCCAAATCATACTGCACTATGAGGCTTTTTTTTGCTCTTCCTCTAATATATCCGCACACCACGCCTATCCACTGGAAGTTGAGATCATCTGCAATAGGATCCATTACAGCTCTGTGAAGCTTGAAGGAAGAAGGATACGCTACTATACCGATGCCTAGCCAACAAGGATCCCAGTGAGTGACCCCTGGTTTGATGAGCCCATAAGACCTCTGTAATAGAGGTCCATCGGATTGGATCTGGTAAGCAGTACCTCTGTCTGAATGTTTATCAACGGCGGAAAATCTCTTGGATGATATTGTTGGATAAAGTTTTTTCCCTGCGATTATACCTAACCAACATCAGCTGCAGTGGGACACTACTTTTTGCTAATACCACTTGCACCTTATTTGTGGGATTCACCATATGCTATTTATGCCATCACCTATTTTTTTTTTTTATTCTTCATCACAGGACACTTTGTTTGTTTGTTTATTTTGATTGCGCTTTTTTTACCTATTTTTGACATGTAGTGTAGCGGTCAGTGTGCAGTGTAGTGGTCAGTGTGGAAGTGTAGTGGTCAGTGTGCACTGGTCAGTGTGTAGTGTAGTGGTCATTGTGTAATGGTGGTCAGTGTGTAGTGGTGTGTAGTGGTCAGTGTGTAGTGTAGCGTTCAGCGTGTAGTGTAGCGGTCAATGTGCAGTGGTCAGTGTGTAGGGTAGCGGTGTGTAGCGGTCAGCATGTCGTGTAGCGGTCAGTGTGTAGTGTAGCGGTCAGTATGTAGTGCAGTGGTCAGTGTGTAGTGTAGTGGTCAGTGTGTAGTGCAGTGGTCAGCATGTAGTGTAGCGGTCAGTGTGTAGTGTAGCGGTCAGTGTGTAGTGCAGTGGTCAGTGTGTAGTGTAGTGGTCAGTGTGTAGTGGTCAGTGTGCAGTGGTCAGTGTGTAGCGGTCAGTATGTAGTGTAGCGGTCAGTGTGTCGTGCACTAGTCAGTGTGTAGTGGTCAGTGTGTAGTGCACTGGTCAGTGTGCAGTGTAGTGGTCAGTGTGCACTGGTCAGTGTGTAGTGTAGTGGTCAGTGTGTAGTGCAACGGTCAGTGTGTAGTGTAGCGGTGTGTAGCGGTCAGTGTGTAGTGCACTGGTCAGTGTGTAGCGGTCAGTGTGTAGTGGTCAGTGTGGACTGGTCAGTGTGTAGTGTAGTGGTCAGTATAGGAATCAGGTAGTTTGGTGTGGTGCTTAGTGGTCAGTTTATTGTGTAGTGGTGTGTAGTGTTTGATGTAGGAATCAGGTAAGTTAGTGTAAGGATCAGTATAAGAATGAGGTAGGTCAGTGTGGTGTGTAGCGTACAGTGTTTAGTGGTCAGTATAGGAATCAGGTAGGTTAGTGTGGTGTGGTTTGTAGTGTAGTGGTCAGTGGATAGTGTATTGTGTAGTGGTCAGTATAGGAATGAGATAGGTCAGTGTATTGTATAGTGTAATGGTCAGTATAGGAATTGGGTAGATTAGTGGTCAGGTTGGTCAGTACTATTGTAGGAAGGGAAGGGACTAGGGGAGAGCGAAAAGTCCACAAGTTAGGGGGCGCAAATTACTTGCCTTGCCCCGAGCGCTGACAACCCACGCTACGCAACTGAGCGGGGCCACTTGCTGACGTAACCAGTTGACCCCCTCTAACTTCACATGACATCTCATAATGTCAAAGGGGGGCAGGGTCACTTGGTTGCCTATATAACAGCTGTCAAAGCCAAGAGACAGCAGTCACTGGGAGGCCTCCCATTGAGGCAGAGTTGTTTTATTCATTTTTTTCTGTTTTTTGGGTCTATCAACATGGCACCCCAAAGTACCCTCCCCATGTTGAGTTTAAGCCTGGTATGGTTCAGGAGGAGGGGGGCCCTCGCTCATCCCCTCCCTTTCCTGGCCTGCCAGGCTACATGATCAGGTAAGGGTCTCATATGCATTTTGGGGGGACCACATGCCATTTTTTTAAAATTGGCATGGAGTTCCCCTTAAAATCTATGCCAGACCCCACGCTGTTTTCTTTTTAATTTTAGTCTGGAGTTACCCTTAAAATCTATATATACAAAATAGGTGCAGCGCTAGTGCAATGTGACAAATCCTTAAATAAAAAAGAATAATATGTAAAAAATGTGAATCAATCAATAAATAAAACAAATAAAGACTCTCCACAGTGCTTCAGCCCATAGTATGATCAATGAAAACATGAATAGTGACCAAAAAACACTGAGAAAAAATTGTGACAAAAGAAAACTAAGGCAGAGTCCTATTAGTATTTTTATCTGTGTATTAGCAGATAACGAACACCCATTCGTGTGGAGAGATAAAAAACTGCAGGGAAGATGTGCAATTTCGCAACCAGATAAAAAGAATGGCCTGCTTACCAGGCGGAGATCACTACTAAACAGCAGTCTCGCCCAGCATAGGGAAATCGGTCTCCCCAAAACCTGTGCAGTCTCTGGAACAGCCGCTAAACTCTAATGCCGCGTACACACCATCACTTTATGTGATGAAAAAAAATGACGTTTTTAAAAACGTCACTTTAATTGACTGTGTGTGGGGGAAGACGTCGTTTTATGTCTTGTAAAAAACGACCAAAAAAAATTGAAGCATGCTTCAATTTAATGTGTCGTTTTTCAAAAGTGCACTTTTTACTTCACAGAAATTGACCGTGTGTAGCAAAAAACGTCGTTTTCTAAGACGTTTTTTCATCCACGCATGCCCAGAAGCTACTTATGAAGCAAGCTTCAATGGTAAAACGTGGTGGAACGTAACCTCACTTTGCAAGAACATTGTGAGAAAAACGATGGTGTGTAGGCAACTTCGTCTTTGAAAATTGAAGTTTCAAAAACGTCATTTTTTACTTCACAGAAAGTGTCGTTTTTTTTCATCACATAAAGTGATGGTGTGTACGGGGCATAATAGTACTCAAAAACAGAAGAAAGGAAAACTTCCATGGTGGAGTACGTTATGATAAAAAAATGGATTTTAATAAAAATAATCGCACTTACAATGTTGCAGTAAAATCAGGCAATGAACATGAAAAAACAACAAAGCTGCAGTATCCTCCTTAGCTACGCTCCACTTCCTGGTTAGTTATTTTACCTATCCACTTCATGAAAGGAACCACGTGATGACATCACCGCTGCAGACTCCACTCTACGTGGGCCAATGCCCAGACAACGTTATTATTCTTGTTTATTTAAGGATTTGTCATATTGCACTAGCGCTGCATCTATTTTGTATATTTTGATCTTTTTGAGTTTGGTACTGAACTTTAAGGTGCTGGCAGCTTCTTTATATTAATTTTATATCACGTTTTATATATATATATATATATATATATATATATATATATATATATATATATATATATATATATATATATATATTTCTAGTGCATCTTCATCCTTTGGGCTTTTTTTCCCCCCCTTAAAATCTATACTAGACCCGTAGGGCCTAGTATGGATTTTAGGGGGGATCCCATGCCATGTTTTTCTTAATTCTGTCATAGGGTTCCCCTTGACCACTTTGATACACTGTATCATATCATCTTCAATGCTCTATATCCCCTGCACTGTATTATATATACTACACTGACTGCACTATATATTCTCCACTTACTCTGCAATGTATTATATATATATACACTACAATGACTGCACTATATACTCTGAACTGTATTATATATACTACACTGACTTCACTACATACTCTGAGCTGTATTATATATACTACACTGACTGGCTTCCTTTGGCTGTCTGCTAAGAAGGCAGAAGCTCCGGATTGGCACCATGGCGGCTCTTAGACCTCTGATAAACCCCAGAATTGTCAAGAAGCGAACAAAGAAGTTCATAAGCCACCAGTCAGACCGTTATGTTAAGATTAAGCCCAACTGGCGCAAGCTTAGAGATATTGGGCCGGATTCAAGTAGATTTGCGCATTTATTATGGAGGCGCAGGGCAACGATTTTGCCCTGCGCCCCCGTAATTTTTTTGCGCTGCCCTCAATTCACAGAGCAGAAGCTCCGTAAATTGCGCGGGCGCGCCGGCAAAATGCCCGGCGCAAGAGCGCGCAATTTAAATGATACCGTAGGGGGCGGGAATCATTTAAATTAGGCGCGTTCCCGCGCCGATCGTAGAGCGCATGCTCCGTCTGGAAACTTTCTCGATGTGCATTGCGGCAAATGACGTTGCAACGACGTCATTTGCTTCAAAGTGAATGTGAATGGCGTCCAGCGCCATTCACGATTCACTTACGCAAACTACGTAAAATTCTAATTTCGCGACGCGGGAACGACGGGTATACGTAACAGCAGGGGCAGCCTTGCGCGAAAACCGCCGTACGTAAACTACGTAAATTGCGTACGCAGGGCTCGCGCAACGTTGTGAATCGGTGTTAGTATGCAATTTGCATACTATACGCTGAGCACAACGGGAACGCCACCTAGCGGCCATCGCAAGAATGCAGCCTAAGATATGCGGGTATAAGAGCCTTATGCCGCGCAGATCTTAGGCTGCAGTCGGCGTAACGAGGTTCCTGAATCAGGAGCACTCGTTACGCCGGGGCAAGTAAGCAATTGCACTGTGTAACCTATGGTTACACAGGCGCAATTGCTTCTTGAATCCACCCCATTGACAACAGAGCCTGCTGAAGGTTCAAAGATCCTGATTCCCAACATTGGTTACAGTAGCAACAAGAAAACCAAACACATCCTGCCCACCGGCTTTAAGAAGTTCCTTGTACACGACATAAAGGAACTCGAAGTTCTAATGATGAGCAACAAGTCATTCTGCGCTGAAATTGCTCATAACGTCTCCTCTAAGAACCGCAAGACTATTGTGGAAAGAGCAGCACAGCTCGCCATCAAAGTGACAAACCTCAACGCCAGACTGCGCAGTGAGGAGAATGACTCAACCTGTTTAACTTTGTTCAATGAAAGAAAAAAAAAACTACACTGACTACATTATATACTATTATATAAAGTATATACTACACTGACTGACCACACACTACCAGGGATAAGCAATTAACGGACCTCCAGCTGTTGCCAAACTACAAGTCCCATCATGCCTCTGGGTGTCATGCTTGATGCTGTCAGAGTCTCGCTATGCCTCATGGGACTTGTAGTTTGGCAACATCTGGAGGTCCGCTAATTGCTTATCCCTGCACTACACTAACTACCCTGCCTAATCTACATTCATTCACTATATACGGCGGCCGTGTAAGCAGCAGCCTTATATAGTGTGGGGCCAATCTCACAACACATCACGCTGTGATTGGCCAAATCATACAGGTCAGGTGCATGCTTTGGTCAATCGGCAGCTGTCAATAAACTGTGATCTCGCAGTGCATTATGGGACACTCCATGACAGGCGAAGGGAGAACATCCAAACTCCAGGCAGGTAGTGTTGAGGTTGAGATTTTGTTTTAGCCCAGGTTCACACTGGGTACGATTTGATTCGATTTGAGATGCGATTTCTTTTTTTTTTTCACAAAGAGTCTTTATTGGGTGACAAATAAAGCATAATACATCAAACACTTACAGAAGCACAATAACTGTGAAGGATTGTATACATCAAAAAAAATGAACAATCATAAAGAGGTTGCAAATAATCAATTTCATAAAGGCATATATGTAGCAAAAATGCTTTCATTATATAACTAACATGAGGGAATATAGTTGCTTGGTCAAGCAAATTTGTGAAGGGGGGGGGGGGGAATGGGGACAGGAGGGGGAGGGGGGGAGGGATAGAAAAAAAAAAAAAAAAAAAAAAAGTTAGAAGTCCTGAAATGTTTCAATATCTACTCCTATCTATAACTTTATTTTATAATAGATTTGTAATGTTGAGAGTCTTTGAATGTTGACCAGTTAGACCAGGTTGCGTAGAATTTAGTAATTCTTTCTTGGGAAATACTAATGAGTTCCTCAACTTTTTCCATGCTATTTATTCTCCTAAACCACTCAGCTTTTGTTGGAGTGTTAGAAGACCGCCAGTGAGAAGGGATACAGTGCCGTGCTGCATTAATCATGAACATGGGGAGTGATTTCAAATACTGATTGTTATGCAACGAACTGAAATGTAATAGATACTGGGCCAGGGTAAAGCTTAGGTTTGACGATGTTACTAATTTAACTGTTTCATGTACCGATACCCAGAAGGACTGAATTAGAGGACATGACCACCAAATGTGTAGCATAGAGCCCTCCTCTCTTTTACATCTCCAACATCTGTCAGACACCAGGGGTGAAATTTTATGAAGCAATGTAGGGGTTCTGTACCATCTGGTGATGATCTTGAAGCCACTTTCTTGTGTGGCCACATTTAGTGATCCTTTGTGTGCGTAAAGATAAATTGTCTCCCAGTCATCTTCAGTCAATTCTATGTCGAGGTCTCTTTCCCATGCTTTACAGGATGAGCTGGAGAAGTCATTGTCGTCTTCAAATAGAGAGTTGTAAACAGTCGAGATAATATGTCTGTGTGGGGATGTTTTAGTGCAGAGATTTTCTAGCGAAGTGAGGGGTCTTTTCCAGTGAAGGATGTTTTCGTTATTGGTTAAAAAGTGTCTAATTTGAATATAATTCCATTGAGATAAGAGAGACGGATTGATATCTTTTAAGATGTCTTCTCTAGAGAGTAATTTTCCATGTTTAACAAAGTGTTTTGCTAGGATCTCTTTGTATGGCCATTGATGTGTTGGAAACGATTTTTCCATGCCTGGGGGAAAGTCAGGGTTGTGTCGTAGCGGTGTAAGGGGGCTGAGCCATGGAGAGTGATTTTTTGCTTTAAAAGTATTACGGAAGCTTTCGAGTGTAGGTCCAATAAGTGGATGCGTTTTTAGGAAGTTTGGGTGATACTTAGGGTTGATCCATGGTAAAGTTTTTAGCTCATGAGGGTATTGCGCTTGTTCTAGGGATACCCAGTCTTTCACTGTGTGATGTATATTCCAGTCTACAATTCTCGTCAGTAGGGCAGCTTGATGGTATTTCCTAAGGTCAGGTAGGGCAATTCCACCTCTGCTCTTGGGTAAAATTAGTCGCGAGAATTTGATTCTAGGGGGTTTACCCCTCCAAATGAATAAGGAGCAAGTTTTTCTGAATGCGGCGAAAAATGACAAGGGGATTTTGATTGGGATTGTCTGCATAATATAGAGAAACCTTGGTAGAACGGTCATTTTAATCAGGGAGGCTCGACCGAACCAGGATACATTTAGGGCATTCCATCTTTTCAAATCTTCCTGTGTTTCTCTTAGAACGGGCTCGAAGTTGAGGCGGAAGAGGTCTTTCATGTTTGATGAGATTTGTGAAATCGCATCTCAAATCGGCGGCATTTGCCGGCAATTGTCGGAAATGACACCATCCTAATCGGTGCGACGCCGCATCTGCGGCGCTGCACCGATTTCAAAAAGTAGTTCCTGTACTACTTTTTGCGATTTAGGGCCGCGATTTACATAGACATCTGTGCAGAAACCTGCACAGATGTCTCTTAAATCGCGGCCGAAATCGGGACTGCCAGCGGGAGTGAAATTGTGCGAGTTCAGCTCACTCCCGCAGCCCAATGTGAACCAGGTCTTAATCAAACAAATATAACTAAATGTTTTCCATTACATAAGTAAAGACCAAAAGGGAATAAATAAGACAATTAAATTGTTAGAATTTACATATACTTCAGTTTTAGCCTACAATAAATAGGCAACACATGTGTTAAATCTGAATATGTTCATATACATAATATAAATATAGATAACATATGTGTCTTACTATCAGAAAACCATTATTAGTTAGTGATGATGTACAGAAAATAACATATTTTCTGCAGCATGCTCTGTGATGACTTGTTGACTTGGATGTTTTATTGTGTTTGAATAGCTATGTTTATTACAAGTGCTACTTTCATGTCAGGATACAAGTGAATGCGTTTTTACTGTGCCAAAAATGTAGTGAGATTTCTTAGATATTTGCCACCAATGAGAGAAATGCCTTCAATGTCTGTTAGAGGAGTCCACACACAGTATTACATTGACCTTTTGCTCCATGGAAGTTCAGAGGCATGCACTTGTGGAATTCAATGCCTTGGCAATAGCAAAGCTTCATAAAACGATGGTCATGTTCTTCAGAATATTACGTCTTTCCCTGTAAGATGGAGCTCTTTGTACTGTGAATGCAAGTGCAGGCAATAATACTGAGGATGATAAATACATTGTAAGTAACCATTTTCCATTTTATTATTATGAAAAGTCAGAAACCTCTTTGTGAGGGTATTTATTAACTGAGCTCAATGGAGATAAAGGCCATGGCAACAATTGTTCATGTCTTCTATCTTGCTGCCATGCTTAACAGGCTTTAAAATAACAGTGCCGAAAGTATATATATATATATATATATATATATATATATATATATATATATATATATAATATATATATATATATATAGGGCCGGATTCAGATACATTGGTGTATCTATCCGCCCGGCGTAACGTATCTTAGATACGTTACGCCGCTGTAACTTTGGGCGCAAGTTCCATATTCAGAAAGAACTTGCGCCCTAAGTTACGGCGGCGTAACGTATGTGGGCTGGCGTAAGCCCGCCTAATTCAAATGGGGATGTTGGGGGCGTGTTTTATTTAAATTTGCTTTGACCCCGCGTATTTTACGTTTTTTTGAACGGCGCATACTCCGTTCGTGAAAAAATCCCAGTGAGCATGCTCGAAAATCCGCCGCAAAACGTCATTGCTTTTCGACGTGAACGTAAATTACGTCCAGCACTATTCGCCAACGACTTACGCAAACGATGTAACATTTTCAAAACTCGACGCGGGAACGACGGCCATACTTAACATTAGCTACGCCTCATATAGCAGGGGTAACTATACGCCAAAAAAAGCCTAACGTAAACGACGTAAACAAATGCGCCGGCCGGACGTACGTTTCTGAATCGGCGTAACTACCTAATTTGCATATTCCTCGCGCAACTATACGGAAGCGCCACCTAGCGGCCAGCGTGATTATGCAGCCTAAGATACGACGGTGTAAGACACTTACACCAGTCGGATCTTAGGGATATCTATGCGTAACTGATTCTCTGAATCAGGCGCATAGATACGACCGGCCGGACTCAGAGATACGACGGCGTATCAGGAGATACGCCGTCGTATCTTGTTTCTGAATCCGGCCCATAGTCTCCTTCTATAACTTCTTTCAACAATAATTTCAAGGGAAATGTTTGATGTGTAAATTCAGTGGTTTCTCGCTTGTGCACAACTTTGTCAAGTGTTCAAAAAACAGTTACGGTAGTTACATCAAATTGTGGCATCTTTAATAAATCAAAGTCTATGTTGTATACTTTTTTTTTTAAAAAACAGGTCTTTAATAAATCCTGTACTTATTGTAAACCAAAAAAAAAAAAAAAGGAAGTACAATGGAATTTTAGTTTCCCCTTAGTTCCAGCCTAATAAAGAGATTCCATGTGCCAAATAATAATATAGAGCAGTGATGGCGAACCTATGGCACACGTGCCACAGCTGGCACGCAGAGCTCTCTCTGTGGGCACGCAACTTACAAAGCCAGCGCCGCCAGGATAGGGGGATCCCCAGCCAGGCAGTCACTTTTGCGGGGCAGACATGGAGGAGCCGGCTCCCTTCCTTGCATTAGTGCGATCGGGCAGCGGGGCGGCTGATGTGTGTAAATCCCTCCCTGCATGCACTGAGCACAGCCCAGTGGGAAGAACTTATAGTGTGTCTGCTGCTGTATGCAGCACAGCGATGCCTCTGGAAACCAATGAAGGGAATAGTGACTCCTCCTTTCCTGGACTTTAAGAGCCAATAGGAGAGCGGCTGCCTGTGCAAGGGCTCAGGTGCTGAAGCATGACCATGTAGAGGACTGTGTACATACACAGGTATAACACTGCTATGGAAGGGAAGCCAAAGGTCACTGCTATAGGGACAAAGAACACTGCATTGGGAAGGGCCACCCCATAGCAGTGTCCTCTACTGGGCTTCACATCACCCCCATGAATCCTGCATTCTGAGCACAACACATTACTGAACCCTGTATTCTGAGCACAACGCATTTCTGATCCCTGTATTCTGAGCACAACTGTAACGGTCACCACCGTTTACGACCTTCCATCAACCCACGACAGCTTATCTGACACACAGACAAACCAGCAGACACGATCCATATCAATTCCCCAGAAAATGAGACTGACCGCTCTATTCTATGCTTCAAAATGTATGAACACTTTTAATGGTTAGCTCTTAAGTTTATATACAGTTTTCAAGGCATGTTTCAGTGATCACAGGAACAATCAAACTCTCCACCCACACACTGGGGGGGGGGGGTGCTTCAATACACCTTCAGATGGCTAATTGCTAAACATTCCAGACATCTCGGCATCGGTCTATAATTAAAATGACCTAATCACTGCACCTGAGAAGTCACATTTATTCATTAACAGAATTCAAACAAAACACCATCACACAATGAATTCCCCTCAATCCACATCTTTAGACAGACGGTCTGTCTCCGACAGAAAGGTATTCGCACCTGAGCATCAATAGGCTTTAAACAGTGTTATCACACAATGAAAGGCCTTTCAAGAGCCAGCCTCATTTAACATGTCACTAGCCAGGGCTAATCATTAAAAAGAGTCATTATTGACCGGTAGGGTCAAAATATTCTTTACAGACATTAAAGAATATATTGTAGATTACTGTCCATGTTAAAACAATCCAACATCGGGGGCGTGGCCAGGCAGCGGATGTAGCCGGACGCACCTTTCGCTTCTCTCCGCCGAATCTCCTGCAATCCATCCTGATACTTACCCGACGGACCCGTTCTTCACGCCAGCTTGCTGCAGGAAGGTCCCCTGATCGCTCCGGTGTCCCTAGTTCCCTGAAACGAACACGATGGCGGCGGCTAGGAGACAAAATGCGGCCCGTTCCCCGGACAGCATGGGGATCCAAGATGGCGCTCAGGCCCAGCGCACGGCCAAGGAGAAATACAGGGATGGGGCAGAGAAGTTATTCTCCAGGGTGCTGGCCGCCGACCCCAATGCTCGATCGGGAGGCCAGAACGAGATCCCGGGTGCTATGTCTGACGTGGACGATACGGTCCCCCTGGAGGATGGTGGAGGCCCGGACTTTCCATGGAGTACAGTGAGTACCCCTAACGGCAATACCACTAGGCCGCAGGCCCTCACCAGCCCAGCCACTAGTCCTACTACTGACAATGAACCTTCACTAAGAGATATATTTGCAGCCATAACTACATGCAATACCTCCCTAACTGCCCTGACTGCTGATATTAAGGGGGTGAAAGCAGAAATGTCATTTATGAGGCAGGATGCACAGAAACTAAGGGAGAGGACGTCTGCTGTGGAGGGGAGAGTGAGCTCCATAGAGGATGATATGGCCCCCATGCAAAGGGATCTTTCCTACAATAATCATCTCCTTGCACAACATTCCTCGCGTTTAGAGGAATTGGAGAATAGAATGAGACGAAATAACGTGAGGCTGGTGGGTCTACCTGAAAGAGCTGAAGGGAAGAATCCTGTAGAATTTATTGAAAACTGGCTGGTGTCTGCTTTTGGCAAAGAAGCTTTCACTCCATTATTTTCGGTGGAGAGAGCTCACAGGGTGCCTTCCCGACCCCCTCAGCCGGGAGCCCCTCCGAGACCCTTCTTATTTAAACTCCTGCATTACAAAGACAGGGATGCCATACTGCGCAATGCCAGGATCAAACCCGAGGCCATGAAAGTTGATAATGCTAAAATCTCCTGCTTCCCTGATTTTTCTGCCGAGCTGCAAAAGCAACGTGCAAAGTTTCTGGATGTTAAACGTCGCCTCAGAGTATTAGATGTGAAATATGCTATGCTGTACCCCTCCAAGCTAAGAGTGGAAGCACTGGGATCTGTACATTTCTTTGATCTTCCGTCGTCAGCCGCACAATGGCTAGACAGAGAGGAACATTCAATCCGAGAAGATCGCAAGCGTCACCGTGCTCAACAAGACGGGTAATACCTAGATGAACTTATCCTGCCAATTACCTACTATTCCCCTTTACCAAGGCGGAGAAGATGCTGAGATTTTGCTCATACTAGACTTACTGGGCTATTTGTTCTTGCTGTGGAGAAGTTCAGACACTTGGTGCACTTCCACTGTTGCCCCCATGCAGGCCTGGTACAGGCCTCGCACTGCCTGTAGGCAAACAAAGTTGGCCATGTTGGCCTGTTATTTTTTGAATATATCTTTTTTTCTCTTTCTTTTAATATCCCTTTTTTCATCTGCCAATGTGTCTGTGGGTTCATCGTCCTTTACATTCTACCTGCTTTTGGGGTTGACTGTCCCACCTGTGACTGCCTATTCTATTTTGTGATGTTCCTCGGCCTGACCTCATCAACTCGGCTGGACCGTCTAGCCCTGTTATGCGCGCCTCTGCAGGTGACTGAGGACATACTACTGAATCCTCCCCCAAGGGTGTCTGGTTGTCCTGTTTTTTGCCGCTGTGTGCTTGCCATTGACTCCTATGTTTTACTTACCCATAATATGCAATGTCTAAGATAACCAGATTTGTGTCCTGGAATGTGCGGGGATTAAACAATCCTGTTAAACGCTTGGCTGTGCTCCGCACGATCAAGCGTATAGCCGCTGATATTGTCTGCCTGCAGGAGACTCATCTCCCCCCGACCTCCACGCCTCAATTTGCGATTAGGCAATTTAGCCACCAGTATCATTCCACTTTCTCAGTGTACTCGAGGGGGGTGAGCATCCTAGTTAAACAGGGCACGCAATTTACGGCTCTGGAAAAGCTAATTGACCCCGAGGGGCGCTATGTCATTATTCTATGTTGTATATGTGGCACTAAATGTCTACTTGCAGGTATTTATATTCCCCCTCCCTTTTCTTCCAGCATACTGAAAGTACTGTCAGATTTTGTTGCCCGTTTTCCGGGTGTCCCTGTGTTGGTTGTAGGGGATTTTAATAATTGTCTGGACCATACTAGGGACAGGTTGTCTGCCCAAGGGGAAGCTGGAGTACAAAGGGGAAGTGGGCCTACCCCGTTCGCTCGATTACTAATGGAAATGGGCCTAACAGATGTCTGGAGGGTCCGTAACCCGGACGCCAGAATCTATTCGTGTCAATCTGCCTCGGTAGGGGGCCTCTCTAGGATAGACCTAGGACTGGGAAATGCATTACTCCTGTCATTGTTGGAAACCTCTCAGTACCACCCTAGGCAAATTTCTGATCATGCTCCCTTATCAATTGACATCAGGTGTGGGGCTCGCAGGGGTAATACCCTCTGGAAGCTTAACCCCTTTTGGTTATCACTTATTCCGGACCCTGATCCTATCCCAGAACTCCTCCAAAATTTTTTCAGGCAAAACCTAGATACGGCGGCATTAGACATAGTCTGGGACACAGCCAAAGCCTTCCTCAGAGGGCAATTTATTAGAGTAATTTCCAAGATAAAAACCTCTACTAAGGAATGGGAAATGTCGGTCCTAGAGGAAGTACGATCCTCGGAGGCCAGGTATATTGCTGACCCCACAGACGATACGAAACGTTCGTGGCTAGCATCCCAAACCTTACTTAAAGACCTAACTATGCAACTAGCTGAAAATAAGCGTTTTTTCCTACAACAAAGTCATTTTGAGGAGGGAGAGAACACCGGGCACATGTTAGCGCTACTGGCCAAGTCACAACAGCCGTCTTCGCATATCGCATCAATAACAAATACCGAGGGGAATTCCTGCCACTCTACTAGGGAAGTTACTAGGGTATTTAGTCTTTTCTTTCAGGATGTTTATTCCTCCAAGGTTAACCCCACCCGGGATGACATACATTCGTTTCTAGACAAGTATCCTGTGCCATCCTTGTCTGCTTCAGATGTTGCCCTTCTTAATGCTCCTCTGACTGAGGATGAATTACTTGAGGCCCTGGCCCATTCGAAAAATAGTCGGGCACCCAGGGCTGATGGGTTACCCTCTGAGGTATACAAAAGATACTCAACTCAACTCCTCCCCATTCTTCTTAAAATGTATAATCATGCATTCGAAACAGGGTCTCTCCCACCTTCCATGAATGAGGCACTCATTGTGGTCCTGTTGAAGCCCGGAAAGGAACCCTCGTCTCCGGACTCTTACAGACCGATTTCACTTCTAACCTATGATGTCAAGCTGCTGGCCAGGATTTTGGCTAGTAGGTTGGCTAGCTGTATACAAAAAGTGATACACAGAGATCAGTCTGGGTTCATTCCGACGAGATCCACATCTCAGAACTTGCGCAGACTTTTCCTGAATTTACAAATCCCCCCGGACAATGTAGGTAACAGGGCAATACTATCGTTGGACGCCGCTAAGGCGTTCGACAGTGTAGAGTGGCCGTACCTTTGGGAAGTTCTAACCCGATTTGGGGTGGGTCCCTCATTTTTGAAATGGGTGCAGTTATTGTATAGCTCCCCGTCGGCGAGAATGCGTATTAATGGAGAGGTGTCGGAACCCTTCTGTCTGGCTAGGGGCACTCGGCAGGGGTGCCCTTTATCGCCCCTGTTGTTTGCCCTGGCTCTTGAGCCACTGGCCATCCACATTAGAAACAGGCAGGATATAGCGGGGTTTCAGAGAGGTCCCAGAAAAGATGTGGTTTCCCTGTATGCGGATGATACGTTGATATATCTGGGGGACACGGCAAGCTCCCTGCAAAATGTAATGGGCCTGATTGCTGACTTCGGTCGGCTTTCGGGGTTCAGTATTAACTGGAACAAGTCAGTTGTTATGCCTCTAGACCCACTGCCAGGCCCTCTGCCGGACTGTGCAAAGGACATTGCAGTAGTAGATGAATTCCGTTATTTGGGCGTACAGGTCACGCCAAGTCCGTCCCAGTACCTTGACAAAAACAATCCAACATATGTCCCTTTATTTCCTGGCTCAATCTGTGCCCAAGAGTGACTCAGGAAACAGACCCGGCTTGATCCTTTTCGGGTCAACTTGGGGATGTCCGGAACTAACCATCAGCATTGCCATCTGGCTTACCAGGTCGGTAGCTGATGGTGAAGGTGAATAATGGTATTTAGTTCTGGAACAGTCACTTACTTTGTTCTCTCAATGGCTCCCAAAACCTGTTGCTGATGCTCTTGGGAGAGATAAGGCACAACCTGAGCGCAAATCCCATTTAACCTTTCGACAATTTCAGCCTGTTTGTGCATTTCAATGTTCAAGCCACGGGACATCTCATAATACATGACGTAGTGTCGTTGCATCTCCGATTTCTCACTGGCCAACTTGTCACATTCCCATTTTAGACTGTAATATTGTGCCAGATCTACAGTACATGTCGGGGAAGGTAGTCTTACCCGGGTCTCAGCAGCAAGCGAGTTGGTTCCAGCAACGCGGGTCGGGGCACAGGTAGTCACTGTGTGGGCTTCAGCGGGGCACATTGGGGCGTACGCAGAAACAAGGGGGGCCAAATCATTCCCCAGTAGTACATCCGCTGGCAAATCCTTCATCACCCCCACATTCACATGTCCCGAACCAACCCCCCAATCCAGGTGAACCCGTGCAACGGGTAGCCGGAAGACGGTGCCTCTCACTACTCTTACGGCTACAGTGTCTCCGGTGTGCTGGCTCTCTGGGATGAGTTTCTTCTGTAGCAGTGTCATTGTGGCCCCAGTATTGCGTAGCCCATTGGCTACCTTTCCATTGACCCAGACAGTCTGCCTATGTTGCTGCCTGTTGTCCTGGTTAGCTGCTTGTATCGATCTGCCTCGTGCAGAATGCCCCAATGTTCTTCCTCCTCAACGCAGTGGGCCGCAGGCATGGGTGTGCGCGGGTTCCCCCTTTCTGGCTGTCTCCATGACTGTGACTGCCTGGGTGGATTCAATGGACAGTCTAGCTTTCTGTGTCATAGCTGTTTACACCCAAAACACCTGATGGGCTGTGAGTAGTCCTGGGAGTTGAAACTGGGCTGCTGAGGATATGTAGCCGCTGGAGGTGGTGTTGTAGGACGGTCCGACTGGGGTTTGTAGGCAATAGCTGGCGGGGGTGCCGCTGATCGATAATCCACCCGAGCTGTTGTCTTGACCACAGAGTTATCCAGTTTGCGGGCGTCTGTGTATTCGTCCGCCAGGTGAGCTGCTTCAGACAAGGAGAAAGGGTTCCTGTCCCAGGCCCACTCTCTGACTTCCCGGGACAGTTTGTCAAAGAAGTGCTCCAGCAGGAACACCTGCAGCACCTCTTCCCCGGATTCTGCTTGGCATCCATCGACCCAGTGGGATGCTGTGCGGTGTAGGCGGCATGCCCACTCAGTATATGAGTCTCCAGTCTGCTTACTCGTCTCTCGGAACCGCCTGCGGTATGCCTCTGGTGTGACGGCATACCTGGCCAAAAGTGCTTCTTTTACCAGTCCATATTTCATAATATCCTTGTCTGGGATGGCCCTGAACGCTTCACTGGCCCGGCCAGACAATTTCCCAGACAAAATGGTAACCCATTCCTCTGTGGGCACCCGGTGTAGGGCACATTGCCGTTCAAAACCAGCAAGGTACCCATCAATCTCCCCTTCAGTTTCAATGAAGTTCTTAAAAGCAGCAAAATGTATCTTTCTCCTTTCAGTTGGTGCTGCTGTGACTTCTGCTGCTGCAATCCTCAGCAGCTATAACTCGGTCTATGATCTCCGGTGGAGGGTTAGGACCATATTGTGCCAGTCTTAGTTTAAAGAATCACTAAAGGATTTTTTTTTTTTAGCTAAATAGCTTCCTTTACCTTACTGCAGTACTGGTTTCATGTTCTCATTGCTCGTTTTTGCTTTGATGTTGCTGTAAAACTGCTCTGATCTCCACACTTCCTAGTTGCCTGTTTCCTTAAAATCATCATACTGGGAGCTTTTCACTGTAGGTCTAAGCTGTCATTACTGTGTGTCTAAAACTTAACAGAACCAATCAGATTCATTTTAAAAACAAAACACTGCCCTGGATTTGTTTGTTTTTGTTCTGTGTGTCTCTTTACTTCACATAAACATGAAACCAGTTTAAAAGTGAAACTAAACTGCAGGCACATTATATGATTGATTTTAAATTATTTGTAATCATTTTTAAAAGGAATCAGTTAACTTTTATGTCTCTATATCCTGTAAACAGTAATTTCAGCAAAAAAAAATGTTTCCTTTAGTGACCCTTTAACAGCCCGATCAAAACTTGCCTCTTCGGGTGTCCTGTCTGTTACGCTGGGCCTTTCCGTTAAGTTGGGTCTTTCAGCTCCATCCATTTGGACAAGTTCTGTGATCACGTCCATCTTCTTATGGTTGCTGGCCGGTCTGCCACGGTTCTCCAGTAAGTCCTTGTAGCTGTCCTTTAAGCAATGGAATTATCCCACTGCTGTGCCACCACTGTAACGGTCACCACCGTTTACGACCTTCCATCAACCCACGACAGCTTATCCGACACACAGACAAACCAGCAGGCACGATCCATATCAATTCCCCAGAAAATGAGACTGACCGCTCTATTCTCTGCTTCAAAATGTATGAACACTTTTAATGGTTAGCTCTTAAGTTTATATACAGTTTTCAAGGCATGTTTCAGTGATCACAGGAACAATCAAACTCTCCACCCACACACTGGGGGGGGGGGGGGGGCTTCAATACACCTTCAGATGGCTAATTGCCAAACATTCCAGACATCTCGGTGCCGGTCTATAATTAACATGACCTAATCACTGCACCTGAGAGGTCACATTCCTTCATTAACAGAATTCAAACAAAACACCATCACACAATGAATTCTCCTCAATCCACATCTTTAGACAGACGGTCTGTCTCCGACAGAAAGGTATTCACACCTGAGCATCAATAGGCTTTAAACAGTGTTATCACACAATGAAAGGCCTTTCAAGAGCCAGCCTCATTTAACATGTCACTAGCCAGGGCTAATCATTGAAAAGAGTCATTATAACCTATGGATTGGTAACCGATAGGACAAAACCGATCGTTAATAGGCACAACCATCGGTTAAAAATCCATGCATGCTCAGAGTCAAGTCGACGCATGCTTGGAAGCATTGAACTTCGTTTTTTTCAGCACGTCGTTGTGTTTTACGTCACCGCGTTCTGACACGATCGGTTATTTAACCTATGGTGCGTAGGCATGACGGACCATCAGTCAGCTTCATCGGTTAACCTAGGACAATGGTCCTTCAGACCGCTGTCCTTTGGTTAACCTATCGTGTGTACGAGGCTTAAGACCTCTATTGCAGAAGAGACTTTGTCTAGCCTTACATGGATCAACTTGCTGTACCAGTTATAGATGCTTTTAGGGCTTGTGCTGCTGTAAAGATATTCCCAATACACGCTGTATTAAAACGTCTTTCTACAAGGACTGAGAACAACCCATGCTCTTTTGGCTTCCTCCTGTCAATATCATGCAGATTTTTCACTTTGCTAAGGAATTTACTGCTAAATGGTCCCCATGTTCTTACCTTTAGGGATTTCACAGACAGATAGCTCTCTATTGAAGTTTCAGATTGACTTAACAAGAGTTGCTGTCTGTACCCTGTTGGTGGTGACCTTGATTTGTAAAACATGCCACAATGCATTATATCCCTTAAAGTAGATGCTTCCAACGCTAGGCCAAACCTTTGTTTCTTGGATTTTTTTTTTTTACATATATCTTGAGCCCTAATTCGGTGGCCTTTTACAGGCATCTGAGTTTGTTTCTTGAATGGGGATGATGTTTGTTCTAATGTGTAGAGTGCTTTGACTGTGTTTATAGGTTATAGTGGATACATTTAAAGCGGAGGTTCACCCATACATAACTATTTTTCCCCTTAGATGGATGCTCGTTTTGTCTAGGGGAATCGGCTAGTTGTTTTAAAATATGAGCCGTACTTACCGTTTACGAGATGCATCTTCTCCGCCGCTTCCGGGTATGGGCTGCGGGACTGGGCGTTCCTATTTTGATTGACAGTCTTCCGAGAGGCTTCTGACGGTCGCATCCATCGTGTCACGATTTTCCGAAAGAAGCCGAACGTCAGTGCGCAGGCGCAGTATAGAGCCGCACCGACGTTCGGCTTCTTTCAGCTACTAGTGATGCGATGGATGCGACCGTCGGAAGCCTCTCGGAAGACTGTCAATCAAGAAGGAACGCCTGCTCCCGAAGACCCATACCCGGAAGCGACGGAGAAGATGCATCTCGAAAACGGTAAGTACGGCTCATATTTTAAAACAACTAGCCAATTCCCCTAGACAAAACGAGCAGGAATCTAAGGGGAAAAGAGAAAAAAAACTTAATTGGGTGAACTCCCGCTTTAAAGAACTCTTTTTTCACTTACCATTTGATATTTCCTCAGTCATGGCATTTCCAGTCCCGCTAGTGCCTGCACTATGTCCCTTTTTTAAAACTAAGGATCTTTACATGGGGTAGAAGTATCCCAATCTATATATAGTATCTATCAATCTATAGCAGTAGTTAGTTGTAGATGATCAGAGTCTAACTCCCAATGACACCACAAATCTCAAAGCTAGAGGACTTGCTCTTGAAGGTATATCCCTGTTTCCCAGTGGGTTCTTATTTGTTCCTTCTATTAGGTCCTCTGCAAACCACTTTCTCTTTGTTTGGCATCTTGTTTAAAACCCAAACTGCATTGTTTTTACCTTTAAAAATTCTTCTTTAGCTTTTCTCAGCATTCATAAAGTCACCGGTCTGTGGGTGTGGCTTAGTACAGAAGATTTGGGAGACAGAGAAATGATGTCACAAGATGCCCTCAAGCTATACCTGTCCTCCCCAAAAGAGACATGTGCCACTTCAGGAGACTGCACAACACGGCTAACCAGTGTCTGCATCACTATTGACATGTCAGTTAAATCCAGGGCAACACACAGGTACCAGTAGCTGTGTCAGCTCTGCTTTCTGTACTGTACTTATAGCACACACACAGCATTATTGGGAGACTCATGCATGTGTCTCCACTACACATTGGGTAGCTCACTCATTGGCTATTTATTTCCCCTCAGTTTGACTGCTTTCTGATGTCCCATCTTTCTAAAGTAATCCACAATTCCCATGTCCCTCAATGGATGCTAAAAGTTTTTTTTTCTTGAAGTACACTAGTCTTGCCCTCTATGTCATTGACCTGCTTGATGTTATGGCATAATGGTTGGAGGTGAGGTTATACAGGGAATTCTATTTTCTTGCCTCCACTGGAGTAACACACCCCACACTACTCTCTGCTGTTTCCTAATAGAAGGTCATGTAAGGACACAGAATTTAGAATTAAAGAGTAACTCCACTTTTGTTGAGAAAAACAACATTCCCCTCTGAGTGATCTATGTACATTACAAGGATTTTGACAAACTTTATTGCAGATTCCTACCTTTTGTTATTCTGAGGAAATCCCTGTGTATTTGTCTGTGTCCATGGGCACATGTGAGTCTAATGGAAGTGATTTTATAATTATCAATCAGCTGCTGCACCTGCAAAGCTCTAATGAGGAATATTGCTGGACATGCATCCCTTTAGATCTGATTTCCTATTGGGAGAATCTTACCAAAAATGATATTTTTGTTGCGGGGGATGTCTAATATCTGGCTTGTATCTTAGTGCAGACTTCTGGGAAAATAAATTCTAGGAAGATGCAATTACTGATGTATTCATTTTATTTTTAAAGACTACTAGATACACATTATTTATGTTTACATCTAGCTTTAAATCAAGCTAAATGCATTTGTACTTTTGTCATGGCTTGAGATTCGAAAGACAAAATAGAGAAAACTGAGGGCTATTCTTGTTCATTTAGAGACTTCCCAGGTAAAATGTAATGATAAATCTCCCATTTTCTCATGGAATAGTTTGTCAAATGTTTCACTCTCTGCCACAGTCATTACGTTTTTCCAGTCTCCAACTTGGCCTGAAGAGAAAGTAACACAAATCCATCTTACATTATTTAGCTCATTTACTGTACATTATAAAGTAATTCAGAATTATAATGCCTTTAAGTGAGTCAAAGAAAATGTCAATAGATTAGTTGTTATCAAGTGATGCCCACAGATGACAGACATTATAGACATAGACGTTATCTGGGTCTATCGTCAGTTTACAGTAATATTACTTGAGGCACCATACACACGACCGAGTTTCTTGGCAGAATTCAGCCAGAAACTCGATCGGAGCTGAATTCTGCCGAGAAACCCGGCCGTGTGTACACTTTCGGCCGAGGAAGCCGACGAGTTCCTCGTCGAGCCAAATAGAGAACATGTTCTCTATTTCCTTGTTGTTCAATGAGAAAAATTGGCTCGCCGAGATCCTCGGCGGCTTCACACAGAACTCGACGAGCAAAACGATGAGTTTTGCCCGTTGAGTGCCTCGGACGTGTGTACGGGGCCTGAGAGTTCTCTAAGTGATGGGTTCATTTGATGGATGATAGGGATAAATCTAAACTCTAACCTTATACATAAACAGGTACGTAGGTTGATTCATATTATAGACAGAAACAGTTTTTTTTTACTCATCTGGAAATGCCTGTTGCTATGCAGTCCCACAAAATCTGCCTTTGGAATCACCTAGGATCCTGACATCATCTCCCTCTAATGCTCCTGGGAAATGTGTGTCATCATTTCCCAGGATGCAGTGCGCTACCCAATTATCACTCCCCATGCAAGGAAGTAAGTGCTTGTGGGCTTCACAATGCCCTCAAGCAAAATGACAACGGTGTGGACATAGTTTTATAAACTATCTTTTTTGAATAACTATGTGGAGCGGCGGCGGATTGTTAAATAGTAAGTGACCGGATTTATATTATAAAAACGCATGATGAAAGGACATACATTTAAAAAATGCTAATTGTGGTTGGAACCCCGCTTTAAGATGCAAAGGCAGAGAATGGGGGTGTTCACATGTTGCGGTCACAATGCTTTGCTTCTCGCTTGCTGCAAAAATGATCAGTCATGCCTTCAGCAAGGTTTTCTTAAGTTCCTTTGTTTAATTGTTGAATATGCTAATGGTTTGTAAATACATTGTAATATTGCCATCTAGTGGCTCTTTTACATATTTAGTAATTGTGAATAATTTACTGAAGGTAGATAGAGATTGTTGCTTAAAAGCAACCATAGCTTCCCATAATTCCACTGGTCTATACCATGAGGTGTTAGAGACAGCCTCCAGTATCCACCTTTCTTCTGCAGATATGCACGTTCTCCAGAGGACTCCACCGGCCGGATTCAGATACAATGGTGTATCTATCCGGCCGGCGTAACGTATCTTAGATACGTTACGCCGCTGTAACTTTGGGCGCAAGTTCCGTATTCAGAAAGAACTTGCGCCCTAAGTTACGGCGGCGTAACGTATGTGGGCCGGCATAAGCCCGCCTAATTCAAATGGGGATTTTGGGGGCGTGTTTTATTTAAATTTGACTTGACCCAGCGTCTTTTACGTTTTTTTTTAACGGCACATGCGCCGTTCGTGAAAAAATCCCAGTGCTCGAAAATCTGCCGCAAAACGTCATTGCTTTCGACGTGAACGTAAATTACGTCCAGCCCTATTCGCGAACGACTTACGCAAATGACGTAAAATTTTCAAAACTCAACGCGGGAACGACGGCCATACTTAACATTAGCTACGCCTCATAAAGCCTAACGTAAACAACGTAAAAAAATGCGCCGGCCGGACGTATGTTTCTGAATCGCCGTAACTACCTAATTTGCATAGTCCTTGTAAAACTATACAGAAGCGCCACCTAGCGGCCAGCGTGATTATGCAGCCTAAGATACGACGGTGTAAGACACTTACACCAGTCGGATCTTAGAGATATCTATGCATAACTGATTCTCTGAATCAGGCGCATAGATACGACCGGCCGGACTCAGAGATACGACGGCGTATCAGGAGAGGTCAATGAGCAGCGACTTGGTCGCTATCGCCCACGCAAAAGCAGAAGCTGCAAAAGTAAAGGCTGCCTTGCTGAAAAAGAGATGCAAATGAAATTAGAGAAGCTACGCATAGAAGCTGAGTTAGAGAAATTGGCTGCAGAGAATGAAGCAGCAGCTGCAGTCGTTGAGGCAGACATCTTAGAGGAACTTGCCATCCCCACCTGTGAGAGACTCAGCAACATACTTGAAATTAAACCTGATTAGCATAACAATTCACAGCGTACTTCAGACTATGTGCTGCAACATGCCAAGACCGATGACTGCCTGCATTCAGCTCCAAGAGTCAACTCCTGCCGTCCATACACCCTACATTAAACAAGAAATGAATCCCATACTCAGTCAACCTTCAGCGCAACTTGCATCCAAGCTATCAAACCCATATGATGCAGTCACCCACTTCAGAAAGGAAGGGTCGTTGGGTAGAAATCCATTTTTTTTTTTGGCACAGGGTTCCCCTTAAAATCCATACCAGACCTGAAGGGTCTGGTAATGGAATTTGGGGGGGCCCCCAAGCATTTTTTTTGGTTCGGGGTTCCCCTTAATATTCATACCATACCCAAAGGGCCTGGTAATGGATGGGGGGGGGGGGGCATGTTGTTTTTTTCAATTACTTTTATCTGTATTGCTGGGACCCGACAATTCATTATAGCCGCAAAAAGTTTTAAATTACTTTTTTTCCTTTAGAAATTTCATTTTGTGCAGGGACTGTTATAAACATGGGAAACATGCACTACTTTACAGGCATACTATAGACACCCCCCAGGTACGAAATTTAAAGGAACATTTTTATTGTTTCACTTTAAGCATCATTAAAATTATTGCTCACGAAAAAAACTGCAATGTTTAAAACTTTTTTTGCATTGATACATGTCCCCTGGGGCCCGGGTCCCCAAACACTTTTTTATGACAATAACTTAAAATTAGCACTTTTGATTTTTCATGTTCGTGTACCATAGACTTTAACGGTGTTCGCATGTTCAAACAAATTGTTAGCCTGTTCGCATGTTCTGCTGCGAACTGAACCGGGGAGTGTTCATCCCTATTGAAAATACACTTTCAAGTGCAGTCGCTGTAGATCTAAGGGGGACATGCAAGGAAAATAAAAAACAGCATTTTAGCTTTCACATGATTAGATGATAAAATCAGCAGAGCTTCCCCTCAGATCTACAGTGACTGCACTTACAAGTGCACTTTAAGTGCACTTACAAGTGTACTTGCAGTGCACTTGTAGTGCAAAGTGGATTTGCCTTTCGTAAAAAAGAAAAAACAATGTTTTAAGAGGAATATTGAGCTGTGAATTCCTGCCATGCACTCCCAATGACCAGGCCTTTATGCATCGCTATTATATGCCCCATGTTGGGGAGTTCAGATCATTAAGGGTTATGGACCACACCTTACCGAGGTGCCTTCATAGGCAATGCAACAAAAAAACGTTTTTTACCTAAAACACACACACATACATACACACACACACACACACACACACACACATATATATATATATATATATATATATATATACACACAGTCATGCTCGAAATTGTTGGCGCCCCAGGAATTTTTCCAGAAAATCAAGTATTTCTCACAGAAAAGTATTGCAGTAACACATGTTTTGCTATACACATGTTTATTCCCTTTGTGTGTATTGGAACAAAACAAAAAAGGGAGGAAAAAAAGCTAATTGGACATAATGTCACACAAAACTCCAAAAATGGGCTGGTCAAAATTCTTGGCACCCTTAACCTAATATTTGGTTGCACACCCTTTGGAAAAAATAACTGAAATCAGTCGCTTCCTATAACCATCAATACGCTTCTTACACCTCTCACCTGGAATTTTGGACCACTCTTCCTTTGCAAACTGCTCCAGGTCTCTCTTATTGGAAGGGAGCCTTTTCCCAACAGTAATTTTAAGATCTCTCCACAGGTGTTCAATGGGATTTAGATCTGAACTCATTGCTGGCCACTTTAGAACTCTCCAGCGATTTGTTGCCATCCATTTCTGGGTGCTTTTTGACCTATGTTTGGGGCCATTGTCCTGCTGGAATACCCAAGATCTCGGACACAAACCCAGCTTTCTGACACTGGGCTCTACAGTGCGACCCAAAATCCTTTGGTAATCCTCAGATTTCATGATCCCTTGCACACATTCAAGGCACCCAGTGCCAGAGGCATCAAAACAACCCCAAAACATCATTGAACCTCCACCATATTTTACTGTAGGTACTGTGTTCTTTTTTTTTTTTTTAACCTTTCGGTAAACAGTAGAATGATGTGCTTTACCAAAAAGCTCAATCTTGCTCTCTTCTGTCCACAAGACGTTTTCCCAGAAGGAGTTTGGCTTACTCAAGTACATTTTGGCAAACTGTAGTCTTACTTTTTTGTGTCAGCAGTGGGGTCCTCCTGGGTCTCCTGCCATAGTGTTTTATTTCATTTAAATGTCGACGGATAGTTGGCGCTGACACTGATGCTCCCTGAGCCTGCAGGACAGCTTGAATTTCTTTGGAACTTGTTTGGGGCTGCTTATCCACCATCCAGACTATCATGCGTTGCAACATTTCATCAATTTTTCTCTTCCGTCCACCCCCAGAGAGATTAGCTACAGTGCCATGGGTTGCAAACTTCTTGATAATGTTGCACACTGTGGACAAAGGCAAATCTAGATCTCTGGTGATGGACTTGTAACCTTGAGATTGTTGATATTTTTCCACAATTTTGGTTCTCTAGTCCTCAGACAGTTCTCTTCTCCTCTTTCTGTTGTCCATGCTTAGTGTGGCACACACAGACACACAATGCAAAGACTAAGTGAACATCTCTCCTTTTTATCTGCTTTCGGGTGTGATTTTTATATTACCCACACCTGTTACTTGCCCCAGGTGAGTTTAAAGGAGCATCACATGCTTGAAACAATCTTATTTATCCACAATTTTGAAAGGGTGCCAAGAATTTTGACCAGACCATTTTTGGAGTTTTGTGTGACATTATGTCCAATTTGCCTTTTCCCTCCCTTTTTTGTTCAAATACACACAAAGGGAATTAACATGTGTTACTGCAATACTTTTCTGTGAGAAATACTTGATTTCTGGAAAAATTCCTGGGGTGTCAACAATTTCGAGCATGACTATATATATATATATATATATATATATATATATATATATATATATATATACACATACATATATATATATATATATATATATATATATATATATATATATACATACATATATATATATACACACACACATACATACATACATATACACTGTTTTAAAGTTTTAGGTTAAAAACAGATTTTTGTTGCATGCACTTGTGGCATTGCCTATCAAGGCACCTCGGTAAGGTGTAGTCCATAACCCTTAATCATCTGGACTCCCCAACATGGGGCATATAATAGTGATGCATAGATAGCGATGCATATATATATATATATATATATATATATATATATATATATATATATATATATAAATATACATACATACATACACACAGTATCTCACAAAAGTGAGTACACTTCCTCACATTTTTGTAAATATATTTCTATATCTTTTCATTTGACAACGCTGAAGAAATTAAACTTTGCTACAATGTAAAGGCTACAGCTTGTATAACAGTGTAAATTTGCTGTCTCCTCAAAATAACTCAACACAGCCATTAATGCATAAACCGCTGGCAACAAAAGTGAGTACACCCCTAAGTGAAAATGTCCAAATTGGGACAAGATAACCATTTTCCCTCTGCGGTGTAATGTGACTTAATAGTGTTACAAGGTCTCAGGTGTGAATGGGCAGCAGGTGTGTTATATTTGGTGTTATCATACTCACTCTCTCATACTGGTCACTGGAAGTTCAACATGGCACCTCATGGCAAAGAACTCTCTGAGGATCTGAAAAAAATAATTGTTGCTCTACATAAAGATGGCCTAGGCTATAAGAAGATTGCCAAGACCCTGAAACTGAGCTGCAGCACGGTGGCCAAGACCATACAGCGATTTAACAGGACAGGCTCCACTCAGAACAGGCCTCGCCATGGTCTACCAAAGGAGTGCAAGTGCTCAGCATCACATCCAGGGTTTGTCTTTGGGAAAAAGATTTATAAGTGTTGCCAGCATTGCTGCAGAGGTTGAAGGGGTGGGGAGTCAGCCTGTCAGTGCTCAGACCATATGCAGAAACACTGCATCAAATTGGTCTGCATGGCTTTCGTCACAGAAGGAAGCCTCTTCTAAAGATGATGCACAAGAAAGCCCGCAAACAGTACAAAGACAAGTGTGTCTTGCCTACAGTCAAGCATGGTGGTGGGAGTGTCATGGTCTGGGGCTGCATGAGTGCTGCTGACATTGGGGAGGTACAGTTCATTGAGGGAACCCTGAATGCCACCATGTACTGTGACATACAGAAGCAGAGCATGACCCCCTCCCTTCAGAGACTGGGGCAGTATTCCAACATAAGGACCCCAAACACACCTCCAAGGTGACCACTGCCTTGCTAAAGAAGCTGAGGGTAAAGGTGATGGACAAGCATGTCTCCAGACCTAAACCCTATTGAGCATCTGTGGGGCATCCTCAAACTGAAGGTGGAGGAGGTCAAGGTCTCTAACATACACCAGCTCCATGATGTCGTCATGGAGGAATGGAAGAGGACTCCAGTGGTAACCTGTGAAGCTCTGGTGAACTCCATGCCCAAAAGGGTTAAGGCAGTGCTGGAAAACAATGGTGGCCACACAAAATATTGACACTTTGGGCCCAATTTGGACATTTTCACTTAGGGGGTGTACTCACTTTTGTTGTTAGCTGTTTAGAGATAAATGGCTGTGTGTTGAGTTATTTTTTGGGGACAGCAATTTTACACTGTTATACAAACTGTACACCCACTACTTTACATTGTAACAGTGTAATTTCTTCAGTGTTGTCACATGAAAAGATATAATAAAACATTTACAAAAATGTGAGGGGTGTACTCATTTTTGTGAGATACTGGGGCAGATTCATAAAGCACTTACACCGTTTTTTTGGTAGATGCACGGCGTAAGTGCAGATTTGCGCCGGCGGATCGCTGCGCCTTACCCAGAGAACCATATTACGCCTCCAAATAGACTTCATCGCCTCGGTGTAACCTTTCCACGCCGGCGCGGCGTTGGTGCAGATTTACGCTGGTCCGATCTGGCTTGGCCATGTTTTTTTGGTTTTAAATATGCAAATTAGGTTTTTGGGCCAATTCATAAACTTAAGCTTGTCCGGCGCAGGCTACTCCCGGTGAGCGTAAGAGAAAATTCCGGCGCCAAGTTACCCCTCATAAAAGCAGGGGTAGCTTTGCACCAGACTTGCACAGGTCAGCTGGAGAGCAGCTAAAGCAGCAGCGTTACACACAACCTGAGCAACAACACTTGCTGGACAACACATCTGTGTGCCAACATGCCAGGGGCAGCCGTGGTCCTTGCACTATTGCGTCGACGGGCACGTAGGAGGGCACGGGAGAGAGTATTCCGCACGCGCATTGACGTCTTTGACATGGGGGAATTGGAGGTGTTTCGCATCTACAGATTCAGCCGTGAAGTCATCCTGGAAATAACCAGAACCCTGCAGGATGACATCACCAGCAAGACACACCGCGTACATGCAGTGCAGCCACTGGTGAAGGTCATGGCAACACTGCATTTCCTGGCCACTGGATCTTTTCAAAGAACAAGTGGATTGTCGGCTGGGATGTCACAATCCACCATGAGCAGATGTGTGCACCAGGTTATCCCTGCAATCCTGAGACGCATGGCCAACCAAATCATAAAACCCACCCAGGAGGTCCAGCGGCTGAAGACAATGACAGATTTCTACCAAATTGACAGATTCCCACGCACTGTGGGGGCCATTGATTGCACCCATGTGGCACTACAGCCCCCCCGTGACATCGAGCACATATACTGCAATCGCAAGCATTGGCATTCCATCAATGTACAGGTGATTGCCGATGCCCAATGCCTCATATGGCACGTCCGTGCCAAACACCCAGGATCCAGCCATGACAGCTTCATCTACCGGCAAAGCAACATCCCTACAGAATTTGAACAGAATGTGTACGGGAACAGCTGGCTGGTTGGTGAGTGACATGGGTGTCAGGTATGACTGTCCCCCCCCATGATGCAGACATCACGAGGGGCACATGCATGACTAACATCCTCCTGTCTTTTCCCTTCCAGGTGACGCGGCATATGCACTGGGACCCCATATGATGACCCCATTCCGGAACCCCCAGACCCCAGGAGAGAGAAGATACAATGAAGCACACGCACGTACCCGTGGAGTGGTGGAACGCACATTTGGCCTCCTAAAGTCCCGTTTCCGATGCCTGGATAAGTCTGGGGGTACCCTGTTGTATTCCCCAGACTTTGTGTGCCAGATCATCGGGGCATGTTGCATGCTGCACAACCTCGCAGTGAGAAGGGGCCTGGAGATTGACATACGTGATGACCTGAGCCCCCAACCACATAATCCCCCCTGCCAGAGGCTATCCCGTCTGCTGATGGAAGAGCCGTCAGGACACGCCTCGTGGAACGCTTCTTTTCTCGTTAAACACACACATTAATCATGGCACTATGAGAATGCACGCATGCATACCACTGTGGTCCCTAGCACACACACCCCACATCCACAATGAATTGGATTAGACCGAAGTACCCCCATGGTACTAGGGAGCAGCAACGCCGCGCCAAGGCTCCAATTATGTTGCTGTCCATTCATACACCTTTCACACGGGTCGTGGGGATCACTTCTCCCCAACGACTGAGGGTGACAAACCTTAAAGGCAGGATTGTCGCCCCCCCACATTCACACACCATTCACACTGAAAGCTGCACTACTCCCCGTGTGCAGGGAAATAAATTAAATTGACTCATAACCTGAGTATCAAAAAAATAAATAAGACTCATAACCTGAGTGCACAAAAAATAAACCAAAAAAATCAACGTCCCTTGCGTGGGCTCTTTCTTGTCCCTAAGGTTTTGGGCCGCTGTTGCCTGGTGCGAGCCGGGGCTGGGGGGGCTGGGGGGGCTGGTGGAGCTGGGGGGGCTGGTGGTGGAACCTCCCCCAGTCTCTCCATAGCTGCCTGCTTGCCCTTCATTGCCACGGCTAGCCGGTGGAGGTAGCTATTCGTGGCAGCCTGCATCCGCAGCCGGCGGGTGATATTGCTGCGCTGCTGGCGCCTTGTCAGCCTCCCCTCCTCTCTGACAGCACCTGCCAGGCTCCGGACCTCAGTAACCAGCTCGGATGTGGTGTCCTGCAGGTCACCCATACAGGACAAAAGGGCTGCCCCGTTACCCACAACATCCTGCAGGCTCTCGTTTAGGAGCCGACTGTCCCCAGCCTGCTGCATAACGGCCTCCTTCAATGCCACAGTGCAGGCAGCATGGCTCTCGGCAGAGGATGCCAGGCTACCTGCGACCCGGGTCAGATCCCCCGCAAGAGTCCCAATGTGGCGGGTCTGCCTGCTTTGGTCCCTTGCAAGACTTAACTCCAGCTCTGCAGGGACTCCCCTTGTTTTTTTTAATGCCTTCCTCTGGGCAGGAGCGGATTGAGGCCGGGTGGAAGGGCTGGCCCTGAAGGGGCTGGGGTCCTGTGAGGGGCTTGCCCTTGAGGGGCTGGGGTCCTGTGAGGGGCTGGCCCTGGAGGGGCTGGGGTCCTGTGAGGGGCTGGCCCTGGAGGGGCTGGGGTCCTGTGAGGGGCTGGCCCTGGAGGGGCTGGGGTCCCGTGAGGGGGAATCCCTGATAGGGATAGCAAGCCCTGAGGGGCTAAGTCTAATGAGGGGAGAGGTTTGGGAGGGGCCAGCAATGGGGGTCTCCACCAATAAATAAACAGTCTCCTCCTCTAACATGACCTTCTCCTCCTCCACTTCCTCCATCACATATGTAGGGGCAGTCTCCACCCTGGATGTGGTGGGTCGGTCTGCAGCCGATGATGGCCCAGCTCCATCCTGCACATCTGTGGAGGACACAAAACATTCAGATGTTGGTGGTCCCACACACTTGACACTTGTCCCCCCCCCCCCACACACATGCAACACACCCGAAAGAAGATAAAACACACTTACCTATCCTCAAGGGCTGATCCCCAGAATCAAAGCCCTCCAGGCCCTCCACCAGCTCCCTAGCCAGGAACCTGGCCACAACAAGGTCCTCCGCTGTCAGGATGATCTTTTTGGCTGGTCCTCCTCCAGTTCCACTGGCATGTTTTTTTTTGGACATCAATTTCTCTTTCACTAATCGACGCAAGTCATTAATTTTCTTGCGGATATGCTTGGGCTCCCTGTCTGCCACCCCCAAAGCATTCACCTGTGTTGTGATCTCCGCAAAAATTCTCACTTTATCAGCCTTGCCAGTGTAGGCACTCTGTGGCCCATAGAGGCGGTCCCCATGTTGGGAGAGGCCCTCAATAATCACAGCCCTCTCCTCAGGGCTGAAGTTGGTCATTCGCCCACCTGATTCCTCATCAGCCATAACTGACCAACACACTGCAAACTACCTAGCTTACAAAAAAAAAGCTTCAGTACATTTGCACCTGTAGGGCGGAAGTCTGGGCTGATTTATGGACTGGGCGTTGGTAGTGGGCCGGCGGAGCTCAGGGCTCACGCCGGGGTGCAGTTCTGAGCATGTGCAGATTGGGGCATTTACCCCTGGATGTCACTGAGCATGTGCGGTCTAAAATGCGCCCCGGCGTGACCCCTGCGCCACGGTTGGCACTTCATTAGCATACGGTGACTCCCATTTGGCTTTACCCCGCCTTACGCCGTCTAACATCCGCCCCGCTGGGGCATCGTAGACAAAAAAAGGTTATTGAATCACCTAACTGCCGCTCCGCGCTGGACCGGTGTAGTCTAAAAATGATGCACCACGCCGGTGCAAATCTGCACCATTGTATCTGAATCTGCCCCACTGTGTATATGTATGTGTGTGTGTATATATATATATATATATATATATATATATATATATATATAGCAAATAACTAAACAGCAGACAATATGATAAATATTGAAGCACACTAAATGTAAGAACTAACCATATACCATATAACTGAAATATTTTACCTTTACGCATAAATGACCCACACTTTTTGTCTATAATATTCTCAGGCATAGTTTCTTTATTTGCGAGAGGATCCTTTTTCATCTCTTCGAACGATGCTTTTTTTACCACAATATCCATTGACTCATCATCTAATTTTATTCCTAAAAATTCGGAGATTTGCTTGACAACAGACCGAAGGTCCTACACACAAGAAAAATTGATTTTAGTAAAAAAAGAAATAAAAATTACAGTTAATATTATCTGAATAAATTGTTTTGGCAGCTTTGTAAAATACTTTGCAAAGATAGTTGTTATCTCTTCAAAAGATGCGCTTTTAATATATCATACTACTATATACTGTAGAAACATTCATTTTGAGGCAGGAAACATTCTGGTTATAATAAGGGGGCAACCATTATTATTTTCCATCACTTCCAGTGCAGTACCACAAGCTCCTGTCTCCTCCTCTTCAGCAAATGCCACCATAGCAAGCTGCTTGGGGGCACTCATGTAGGCTCGATCTATAAACACAGACAGTGAGGCTCAGCCGCGCCTCCTGCTCACTCATCACAGGATTTGACTGAAAGCCAATTGTTCTTACTGCTGCTCCCAAACGCAGTATTGGATCAAGATTGAGCTTAAGTAAGTATTTAAAGGGGCTAGGGGGGATCCTGATCACAGAAGTTTTTTTACCTTAAAGGGTCACTAAAGGAAAAATTATTTTTTGCTGAAATGACTGTTTACAGGGTATAGCGACATAATAGTTAACTGATTCCTTTTAAAAACAATTAAAAATAGATAAAAAACAATCATATAATGTACCTACAGTTTAGTTTAGTTTTTGCTGTTGTTTCCTGGTTCTCTGATGTACAGAGACAAAGAGCCAATAGAGGGCAGCGATGCTTTGTCTAAAACCCCTCAGCACCAATCCAGTTTAGTTTTACAAACAGTAATCACACCTCCTTGATTAGTCACCACAGTGAGAAATCTCCCAGTACTGTGGTTATCAGGAAACAGACAACCAGGAAGTGTCCAGAACAGAGAGGAATTACAGCCACATCAAAGCAAAAATGAACAATAAGGACATGAAACCAGGACTGCAGTAAGGTAAAGGAAGCTATTTAGCTAAAAAAAATCCTTTAGTGACCCTTTAAGCAAGATAATGCATTAAATAAAAGAAACCTTAAGCTTTAGAAGCACTTTAATACTGCACGTGGTATTACAGAATAGTATGATTTTCAGTGACAGTATTAGTGGCAGCATAACCTGGCAGTGAATATGTGTCTGTGCAATTCATATTGTTTTACTTTGACAGTTAGGCCTTGTACTCACGGCAGGACATGTCCGATGAAAACGGTCTGCAGACCGTTTCCATCGGACATGTCTGGCCGGGGACTGCCCGGGGACTTCTGTTCGATGGCTATACACACCATCGAACAGAAGCCCGCGCGTAAACATTACGCGGGGCGTGTCCGCGGTGTCGCCGCGTCGATGACGCGGTGTCGCCGCGACAATGACGCGGCGACGTGGGCGGGCCGCCTTAAATATGCTTCCACGCATGCGTCTAAGTCATTCGACGCATGCGAGGGATGCGGGCGGCAGGACATGTACGGTAGGTCTGTACAGACGGCCGTACATGTCCGGGCGGACAGGTTTCCAGCGGACTGTTTTAAAACAAGTCCGGGAAACAGTTGTCCGCTGGAAACCTGTCCGATCCGTCCCAAAATGGTCCGCTCGGGCCAACACACGGCCAAACATGTCTGCTGAAACTGGTCTGCGGACCAGTTTCAGCAGACATGTTTGGTCGTGAGTACGGGGCCTTAGATTTACTTCCGGACAGCAGCAGCATCACAATCCTCTTTTTATTTGAATAATATAAGTTAAAAAGTATTTTTCCATGAAGTGTTAGCAGTGACATCATGTTTTGATCAAGCTGTACTAGTTTTACTCTGACCTGCACAGTAAAAGCCACCACGGGGAAACCGCCGGAAACCCCCGTTGCATCAGAGGGGGGCAGGGTCACCCATTCACGTCACGGGTGGCCCTGTCCTTTGTTTATAAAACACCTGTCAGACGGGTCGCGCGTCATTCGGCCAGGAGCCTTCTATGGATGCGGTATCGTTTGTAGTGGCGGGTTGGACTTGTAGAAGAATTACGGCGCTGGATTTGAATTTTTTTTTATTAAAAGACTTGTCCCAACTTTGTGTGTGTGTTTTTTTTCTCACTTTTTTGGGTGAAATGGTAGGGGTACAATGTTACCAATACACACGGGGGGGGGGGGCGGTATATGGTATTTGTTAAAGGGGGCATTTAGATTCTGATAAGCCCCCCGCCTGCAGACCCCCACAACCACTGGGCAAGGGTTGTGGGGATGATGCCCTTGTCCCCATCAACATGGGGACATCCCATGTTGAGGGCATGTGGCCTGGTACGGCACTCTTGTCCCCCCTCTTTTCCTGTGGCCTGCCAGGTTGCGTGCTCGGATAAGGGTCTGGTATGTATTTTTGGGGGGAACCCCATGCCATTTTTTCTATTCTGGCACGGGGTTCTCCTTAAAATCCATACCAGGTCTGAAGGATCTGGTATGGATTTTTGGGGGGAACCCCACTCCATGCCATGGATTTGTGGGGGGAATGCCACGCCATTTTTCTTTTTAAATTTGGTGCAGGGTTCCCCTTAATATCCATACCAGACCTGAAGGGCCTGGTAATGGATTTTGGGGGGACCCCCACGCATTTTATTTTGGTTCCGGGTTCCTCTTAATATTCATACCAGACCCAAAGGGCCTGGTAATGGACTGGGGGGGGGGGGGCCCATTTTGTTTTTTTTCAATTACTTTTATCTGTATTGCCGGGACCCGAAAATTCATTATAGTAGTTTTAAATTTCTTTTTTTCCTTTAGAAATGTCATTTTGTGCAAGGACTGTTATAAACACGGGAAAAATGCGCTAAATTTACCGGCATACTACAGACACCCCCCAGGTATGAAATTTAAAGGAATATTTCAGTTTTATTGTTTCATTGCTCCCGAAAAAATTGAAGTTTTTAAAGCTTTTTTTTGTATTAATACATGTACCCTGGGGCAAGACACAGGTCCCCAAACACTTTTTATGACAATAACTTGCATATTAGCCTTTAAAATTAGCACTTTTGATTTCTCCCATAGACATTCAGAGGGTGTTTTTCTGCGGCTTTTGAATTTGTAGCGAACATCCCAAATTGTTTGCTATTCACGAACGGGCAAACAGCCAATGTTCGGATCAAAGTCATGTTCGACCCAAACATAAAGCTCATCCATATTGGCCAATTACACCACAGTTTAACATAGTGAGGGTAAAAACAATGTAAAAACTCTTTGCACCACCATCTCCCATTCTCTGCACCCACTTATTCCCCATATTCTAATTTAACCTCTTGCCGACCGCCCACCTCAGTTTTATGGCGGGAGGTCGACTCGGCTGCGCAAAATCACGTAATATAACGGCCACTAGTGGCGCGCGCGCCCCCCTGCTCGACCCTGGTGCTGATGCGAGTGCCCGCCAGGCACGATCACCGCCAGGCACCCGCAATCGCTCGTGCCAGAGCGAGAACCGGGAGTTGTGTGTGTAAACAGGTGGAGAAATGACTGTTCGTATGTTCATACAATGTATGAACAGCGATCTGTCATTTACCCTAGTCAGTCCCACCCCCCCTTCAGTTATAACACACTTTAGGAACATAATTAACCTCTTGATCGCCCCCTAGTGTTAACCCCTTCCCTGCCAGTGACATTTTTACATTAATCAATGCATTTTTATTGCACTGATCGCTATAAAAATGCCAATGGTCCCAAAACTGTGTCAAAAGTGTCCGATGTGTCCACCATAAGGTCGCAGTACCGATAAAAATCGCAGATCGCCGGCATTACTAGTAAAAAAAAAATATTAATAAAAATGCCATAAAACTATCCCCTATTTTGTAGACGCTATAACTTATGCGCAAATCAATCAATAAACGCTTATTGCAATTTTTTTTTACGAAAAATATGTAGAATAATACGTATCGGCCTAAACTGAGGAAAAATTTTTTTTTTATATATATTTTTGGGGATATTCATTATAGCAAAAAATATAATTTTTTTTTCAAAATTGTTGCTCTATTTTTGTTAATAGCGCAAAAAATAAAAAACGCAGAGGTAATCAAATCCCACCAAAAGAAAGCTCTATTTGTGGGAAAAAAAAGGACGTTAATTTTGTTTGGGAGCCACATGCAATTGTCAGTTAAAGCGGCGCAGTGCCGAATTGCAAAAAGTGGCCCGGTCATTGACCAGCAAAATGGTCCGGGGCTGAAGTGGTTTTAAATCAAATGATTAAGAGCTTCAGCCCCCAGGTATGGTTTGAAAGAAATTAAACAGTGGTAGGAAAGTTTTACATCCACTAGAACTGTTAAGTTAAGCTTGGGCGTATAGTTGGGGGGCACATGCTTCACCTTGCGGCCATAGCAAAATCTACTCAACATGTAGCATTTAGCAGCCAGCAAGCCCATCAAACACAACACATTCAGTCAAAAAGGGAAGCGCAGCAAATACTCAGCAACCACGTACAATGTTGGCAAAAATAGGGCAGAGAGGAGGAGCCACATTGCTTCTTCATCACCTGTCAATAGCCACTGAAGCACTATCCAAACATGAATCAAGTTTCAGAGGACAGGTAGATTTAGGCGCACGTCTAAATCTACTCTTAAAGATGAATTCCACCTTTAGGGCCATGTTACAAAACATAATCAGGGAGTGTATACTGTATACCGCGCTAATGATATAAGAAGTTAAGAAACTAAATATTCCTGTGAAAAAAGAGCAGCGACACCAACATGATCATGAAAAACGAAATGGGTAAAGAAAATAGTCACGCTAATAAGGACATAAGTTTAAATCCTATGATACCCTTAAATTAATACAGTGCAATACCTATGTCAATTCAAGTGTATAAATGTGAATAAAGTGACTTATTGAAATCCAGCCACTGAAAAGTAAAACAATGACTTCAAAGGACAATGTCCATGTATAGTGATAAGTAAGTCCAAAATTAAAACAATATCAAGCTGAGAAAGATGGAAAGATGTTCTACATTTCTTTCACCACCACAGGAAAAAATGGGGTAAGCCTCTTCCTGGGACCGGGAGAAATGAACACTCTTACCGGATAAAGTGGGCCTCCTATTTGTAGGGAGGTCACCAGCACCTGCAGATATAGCCCTCTGCGGGGTCTAAGATGGGTCCGAGATTTTGATGTGACTGGACTCCTATCACTCTGCTCACTCGATGGCTGACTTCCTCGTACCGGAAGTACGGGTGTTTGTTTGGAATTTGAAATTTTATTGCCGGCAAGCATTTTTTACGATGTATATTCAACTGGAACATTTTTGATAAACAATAAAAGAGTTGCGTTTTAAAACTATAACACACTATTTGGAACATTTGTCCTTCTACATGCTCCATTTCCACCTTGGAGATCGTACCTCAAAGCACAGTGGATGGGAAGCGGTTCTTGAGCGAGGAAGGTGGCCATTAGGTGAGCGGAGTGATCGGAGTCCAGTAACATCAACATCTCGGACCCATCTCAGACCCCGCAGAGGGCTATATCTGCAGGCGCTGGTGACCTTGCTACAAGAAGGAGGTCCACTTTATCCGGTAAGAGTCTTCATTTCTCCCGGTATGTGTCCCAAAGAGAGGCTTACCCCATTTTTCCTTATGGTGGTGGTGGAAATTTAGAACATCATCCCATGTTACACAATGTATACCCCTCTGACAGCTTTCCGGGATTCTTTTCCCTGCCGCAGCTGTCAGATTTGAAATTGGTGTGACTGAGGCATCATTCATTCACAGAGATCTGTGAATAAATTAACTATAGGTCCTTTCTGGCACAGTCACAGTTCTCAATGGAATACAAGCACAAGTGCAGTTATCACTGCACTTGTCCACTGACACTTTCTGCAGCTTTTCAACTGAAAATCCATACCTCAGTTTGGGCATAGAGCTGGAGATATTGGCCCAGATTCACGTAGGAGAGCACATCTTTGTGCGGGCGTAACGTATCCTATTTACGTTACGCCTCCGCAACTTTGACAGGCAAATGCAGTATTCACAAAGCAAAGTTGCGGCGGCATAGCATAAATAGGCCGGCGTAAACCCGCCTAATTCAAATGTGGAATATGTGGGCGTGTGTTATGTAAATGTATTGTGACCCACGTAAATGACGCTTTTTACGAACGGCGCATGCGCCGTCCATGAAAGTATCCAGTGCACATGTTCCAAATTAACCCGCAAAAAGCCAATGCTTTCGACGTGAACGTAAATGACGCCCAGCCCTATTCGCGAACGACTTACGCAAACGACGTAAAACGTAAAAAATTTGACGCTGTTCCGATGTCCATACCTAACATTGGTACGCATCATCTACGCCTCATAGAGCAGGGGTAACTTTACGCTGGAAAAAGCCTTACGTAAACGGCATATCTGTACTGCGGCGGCCGGGCGTACGTTCGTGAATAGGCGTATCTAGCTGATTTACATATTTCTAGGCGTAAATCAGCGTACACGCCCCTAGCGGCCAGCGTAAATATGCAGTTAAGATACGACGGCGTAGGAGACTTACGCTGGTCGTATCTTATACAAATTCTGGCGTATCTGATTTTTTGAATCAGGCGCCAAGATACGACGCCTCAGACTCAGAGATACGACGGCGTATCTGGAGATACGCCGTCGTATCTGGAGATACGCCGTCGTATCTCCTACGTGAATCTGGGCCATTGTCTACAGAAGCCTGGAATTGCACCTGGAATTGCAGTGGTTCTCAACCTTAGTCCTCAATTAACCCCAGACAGGCCATGTTTTTGGAATTTATCTTAGATAAAATAGCTATCCAAAATACCAAGTCATTGACTCTTATTTATTTTCCGTTATTATACTACGGCAGGTTGACACGGCTGCACAAATCGCCATGGCCGTTTTAGGAGCTATAGGGGGCGCATGTGAGCCCACGGTGCGATGCCAGAGCCAATGCGCTTGGTTGCCGGCCACAATGTCTGCCGGCGTCCTGCAATTTCTCCTCAGAGAGCCAGAACGGTGATCTGTCAATGTAAACAGACAGATCCCCGTTCTGTCAGGGAAGTAGAGAGAGATCTGCTGTTCCTAGTGATCAGGAACAATCTCTCTCTACTCCCAGTCAGTTAACCCCCCCCCCCCACAATTAGAAACACCTCCCTAGGGAACACATAATCCCTTGATCGCCCTCTATTGTTAACCTCTTCCCTGCCAGTGACATTTATACAGTAATCAGTGGCTATTTTTTAGCTCTAAACGATGTATAAATGTTAATGGTCCCAAAAAAGTGCCAAAAGTTTCCGAGCTGTCTGCCACAATGTTGCAGTCCCACTAAAAATCACTGCCATTACTAGTAAAAAAATTATAATTATAAAAAAAATGCCATAAATATATCCCCTATTTTGTAGACACTAGGGGCCAGATTCATAAAAGAGATACAACGGCGTATCTCCTGATACGCTGTCGTATCTCTGAGATACGAAGGTCGTATCTATGCGCCTGATTCATCCATTGCGGTCGGCGTAGAATATGCAAATGACTAGTTACACCGATTCACGAACGTACGCTTTGCCCGTCGCAGTAAATGTACGCCGTTTCCGTAGAGATACGCGGCGTAAAGATAAAGCTGCCCTCTAGGTGGTCTAGCCAATGTTAAGTATGGCCGTCGTTCCCGCGTCGAAATTTGAAATTTAACGTCGTTTGCGTAAGTCGTCCGTGAATGGCGCTGGACGCCATTTACGTTAACGTCTAAACCAATGACGTCCTTGCGACGTCATTTAGCGCAATGCACGTTGGGAAATTTTAGGGACGGAGCATGCGCAGTATGTTCGGCGCGGGAACGCGCCTAATTGAAATGGTCCCCGCCCCATTTGAATTAGGCGGGCTTGTCCCGGGCGGATTTACGCTACGCCGCCGCAACTTTACAGGCAAGTGCTTTGTGAATCAAGCACTTGCCCGTAAAACTTGCGGTGGTGTAACGTAAATGTGATACGTTACGCCGCCGCTACGTTACGCCATTCTACCTGAATCTGGCCCTATAACTTTTGCGCAAACCCATTAATATATGCTTATTGGTGATTTTTTTTTTACCAAAAATATGTAGAAGAATACATATTGGCCAAAACCAATGAAGAAATGTTTATTTATTGATATATTTTTTTTTGGATATTTAATATAGCAAAAAGTAAAAAATATATATTTTTTTCAAAATGTACACTATTTTTTTGTTTATAGCGCAAAAAATAAAAGCTGCAGAGGTGATCAAATAACATCAGAAGAACGCTCTATTTGTGGTGAAAAAGGCACATCAATTTCAACGGCGCACGACCGCGCAATTGTTAGTTAAAGCGACGGAGTGCTGTATCGCAAAAAATATCCTGGTCAGGAAGTGGGTAAATCCTTACGGGGCTGAAGTGGTTAAAGCACCTGCGCAAGATAAAGGAAAACCTGCAAATATGGCCTTTTGGGAGTAATTGAGGACTGAGGCCTCGTACACACGACAGAGTTTCTCGGCAGAATTCGGCGAGAAACTCGGTCAGAGCCGGATTCTGCCGAGAAACTCTGTCGTGTGTACACTTTCGGCCCGATGGAGCCGCCGAGGAACTCGTCGAGAAAATAGAGAACATGTTCTCTATTTTCTCGTTGTTCTATGGGAGCTCTCGGCTCGTTCTATGGGAGCTCTCGGCCCGCCGAGCTCCTCGGCGGCTTCAGGGCTGAACTGGCCGAGGAACTCGATGTGTTTGGCACGTCGAGTTCCTCGGCCGTGTGTACGAGGCCTGAGGTTGAGAACCATTGCTCTACAGCAGCTTTGATACACTGACACTTTGAGGTTGATTTACTGGAGAGTGACAACATGTGGTGAAGCTGCACATGGTAGCCAATCAGCTTCTAACTTCAGCTTGTTCAATTAAACTTTGACAAAAAAAATAATCATGGAAGCTGATTGGTTTTTGCACTTTTCAGTTTTAGTAATTCAACTTCTATGGTTGCAAGTTGTATTGTTTATATGCAAGTTGCAGTATCCACTATGTATTTCACTACTTGAAGAGAAATGTCTAAAGCACAATCTTATTCAGTCGTGAATATCATGCCTAGGTTATCTAATAATTTAATTACTTAGAAAAAAAAAACTCTATAAACAATTGTTTTATTTTTTTCATATTAAAACTCATATCCTTTACCTTTATCATGTCTTCATATTTTAAGAAAAGGATATTGTATTCATCCTTATGAGTGTACCATCCTCGAATGTGATCAAACCATTTGCCTGCAAAAACTGTGAAAATAAATCACAATACATATCAAGCAACATAATTATTAAAAATATCTCTAATGCATCTTAGATGATGATAGATGATAGTAGTTATATGACTGAACTGTATATGAGATATCCCACAAACTAAACTTGTATATCACTATTGAATAAGGTGACCAGATTTTTAAAATGAAATCCGAGGACATATTTTAATTTTTTACTAGTAATGGTGGCAATCAGCGACTCTCTGCCTGCCGCCACCGCCGCCCGCCTCACAGCCTGTCAAGTCTTACTCTCTGGGCCCGACTACTACTGGGTGGAGAGCGGAGGAAGATCACTAAGCCAGGGAAGGCAAAGTCGGCTGGCAGGGACTTGAGCAAAGGCAGAAAAACATGCGAGTGGGAGCAGAACGGGCATGCACCCGAAACCTCCGCTCCAACACACGATCATCAGAAAGGAGCACAGATGATGAAAAAAAGTACACCCCCCAAGCTAGTAGGAGTGGTGTGCAATTCAGAATTTTTTTTTTATTCTGCACTGATTGTCTTTGAAATTGCCCCAGTCCCTGTTCAAATCCAATCCGGGGACAAAACCGGGGACAGACTTGGTCCGGGGACAGTTTCCTCAATCCAGAGACTGTCCCCGGAAACCAGGGATGTCTGGTCACCCTACTATTGAAGCATTAACTTTACCCAGGAAGACCTTAGGTTTCCTGAGGTTCTTTGCTGAGGAATCTTCTACCAACTACCATCATACTTTTACCTCTGTAATCTGTACATTTTGAGGTTCCAGGCAGTGGAGGCTGGTGCTCAATTTTTTTTTGGGGGGGGGGGCACAAACAAACTGAACAAAAAAACATCAATTGCAGCCTCACTGTGCCCATAAAATGCAGCCACTTTGCTATCAATTGCAGCCACTGTGCCCATCAATTGCAGCCACTGTGCACATCAAATGCAGCCACCCTGCTCATCAAATGCAGCCACTGTGCCCATCAAATGCAGACGCCAGCGCCAAGCAGAAAGAACACAGTTCACAAGTAGACTGAGAGACAGAAGATCCTTTGGAACAAACTGAAACGCCAGGAGAGGTTGGAAAAAACCCCAGACGTCGGTAGCATGTGTGAACAAAGCAAAACAAGGTGCTCCGCAGAAACCCCTGTGAAGGTCCCTCTATCCAGACTGGCAGAGTTGGTACCCAACTACGCCAATTTGTGCGAGTCTGGGCAGAGCAAGTCGAAGACCCTTGGGCCATGAGGGTAATCCAGGAGGGTCATAATTGGGAGTTTCTGACCCCTCTGGAGTTGCCCCGATTTACCCGCGTGAAACTTCCCAGATGTCAACACAAGACTCGGATAGTCTTTGAGTATGTCCAGTCACTCTTACAAAAGTGAGCGATAGAGCAAGTTCCGAGTCAAGAAAGATATCAAGGGTTCTATTCTCCTTATTTCTTAATCAAGAAAAAAACAGGTGATCTAAGAACAGCATTAGACCTTCGGGAGTTGAACAGGTACATATGGGTACAGAAGTTCCGGATGGAGTCATTACAGTCGGTAATACAAACCATTGGACAGGAGGAGTGGATGTTATCCTTAGACTTGAAAGATGCTTATTTACATGTCCCAGTCCATCAGCAATTTCAGGCAAGAAAGCTGCTGGGAAAGCTTTTTGCAGAGAAAACTGTGCGTGTGTATGGTCTCTCGTCGGGAAAACTGGTGGAAATCTCGACGAGAAAAATAGAGAACCTGCTCTCTATTTTCTCGTTGGGATTCTCTGCAGTGTTTTCCTGCCGAGAAAAATGAGCGTGTGTATATGCTTACCTGTCCCCAGTAAGCATGCACATGCTCGATGAGACTCCGACGCATGCGCAGTAGCTTACAAGGGCAGTGTAGGGTGTAGCAAGATGGTGGTGACGGCATCAAATGTGACGAGCGCATGCTCGTCGTAGTCGATGATGTCACCGCGTTCTTGCCATTCAAAAGAACGCGGTTCTTTTGAATGGCTACGTGTGTACACTCGGCGAGCAGGAAAGCTTGCAAGGAATCTCGTCATCAAAACCAATGTTTTTTTCCTGACGAGATTCCCGGCCGTGTGTACAGGACTTCACAAATATTTACGCTTTGCGATAATGAAAGACCATTTTTTATTTGTCTGCTTGCCGTTCGGCCTATCAACGTTCCCGAGAACATTCTCCAAGGTTCTACTCCTGGTCATAGCCCTGTTACGCAAAAAGAACCTGCAAGGGAGATGGTCCTACATACAAACACACTCAGGATGCAAATCTCAGCACTATCTGCATTGACAGGGGTAAGATGGGCTACCCAGCAGTTAGTATGACAGTTCTTGAAGGCCTGCTACAGAGTACGACCTCAAACAAGGTTATTTGTCCCTCCATGGGACTTAGAGGTAGTACTGGAGATGTTGGAGCCATCTTCTTTTTCAGAGACCCAAGCAACCTCGTTATGGAATCTAATAATGAAAGCAGTTTTTCTCACTGCCATATAATCAGGTAAAAGAATATCAGATATTCAAGCCTTTGGATAAAATAAACCTTACTGTTGCCACCTACCAGACAGGGTGGTATTATGAAAATTGCCACAAGGTAAAGTAAACAAAACAGTTCATAGAAAACAGGACATTGTCCTCCTAACAATTCAGAAGGATGCATCTAGTCAAACACATGAATTAGATGTCAGAACTATTCTGGAAGCATACATACAAAGCACAGCCTCTTTTAGAATAGCGGAGAACCTGTTCATCATCCCAGCTGGGATAAGAAAAGGGCTAGCTGCATCACTGGCATTGTGGCTGGTTAAGACCATTAAAGTGGTTGTAAACCCACTCTTGTAACTTGAACCTACAGGTAAGCCTAGATTAAGGCTTACCTGTAGGTGCAAGAAATATCTCCTTAACCTACACGGTTAAGGAGATATTTACACAGAAACGGCCACCAGTGACGTCATCGCCGCTCCAGCCAATCACAGCGCCGGAGCGGCGATAACAGGAAATAGAGTCGAGGGGACATGGCGGCGGTGGTGGACGGGACTTTGGGGGCTTCGATCTCAGGTAAGTGACACATAATGAGCTAGTATGCTATGCATACTAGCTCATTATGACTTTCTCTTGCAGGAGGGTTTTAAAAAATAAGGCAAAACAGAGGGTTTACTTCCTCTTTAAGAGAACTTATGAAGCAAGAGGTCTGGAACCTCCTTTAAATGTGAGAGCGCACTCGACAAGAAGACTGGCCATGTCCCAGAGCCACACCAAGCTCTGGAAGGATCCCATGCTGTTGGGAGCCTGAGATAGCTGCTCCTGCCCTCAGGCTCTCCCCAGCCTGGCGCTCCAGTGGGCACCGGAGCCGCAAAGCAGATAGCGTACAGCATACTCTAGGTGCGGCCTGACCAGAGTCTTGTGGAGTTGGAGAATCATTGTTTTATCTCTGGTGTTAACCCCATTTTTAATGCATGCCAATATTCTGTTGGCTTTGTTTGCAGCACCATTGCATGCTATTGCTGAGCCTGTCATCTACTAGAACCCCCAGGTCATTTTCCATTCTAGATTCCCCCAGAGGTTCTTCCCCCAGTGAGTAGATTACATTCATATTTTTGCCACCCAAATGCATTATTTTTTCATTTTTCTACATTAAACCTCATTTGCCATGTAGATGCCCACCACATTAATTTGTTCAGATCTTCTTGCAAGGTTTCCACATCCTGTAGAGAAATGATTGCCCTGCTTAGCTTAGTATCGTCCACAAATACTGAGATTGAGCAGTTTATCCCATCCTCCAGGTCGTTAATGAATACATTAAATAGGATTGGTCCCAGGACAGAACACCGGGGGACCCTGCTTTCCACACCGGACCATTCCAAGTATTTCTCATTTATCACCATTTTTTAAATCCATGTACTCACCCTTTGGTCCATGCCAACAGACCTTAGTTTGTACAGTAAATGTTTATGGGGAACTGTATCAAATGCCTTTGCAAAATCCAGATACACCACATCTACGGGCATTCCTTTATCTAGATGGCAGCTCAACTCATCATAGAAGGTTAATAGGTTGGTTCGGCAAGAACGATTCTTCATGAATCCATGCTGATTACTGCTAATGATACAGTTTTCATTACTAAAAGCTTGTATAGAGTGCCTTATCATCCCCTCCAAGAGCTTGAATACAATTAATGTTAGGTTAACTGGTCTGTAATCCCCAGGGATGTATCTTGGCCATTTTTTAAATATTGGTGCTACATTGGCTTTTCTTCCATCAGCTGGTACCATTTCAGTTAGTAGACGGTTTGTAAAAATTAGGAACAATGATCTGGCAATTACTTGATTGAGTTCCTTAACCACTTAAGGACCGCCTCCTGCACATATATGTCGGCAGAATGGCACGGCTGGGCATAAGCACGTACCTGTACGTTCTCTTTAAGGCTCGATTCACACCTATGCATGTTGCTTTTGAGCGTTTTTGCAGTGCCTTTTGCGGTGCTTGGTGCATTTTTTTGACATGCCTTTTTACTGCGATTTTACCGCGATTTGCGTTTTGCTGCTTTTTGCGGGAAAAAGTCCCCGACCCTTTCCAAAAACGCAGAGGCACAAAAAAGCATTGATGTTCCATAGGAACCCATGTTAAAAAATGTCCCTGCTTTTCTGCAAAATGCACCAAAAAACGCATTAATGGGAATCGAGCCTTAGTGCCCAGCCGAAGCTCCGTGACCGCGGCCGCGGGACCCCCAGAGCTGAAGAACGGGGAGAGCTGTGTGTAAACACAGCTTCATTGTTCTTCACTGTGGCGCTGTCATTGATTGTCTGTTCCCTGATATAGAGAAAGGCGATCAATGATGTCACACATCCAGCCCAGCCACCCTACAGTTAGAAACATATATGAGGTCACACTTAACTTCTTCAGCGCCCCCTAGTGGTTAACTCCCAAACTGCAATTGTAATTTTTACAGTAAACAATGCATTTTTATAGCATTTTTTGCTGTGAAAATGACAATGGTCCCAAAAATGTGTCAAAATTGTCCGATGTATCCGCCATAATCACATCACGAAAAAAAAAAAAACGCTGATCGCTGCCATTAGTAGTAATTAGTAGTAAAAAAAAAAATATTAATAAAAATGCAATAAAACTATCCCCTATTTTGTAAACGCTATAAATTTTGCGCAAACCAATCGATGAACGCTTATTGCGACTTTTTTTACCAAAAATATGTACAAGAATACGTATCGGCCTAAACTTTTTTGGGGGTATTTATTATAGCAAAAAGTAAAAAATATTCATTTTTTTTCAAAATTGTTGATCTATTTTTATTTATAGCGCAAAAAATAAAAACTGCAGAGGTGATCAAATACCACCAAAAGAAAGCTCTATTTGTGGGAAAAAAAGCACACCAATTTTGTTTGGGAGCCACATCGCACGACCGCGCAATTGTCAGTAAAGCGACGTAGTGCCGAATTCGCAAAAAATGGCAAGGTCCTTATCCTGCGTAATGGTCCGGGTCTTAAGTGGTTAAAGACCCTCGGGTGCAAGCCATCTGGTCTGGTGACTTAATAATGTTATGTTTTTCAAGTCTATTTCTAATTCTATCTTCTCTTAGTCATGAGGGTGCTTCCTGTGATGTGTCATGAGGATAAACATTGCAGTTTTGGTTAATGAAGCCCCCCGTTTCCCTCGTGAAGACTGAGGAGAAGAATAAATTCAATACCTTGGGCCTCTCTCCATCCTTAGAAACCAGATTCCCTTCATCATTCTTTATGGAGCCAATATGATCTGACCTCCCTTTCTCACTATTTACAGTTGTGCTCATAAGTTTCCATACAGAATTCATGATTTCTTGGCCATTTTTCAGAGAATATGAATGATAACACAACAACTTTTCTTTCACTCATGGTTAGTATTTGGCTGAATCTATTTATTATCAATCAACTGTGTTTACTCTTTTTAAATCATAATTAAAACAGAAACTACCCAAATGTCCAAGATCAAAAGTTTACATACCCTGTGCATTGATACATGTCCCCTGGGACAGTACCCGGGTCCCCAAACACTTTTCATGGCAATAACTTGCATATAAGCTTTTAAAATTAACACTTTTGATTTTTCATGTTTGTGTTGTGTCCCATAGACTTTAATAGTGTTTACATTTTCACAATACACACTCACAATACAAAGATACTCACAATACTCACAATAAATGCCATACATGGGTACTCACAATTAGGGATGAGCCGAACACCCCCCCGTTCGGTTCGCACCAGAACCTTCGAACGGACCGACCGTTCGCGCGAACATTTAGAACCCCATTGACGTATATGGGACTCAAACGTTCGAATTCAAATGTGCTCATTTTAAAGCCTAATATGCAAGTTATTGTCGTAAAACGTCTTTGAGAACCTGGGTCTTGCCCCAGGGAACATGTATCAATGGAAAAAAAGTTTGAGCCCTGGTTCACACTGGGTACGATTTGGAACGATTTGAGATGCGATTTGACATGTCAAATCGCATCTCAAATCGGCGGCAATTGTCGGCAATGGCACTGTCCTAATCAGTGCGACGCCGCATCTGCGATTTCAAAAAGTAGTTCCTGTACTACTTTTTGCGATTTCGGGCCGCGATTTACATTAAATTGCGGCCAAAATCGCGGCAAAATCGCGGCAAAATCGCGGTAAAATCGCGCATTTTACCGCAATTTTGAATTCGCAGCAGTGTGAACCTAGGCTTAAAAACGGTTGTTTTTTCTGTAGAAGTGATTTTAATGATGCTTAAATAAAAAAAAACAATGAAAAATTCCTTTAAATATTGTACCTGCTGGGTGTCTATAGTATGCCTGTGAAAACGTCTTTGAGAACCCGGGTCTTGCCCCAGGGAACATGTATCAATGGAAAAAAAGTTTTAAAAACTGTTGTTTTTTCTGGTGCAGTAATTTTAATGATGCTTAAATAAAAAATAAAAAAAATGAAAAATTCCTTTAAATATCGTACCTGCTGGGTGTCTATAGTATGCCTGTGAAGTGGCACGTGTTTAGAACTGTCCCTGCACAAAATGAGATTACTATAAGAAAAAAGTTCATTTAAAACTGCTTGCGGCTTTGTTGTAATGTCTGGTCCCTGCAATATGGATGAAAATCATTGAGAAAAATAGCACAGACACAGAGGGGCAGATCCACAGACAGAGTACACCAGCGTATCTACTGATACGCCGGCGTACTTTCAAATTACCCACGTCGTATCTTTGGTTTGAATCCTCAAACCAAGATACGACGGCATCTGGGTTAGATCCGACAGGTATACGTCCTTGTACGCCTTTCGGATCTAAGATGCAATACTTCGGCATCCGCTGGGTGGCGTTCACGTCGTTTTCCGCATCGGGTATGCAAATTAGCTATTTCTGACGATCCACGAACGTACGAGCGGCCGGCGCATTTTTTTCCGGCGTCTCTAGTCGGCTTTTTCCAGCGTATAGTTAAAGCTGGTATTTTGCGGCGTATAGTTAGACTTGCCATGTTAAGTATGGCCGTCGTTCCCGTGTCGAAATTTGAATTTTTTTTTTTTTTTGCGTAAGTCGTCCGTGAATCGGGATGGACGTAATTCACGTCTAAGTAAAAAAAAATTACGTTGTTGCGATGTCATTTAGCGCAATGCACGGCGGGAAATTTAGAAACGGAGCATGCGCAGTTCATTTGGCGCGGGGACACGCTTCATTTAAACGCCCCCTAATCGCCGATTTGAATTCCGCCGCCAGAGATACACTACACCGACGTAACTTACGGCGCAAAATCTTTAAGGATTTGAAATTACACCAGGTAAGGTACGGCGGCGTAGCGTATCTCCGATGCGCTGCGCCGATCTATTTCTATGTGGATCTGGCCCAGAGAGTACACACACCACGTAGCTTTAGGTGCACATTGCAAAGGACACGGGGCAGTACACACTACGTAGCTTTAGGTGCAATCTGCAGAGGACACGGGCAGTACACGCCAAGTAGCTTTAGGTGCAAACTGCAGAGGACAAAGGCAGTACACACACTACGTAGCTTTAGGTGCAAACTGCAGAGGACACAGGCAGTACACACCACGTAGCATTAGGTGCAAACTACAGAGGACAAAAGCAGTACACACACCACGTAGCTTTATGGTGCACACTGCCGAGGACACAGGCAATACACCACGTGAGAATACTGCAGCTAGCACAATCACCTGCCTGCCAGTAAATTAGGAAGAGCTGATCTAGCTAAACTATACAGTGTATAAATATATATACAACACCTGGGATGCATATATATCCTCTACACACTGTGGCCCGGATTCAGAAACAACTTACGACGGCGTATCTCCAGATACGCCGTCGTAAGTCTGAATGTGAGGCGTCGTATCTTGGCGCCTGATTCAAAGAATCAGATACGCCTCACTGTTACCAAGATACGAGCGGCGTAAGTCTCCTACGCCGTCCTATCTTGGGGTGCATATTTACCCTGGCCGCTAGGGGCGCTTCCGTATATTTCCGTGTCGAATATGCAAATGAGCTAGATACGCTGATTCACGAACGTACTTGCGCCCGGCTTATTAAAATACGCTGTTTACGTAAGGCGTACGACCGGCGTAACTTTACCCCTCATAAAGCAGGGGTAAGTCATGTTAAGGTAGGACGTCGGAAACGTCAGAACAGCGTCGTATTTTACGTTGTTTGCGTAAGTCGTACGTGAATGGGGATGGGCGTAGGTTACGTTCACTTCGACTAACCATTGAGCCGGCGTAATTTACGGAGAAAATTCGACGTGATACTGAGCATGCGCGCGCGTTCATTAATGTGGGGTCACGATTCATTTCCATACAACACGCCCCCTACCAGCCTACTTTGAATTACGCGGGCTTACGCCGGCCCATTTACGCTACGCCGCCGCAACTTACGGAGCAAGTGCTTTGTGAATACTGCACTTGCCTGTCTAAGTTGCGGCGGCGTAGCGTAAATAGGATATTACACCCTGGCTTTGGCCAATTATGGCTCTCCGTTTTTTTGCAAGCTGTGATTGGCCAAGCATGCAGGTCATAGTGCAAGCTTGGCCAATCATTAGCCAGCAATGCACTGCGATGCCGCAGTGAATTATGGGCTGTGAAACGTAACTCAAATTTTGCGCGAACGGCCCAAAACGTTCATAATTCAACGAACGATCGAACATACGATGTTCGAGTCGAACATGAGTTCGACTCGAATACGAAGCTCATCCCTACTCACAATACACACAATACTCTGGTACTCATAATCCACAGGTACTCACAATACACATAATGATCAGCTGTCATGTAATTGCTCAGTTCTCTGACTTAGAGCTGGCAAGGGACAGCTGCAGCATCACAGCAATTCTGCAGCTGTAGAGATGAGTGTGTATGTGTTTTTTTAAGTGGTTAAAGTGGTTCTACACTCAAAAGTTTTTTTTTTACCTTAATGCATCTCTGCACTTAAGTAAAAATACTTCCAATGCCTATCCCCTCAATCCTTACTAATTCACTCATGCTCTCCAGCGATGTCCTGGCTGCGGTGCTGCTGCTCTCTCTTCCTGGTCTCATAGGAGTTTCTGAGAACAGCGGGAGCCATAGGCTTCTGCTGCTACCAGTCACACACACACCAATATGACAGGAAAAATGTGAAAACCTCTTCCTCGGAGTTACAGATAGGATATGCAAAAAGGAATAAGAAAGTCCATCGCATTAAAACTGTTTATTAAAGAAATTAAAAATGATATAAAAAAGCCAAATGGCCTCTTACATTAAGATGTGCCTACCTGGCACCGGGGCGGCAAGCTTCTCTGTGTACCGCTCCACTTCCACCTCCGTGGTGGCGTGCGTTCCACCCAGCGTCAACAGCAACCACAGCACCGGAAGTGACGTTGGACAAACACGTGACGAGGTACCGACGACGACGTACGTTGCGTTGTTAACGTCTTCAGGGGGTCGTACCTGGTCACTAAAGGATCATGGTATTTGTAGTCTAATGCACATCCCATTACGAACCAGACGGGGATGTCTTGGCCAATTGTAATGCAGCCTCAGTGCCGGTCAGCATACCAATTAGTTTACAACATATTCGTTACTCAAACATACATAATTATACATAGTACAATTAGTACCTAATGGATGTGATTATCCCAATGGATGAGTCTTAGGATTGCTGCATCGCCCTTCCCCCCACCCTATGGGAGTGAAACGTGCCGCCAAAAACTCCACTAAAAAACGCTATCCACTATCTTAATGCTTGCCCTGGAGGGGGTAGCCAATATAAAAACTATAAAAAATATTGCCCTGCAGTCCATGCTAGGTATTTATTTAACTATGGACATAAAGATGGTAGGAGCTCATGGCCAGGCTCCTAGCTAAAATTTGGTCGGTTATATCACTATAGGGATAAAAAAAAGGGGGAGTAGAAAGAGAGAAAAGTAATTAAAGAAGAGACATAGAATGAGATTGGCATGGAAAAGGAGCAAAAGAGGGCGGAGAAGTGAAGGATAGCATTAAAGAATAGAGAATAGTGGGGACCGTTCCTCATCTCTGGCCCCTGGACCAGTCTAGAGTGCGGGTAGAATTTCAATGAGCAGTCTAGACGACTTAACGTTGTGTTGGGAAGAAGGATTTGTAGTAAACCGTAGTCCTAAAATGTATCCAACAGGCCCAAGTCAATGTGAACTTCTAAATACGTTCTTGGGATGTATATATCAATTCCTCCATCTGCTCTATCTTGGCAACTCTGATCAGCCATTCTCTAATGGTTGGGATATCCGTTGATTGCCAATGTGTAGGAATGCAGAGTATGGTTGCATTAACCATGTGCAAGGACAATGATCTCTGGTAGGTTTGTTTGGGTAGGGTAGTGTGATGTAAGAGGTATTGAGCAGGATTATAATCTAGGGTGAACGTGGTAACCTGTGTAATTATGGAGTGAACCCCCCTCCAAAAAGGTTGGAGCAAGGCACACTCCCACCAAATGTGGATCATGGATCCTACCGCTCCTTTGCATCTCCAACATGTATTTGGAATTGAGGGCGAGAATTTATGTAAACGAGCTGGAGTTCTATACCATTTCATAATGATTTTGTATCCATTTTCTTGGATCGCTACATTCATTGATCCTTTGTGAGCGAGTGAATAAATAGATTCCCAATCATCGTCTTCAAGTGTCATCTTTTTCCCAAGAGATATGTGCAAGAGAGATATCGATGTGGTGTGGTACGTGAGCATAATGCTTCGAATGATGCAAGTTATCTATGCCATGTGACATTCGAATCTCTAGAGGTGAGAAAGTGTCAGCTGTCTAAAAGACCAAAAAGGAAAAGTGTTTGTACGTGATTTAGAGACCAACTCTTCATAGGATCGTCTACGGCTCTTGTGAAAGACGTGGCAAGCCAGAACTTCCTCATGTGGCCATAACATATGGAGGAATGTGTTAGATTCTCCTGGAGGGAACTCAGGGTTACCTCTCAAAGAGGTCAGTGGACCTGGTTGTGAGGATAGGTTAAAGAGAGTGACTGCTTTCCTAAAGGCCAATAGCAAGGGGGTGATGAGTGGGTGTATCTTAAGGGTCAGGGGCCAGGATCATGGTGACAGCCAAGGGAGTGTGTGAATTGGGGTACGCGTGAGAGGGTTATAGATAATTCCGCCTGTAGCTTTGGAGCATGTCAGTCTTGAGGATTTGATTCGTGGGGCTGTATTCTTCCATATGAAGTTTGTGCAGGCTTTTTTATATGACGCAAAAAAAGTAGGGAGTAGGTGAATTGGAATCGTCTGCATCAGGTACAGTAGGCGGGGGAGAACAACCATCTTAATGAGGGCCGAGCAACCAAACCATGAAACGTTGAGATTGGCCCAGTCCTTCAGATGTGCTTGAATTTTAGAGAGGTAGGAAGTTGCGACTATAAAGATCTGTTAATTTCCTGGTAATTTGAATGCCTTGATAGGTAATGGCTTCTTTTTGCCATTGAAAGGGGAAGGATTCTTGGCAGTGTGTGACTTCCTGAGGGGTAATGATACATTTAGGGCATGTGATTTGGAAAAATTAATTTCAAGATTCGATAACTCACCAAAGTGTTTTATGTCTTTCAAAAGGTTAGGTAATGACAGCCGAGGGATTGGTAAGGAAAGCAAGATATCAACGACAAAAGCCTCTACTTTAAACTCTCTGTGTTCAATGGAGATTCCCTTGATATCTATGTTGGCCGTAGTCTGTTCAGGAGGGGCTCCAGAGTCAAGACAAGGGAGACAGAGGGCAGCCTTGACGGGTACCATTGCTTATTGAGAAGGTGTCTGACAGGAGGCCATTAGCCCTCACCCTTGCGGTGGGATTAGTATAGAGGGTGTTGATGTGTGCAAGCATGCGGGGCAGAAGGCCTATGCCCTCCAATACCGCCTGCATGTAATCCCATGCCACCCTGTCAAATGCCTTCTCAGCGTTGAGGGAAAGGAGTAATCCCTTGGTCTACAACGAGGTGAGCCAATGGTGTACATTTAGAGTGCAAATGGTATTGTCCCTCGCCTCCCTACCCGGGATAAAGCCCACTTGGTCAGACGATATGAGGCCAGGGATTAAGGGCAGCAACCTATTTGCATAGAGTTTTATATCCACATTAAGCAGAGAGATCGGCCTATAGTTGGAGACTTGTGAGGTATCCTTGCCTTCTTTCGGGATAACCGCTATGTGGGCTTCTAATAATCTGCCTAAGGAAGTGTGAGGGCTTGATAGTGAATTAAATGTTTGTAGCATTTTGTCCTGAAATCATTTATAGTATATCAAAGGGAGGCCATCGGGTCCTGGGCTTTTACCTACTTTCATCTGTTTAATTGCTAAGTGAAGCTCTTCCATGGAAAACGCTCTCTCCATGGCTTCAGCCTGCTGTGAAGTGATAGGTTGAGGGCAGTATTGAGCTAGGAAGTCTGTTATTTGGGAGAATCGTCTGGCCATATTGATCAATTCTCCCTTTTCTTGCGCTAGGTTATAGAGCTTTGAATATAATTTTTCAAAGTGTTTTGCTATTTCTTCATTCTTCGAGAGGAGTGTATCTTGATTATCTCGAATGTGATGAATAACAGACGAGGTCTTAGCTGCCTGTAATCTCCCGCCTTTATTACCGTGTTCATATAATACTTTCTGTTTAAGAACATACCGCCTTCTGGTGCGTTTCCCCAACTCATCTACCAATGTATAACATGCATGCAAAAGATCCTGCAGTGTAGCTTGCATGGATGACTGTTTATGGGCTATTTCCAGATGGTTAATTGTTTCAATTAGTGATTTGATATACTCCTGATGTGTTTTTTTGCGATCGTAAATAACGATATAAATTTCCCCCTTAGAACACATTTATGCGCTTCACAAAGTGTGATGGGTGCTACGTCTGGTCTGAGTTTTCTTGAAAATATAGTTGGATTCGAGTACGTAATTGTCTAAGATTTTCGGGGTCTTTTAACAGGGATGGATTTAGTCTCCAGGTTTTCGTTGTTTTATTCAATTCTGGGAACGTAAGAGTTACCGTTATGGGATGGTGGTCTGATAAAAACATTGACTTGTGGCATGTGAAAGAAAAGATAAGTCTGTCTGTGAAAGAAAAAAATAATCTATCCTGGAATATTTTTGGTGTAGGGAAGAGAAGAAAGTGTAATCTTTGTCGGTGGGAAACATGGTACGCCATGTGTCATGGAGCGTTAAATTTTGTATTTGAAGTTTGATTTGGCGAAGGGCCCGGTATGAAAGAGTAGATGCGCCCGTGGAGGAATCTAGAGTTGGGTTTAGTGGAACATTAAAGTCTACTCCCAAGATGACAATACCCTCTAGACAGGGCCGTCTTTAATATGGTTTGGGCCCTGGGCAAACATTTTTTTGGGCCCCCCTCCAGCTTATTTTGGGCCTGGCTGGTTTACATGCATGTGTTTTGGCGGCCCTCATTTGTGCAGGCACAGCAGCCCATTGATTTGAATGGGCTGCCATGCCTTTGTTTCCTGCAGAAAAAAGGTGCATTCAGCATTTTAAAAATACAGTTGCCATGAAATCCATTCTGCTTTTGCACCATGCTACTTACCTGCAGTTCTTGCACACAACAAATGCACTGTGTTTTTAAAAGTGTGACCCAAACGTCTAAAAATGCAGCAAGTTTGACAGTGCGTAAACTGCAGATACGTCACAGCAGACAGCAGAATGGACAGACAGTGCTGTATTTCAGTGCTTGATGGGCATAGGTGTGCCGTGTGCGCAGCCTATTACATGAGGCATGCGCTTTTCTTTGCGGGAAACGCAGGCATGGCGGCCCATTCAAATGAATGGGCTGCTGTGCCTGCGCAAATGTGGGACGCCAAAACACATACATGTGAACCAGCCAGGCCCAAAATAAGCCCATCAAGCAGTTAAATACAGACAGTAATGCCATGTGCTCTGAGGCCTTACTCAGCCTGGACTGCAGGTCTGGTCTGCAATTTAAAGAGTTCCTCTATTTTACACATGGCATGGCATGGGGGTCCCATGGTGCTAAAGCAGAATGGACAGACGGTGCTGTGACCCAATGCCATGCCATGTGTAAAATAGAGGAACTTTTAAAAACACTGACCACCAGACCTGCAGTGAATCATCAAATATTATAAAGACTTTGGGCACACTCTACAGAAAACTTCTATTTGTAATATAGATGAGCAAACAGTGACATAATACCTTGAGGTGCAGGACATAAAGAATAAGTCAGCCTTGTGTAGATCAAACTGTATCTAAAATCACATTCTAAATCACTTTTATATACAAGCAGCACCCAGTGGCAGGAAGGGAGAAGTGCACATCTAAAGGGAAGCCAGGGGTGCTGTACATTTTATAACACTGGGAAGGGAAGCAGTACTGCGTGCCGCTGATGATTTTCAGCGCTGATTTGTGGGCAGCACAGGGCCCTGGGCAGCTGTCCCTGTTTGCCCTATGGTAAAGACGGCCCTGCCTCTAGAAATGTACCAAGCAGATCGCAGACTTTCCTGAAGAATGACACTTGGTGCTCGTTAGGACAGTACACATTGGCCAACATGATTGGTTTGGAAGCAAACATACCTTTAATAAAGATGTATCTGCCCTCAGGGTCAATTATTGAATCCGATAATTGAAAATCAGCATGCTTAAAGACTAGTATTGAAACCCCTTTTGTTTTGGAGTCTGGGTTTGTAGAATGTAGTGCCTTTTTGTACACAGGGTTCTCGTTTTGTGGAACATTTATGCATTTAGCGGGTACAGCTAATGCATTCACACAGCATATGCAACTACCCTGATTATCGCAAACAATGTGCTCATCATAAGGAATTAATATTTTTAATATCCCTGTTTCTATCTATGCGACTGATTCATAGAATCAGTTACGCATAGATATCCCTAAGATCCGACAGGTGTAATAGTTTTACACTGTCGGATCTTAGGATGCAGTACCGCGGCCACCGCTGGGGGGAGTTTGCGTCGTAAACCAGCGTCGGGTATGCAAATTAGCAGTTAGGGCGATCCACGAAACATTTTCCCGTTGTTACGTCGCCGCAAGTGTTAGTTTGCCGTCGCAAAGATAGGGCACCTTTTACAAAGTGTAAAATTAGTACACCATGTAAAAGTATACCCGTCTTTCCCGCGTCGCTTTTAAATTTTTTTTACATTTTTTTTTTCCCGGCGCAAGTCTTTTTTTCGCGTCGCGATTCACAAAACGTTGGCGCGTCGTAATTTCGCGCAAAGCACGTCGGGAAATTTGCATCGGGAGCATACGCAGTACGTCCGGCGCAGGAGCGCGCCTAATTTAAATGGTACCCGCCCCATTTGAATTGGCCCGCCTTGCGCCGGACGGATTTAGGATACAACGCCGCAAATTTCCAGGTAAGTGCTTTGTGGATCGGGCACTTAGCCAGAAAATTTGCGGTGGTGTAACCTAAATCGGTTAAGTTACGTTGCGCCCGGGCTACGTGAATCTGGCCCTATGTGTTCATGCAATAAGATTGCATTCTGTAATTCCTAAGTAAAGGCAATGAACCTAGGAAAATGTGTTAGAATTATATTTTACGTGAATATAAATTAATGTGTCAAACTATGACTCAGAATGTTAACCTTTGTAAGCTTTAAACAACCGTGCTAAGGAAGCCTAACGACCTAAATAAAAGGTGGGACTTTTAAGACACCACAGAAAATGTTCACAAATGTTAATACATACATTTTTTTGTGCAAAAAAAAAAAAAAAGGGTTCCATTACTAATGGAACCCTTTGGTTCTTTTTCATTTTTGAAAAATAAAGTTTACGTATTTAAATTTATGAAAAAATTTCTGTGATGCCTTTAAAGTCCCACTCATTATTGAGGTCTTGAAGCTATAGTACTTTGGGGGACATGGCACTGCAGTAAAATGAAGCTGCATGGCTGACATAGTTAAACATTTTAAGGAAGGTAAAACAATGTTCATGTCCTTCACCTTATTACTGTATTTTCTGTGTAGCAAATACCCAGTCAAAATGAGGTGATTTGAAAAAAATAAATCATTTGTTGTGAGCCCAAAGACTCAATGGAGACAAACAACGGTTTCTGCACATCTAGTGAAAACTACTTTGCTAAATCAGCAATAACATGAACAGTTAGGACACACATAGTTACCCTCTCCATCCAAAAATTTCTCAAAAAAATTATGGAAATCTTGTGACTTTTCTGATAAAACAGCAATGTCCTCAAAACGATAAAATGAGTTCATCACATCTTTTGGATTCCTCATTAAGTAGATAACCTGAAATAAGGGATAAACTATTAATTGTGTAGAGATGGATTTATGGATGTCTATCAGTTTTACTAAAACAGCCAGCATACCCTATACTTATTTTGTAATTGGTGTTTGTTGACGTATCTAATAGGGTAATATAATTAAGCTAATGCATAAGGTTTGCTGTGAAGTCGCGCTACATATACAGAAAAATTATTAGTTAAACACACAACTATTCCATTTTATTGGTTTTTGTTTTTTTTTACAAATGCAGCAATATAGAAATTGGATGAAAGGTTTAGCACTGGGAAACACATTTTAAAAGATAAAATCATGCATGTTATATACAACTATATAGATAAGGCCAAAATGAGGGACAAATGAGGAGAAAGGAGGGGCAGAGGGATTTTGTTCCAAATCAGGGACAGTCCCTCAAAATCAGAGACAGTTGGGACCTAACTAGAGGGTGCTACACATAGAACAACTAATGAGGTATTTCCTTTCCTCTTCTCTTTATCCAATCCTTTCTCACTCAGGCTCACAGTGCCATGAAATATGTCAGTAAGACAACACTGCAAAATTTAACAGATCATGAATATCTCACAGTAGGGGCAGAGTGCAATGGGATGTTTAAAGTTATTTTTCAGTTGTCTACACTAATTATTGATAATTGTTTTGAATGATCGATACCTAGGTTTAAAAGTGTATATCTTTATATACCTGGAATCCTGCATTAAAGTGGCTTTAAAATCTCAAGGCGTTTTACCTTCAGTCTCTCCTCTCATAGAACACAACAATCCTTTGTGGCTCTCCCCACCACCCTATCTCTGCTATGAGCACAGCTCTAAAGTCAAATTTCACTGCTTGCTGCAGCCTAGATTGGTCTTCCCAGCTGCGGGGTCTTTTGCAGGTAAAAAAAATGTGCATGTTTTATATTTTGTTTGTAAGAAAGAAAAGGAGGGGGAGTTCCACCGGAGTGTTGTATTAATGTAGGACTTTAATAAACATAGGGTTAAAAACACTCACAAGAAATAAGTAACTGTGCTCATCATGAAGTATTTATCCCTAAGAAGTCCCGCCGTCCTGCAGGCTCCGCAATTTGTTGTCACCGTTCACTTTAAGGAGTGCGGTAGAAGCTGTAAGTCTAGAAAGTCTCACGCTGACCAGCATGTAACGCACAGGTGGAAATTACATCACTGGAAGGGAAGCAGCTCGGGGCCGGAACTGGAAATTGCAGGCTATGCGTTCAGAGCTCACAGCTTTCCGCTGATATAGGGATGTCAAGTAGTAGATATGTTGCCGGATTATCTCCTAGCGGTTCTCCTGTTATTGTGACCCCTTTTCAACGGAGAGCGGTATGAAGTCCACACTCTGCTGACGTCACTGCCATCAGTTGAGGCAGCGCGTCATCCCGACTTTCCAAGTCTGGATCCGCCAGCTGCCTTGACTGATGGCAGTCTCAGTGAGCCGCTGAGACGGCTGCTCCCTGCCCCTCCACAGCTCAGTGCTCTAATGAGCATGGAGGATCAGAGCAGGAGAGATGCTGACTAACAGTCTTCAGTCCTTGTCTCTGGGATCTGTGAGAACCGAGCCATCTGCGATGGTTTGAAAAGGATCGCTACAGGCAGAGGGTTCTCATTTTTACTTTGGGACAAATAACGTCTGTTTATTTATTTTTGGTCTATAAACATTAGCTAATACATTGCAGTAACATTATCAGCCCAAAATGATAAAACTTACCTTTGCCTTTGTATTTTTCAGTCCTCGGGGAATAAACGTTTCTGACAAATGGGATCCAAACAGACGAGGTGAAGGACAACTGTTGTAATCTACATCCGGATTTAGTGCTCGGAACTCAAGCCATGGCACTCTTTCAGTAGTTTCAATCTTTTCAGTACCATTTCGATGCCCTTCGCTGCATATTAAGCTTAATATTTGCTGAGACCAGATGGTTCCTATTATTGTGAAAAGGAAAAAAATGCATTCATTTGTACACATGCAATAACATGGCCTTAGCTGTATCTCTCCATGACTAGGGTATAACCGATCCCTCTATTTTCCACAACCCTCTTTATCCCCAATACCCAACCAATCCCACGTACTTAGTATTAACTGAGACCACACCAAAATTGGGGAAAATATATAGGCCGTAGCAGCCTTCCTTTATTAACAACTCTTAAATGAACATAAATATTAGAACTCTGTTATCCATTCCACCTCGTGTTGATCTCTGCAGGCACCTATCCCATATATCTAAAAGTATGCATTGCCCTGCGGTCTCAAACTCAAACTGATTGGCCTCAAGCCAACAGGCTGGCTCAGAGATGAAACTGGTGACCGCAGGGCCCCGAACCAATATTCTTGTGATAACCTCCTCTCTCTGGAACTCCCAATATCCGGACCCATCTCACCGACAGGTCCTAACTTCTGTTACGCAGGTACCAATCCTCACCTGCAGAGACCAAACACCCGCTGCCACGACAACTCTCCATCGATTCCTGTGCAGTGAAACAAAGCAGACACAGACTACACCGAAGACACACGCACACACGCACACACACAAAAAAAACATAACCATAACCATAGGGGAGGGTGGGTGGGAACTTCTCCTACTCCGTGTGGTCACGAGGGCGGGCTCCTCCCCCTTTTATGACCTCCCCTTCTTCCCCCACCTGCTCCCAACCAATCCTGCTGTTTGTAACAAAACAGCTACTCAACCCCGGGAAAACACCATCCCCTCCTGCTGCTTGTAACAAAGCAGCCCAGCTCACCAGTGAAACACCGTTCCTGTTAACCCCGTCATGCCAGCCCTTCACCCATTACACTGTGTTTCATTGCTCCGGGCTTTTCTGTATGCTCTATGATAGGGTGCATAGTTGCCAACATTTCAAAACAATTTCCAGAGACACCTATTTTTGCTGTGTTTCCAGCAAGCCATTGTAGGTTGAGGATGTACTCTAATTAGGGGAGGGGCATTCATTTAAAATGGGTGTGGTTTTACAAGAGTCATATTGTTAACCTAATGCCATATTTTAATTAAATATTAAATTTTTTTACTGCCCCAACCACTTCCCCTTAACCACTTCAGCCCGGATCATTTGGCTGGCCAAAGACCAGAGCACTTTTTGCAATTTGGCACTGTGTCACTTTAACTGCCAATTGCGCGGTCGTGCGACATGATTCCCAAACAAAATTGACGTCCTTTTTTTCCCACAAATAGAGCTTTCTTTTGGTGGTATTTGATTACCTCTGCAGTTTTTATTTTTTGCTCTATAAGCAAAAATAGAGTGACAATTTTGGAAAAAAAACAATATTTTGTACTTTTTGCTATAATAAATATCCCCAATTTATTTTTATTTTTTTTAAAGTCGCATATTGATTGGTTTGCACAAAAGTTATAGGCCCGGATTCACAAAGCACTTACGCCGACGTATCTCAAGATACGCCGATGTAAGTACAAATGTGCGCCGTCGTATCTATGCGCCGACCCACATAGTAAGATACGCCTAAAAATAGGCTTCCTACGACCGACGTAACTTGCCTACGCCGTCGTATCGTCGGGGGTGCATATTTACGCTGGGCGCATTTGCCGCTCCCATTGATTTTCTATGCACATATGCAAATGAGGGAGATACGCGATTCACGAACGTACTTGCGCCCGGTGCATAATATACGCGGTTTGCGTAAGTCGTACGTCCGGCGTAAAGTTATTCCCCATATAGGAGGCGCAACCCATGCAAAGGTATGGACCAGGGAACACAGCCGTCGTATTTTACGTTGTTTACGTAGTACGTGAATAGGGCTGGGCGTAGGTTACGTTCACGTCGTAGGCAGTGATCCGTCGTATCTTAGGGAGTAGTTCCGACGTGATTGTGAGCATGCGCACTGGGATACGTCCACGGGACGGCACATGCGCCGTTCGTTTTAAGTACTTGTACAGCACTCGGCCCATCATTTGCATGGGGTCACGCCTCATTAGTATGGCTCACGCCCACTTCCACCTACGACAGCTTACGCCGAGGGAACCCAGCGCAGTTTGGGAGGCAAGTGCTTTGTGAATTCGGTGCTTGCCTCTCTGCGCTACGTCGGCGTATCGTATATTAGACACGATATGCCGGCATAAATATGCGCCAATGTATGTGAATCTGGGCCATAGCGTCTACAAAATAGGGGGTCGTTTTATGTCATTTTTATTATTATTATCTTTTTAATTTTTAATGGCGGCGATCTGCGATTTTTTTTTTCGTGACTGCGTCATTATAGCGGACACATCGGACACTTTTGACACTATTTTAGGACCATTCACATTTATACAGCGATCAGTGCTATAAAAATGCACTGATTACCATATAAATGTAACTGGCAGTGAAGGGGTTTTACCACTAAGGGGCGGGAAGGGGTTAAGTGTGTCCTAGGTAGTGATTCTAACTGTTAGGGGGCGTGGCTTACTGTGACATCACTGATCGCTGCTTCCGATGAGAGGAGACAGACGATCAGTGACATGTCACCAGGCAGAACAGGGAGATGCCTTGTTTACAAAGGCATCCCCCGTTCTGCCGTTCCAATACTCCGATTGCGGGACACCGGCGGATATCGATATGCATTGCTTTGCCTGCCTGTGCCATTCTGCCGGCGTATATCTACGTGAGGCAGTCGCAAGCGGTTAAGAGGCAAAAATAATCCCCCCTGTTGCATTCAGTGGGCAGTATCACTGCTGAAAATTACTTATTCAAGTGAATGAGGCCAGGCTGCAACAGTGAGACAATTATAGTCTTACAGTTGTGATGCAGTATTTCCATTCAAAAAGACCCTTCAGCAGTCAAAAATAAAAGAGGCATTTAAGAGGTGCCAGTATTGTCTCCTGAATGCCTGTCAGTCTAGTCTGCAACATTCTCTAAAAAGAGCTGTCCAATGGATAATAATAGTAATAATAGTAATAGATTACTCAGCCAGTGAGCTGATGCATGAAAAATTAATGTATTCTTCCATCCACACAATTGAGGTGGATGGAGGACTCTTCCTTGCTGAGAGACTGGGGTTGATTTACTAAAGGCAAGTAGACTGTGCTCTTTGCAAAGTGCAGTTGTACACTGCAAGAGCAGTTGCTCCAGAGCTTAATATAGAGCTGATAGAGCTGAAGTTCTGCTGACTTCCATCATCCAATCACTTGCAAGCAAAAATGCATGTCTTTAAAATTTTCCTTGCACGTTTGGATATTCTTTGCAAGGTAAAGCTTTACCTCATTTACTAAGCTCTCGAGCAATTGCACCTGAAAGTGCACTATTTGCCTTTAGTAAATTAACCCCACTGTATTTTGACAGCAGGGACCCTCCACTGTCAGAATACACTGACATTCCCAGTGGCCACACATGGATCGAAATCCAGCCAGTCCCTGCTAAACTGGCCAAATTTCAATCCATCTATGGTCAGCTTTTAGCTGCCCATAAATGGTTAACTTTTTTTCAGCCGGTGGGCTGATCGAAAAAAAAAAAAAACAAACGGATTACCTGATCCACACAAGCAAGGTGGATGGAGGAATCCTCCCCGCTATGCCATTGTGTTTTGACAGCGGGACTCCACTTCTGTCAGAATACACTAATCAGCCAATCTACTGCAGCCGACTAATCGAGAAAATTCCCGTTTGACAGAAGTTGATCGTTAGATCGATTTCTACCAATTGGGTACAGCCATAGATGGATCACAATTTGGCTAGTTCAGCAGGGGATTTTGATCCATCTATAACCAGCTTTAACTGCTTGCCGAGCCGCCGCAGTTTTACGGCGGCAGGTCGGCTCTGCTGGGCGAGATCACATAGATCTACGTCATCTCTCCCAGCAGCCAATAGGGGCATGCGCGCCCCCGCTCGCTCCTGACTCCCGCGCGCGTGCCCGGCGGTCGCGATCACCACCGGGCACCTGCGATCGCTCATTACAGAGCGAGAACCGGGAGCTGTGTGTGTAAAAACACAGCTCCCGGTCCTGTCAGGGGAGAAATGCCTGACCGTCTGTTCATACAATGTACGAACAGCGATCAGTCATTTCCCCAAGTGAGTCCCACCCCCTACAGTTAGAACACACCCAGGGAACATACTTAACCCCTTCCCCGCCCCCTAGTGTTAACCCCTTCCCTGCCAGTGGCATTTTTATAGTAATCAATGCATTTTTATAGCACTGATCGCTATAAAAATACCAATGGTCCCAAAAATGTGTCAAAAGTGTCTGAAGTGTCCGCCATAATGTCGCAGTACCAAAAAGAAATCGCTGATCGCCGCCATTACTAGTAAAAAAAAAAATGTATAAAAATGCCAGAAAACTACCCCCTATTTTGTAAACGCTATAACATTTGCGCAAACCAATCAATAAACGCTTATTGCGATTTTTATTTAGGAAAAATATGTAGAAGAATACGTATCGGCCTAAACTGAGGAAAAAAATAGTTTTTTTTATATATATTTGGGGGATATTTATTATGGTAAAAAGTAAAAAATATTTTTTTTTTTCAAAATTGTCACTATATTTTTGTTTATAGCGCAAAAACTAAAAACCGCAGAGGTAATCAAATACCACCAAAAGAAAGCTCTATTTGTGGGAAAAAAAGGACGCCAATTTTGTTTGGGAGCACCGTCGCACGACCACGCAATTGTCAGTTAAAGCGACGCAGTGCCGAATCGCAAAAAGTGCTCTGATCTTTGACCAGCAATATGGTCCAGGGCTTAAGTGGTTAAGTGGGGTACACACTATAAGAAAATCGGGTTAACGATCGTCCAATTTTCCTCAATGTTTCACAGCACATCGGAACCGATGAATGAAAATGCATATGAAAATTCTCGAACATCAAAGTTGGTTTTTTTTGCGGTTTATTGTTTCTGATTATGCGTAGTCTTTCTTTTCAGAGTTTTCTTGTATGAAAATCATACAAAATCGGTACACAATAAACAAATATCATTCGTTCTGTTCCTGTACGAGAAATAATTAGGAGTTTATTCATTTGGGAAAATTCAGAATCGGCTGTTGAAAAGTTGTGTATATACTATACGAAAATTGTACGAAAACTATTTGGACGAAAATGTTCTCCCAATTTTTTTATCAAGGCTAAAGAAAAACAATAGTAAAACACTGGTAGTAACAGTAAAAAAGTAAACAGACAACCAGGCTCAGTAAAGTATAAATGCTCATGCGCATGCAGACACGGTGCATTATGGTTCCGGGTACCTGGCTGCTATGAGCATGATCACAATGTGTACACAACTTTTATGAATGAGTTTCAGCCATATAAGCTGTGCTGAGGTGCTGTGATTGGCCCACAGCTATCACATGATACCTGGGCCAATCACACCATGTGATTAACTGTAGCCAATCATGATAGTTCAAAAACGATTGCTGTTACAGAGTTCATCACTATAACAGCAATCACTGTGTAATGCAAAACATTCTCTTGGACATTGTGGGGAGGTAGGGTGGTGACGTCAATGCAGAAAGGCAACCACTCAGTGCAGGACCTGGAGACAAGTGGAGATCAATGGAGTAGCAGTGTCTACTACAGTGATTTCCAGTGATCAGGTACAGTATAAACCTAGTAACATTGGTCTGAGCTAGAATTGCCCCTGAGTTCCAGCACTGCAGAGGCCACTGGAAAAAATTGTCAATAGGTATCCTCTGCTAGTGCTAAACTACCAGTGATAATGTGAAAATTAAAAATAAACCCAAAAATATATATTTTCAACATATAAAGTTGCTGCTTACATTGTCATGTGTATTTCCACACCCACAAAAATATAAGATAGAAAAAGTGCTGTGCAACACAATAATGAACAGCAACGCATGTAAGGGTTAATGCGTTAAATTGCATAAAATATGGGACAACTCTATAACTATGGAGGAAAAAAAATACTAGCGTTTGTAATTTATGATGAGCATATAAATAAACTGTCACGACATATATAAACATCAAAAGCATAAAGAAAGTGACATGATATATATAAATTACTATTAAACAAAAAGAGAAAGAAAAAAATGTTCAATAATGCAGTCCCTTAAACATTTAAACAACTAGATGCTGTGCTTTGTGCAGTCTTCAAATATCCTTCATAATGAATCAAGTGCAGTCCCACCACTATTCACACTCTGCTCTCACCTTACTGCTTGGACCTATTTGGTTAAAAATAGGTTAGACACAACAATAACAACCGATGAGTCATCAGCTGTCAGCGGTTAAAAAAAAATATGGTCTGGGATGGATTTGGTGGGAGCACCCCACGACAATTTTTTTTAAAGAAAATGGAATAGGGTCCCCCCAAAGTCCATGCCAGACCCTTATTCGAGCATGTATCCTGGCAGGTCAGGAAAGGGAGGGGACAAGCGAGCGCCCCCCCTCCTGAACCATACCAGGCCGCATGCCCTCAACATGGGGGGGTGCTTTGGGGCAAGTGGACTCTGCCCCCATCCCAAAGCAAGGGCATCTTCCCTCAACCCTGGCAGGTGGTTGTGGGGGGGTCTGCGGACGGGGGCCCCAAATCCTGCCTTCCCCTATGTGAATGAGTATGGGGTACATTGTACCCCTACTCATTCACCAAAAAAAAGTATTGTAGTGTGACAAAAGACAAGAGACAGTTTTTGACAAGTTTTAATAAAAGCAGGAGAGTTCAGAGGGAGTCCGTGAGTGCAAGCCAAGGTCAAGGGGCAGGAGACAACAGCAATCCAGGTAACGTTAGCCAAAGGGTCAAAGGTTCCAGGTGAGAGGAGAGTCGTCAGGAAGTCCGGGTCAAAAACAGGCAGGTATGGCAACAGGTAAACACATAGGAGCTGAAGACAAGCCAGCAACTTGTTCAGGGGATGAGGCCAGTTTAAATAGGAGAGTCAGTCCTCTGATTGGCCACAGAGCTGTCACGTGCACGCCCGTGCGCGCGTCCACGCACACGGGGCGCCGCTGTACCGCGCATGCGCACGCGCATATTGCCCCTGGACGTGCGCCAGAGCCCAGTTCCCCAGTGCATGCGCGGGAGCTCAACGGAGACGGGAATGGAGCCCTGACAGTGCCCCCCCCAAGGGGCGAACTCCGGACGCCCAAACTGTCCATCACCTCAGGGTGCTCCGCATGAAAGGCCCGAATCAGACGAGGGGCATGGAGATTTCGGGAAGACTCCCAGGAGTTATCTTCAGGGGGACACCCCTTCCATTTAATGAGGTATTGTAATTGTCTTCCTCTCTTCCTACAATTCAAGATGGCTTCCACCTCAAATTCCTTCTCCCCCTCAATCTCCACTGGTGGTGGCGGCAGTTCTTCTCTACCGTTGAAGGGATCAGACACAACGGGCTTAAGCAGGGAGGCGTGAAACACAGAATGGATCTTGTAGGACCTGGGTAAGGCCAACTCAAAAGCCACTGGGTTGATTTCTCGCCTGATCTCAAATGGCCCGATGAACCTCGGACCCAGCTTCCGAGAGGGAATAGGTAACTTGAGGTTGATGGCGGATAGCCAGACCTTCTCACCCACTTTGAAGACAGGGCAATCCTTCCTCCCCTTGTCATGGAACCTCTTATAGTCCTGCTGAGCTTGCTGAATGCTTTCCTGTAACTTCTGAAAGTTTTGCTGGATGCAGGTTACACGTTCCTGGACCGCTGGCACAGATGTTTCCGGGATGGAGTCCGGAAGAAAGGAAGGGTGGAAACCGAAGTTAGCCCAGAACGGGGTTTGGTTTGTGGAAGAATGTATGGAATTATTTTAGGCGAACTCGGCTGTAGATAACAAGGAGGACCAATCGTCTTGGGAGACTGAGCAAAAGCATCGTAGGTATTGTTCTAGCGTTTGATTAGTGCGCTCTGTCTGGCCATTACTTTGAGGGTGATAGGCCGAGGACAGACAGATCTCCACTTCCAAAGCTCTGCAAAGTTCCTTCCAAAATTTGGATGTGAATTGAGTACCTCTGTCAGATACTATGCTTTTGGGCACTCCATGAAGCCTGATAATTTCTTTAAAAAAGATTTTGGCTGTGTCTGCCGCGGAAGGCGAACCAACCATAGGCAAAAAATGCACCATCTTGGACAGACGGTCCACCACGACTAGGATCGTGGTAAACCCCGCTGACGGAGGCAGATCGACAATAAAGTCCATGGAGATGTCAATCCAGGGCCGTTCTGGAATAGGAAGGGGTTTCAGCAGCCCCAAGGTCTTTGTGTTTGGCCCCTTATTCCGCTGGCAGCGAATGCAGGAAGAGACATAATCCTTGCAGTCGGACCTCCATTTAGGCCACCAGGAGGAGCGAGAGATCAGTTCGGAAGTTTTACGAGCACCAAAATGGCCAGCCAATTTACGATCATGGAAGGAGCTGAGGATTAACTGTCTTGCCTCTGTTGGAACAAAAATCTTCCCACGAGACCACAGCAGGTCGTCCTTTTTCTCCAAGGAGGAAACCTCATGATCTGGGCACCGTTGGCATGCAGTCCTTAGAGTAGTCAACAAATCTGTTTGAGGGAGAAGCAAAAAATTTTGAGGTGACAGGATAGTGCTGGGCTCAGAAGTATCGGGCGTCTCAGGAAACATCCTGGAGAGGGCATCAGCTTTTCCATTTCTTGCGCCAGGACGATAGGTAATATGGAAATTGAAGCGAGCAAAAAAAAGAGCCCAACGGGCTTGTCTGGGCCTAAGGCGTTTTGCAGACCGTAAGTATTCTAGGTTCCTGTGGTCCGTGAAAATGATAATGGGATGAGCTGCCCCCTCCAGCAGGTACCTCCACTCCTCCAGTGCGAATTTTATGGCCAGTAGTTCTCTATCGCCTACGTCGTAATTGCGCTCAGGAGGACTTAGTTTCCGAGAGGCGTAGGCTACTGGGTGAAGAAGCGACTTTGGTCCCTGTCTCTGGGAAAGAATAGCGCCTGTAGCAGATTCCGAGGCGTCCACTTCTAGAACAAAAGGTAGCGTAGAATCCGGATGACAAAGTACAGGTGCCGAGGTAAAAGCTGTTTTGAGTTTGATAAAGGCCTCCTAAGCCTCTTGTGGCCACTGAAAGCGGTGCCCCTGGCGGGTCAACTTGGTGATGGGAGAAACAATTGATGAAAAACCGATGATGAATCGTCTATAAAAATTGGCGAAGCCAATGAAGCGCTGAACACCCTTTTTGTCTGTTGGAGGTGACCACTCTTGAATAGCACTGATTTTCTGGGGATCCATGGCTACCCCATTCACAGAAATGATGAATTCTAAAAATTGCACTGATGTCTTTTCGAACTCGCATTTTTCTGATTTGAGATAAAGCCTGTGTTGTCTCAAGATGGCGAGAACCTGCCTGACATGTTGCCGATGTTATTCTTTTGTGGCTGAAAAGATGAGAATATCGTCTAAGTAGACTACGAGGAAGTCATCCAAAAATTGTCGAAAAATGTCATTGACTAGGTGCTGAAAGGTGGCGGGAGCATTACAAAGCCCAAAGGGCATGACCAGATACTCGAAGTGCCCGAATCTGGACCTGAACGCTGTCTTCCACTCATCCCCTGCCCTTATTTGGACCAAATTGTAGGCGCCCCGGAGGTCCAATTTAGAAAAAACCTGGGCTGATCGGAACCTTTGGAAGAGCTCGGGGATTAGAGGCAGCGGGTATTGGTTCTTGATGGTAATTTTGTTTAACTCCCTATAGTCGATGCAGGGTCTAAGCGATCCATCTTTTTTTTAGACAAAGAAGATCCCCGCCCCAGCTGGCGAGGAGGAAGGACGGATGAACTTCTTTCTTAAATTTTCTTCAATATAGACCTTGAGGGCCTTCAACTCAGTCTCTGACAAGGGGAATATGCGCCCAAAGGGAATTTCAGATCCGGGCAAGAGGTCGATGGGGCAGTCATATGACCGATGTGGTGGGAGACAATCGGCTTGTTTTTTGTCAAAGACATCTTTGAAGTCTAGGTAGGCTGAGGGAACATGCTGTAGGTCTTCAGGTGGAGAAGCTAACGTGGAACAGGAGGCTGAAACTGGTGCAAGGCAGTGCTGGGAACAGTAGGCGGAAGAAAAACTGACTTCTTTCTTGAGCCAGTCAATGCAGGGCAGATGAACTTGTAGCCAAGGGAGACCCAGGATAATAGGGAACATGGGGGACGGAATCAAGTCCAAACTCCTGGTGCCCAGAATCTGAGATGGCACAAAGAGGAAGGGTCTCCTGGGTAATCAATCCAGAACGGGGGAGAGAGCCGTCAGCCAGATGAACTTGCAGCTGAAAATCCTTGGTACTGCAGGGGATACGCAGCTTTTGGGCCAAGGATGAGTCCAAGAAGCAGCTGCGGGCCCCAGAATCAATTATCGCCGGCAGACATGTTGCCCCTTCCGGGAGCTGTAAGGAAAGAAAGAGGATAACATAAGTCTGAGGCAAACTGGTAACAGGATAATTGATAGCAGGTGGAGGTTTCGACTTACAAGGCCTTACTGGGCAGGTGCGCAAGAAGTGGCCGGCGGCTCCGCAGTACAGACAGAGGTTAGATTGACGCCTCCGGAGTCTCTCTTCTGGAGTCAGAGGGGCCCGTACTAGGCCAAGCTGCATCGGCTCTGGTTCGGGTAATGAGGTGTTTGGTGGAGCTGGGTGAGGAGGAGGTACTGGAGCATATCTTGGTGGGACCCAGTTAGGCCGGTTGGACTGGAACCTCTCCGAACGACGTTCTCGAAGGCGCCTATCCAGCTGAGTGGCGGTTTGGATTAAATCCTCCAGAGAGGCAGGGGGTTCCGACCTTGCAAGCTCATCCTTTAGGTTCTCAGAGAGGCCTTGGCGGTATTGGTACCTGAGGGCCACCTCGTTCCAGCCTGTGTCAGCAGACCACTTTCTAAATTCGGCGGTATAATCTTCCACCGGCCGTCTCCCTTGATTCAAGTTGTGCAGAGTACCCTCTGCTGTGGCTGCACGCAGAGGATCGTCGTATAATTTCGCCATGTGGGTGAAGAAGGTGTCAATAGAGTCAAGTATTGGACTGCGTTGTTCCATTAAGGAGTGTGCCCATGCTTGAGGCTCATCAGAAAGGAGGGACATGACGAATCCAACCTTAACAGCTTCGGTCACAAAAGTTCTGGGTTGCAAGGCCAGATAAAGAGAACAGGCATTCTTGAAAGCCCGGTATTTCCGGCGATCACCTGAAAATCGCTCGGGCATGGGGACCCGAGTTTCGGGATTACTCCCCATCATGGCAGGGCTTGCAGGAGCTTGGGCAGCAGAAGGTCCGGGTGAAGAGGCTAGGGCTGCAGCGGATGGACCAGGGGAACCGGCCAGTTATTGGAGGCGGCCATCAATCTGGAGGTAGCCTTCCTGAAGCTTCTGGACTGCCTCTGTTAAGGCGGAGACCTGTTGGCACAGCGTCTCAAAGGGTGAGCATGCCCTGTCGGTCTCAGACATCTGGCTGGCTTGTACTATCAGAACCTGTACTCACCGAGACCGAGATGCTGAGGGCGGCTCACCTTTGCGACCCTGTGCAGACCACTCCCTGGAGTTGGAACAGAGGAGGGACGGCACAAGGAGGCACCGGTGCCGAGAACTGGTAGGCAGACTTGGTGCAGCTGACAGAAGCAGGGCTGGTGCAGAAGACTGGAGACGAGCGTTGGTCAGGCAGGAACTGGTAGGTAAGTCCGGTGGGGTCCACAGGAAACAAAGGCAAATCCGGGTCACAGGCCGTGGGTCAAGAGCAGGAGAGTTCAGAGGGAGTCCGTGAGTGCAAGCCAAGGTCAAGGGGCAAGAGACAACAGCAATCCAGGTAACGTTAGCCAAAGGGTCAAAGGTTCCAGGTGAGAGGAGAGTCGTCAGGAAGTCCGGGTCAAAAACAGGCAGGTATGGCAACAGGTAAACACATAGGAGCTGAAGACAAGCCAGCAACTTGTTCAGGGGATGAGGCCAGTTTAAATAGGAGAGTCAGTCCTCTGATTGGCCACAGTGCTGTCACGTGCACGCCCGTGCGCGTGTCCACGCACACGGTGCGCCGCTGTACCGCGCATGCGCGCGCATATTGCGCCCGGACGTGCACCAGAGCCCAGTTGCCCCGCGCATGCGCGGGAGCTCAACGGAGACGGGAATGGAGCCCTGACATTCTTAGGCATGAATAGACATTGGGCCAGATCCATAGCCAGCCGCCGTAACTTAAATATTGCCATTTAAGTTACACGGCCGGAAAATTTCTACCTAAGTGCCCAATCCACAAAGCACTTACCTAGAAATTTTCGGCTGTGTAACTTAAATCCGGCCGGCGCAAGGCGTTCCTATTCAAATGGGGGGAGTCCCATTTAAATTAGGCGCGCTCCCGCGCCAGCCGTACTGCGCATGCTCGCGACGTCATTTTCCCGACGTGCATTGCGCGGTTTTACGTTACGCCGAGTTTTGTGAATTGTGCCGGGTAAAAAAAGTTGCGTCGGGAAAAAAAAAAGATACGGCGAAAAAAATAAAAATAAATAACAGCGTCACGGGAAAGAAGGGTCTACTTTTACAAGGTGTACTAACTTTACACTTTGTAAAAGCAGCCCTAATTTTGCGTTTGAAAACTAATACTTACGGAGAAAAAACGAAGCTGAAAAGCATTGTGGATTTCCGTAAGTGCTAATTTGCATACCCGACGCGGCATTTCGACTCGAAATGCCCCCAGCGGCGGATGCGGTACTGCATCCTAAGATCCGGCAGTGTAAGTCCCTTACACATGTCGGATCTTCTCCCTATCTTTTGGAAACTGATTCTGTGGATCAGTTCCAAAGATAGAAACAGGGATACGGCGGCGTATCAGTAGATACGCCGGCGTATCCCTTTTGAGGATCTGGCCCATTGTTCTTAGGTTGTAAGGAGTCTGGCTGTGTCATCTCCCAGGTTGTAACTCAAAAGTTTTTGGACTCCCAGTAAGATAAACAAGATAAAAGGCCTTGCACAGCATAACACAAAAAACAACTGGTATTCTCTATATAATCAGGCCATAGGGCTAATTCATATTCCTGTGGTATTGTCTATCTTAAATAATTGTTTCGTTCTAATATCTTAACAATAAATGTGTATTATCAATTCATATATCAACTCGTTAATACATATATATTATTATACTTACAAAAGTGAGTTTCTAGCCGTATTGACATTGAGAATCTGTATTTGGGATATAAAGGGTTTTGCTTTGAAAAGTACTTCTAAGGATTTCACTTTCCTTAGGAATTCAACAAATAGTCTAATCTAAGGTGGGTAAACATTGCCAGTCTATAAAGTGGTAAGAAATGCCAGGATGTCTGACAATTTTTTAACCACTTCCCGACCGCCGCATGTATATGTACGTCCACAGAATGGCACGTACAGGCAAATGGGCGTACATGTACGTCCTCGCCTTTCCCGGGGTCGGGGGTCCGATCGGGACCCCCTCCGGTACATGCGACGGCCGGGAACGGTGTAGGAGCGATCCGGGATGAGGGGGCGGCTATTGGTTTTCAGCCACCCCCTCGCGATCGCTCCCTGCGAATCAGCTTCCTCCTGAGCCCGCCCTGCCTGTGTAACTGTAAACACAGGCAGGGAGGAAGTGACGTTTTCTCTTCTCTGGCGGTCTTTTCAGTCCGGTTCCAGAGGAGAGAAGACGTCTGTACTGTGAGTTGCACCAACACAACACTAACACAGCACACATAGGCACATAACCCCCCCCCCCCCCCCCCCCGATCACCCCCCGATATCCCCCAGATCACCCCCCTGTCATAGTGTCACTGATTGCAGTGATCATTTATTTAATGAAGTCACGTGTCGTGACGTAATGCATAAGGTTATACGTGACCGGAAGTGACGCGACACCCTGACCGTCCACCGGAAGTGCCGCTGTTTGGCGTTTTATTCGTTTTTTCAATGTAAGCACATTTTTACCTTTATTAAATTTTAAAGTGCATGCATACTTCACCATGAGAGCTTTTTATTTCTACATTTGCTCCTGATACACCTTGTGGCTATCCTGTGGAGTCGACTTCGCTGCGCCTGGACCTATACTGGTATTGGATACAGAGAACGCCCCTCGACTCTATCTCAGCACTGGGAAGATTCCGTGCAACACGAGTTACCCACTGTTTGGATTCTGTTCCAGTTTTGGGAGGATTTCGTTGACACGCATGACCTAGTGTCTGGAGGTAAGCGCTCTGTGAGCCCAGGCTAAGCAAAGAGTTATCAAGATTGTTCACATTGATGCCCGAAGTGCAGAAGTTTTGTTTATCACTGGCACACCAGATTGATTTATCCAAACTTTGATTTATATATTTGGACTTTTATTTTTGGATTTATTATCAGTTTTGGGTTATTTCACTAATTTTGAATTCACTGCATATCTTTATTGATTGTTATCAGTCCCCTATGGACTGTCTTTATATTCACTTTTAGATTTTTAGTTTGCGCTCATCATTCTTTATTCGGACATTTATTTTCTGATCACTGCATTTAGTGTCATTTGTGACAGAAAAAAGTGTTAGGGCAGTTAGCTTTGGGCCCCTTTAGGTCCAGGGTAGCCCCCTACCCCCCCCTAATAAAGGTTTAACCCCTTGATCACCGCCCTAGTTAACCCTTTCACCCCCTATTGCCAGTGTCACTAAGCGATCGGTTTTCTGATCGCTGTATTAGTGTCACTGTTGCCGCTAGGTAGCTAGTTTTTTTTGAGGTTCGCCGCCAGGTTTCTATAGCGTTAGGTACCCCCATAAATAAAGGTTTTAACCCCTGATTGCTCCTAGAGTTAACCCTTTCACCAGTGATCACCGTATAAGTGTCACTGGTGACACGGGTTAGCCAGTTAGTTATTTAGTTATTTTAGGTTAGCCAGGTTTTTATAAAGCGTCAGGTACCCCCCATATATTACCTAATTAAGGTTTTAACCCCCTGATTGCCCCCTAGTTAACCCTTTCAACAGTGATCACCGTATAAGTGTTACGGTTGATGCTGGTTGGTTAGTTTGCTGTTTATAGCATCAGGGCACCCGCCGTATATAACCCAATAAAGGTTTAACCCCCTGATCGCCCGGCGGGTGATATAAATTAAATTTTAGCGTCAGTCAGGGTCTGCGTCGCCCCAGGCAGCGTTAGGTTAGTGCCAGTAACGCTTACACCCACGCGCAAAGCATACACCCCCCTTAGTGGTATAGTATCTGAATGGATCGATACCTGATCTGATCAGATCTATACTACCGTACCCAGCAGTTTAGGGTACCCCAAAAATGCATTGTTAGTGGAATCAGCCCAGATACCCGCTAGCACCTGCGTTTTCCAGCCCAGCCCAGCCCACCCAAGTGCAGTATCGATCGATCACTGTCACTTCAAAAACACAACACACATAACTGCAGCGTTCGCAGAGACAGGCCTGATCCCTGCGATCGCTAACAGTTTTTTTTTAAGCGTTTTCTACATTTGCTTTTCTACAGATCAGGTGCTTTTTTTACCTGTGAATCATCACCAGTGTACGACTAAATTTAGAGCCCAAAATGGCAAAGAGAATGTACACTGATGAACAGGCCTACTTGTTCATGAGCTTGACAGATAGTGAAGAGGAGGTCACGCATCTGTCAGAATCTGGCTCAGAATATGAACCCGTTTACGACAGCGGCTCCATGTCAGATAGCTCTCACGACGAAGTTGAGGTCCCTGCTAAGGCCAGGCGTACCCGATCCCGTTCTAATGTTGTTGAGCAGCAAGAACCGCAGGACCCTTGTATGGAGCAGAGAAGTACTAGCGCCGCTATTCCTTCTGGTGGATTGGCAAGCACCAGCGGCCTAGTACACCCTGGTCGTTCATCCAGCACTGCAGTAAGACGTGGTGACGTGGCGAGTCCCATAAGTGCAGTTCAAGCTGGCGAGGTGGCAAGCACAAGCCACCAAGAAGAAGACAGAGACAGGCCCGTCGTGCCCGTCGTGCCCTTCCTGCAGAATTCGCCTATCCTCATTGGGTACCCGCCACTTCTGTAGAACCCGTACTTCCCCCATTCACTGGCCAACCCGGTATTCAGGTGGATACAGCGAATTTTATGCCACTTGATTTTTATTCGCTGTATTTCACGGAAGATCTCTATAGATCTATTGTGGACCAGACTAATTTATATGCTGGTACCTACATTGCCGCTAATCCCCACTCTCTCCTTGCCAAAGAATGGAAACCTCTTGAGGTTTCCGAATTTAGGACCTTTCTGGCCCTTACCCTCAACATTGGCATACACAAATTTCCGGAGTTGCGGATGTATTGGTCCACACATCCCATTCACAATATGCCCATATTCTCTGCTCACATGGCCAGGAGTCGATACGAGGCGATCCTGCGGTTCCTGCATTTCAGTGACAATGCACTTTGTCGTCCACGTGGAGACCCTGAATTTGACCGGCTCTACAAAATTCGGCCCCTCATAATCCATTTCAATGAACGTTATGCAGCCTTGTTTAATCCCCAGCAGGTTGTATGCGTTGATGAGTCCCTGATTAAATTTTCTGGCCGCTTGTCTTTCAAACAGTTCCTTCCCAGCAAGCTTGCCAGATACAGGGTCAAGCTCTATAAGCTTTGTGACAGGGCAACAGGCTACACATGGAGCTTTAGGATTTATGAGGGCAAAGATAGTGAGGTAGAGCCGGAAGGATGCCCAGATTACATGGGGAGCGCTGGCAAGATCGTTTGGGACTTGGTGTCACCCTTATTCGGAAAGGGGTACCACTTGTATGTAGACAATTTTTACAGCAGTGTGCCACTTTTTAGTCACTTGTTTTATCATCAGATTGGAGCATGTGGCACTGTGCGACCTAATCGCCGGGGCTTTCCCCAGCGGCTTGTAGATGCCCGTATTAGGCTGGGGGCGAGAGCCTGCTGCAGATGTAAAAATGTGCTCACTGTGAAGTGGCGGGACAATAGGAATGTTTTCGTTCTTACCACCCTTCACGCAGACACGACAGTACAAATTCGTACGGCGACTGGTGTTGTGGAGAAACCCCTCTGTGTCCATGAATATAACCTTAACATGGGAGGGGTGGACCTCAACGACCAGTTGATGGCGCCGTATCATATTGTCCGTAAGACGAGACGCTGGTACAAAAAAGTGCCTCTACATTTATTTCAATTGACTCTACTGAATGCTTTTGTCTTATAGCTTCAGGACATACTTTATCCTTCCTTCAATTCCAGGAGGATATCATCACAGAACTCCTGTATCCATGCGGTACTGTACCTCACCATCCCCTACCAAATGCAGTAAGCCGACTGCATGAGAGGTGTTTTTCATATGCCCTCGAGAGTACCCCTACCCAACGAGCCCCCCAAAGAAAATGTTGTGTCTGTACCAAGCGCGGATTTAGGCGTGACTCCCGTTATTTTTGTCCCCAATGTCCTGCCGATCCTGGTCTTTGTATTGGTGAATGTTTTGAACGTTTCCACACACGAGTGAAGTATTAGCGTAGGGTAAAACATTTCACAGGCTAGGCACACTTACACAGGGTCTCCCAAGATGCCATCGCATTTTTAGAGATCCAAACCTGGAACCGAAAAGTTCAACAGTTACAGTTACAAAAAAAAGTGTTAAGAAAAATTGTTGTCGTTTTATTGTTCTCTCCCTCTCTATTCTCTCTCTATTGTTCTGCTCTTTTTTACTGTATTCTATTCTGCAAAGTTTTATTGTTGTTATGTTTTTTCATGCTTGCACGGACTTATTTATCTTGACAGCAACAGCGTTTGCTCCCACGATATATAAAGCCGTGACTCCAGTGCTGTAGGAGGTGATTTCACCACCACAGTTAAAAAAAGAGCATATATGCCGAAGCATGGGGGCATTAGGGGCGGAGGAGCGATTTTGCTCCTAATGCCGCGTATATACGGTCGACATTCCTACGGAGGCTTGCCCGTGGAAAAGTCTGACCGTGTGTATGCGGCATAACTTTTTATGCTGCGTACATACGGTCGAAATTCCGACGTAGGCTTGCCCGTGGAAAAGTCCAACCGTGTGTACGCAGCATAACTTTTTTGCGGGAGGATGCCCCCATGCTTCGGCATATATATATTTTAGGTACAGGTTGCGTTAAATGTTTTATTTTTTACTATGTTTTTTTGGTATTTGCTTTGCAGGTATGGTATGATCTTACTGTTATACTGTAATGTTACTTTGTTTTAATGTTAACCATCATTTGCTTAGCAGGTACGCCATTCAGTTGCAGCGCGGATTTATTTAGCATGACAGCAACAGCGTTTGCTCCCACGATATATAAAGCCGCGACTCCAACGCTGTAGGAGGTGATTTCACCACCACAGTTAAAAAAAAAAAGATTACAATACATGTCCAACAAGAACCATCAACATACTGGTATGTTGCTGGACTTTGAATGGTTATACCAGAATGATGCCTGCGGGTTTAGGCATCATCTTGGTATCATTATTTTCAGCCAGCGGTCGGCTTTCATGAAAAAGCAGTCCTAGCGGCTAATTAGCCTCTAGACTGCTTTTACATTCAGTGGGAGGGAATGTCCCCCCCCCCTGGATATAAACAGCGCCATTGGGAAAATGGGAAAGCATTTTATCACACCGATCTTGGTGTGGTCAGATGCTTTGAGGGCAGAGGAAAGATCTAGGGTCCAATAGACCCCATTTTTTGAAACAAAGAGTACCTGTCACTAACTATTGCTATCATAAGGGATATTTACATTCCCTGAGATAACAATAAAAATGGTAAAAAAATAAATAAAATGGAAGGAACAGTTTACAAATAAAATATAAAAAGCTAAATAAATAAATAAATAATAATAAAAAAAAAGCATCCCTGTCCCCCCCTGCTCTTGTGCAAAGGCGAACGCAAGCGTCGGTCTGGAGTCATATGTAAACAGCAATTGCACCATGCATGTGAGGTATCACTGCGAAGGACAGATCGAGGACAGTCATTTTAGCAGTAGACCTCCTCTGTAAATCTAATGTGGTAAACTGTAAAGGCTTTTAAAGGCTTTTCAAAATGTATGTAGTTTGTCGCCACTGCGCGTTTGTGCGCAATTTTAAAGTATGTCGTGTTTGGTATCCATGTACTCGGCCTAAGATCATAATTTTTATTTCATAAATAATTTGGGCAATATAGTGTGTTTTAGTGCTTTAAAATAAAAAAAGTGTATTTTTTCCCCAAAAAATGCGTTTGAAAAAACGCTGCGCAAATACTGTGTGGAAAAAAAAATTGCAACACCCACCATTTTAATCTTTAGGGCCTTTGCTTTAAAAAAATATATAATGTTTGGGGGTTCAACTTAACTTTCTTGCAACAAAAAAAAATGTTTTTATGTAAACAATCAGTGTCAGAAAGGGCTTTTTCTTCAAGTGGTTAGAAGAGTGATGTGTGGGTGATGTGTGTCATAAGCTTCTAAATGTTGTGCATAAAATGCCAGGACAATTCAAAACCCCCCCAAATGACCCTATTTTGGAAAGTAGACACCCCAAGCTATTTGCTGAGAGGCATCTCGAGTCCATGGAATATTTTATATTTTGACCCAAGTTGTGGGAAAAACATATATATTTTTTTTTTTGCGCAAAGTTGTCACTAAATGATATTATGCTCAAACATGCCATGGGCATATGTGAAATTACACCCCAAAATACATTCTGCTGCTTCTCTTGAGTACGGGGATACCACATGTGTGAGACTTTTTGGGACCCTAGCCGCGTACGGGACCCCAAAATCCAATCACCGCCTTCAGGCTTTCTAAGGGTGTAAACTTTAGATTTCACTCCTCACTACCTATCACAGTTTCGAAGGCCATAAAATGCCAAAATAGCACAAAAAAACCCAAATGACCCCATTTTGGAAAGTAGACACCCCAAGCTATTTGCTGAGAGGCATCTCGAGTCCGTGGAATATTTTATATTTTGACACAAGTTGCGAGAATATGACAAACTGATTTTTTTTTGCACAAAGTTGTCACTAAATGATATATTGCTCACACATGCCATGGTTATATGTGGAATTGCACCCCAAAATACATTCTGCTGCTTCTCCTGAGTACGGGGATACCACATGTGTGGGACTTTTTGTGAGCCTAGCCCATACGGGGCCCCGAAAACCAAGCACCGCCTTCAAGATTTCTAACGGCATACAATTTTGATTTCCCTCCTCACTAGCTATCACTACCTACTGTATTACTGTTTTGAAGGCCATAAAATGCCAAGATGGCACACAACCCCCCCAAATGACCCCATTTTGGAAAGAAGACACCCCAAGCTATTTGCTGAGAGGCATGTTGAGTCCATGGAATATTTAATTTTTTGGCCCCAAGTGATTGAATAATGACCAAAAAAAAAAAAATTTACAAAACGTTGTCACTAAATGATATATTTCTCACACATGCCATGGGCATATGTGAAATTTCACCCAAAAATACATTCTGCTGCTTCTCCTGAGTACGGGGATACCACATGTGTGGGACTTTTTGGGAGCCTAGCCGCGTACGGGACCCCGAAAACCAATCACCACCAATCACCACCACGTTCACGTCGAAAGCATTGACTCTTTGCGACGTGATTTCGAGCATGCGCACTGGGATACCCCCACGGACGGCGCATGCGCCGTTAAAAAAAAACATAATTTACGTGGGGTCAAGATGCATTAACATAAAACACGCCCACATCTTAGTCATTTGAATTCCGCGCCCTTACGCCGACACATTTACACAACGCCGCCGTAACTTACGGCGCAAATTCTTTCTGGATACTGAAACTACGCTGTAAGTTACGGCGGCGTAGTGTATCTGAGATACGATACGCCTGCCTAAAGATAGGCAGATCTTTATGGATCTGGCCCAAGCTATTTACTAGAGTCCGTGGAAATCACGGGAAGGTTATTTTACAAGTTACCAGTTATTAAATATACCAGGATGATTTAAATGAGAGCTGTGAATTTACCTTGTCATATAATGAAAATATTATCTGAACATTTAACCATCATGTATCTCTGATTGTAGAAGTATATCAATTATTTGTTTTATCACGAATTGTACCTGATTTTAATTTTTGCACTATATCTTTAGTTAATAAATATATATATTTTAAATATTCATTTGTGTTACTTGTCTTCAAAATAGCACAAATAAAATAATTTTGGATATTGTAGGAAATTGTAATTCTCCCAAAGCACTGATTTACATATTTCCATAAATACAATAATATTTTGTATTTCAGTATAAACATTCTGACAGTATATGTAGGCATTATGCCGAGATACGTCAATGGTTCTGACAATACCTCTATAAGGTTATGGGGTGAAGGCACCATCAACACCAAAGACCAATTTGTCTGCAATTGTGTGACAGGAGCGTCAATTATTATTTATTTTTTTACAGCAAAGCCAATTCTTGCTTTCATCAAGTAAAAGAAAATCACATATTTTGAGTTGTACATCTAGAAGGTTACGGGCTAAAGGCACCACCAATACCCAATGGCTAATTTTTCTGTTTGTTTGACAGGGGCATCAAATCAAATAAAATAATTTTGAGTTATCCCCAGAAAAGTAACAGAGAGTTCTAGTGACCTGGGTGTCCCTAAGGAATTCTCTTGATTTGCATGATTTCCTCTCACTTCCTGTTTGGCTACGAGACAGGAAGTGAAGGAAAATCTCTGCAATGGGACACAGATGGGGAAACAAAATCATCCGGTGCCTGTGATAGGTCAAGCATTTGCACTTGCATTACATCCCACAGCCCAGAAGATTTTTAGGTAGATTCAGGTAGATGGGCGCATCTTTGGGCCGGCCTAACGCAACGTATTTGCGCTACGCCGGCATAAGCTAGAGAGCAAAGTTGATGATTCACAAAGCATTTGCGCGCCAATGTGCGCCGGCCGAACCTAAAGCTGGAGGCTTAAGCCAGTGTAAGTGGAAGTGGGTGTGAAATTATGCAAATGATTGTCTGAGCGTGGTGAGGTGGTTTACGCCCGGCCTAACTTCAACGGAGCATGCGCAGTGATGTTTTAGCCGGAGCGCTTTCTTGTGCGCATGCGCGCATCTAGGTCGGCCGAACTTCCTGTTCTACGCCGGCCTATTGGCCTGCGTCGAGCGTATAAATATGCCCAGACATGCGTCCGTCCGATGCAAAATTACATCCTGCTTTCCCCCCCCTGAGCTTGATAATTTTGCCCCTGGCTTCTAAATTTGGATTTAGGATGTCTGCTCCTGTGGCTGCTCCAGTGGCTGCTCCAGTGGCTGCTCCTGTGGCGGCTCCTGTCACCCATAGGCAAAAAAAATGTACTGCCCAGGAGAGGGCTATTATCATCACAGGGATGGAGGAGATTCATGAGTCCCTCCATGGCCCTGAAAGCCGCAATACCACGCGTGCCAGGAAGCAGGAGAGGAGGAGGAGAGGATCGCCCGGTGTCTGCACAGGGAGCAGGTGGAGGGTATTGAGGGGTTTGATTCCCGGCAAGAGGGCTTGAGGACAGGTAAGTGTGTTTTATATTTCCTATCTGGTGTGTAGCATGTGTGGGTGGGGGAAGGGAACATGTGACAAGTGTGTTGGTCCCCCAACATGTGACTGCTTTAGGTCATCCACAGATGTTCAAGAGGGGGCGGGCCCATCTGGGGTTGTTGGCTGTCCCACCACATCTTCTGAGGAGCCTCCTGAAGAACCCCAAGATACTGTGGTGGAGGGGACTGTCCACACCACGCCTATAGCGGTGGTGCTGGATGAGAAAGTGGACCTTGCCCAGATTGGGCTGATTATCAAAGAGACCATGGTGATGGTTGGGCCCTCTACCACCTCCACCCCCATGATAGGAAGCCCCTCTCCCTCACCCACCAGCAGGGCAACCACCTCCAGGGCCTCCCCATACACCCGCTCTGTCGCCTCTTCTGGCCCCAGGAAGGCGACCAGGGGCATTGTCCAGGACCAGCTGGCCCAGGATCAAAGTATGCAGACCCGGCATATGGGGGATATTGCTGGGGATCTGCAGAAGATTTCAGAGGATGCTGGTCATCTGAGGGAGGCAGTAGAAGAGATGAGCTGTAACAGCTTGGCAGTAGCCACCTGCATGGTAGACCTGCAGGCCACCACGGCCAACCTTGTAACCAAGGTGGATTGCCATTGTGATGCAGTAAAGGCAAATACCACTGCGGTACAGGCTGCCATACAGGAGGAGGGGAGATGGAGGCAGCGGAGTGAGATGGCTAACCTCACAAGACAATTGAGGATGCAGGCCCAGACAAACCTGGTCCTCACCAGGATAGCCGCTGCCTTGGAGGCCAGGCAGCCGTCACCTGGCAGGAGTGGCCCACCTGCAGATGAGCCTCCTTCCGAACAACCACCCCCCCCCACCACCCCAGGCACCGCCCAGGCAGCTGAGGAGCCAATCATCTGCCACCAGGCGCAGCCAAAGGAAAGCAAAATAAAAGCCTTTTTTTGGCTCAGGTGATGAGCTTTTTGATTTATTTATTACTTTGCTCAGGTGATGAGCTTTTTGATTTATTTATTTTTCCTCAGGTGATGAGTTCCTTTCCTTTGTGCAAGAACACGTGAGGAGTTCTGCTACAGTGTGACTGGTGTGTGAATGGGGGGGTGTCACTCCTGCTGGCAAAGGGGTGTCACCCTCTGCCGTGTGAAAGGTGTATGAATGTACAGTGACATAATTGGAGCCTTGCCGTGGTGTTGCTGCTCCAAAATCCCGTGGGGTGTACTTTGGTCTAATCCAATTAGATGAGGATGAAATGTGTCTGTGCTAGGGACCCCAGTGGTGTGCATGCATGCATTCTCATTGTGCCATGAATAATGTGTGTTTTTAACGTGTAAAGATGTCTTTTGTGAGGCGTCTTCTGATTGCAGCTCCCACAGCAGACGGGTTATCCTCAGTTAGGGGGGGGATTGCGTGGTTCGGGGGTCAGGTCATCACGTATGTCAATCTGCAGGCCCTTTTTCACGGCGTAGTTGTGCAGAATGCAACATGCCCCGATGATCTGGCACACAAAGTTTGGGGCATACAACAGGGTACCCCCTGACTTATCCAGGCATCGTAAACGGGACTTCAGGAGGCCAAAGGTGCGTTCCACCACTCCACGGGTACGTGCATGTGCTTCATTGTATCTTCTCTCTCCTGGGGTTTGGGGATTCCGGTATGGAGTCATGAGACGGGGCCCAAGTGCATATGCAGAGTCACCTGGAAGGGAAAAGACAGGAGGATGTTAGTCATGCATCTGCCCCTCGTGATGTCTGCATCATGGGGGGGACACTCATACCTGACACCCATGTCACTCACCAACCAGCCAGGTGTCCCCATACATGTTCTGGTCAAAATCTGTTGGGATGTCGCTTTGGCGGTATATGAAGCTGTCATGGCTGGATCCTGGGTGTTTGGCACGGACGTGCCATATGAGGCATTGGGCATCGGCTATCAGCTGAACATTGATTGAATGCCAGTGCTTCCTATTGCGGTATATGTGCTCTGTCTCATCGGGGGGCCGTAGTGCCACATGTGTGCAATCAATGGCCCCCACGGTGCGTGGGAATCTGTCAATTCTGTAGAAATCCTCCATTGCCTTCTGCTGCAGATGCTGCTAGGTGGGTCTGATGAAGTGGTGGGACATGCATCTGAGGATTGCAGGGACAACCTGGTGCACACATCTGCTCATGGTGGTTTGTGACATCCCAGCCGACAATCCACTTGTGCGCTGAAAAGATCCACTGGCAAGGAAATGCAGTGTTGCTAATACCTTGACCAGTGGCTGCACTGCATGTGCACAATGTGTCTGGCTGGTGATGTCATCCTGCAGGATTGTGGTTAAATCCAGGATGGCTTCACGGCTGAATCTGTAGATGCGATACACCTCTGATTCACCCATGGCAAAGACGTTCATGCGCGTTCGGTAGATCCACTCCCGTGCCCTCCTACGAGTCCGTGGACCCATTAGTAGTGCAAGGACCATGCCTGCCCCTGGCATGTTGGCACACAGATGTGTTGTCCTGCAAGTGTGGGTGCTTGGCTTGCTCAGCTCGTCCGTAACGCTGCTGCTGTAGCTGCTCTCCAGCTGACTTGTGTCCGTCTGGTGCAAAGTTATTCCACCTTTTTGGTGGAATAACTTTAGGCCTGACGTAACACTTGCGCGCACCGGGCTTAGCCTACGTCGGACGCACTTTCATTCGCGAATCGCCGTATCTCCGTAATTTGCATATTTAAATAGGAAAACAATGCAAGCGGAAGATGCGTCGCGCCTAAATATGCGCCCGGCTTAGAAAAGTTGCGTCGGTCGGAGGAAGCCTATTTTCAGGCGTATCTTGTTCTGTGGGTACGGAACAAAAGCGTGCCGGCGCATAGTTACACCTACGCCGCGTATCTGGAGATAAGCCGGCCTAACTCTTAGGCCGGGTACACACGGGCAAACATGTACGATGAAACCGGTCCGTCGGACCGTTTTCACCGTACATGTCTGCCCGGGGACTTCTGTACGATGGCTGTACTAACCATCGGTCAGAAGTCCACGCGTAAACAATACGCGGGGCGTGTCCGCGCCGTCGCCGCGGCGATGACGCGGCGATGACGTGGCGACATGGGCGGGCCTGCCTTTTAAATGCTTCCACGCATGCGTCAAAGTCATTCGACACATGCGAGGGACGGCGGGTGCTCGGACATGTACGGTAGGTCTGTACTGACGACCATACATGTCCGAGCGGGCAGGATTCCAGCGGACGGTTTTAAAACAAGTCCAGGAATATTTGCCCGCTGGGAAAAGGCACGGCGGGCAAATGTTTGCTGGAATTCTGCCCGCTCGCGCCTACACACGACCGAATATGTATGCTGAAACATACATGTTTGGTCGTGTGTACGGGGCCTTACTGAATCTACCTATTTGGCTACGGGGGTATAGAGGGGGTATAGAGGAGGCAAAAGACTGGATTTCAGCTATTTTAATTTTACCTAAAGTTAGACTCAGGAAATGTTGTTATAACAATTTGATATGCAGTATTACTAATAATGTAACTATCACTAATTTGATTTATAGATTTTTCTCAAAAAAAAATATTGTAAAAATTATTCTAATCATTTTTATTTGCTTTAATGAGTTTGTGTGTTTCAGAATTGTATCAAAGTGTGGACTGATATCTGATTAAAAAAGCCAGTGAAAATGGCTCTATTTCAAAACACATTTCTTTATTTGGTTAACCACTTCCATACAGGGCACCTACGCACCTTCCTGCCCAAGCCAATTTTCAGCTTTCAGCACTGTCGCACTTTGAATGGCAATTGCGCGGTCGTGCTACACTGTACCCAAACAAAATTGGCGTCCTTTTTTTCCCACAAATAGAGCTTTCTTTTGGTGGTATTTGATCACCTCTGCGATTTTTTTTTTTTGCGCAACAACTAAAAAAAGACTGAAAATTTTGAAAAAAAAATTAAATTTTTATTTTTTTCTGTAAATTTTTTTGTAAATAAGTAAGATTTCTCTTTCAATTACGGGCACTGATATGGCGGCACTGATGGGCACCGATGAGGTAGTACTGACGGGCACAGATGAGGTGGCACTGATTGGCGGCGCTGGTATGCGGCACTGATGGGCACACATAGGCGGCACTGATGGGCACACATAGGCGGCACTGATGGGCACACATAGGCGGCACTGATGGGCACACATGGGCGGCACTGATGGGCACACATGGGCGGCACTCATGGGCACACATGGGCGGCACTGATGGGCACTCATGGGCGGCACTGGGCACTCGTAGGTGGCACAGATGGGCACTCATGGGCGGCACTGATGGATAATTATGGGTGGCACAGATGGGCACTGATAGGTGGGCACTGGGCATGGATGGGCACTGTGGGGTGGCACTGATGGACACTGTGGGGTGGCACTGATGGACACTGTGGTGTGGCACTGATGGACACTGTGGGGCGGCACTGATTTACACATGTTGCCAATCAGTGCCCATTTGTGGGCACTGATTGGCATCTTTTTTTATTGCTTTTTTTTCAGACTTTTTTTTTTTTTCCAAGACTTTTTTTTTTTTTAAGACTTTTTTTTTTTTTTGCCCGCTTCCCTGGTGGTCCAGGGTGGGCTTCCCTGGTGGTCCATGTGGCGATCCGAGGGGGGGCTGCGCTGATAAACAATCAGCGCAAACCCCCCCTGTCAGGAGAGCCGCCGATCTGCTCTCCTCTACTCGCGTCTGTCAGACGCGAGTGAGGAAGAGCCGTCGGCGGCTCTTCCTGTTTACATCGTGATCAGCCGTGGTTGGACACGGCTGATCACGTGGTAAAGAGTCTCCGTGAGAGACTCTTTACCGAGATCGGTGTTGCGGGGTGTCAGACTGACACCCCGCAACAACGATCGCCGCGATGCGCGCCCCCGGGGGCGCGCAGCGGCTGAGAATCCTGAGGACGTCATATGACGTCCGGTCAGGATTCTACAACCACTTTGCCGACGTCAATTTGTCATTGGCGGGCGGCAAGTGGTTAAACAACATGGCCATTTGAAATATTTGGGTTTAATCCAAAAAGTGAAAGAAAGAAGAACAAAGCACAGAGACTCCTTAGGACTAAATGCAAAATGTACCAATCCATATGAACATTCTGACAAGTGACTTAGTGGCATTGTGGACTGGATTAGTGACAAACAAGTATAAGACTTGCAGGGGGACTGGGGGATGGGCAAAAGTACATTAAATGAGTAACTGCAAATATAGTGAAGTTACACTGTAAGGCAGGGCTCCATTTCACCTTGCAAGTAGAGGTGACAAAAAGAGAATTGTATCATAATAACGCAACAGTTATCCGAGGGTCCTTCTGAAAACAGTGTTAATAGAATGGACTTTTAAAGTGGTTCTAAAGAATTAAGCCACGTACACACGCACGGTTTTCTCGGCAAGAGCCAAGTAAACTGTGCGTGTATACGAGGCTTTGAGGTTTCTCGTCAAGAAAACTGCCCAGAATCCAGATGAGAAAAATAGAGAACCTGTTCTCTATTTTCTCGTCGTGAGATTCTCAGCAGTGTTTTCCTGCCGAGAAACCCGAGTGTGTGTATACTTACCTCTCCATGGAAACCCGCGCATGCTTGAAATGACTTTGACGCATGCGCGGTAGCTTCCAAGGCATAGGTAGGGTGAAGCAAGATGGCGGCGACGGCATCGAATGTGACGAGCGCATGCTCGTCGTAGTCGATGACATCACTGAGTTCGTGCCATTCAAAAGAACAGTGGTTCTTTTGAATGGCCCGTGTGTACACTCGGCCGGCAAGAGAATCTTGGCAACAATCTTGTCAGGAAAAACAAAGTTTTTTTTCCTGACGAGAATCTGGGCCGTGTGTACATGGCTTTAAGGTAAAAACCTTTCTGTGCCATAGTGTAACGCTTCTGCCGTTTCCCTATGCAGATCGAGCGTGCCTCTATCTAATTCATGCAGCCGCGCTCCGTCCGCGTCACTTCCGGTGCGCGGACGTTTGCGCTCCACGCTGGAACGCGGAAGTGCGACCCAGCGTGGAGCTGCGCTTTTCCCCGCGAATTCGGGGCTATTTAAACTCCCAGAGATGTCGGCAGGGTGTTCCGATATTCTAGTTGGACACCTGCCGCCATCTGGGATCGCAGAACCTCTCGCTACAAACCCTCAGTCCATTACAGCCTGTGACTCCTGGAGGCCATCTCTCAGCAACGCTACAGAAACCTGGACTCACCTCCCTGAATACACTGGCAGACCTGATAACAACTCAACACCTCTGCATCCGATTCATAGCCTGCATCTACAGCTCCCAACAGCCTGGTGACTCCTGGATAAGGATCTGAGCGTACTCCCCTCATTCAACCACCTCTTAAACTACAGAACCGCAAGTATCTTGTCAGCAGTGTACAATCTGTCATAGTCTACTATCTGCTCACTGTTTCAAGGGACTGTCTTTATATGACTCACCACTACACATGCAAACTATATTCAACTGTGCAATGAACTGTGTCCTATGCTAACAACTTGATATACTGAAGTATTCATACAATACTAACTAACTAACCATAGAACCACGTTATTCAATAGTACTGCTATAGCATATCCTTACAGAGACTATTCCCTCCTCAAGAGACTGTTTATGTAGGATATATGATAGGATAACCTTATGAAGTAATAAGTTGTCCCCTATTTATGTTTTGGTCTTACATGGAGGATATGATGACCTAACCCCATATTCTCAGTTCAGTTTTGAGAGTTAATTGGTGGTTCAGACCTGATAAGCCTCCGCAGCTGAGATCCAGACCTATTAATAAATTTAGATAAAACAGGGTCTTTACACATAGAAACCCCCTCAGTCCCCCTCCCAAAACTGCTGGAGCCCAATTTCTATCCAGTGCTCTGCCCAAGAGCAGTAGCCCTCTCCATTCTCCTCCTTACTGGGCAGATTGATAGTCAATCAAATTCTATGACGACAGAGCGGGGGGTGGGGACAAGCCATGCTGTTTGTGTCTATAGACATAGGCAGCACAGCTTGAGATTGAGCCTGCAAGAGTGCCCCCATAGAAAGTAGCTTTCTATGGGGGCACTTGCCGAAGAGAAGGAACCAGATACGTCCGCAGAGGACCCCAGAAGGAGAAGCTTGGGTTTGCACTGTGCAGAACCATTACACAGTCCAGGCAAGTATGACATTTTTACATTTTTTTTTATTAAACAAAAAATAATAAAAATAAAGATTTACAATCACTTTACTAGGTTCTGCTTTCTTTAAATACAATTAATTATATTTGACTATTTCTGAACTAATTGGGTAAACCCACCTGATTTTGGATATGTAATCAAGAAAACATCATCATCTCTTATTTTAAAATCCTGTAGGGAGTCTATAAACTCTGGTGACATCATTTCCTTCAAGAAACAGAATCCTTTATACCAGTACAAATTACTGTTACGTGGCACAGAAGTGATTGCAGCCATTGTTAGTAATGTTACCTGTAATATAAATAAATGAATAAGTGGAGTATTGGAATAACTAATGTTACAGTAAATATAATAAAAATAAATTAATGAGTGAAATATGGGAAAGACTAATGCTAAATGTATATTATTTTCTTAGAAACTGTAATGTTTGACATTTAAAGCAGTGATCTCCAGACTGTAACCCACATGCATTATGCGGCCCTTTGCTTGCCTTTATCCAGGCATTGAGGCACCATTTCTCCCACTGATACAAGGCAGTGAGGCACTATTCCTCCTACTGGAGCCAACTATTCCTTCACTTGACACCAACTGTGGGGCATAATGTTTTCCATTGATACCACTGATTGGGCACTATTCCCCCCCCCCCCCCAGACATACCAAGGATGGGAAACTATTCCTTCCATTGACACCAATGATGGGACACAATTTTTTTCACTCCCACTGGTGCCGGGACATTTTCTACTCCCACTGCTCATAGTCTAGCCCGCCTAAAATCTAAGGACAATGAACTGGCCCTTTATTTGAACAGTTTGAAGACCCCTGATTTAAAGGATAAGGGGTCTGTAAATGTGTCTTCCATGAAAGCCCTCCTTCAGAACTTAGTAAGAACACCATAGGCCCATTTAACTTTCTGTTAAATTTTTTTTTTTTTTTTTTTAGTGGGGACAAATTGATATTCGTTTTTTTTTAACTTATTGATGTGAAAATTTGATAGAGCAGGATTAAATTATTTTTTTGGAGTGCCTACTAGTGTATGGCTAAATTAAGCGTGCTGCACCTTGCATTCCTTTTCAGCTAAATTCAGAGCAGAACTAACATACACTGAAGTGATAAGAGAAAGTACTGTAACAAATAATATAAGTCCCTATTAGCTCCTCAGTGTATTGACTGGTGGACACATAATATACTCCATAGCAGATTCTGTCTTGTATAAGAATCATATAACGGGAAAACATGTTTTTGGCAATTTATTTTATTTTTAAGTTATAGGTTTTAAATTATTTAATTACTTTTTTTTCTACCATGTACAGTATGTAAAACCACTACTTTATTTAAGGAAACACAGGGGAATGCAGTTCCGGCTCTCCAGCTCTCTCCACTTTATGTATGTATTGGCAAGGATGCTGGAGTGTGCTGGAGGGTTTATTGTAGTTGGTTGGGGGAGGATCTATTTTTGTGGGGGGGGACTATTGTTGCTGGGGAGGGGGCTATTGTTCTCTAAATGGGGCTGTACTGGGAGTTGGGTAGGGGGTGGAACTGTGGGATGGTGATCTAAAATGGGTAAGGAGCAGAGACAAAGTGTGACTCATAAGGGGGGAGTGCCTGCACCTATTTTCTGAGAAAAAAAGCCCTGTGTAAAACCATTATTTATACAAATAAACATTTATTATTGGGTGCACTCATGACACCGGTGTCATTATACATTATAGGTTTTTAAAGAGACAGCACCATAGAAGCTGTTTTTATCAGATTTTTTTTTTCCGTCTCTGAGTATAATTTTGCATAAAGTCTTACAGAGCAGACAATGATTGACTAAAAACAAAATGTACAGTATATATTGTAACATTGGTGGTTGTTAGCTCAAGTGGGATAAGCGGCTTTAAGTGATTCACGCCAGCCAGGAACTATGTTTAACCACTTAACCACCAGCCGCCGTCATATAACGGCGGCAAGGTGGTTGCTTAACTGGGGGTGGACGTTATGTAACGTCCTCCCAGAAATCGCGCTCCCGCGCGCCCCCTGGGGCGCGCACACGGGAATTTTCGTGACCGGATTACGGTGCGATCACAGGTAAACAAACCGGCGTAATTTGATGACGATCGGTACAGTGTGAGAGGAGAGCGCGGATGGCAGCAGCAGTGTGGGATGGATCTGTGACTATTGCAGTCACAGATCCATCCATCCCTGCTCAGCCATCCCTGCATTAACCCCTGCAATACTCTGCCTTCCCTGTGCAATACTCTGCAATACTCTGCCTTCCCTGCGCAATACTCTGCAATACCCCCTGCGCAATACTCTGCAATACCCCCTGCGCAATACTCTGCAAAACCCCCGCGCAATACTCTGCAAAACCTCCGAGCAATACTCTGCAAAACCCCCGCGCAATACTCTGCAAAACCCCCGCGCAATACTCTGCAATACCCCCTGCGCAATACTCTGCAATACCCCCGCGCAATACTCTGCAATACCCCCGCGCAATACTCTGCAATACCCCCGCGCAATACTCTGCAGTACCCCCTGCCCAATACTCTGCAGTACCCCCTGCCCAATACTCTGCAGTACCCCCTGCGCAAAACTCTGCGCAATACTCTGCAATACCCCCGCGCGATACTCTGCAATACCCCCCGCGATACTCTGCAATACCCCCGCGCGATACTCTGCAATACCCCCGCGCGATACTCTGCAATACCCCCGCGCGATACTCTGCAATACCCCCGCGCGATACTCTGCAATACCCCCGCGCGATACTCTGCAGTACCCCCGCGCGATATTCTGCAGTACCCCCACGCAATACTCTGCAGTACCCCTTGCGCAATACTCTGCAGTACCCCCGCGCAATACTCTGCAATACCCCCGCGCAAAACTCTGCAGTACCCCTTGCGCAATACTCTGCAATACCCCCCGCACAATACTCTGCAATACCCCCGCACAATACTCTGCAATACCCCCCGCACAATACTCTGCAGTACCCCCGCGCAATACTCTGCAATACCCCCGCACAATACTCTGCAGTACCCCTTGCACAATACTCTGCAATACCCCCGCACAATACTCTGCAATACCCCCGCACAATACTCTGCAATACCCCCGCACAATACTCTGCAATACCCCCCGCACAATACTCTGCAATACCCCCTGCACAATACTCTGCAATACCCCCGCACAATACTCTGCAATACCCCCCGCACCAATACTCTGCAATACCCCCGCACAATACTCTGCAATACCCCACGCGCAATACTCTGCAAAACCCGACCAATACTTTGCAATACCCCGGCCAATACTTTGCAATAACCACGCACCAATACTCTGCAATACCTCGGCCAATACTCTGCAATACCCAGAAAATACTCTGGGGAAAAAAATGCGTCTTAACCACTTCCCGCCCACGTCATATGAGGTCCTTGACTTTGTGCAGGGATATCTAAATGATGCCTGCAGCTACAGGCATCATTCAGATATCATTTTTTTCAGCCAGCGATTCTCTACACCATAAGAATGATCATGGCGGCTGTTCCGCCTCTTGATCGTTCTTACGGGAGGCAAAAGGGGACGTCCCCACTCCCTTCGCCCACCGGTGCTTCTTCCGACTCACCGCTGCGATCGAAGCCAGGATAGTTTTTTTTTTTTTTTTTTCTTCAGGCTTCCCAGCCTAGAGGTGAGATGTGGGGTCTTATTGACCCCATATCTCACTGTAAAGAGGACCTGTCATGCTATATTCCTATTACAAGGAATGTTTACATTCCTTGTAATTGGAATAAAAGTGATCAAAACATTTATTTTTGGGGAAAAACGTGTCAAACTAAAATAAATAAAGTAAAATGAACAATAAAAAAAAAAAAAAAATTTAACGCGCCCCTGTTCCCGCGTGCTCGTATACAGAAGCGAACGTGCACGTAAGTCCCGCCCACATATGAAAACGGTGTTCAAACCACACATGTGAGGTATCGCTGCGAACGTTAGAGCGAGAGCAATAATTTTGGCCCTAGACCTCTTCTCCAACTAAAAACATGTAACCAGTAAAAACATTTAAAATGTCACCTATGGGGATTTTTAAGTAGCGAAGTTTGGCGCCATTCCACAAGCGTGTGCAATATTGAAGGGTGACATGTTGGGTATCTATTTACTCGGCGTAACTTCATCTTTCATATTATGCAAAAACATTGGGCTAACTTTAATGTATTTTTTTTTAAAAAGCACAAAACTGTTTTATTTCCCAAAAAAATGCGTTCGAAAAATTGCTGTGCAAATACCATGCGCGATAAAAAGTTGCAACGACCGCCATTGTATTCTCTAGGGTCTTTGCTAAAAAAGCATATATAATGTTTTGGGGTTCTATGTAATTTTCTAGCAAATAAATGATGATTTTTCCATGTAGGAGAGAAATGTCAGAATTGGTCTGGGTGTTCCAGAACGCCTGATGGTGCTCCCTACATGTTGGGCCTCTGTATGTGGCCACGCTGTGTAAAAGTCTCACACATGTGGTATCGCCATACTCTGGAGGAATAGCAGAATGTGTTTTGGGGTGTAATTTGTGGTATGCATATGCTGTGTGTGAGAAATAACCTGCTAATATGAAACTTTTGTGGAAAAAAAATAAAAATAAAAAAAACCTTGATTTTGCAAAGAATTGTGGGAAAAAATTACAACTTCAAAAAACTCACAATGCCTCTTTCTAAATACCTTGGAATGTCTTCTTTCCAAAAAAGGGTCATTTGGGGGGTATTTGTACTTTTCTGGCATGTTAGGGTCTCAAGAAATGAGAGAGGCCGTCAGTACTTCAGATGTAATCAAATTGATCAATTTTCAGTAATTGGTACCATAGCTTGTAGACCTTATAACTTTCACCCAGACTAAATAATATCCCCAAAAAATTTTTTAACCAAAGATATGTAGCAGTATACATTTTAGGCCAAATTTATGAAGAAAAATTCATTTTTTGCAAAATTTTATAATAGAAATGAAGAAAATTTCATTTTTTTACAAAATTTTCGTTCTTTTTTCATTTATAGCGAAAAAAATAAAAACCGCAGAGGTGATCAAATGCCACCAAAAGAAAGCTCTATTTGTGGGAAAAAAAGGACAAAAATTTCATTTGGTTACAGTTTTGTATGACTGAGTTATTGTCATTCAAAATGTGAGAGCACCGAAAGCTGAAAATTGGTCTGGTTATTAAGTGGGTTTAAGTGCCCAGTTGTCAAGTGGTTAAGGGCCTGGTACCCCATTTTTATTAAAAAGGCAAAAAAATTAAAGTCCAAACAAAATAATGACTTCAGCCTCCTGGCTCACACATGCAAAAGGAAATGCCAAGCCACCTGGCTCTCTTCGGCAGTAGCACCACTGCTCAGCATAAAGCCCTCCTGACGCCTGTCAGCAACCTCAGATTTAGGTCTCTGGGTTTCACAGTGCACAACTGCACTCTACAGCTCTCTAGCTACTTCCGTGCACACCTGCACTCTCTGAGTTCTCCCTTCCAAGCCTGGACTCCTCGGGAGGGTGGAGCCCAGAATGCTGGTCCTGAGTCTCCTATCAGGCCCACACACACACCTGCACAATCAGTGTGCTGATCAGCTTTAAAGCCTGAATCCAGGACTGGGGATTTCATCCCACCCGGATCTCTACGAAATCCCCAGTCTCCAGATCAGAAAGTGGATTTTAGTAAATACAGAGGAAACTGAAAAGCCAGTTTCCTCTCAAACCGGAAAATACCCTGGAGCCCCTCAACCTGCCTGGTTGAGAATCCTGGGTCACCACACCCCTGGGGTACCACACTACTACATATGTCCCCCCCTTGTTTCGACCCAGAGGGCAGAACACACCAGTACAACCTCCTCACTTTGGCATGACCATGCAAGCTACCACCCACATGGGCCAAACCTTGTCCCATCAGGTGACTTTCTCCACATCCGCCTGCTACATTTACTCGGGGTCTGCAAAGACACTCCAATGCCTTTTTACGTGTACGCTTCCAAAAGCGCTGTCTTCCCATTTCCCTTGGACCTACACTAGCCACCTTATCAGTAGGGAGTTTACTACTATTGGCACCTTTTTGCACCCAAGGCTGATTTCTGAACTTTGAGGGTCCGATACCATTAAGGCTACCAAGGGCTCCCTCAATTTCCAATAGACCACCCCTTTTCCCTTTATTTAATTTGGAAGGGATCAGATTTTTATACACTTGTTTAGTAATAAGCGGGGGCTCTTTTATTGGGGTGACACTGGTCCCTCTCTGAGCTCTATGTACGGGCACCCCCTTACTGTCCAAACTTGGCATCACTTGTTTCCCCATGTACACTGCATGCTTCATTCTGTCAGTTTCATCACTAACACTCTCATATGACTGCGGCCTCGTCCCAGTCTCCCTCTGAAGGACATCCTGACTGTCTCGCCACTCTGAGGTTTTTAAGTCATGTGACACCTTGATAAGCTTTGGGCTATTTCCCTCCAACCCTTGTTTACCAGGATCCTTCTCAGATCCTAGAAGTTCCTCGAACCTCAGGAAACCTTCCCCAGAATTACCCTCCTGAACCTGTAGCGGGCCTAATTCTGCTATACCCTTGACCTCTGTGTCAAACCTCCCTGTCTCACTACAATTTTCAGGGTTTGCTACAACCAGATCAACTTGACCAAGACCATCAGGTCTACCATTATTTTTGATGTCACCCATGGTAACCAAACCATCAAAAATCGCCAACATGCTGCATTTTTCATCATGGTCAGAAATATCAATGCATTTGTCATATTTCACTTCACCCATGTTTGGCAGGGCAGTGTCTGGAGAGGAACTGCACCCAGCGGAGTGGTTGTCTCTGGCAGCTTCACTATACACAAACTCCATTGGCATAAGATCCTCTGCCAGAAACTGTCCCGACCGCTGAACATCATCGCATAACACAACATTTGGACCTTTGACTACAATCACTTCATTTATTGCTGTGCCATCTGGCACTTCCACCAACATTAGCTCATTTGGCACTGCACCATCCATTACCACATCATTTGAACCTTTGTTGATCACAGACATGACCTCTTCTGTGCGTTCGCCGTTACTTGGCGCTTCCATCTTGTGAGCAACATCACCTGCAGCGGCAAATGCACCATTGCATACAAGTTGCTCTGCAGGTCCTTCATCTGGCACTACAGAAATCATGTCTGCTACACTTTTACCAACAGAGGCCTTTTCCAACAGAGCCAACAGGCTTTTTGCCCATCTGTCCCAGTCTGTTATCTCTGCGCTACCAGAGGGACAGCGTGGCTCAGTAACAGACACATTACAAACGTCACTTTTGGTTAAACCAGACTGTGGTAATACATTTTTAACCATCGCAGGCTGCAATACCACACCCTCACCACCTTGCTCTGGTGGCGCTTCATTAAACACATGAACACCTTCACACCTCTCATTGCCAGACTGCAATAACAATAACCACTTGTAACATTGGGGGTTGTTAGCTCAAGTGGGATAAGCGGTTTTAAGTGATTTACGCCAGCCAGGAACTATGTTTAAGGGCCTGGTAGCCCATTTTTATTAAAAAGGCAAAAAAATTAAAGTCCAAACAAAATAATGACTTCAGCCTCCTGGCTCACACATGCAAAAGGAAATGCCAAGCCACCTGGCTCTCTTCGGCAGTAGCACCACTGCTCAGCATAAAGCCCTCCTGACGCCTGTCAGCAACCTCAGATTTAGGTCTCTGGGTTTCACAGTGCACAACTGCACTCTACAGCTCTCTAGCTACTTCCGTGCACACCTGCACTCTCTGAATTCTCCCTTCCAAGCCTGGATTCCTCGGGAGGGTGGAGCCCAGAATGCTGGTCCTGAGTCTCCTATCAGGCCCACACACACACCTGCACAATCAGTGTGCTGATCAGCTTTAAAGCCTGAACCCAGGACTGGGAATTTCATCCCACCCGGATCTCTACGAAATCCCCGGTCTCCAGATCCCAAAGTGGATTTTAGTAAATACAGAGGAAACTGAAAAGCCAGTTTCCTCTCAAACCGGAAAATACCCTGGAGCCCCTCAACCTGCCTGATTGGGAATCCTGGGTCACCACACCCCTGGGGTACCACACTACTACAATATATATATATATATATATATATATATATATATATATATATATATATATATATATATATACTGTATATCATTCAGTCAGCAAAAAAAGTATATATACATTCCCTTTAAAGTATACATATCCTACTGGGCTTGGATACTAGGCAGCTTTTCACATAAAGACATCACAGGATGCAAGAGCACCGAACTAACTGTACCTAATAAAACACCTAGTTTCTTATCCTTATTGTCAACCCTTGTATGCAAACTGTCACAATGACAAAACACTTTAGATTTATTTTCTCAAGGCAGAACCGTGTTATATCAAAAACTTGTACACCCAGAATAATATTTTTTGCCAGAACAATTTTCTTATTTGGGCAAAAATAACTACTGTGGATCTATTTTTCAACAAAATTATTACATCTCACAATTATTTTTTCTATATTTTATATAGTTATAAAAGTCAGTTTAAGTACTAAACAAAACATTGATAACAGTGCATGTTATTGTGAACTACACATTTACTTCTTAGAATACATTAAGGATAAAAATGTGAATATTATAAACAATCAAATATGCATAACATCTGTTAATACATGAAGATAAAAAACAGCATTGTTAATAAGACTGACCTTTCTATGTACACCTGTTTTTAGCTCCAAGATTCGTAGCTTGTACTAAACTCACAGGATTTCAAAGAAGCGATTTTTATTAATCTCTCCAAATGAATTGTATCTGGAACTTGGCCAAACAATTACGACATTATAAAGTCCACCCCCATTTCTCATGGTTACAGTGCCAGGGCTTTAACTAATGAGCTCCTGGCACTTTCAGTAGTAGAAAGAGTGTGTACAGTTTACTGCAGATTTTAACTCCTAACATTTATACACTTTGTAGGGAATCAGGCTCAAGGTAGGAACATGCTCACAGTTTTTTTAACAAAAGTGACATGTTTAATCCAAAGGATAGTCAAAAACAAAGGAAAAGTCTTCTTGTCATAACTTAGCAGAAAGTAAACTTCTGCTCTACTGTGCGTTTCTGTTTTCGTGGTTTGACAAAGTCCTTGGTTAAAGGTAAGTGTCCTTTACAAAACAAATCATTACAGCCATGTTCAGCTTTAAGCAGCCATGCTCCTAGTTGCCTTATCCATGGAGACACTCTCTCCCCTAGAGCTAGGACCAGCTGCCTTAATAAAGACCTAGGCAGAAAACATGCAGTCCACAGAATTGGGCATCTGTCCCTCCGAGAGCTCTATCAGACTCCTAGTAAAACAAACCCCAGAACGGGCTTTACTAGCATAGTGTAAAGAATTATGTTTCTTTACAATTAAATCATTGCTGCTACCTTATATTGCAAATCTAACAATCCGTGGAGGAACATATATACCATTGTTCACTTTTCCTGCCACTCTAACCAGTTTCACAGGCACCACGCTACATATACCCCCACCCTGCTCAAACCCATGGAGTTGAGCACCTTGGGCAAACAAACTGTAAACTCTGGAGATGACATCAGTGTTTAGCTTGTTGGCTACCTGGTGTTCTACTATACATTTGAAATTCTGTAAGAGCCAAGTACCATCTGGTAACTCTTGCATTTTTCTCCTTATTTTTGGCCATCCACTCGAGAGGGACATGGTCAGTTAAGAGCCTAAACTGTCACCCAAACAGATCGTATTTTAAACTCTAAAGAGCCAGTTTGATGGCTAGACATTCCGATTCTATAAAAGTGTATCTTCGTTCAGTGGGAGTCAGTCTTCTGCTTAGGAATACTATAGGGTGTTCCTCCCCATTCACAACTCGGGACTACACTGCACCTAATCCCACTTCCAATGCATCTGTTTACACCACAAATTCCTGTGTTAAATCCAGGGTAATTAAGACAGGGCTGTTACACATGTCTGTTTTTAGGTTCTGGAAAGCTTTCTCAGCTTCTTGGGTCTAAGTTATCACCCCCCTTTGTTAAGATCTGTAAGGGGAGCAGCCAATGTATCAAAATTGGGGACAGACCTTCTATAATAGCCTATTAACCCCAAAAGGCTCTCAAAAGACTTGGAGCTTTACCATCTACCTGCCAATAATGTACCCCATATATGGGGCCTCCTCTAATACCACAGCACACTTCCCGGGCTCAGTCGGAAATGGACAATCCAGTCTAAAAAGGAAAAACCGAGAGGAACCAGGGGTGGTCGACGAGTCCAAAAGGCAAAGGCCGTATTAGGTACAGGCATCTTTAATTTGAGTGGTGTCCCTCTCTCTGATGGGGGATTATGTCGTTGGAAAGTAGAAACAATATAGTTATTCGACCTGCGGATAAGGGTGGGGGGTTAGTGGTCCTCAGTAAGGTCTATTATCAAGAAGAGATGAATAGACTTCTGAGTGACCTCAATACTTACCTATTATTGACAGGTGATCCTATGGTGAAATTTAAGAATGAGTTGCACTCTTTAATAGAGGCGGGCAAAAGTAAAGGGACCCTTAATGACAAGGAGGCCGCATACTTGGATCCCTTTTATTGTCACACACCTATTATTTATTTTTTGCCCAAATTACATAAAGATTCGGAACGGCCACCTGGCCGTCCAATTGTCAACGGAATTGATTCAGTGACATTGCGGTTGGGTCAGTATCTGGATTTTTTCTTACAACCTTTGGTATGTAAGATGGAAGCATATCTTTGTGATACCAAACAAATTATCCAGATACTTGATGTAACGGAACCCCAAATAGGACAGGGGTTAAATCCGTTCACGATATTCCATTCCATCCAAGACAGCTTATCGACACTCCAACCAAAAGGGCCCTCCTTTTCCCCCTCCCCCCTCCCTTTTTTTCCCTTTCCCCTTCCCTCTCCCTCCCTCCTTCCCTCCCTCCCTCCCGCCCTCCCTCCCTCTTCCTTTCCCCTCTTACTATGATAGATGGGTATGGGAACATAAACTAATACGGATATGTCAGGTTAGAAGACTGGTAGATAGGATTACTCTACCACCAAGAGGCCCGTTAATAACAAAAGAGATAGAATAGGAAATAAAAAGGTGCTAAGATATAACATAAGCCCCATAATAGATCTAGGATTATAAGGATGGATCTAGCCCTGTACCCACAAAAATACCTTTTGTATGTATTATGTTGTATGTATGTATATGTTAAAGTATATGTTTTTATGTATGAAGAATCTATGAACTATATACGAGATGTTGATTTTAAAAAAAGTTTGTAAAGATTTTTTCTATGAGAAAAGAATAAAAACAATTTAAACACAACCAACAGGGCCCGACCCATGCCATTTCCCAGAACAAGACGAGACACACAGCTCTGTGCTTTTGGTTTCAAATGTATTGACAACTTTAATGGTTTCTTAGCTTGCTTATATGCAGTACACAGGTTACAGAAATCACAGGAACAATCAAACTGTCCCCCCCCTTATCACACCATGGGGGGGCTTCAATCACATTCTTTTACATAATGATATTCAGAGTTAATTATCCCCCAGACGTTGCGTCTCCGACAAGTACATTCCACACATAAACAGTATACATAATGAAAGGTCTGGTAGCCAGGCTGACTCTCAGTTTCAATCCACAGAAGCAGTCTTAGTTAGCATCTCAACAGCCTCACACAATGGAAGGCCTTTCAAGAGCCAGGCTCATTTAACAACTCACTAGCCAGGGCTAATCATAGAAATGAGTCACTATTGACTGGTTGGGTCACAATATTCTTTACAGACATTTAAAGAATATATGGTAGATTACTGTCCATGTTAAAACAATCCAATATATGTCTCTTTATTTCCTGGCTCAATCTGTGCCCAAAAGTGACTCCTGTTACATGGCTCCCTCCTTGTGGAACACTCCGGCAGACCCGGCTTGATCCTTTTTGAGTCAACTTGGGGATGTCCGGAACTAGGAGGCCGGGATGACGTCTGTTTGCCGGGATAAACCATCAGCATTGCCATTTGGCTTACCAGGTCGGTAGCTGATGGTGAAGGTGAATAATGGAATTCAGTTCTGGAATTTGCTTTGCTCTCTCAATGGCTCCCAAAACCTGTTGCTGATGCTCTTGGGAGAGACAAGGCACCACCTGGATGCAAATCCCATTTAATCTTTTGACAATTTCAGCCTGTTTGTGCATTTCAATGTTCAAGCCACGGGACATCTCATAATACATGACGTAGTGTCGTTGCATCTCTGATTTCTCACTGGCCAACTTGTCACATTCCCATTTTAGACTGTGATATTGTGCCAGATCTACAGTACATGTCGGGGAAGGTAGTCTTACCCGGGTCTCAGCAGCAAGTGAGTTGGTTCCAGCAACGCGGGTTGGGGCACAGGTAGTCACTGTGTGGGCTTCAGCGGGGCACATCGGGGCGTACGCAGAAATAAGGGGGGCCAAATCATTCCCCAGTAGTACATCTGCTGGCAAATCCTTCATCACCCCCACATTCATGTTCCGAACCAACCCCCCAATCCAGGTGAACCCGGGCAACAGGTAGCCAGAAGACGGTGCCTCCCGCTACTCTTACGGCTACGGTGTCTCCGGTGTGCTGGCTCTCTGGGATGAGTTTCTTCTGTAGCAGGGTCATCGTGGCCCCAGTATCACGTAGCCCATTGGCTACCTTTCCATTGACCCAGACAGTCTGCCTGTGTTTCTGCCTGTTGTCCTGGTTAGCTGCTTGTATCGGATCTGCCTCGTGCAGAATGCCCCAATGTTCTTCCTCCTCAACTCAGTGGGCCGCAGGCATGGATGTGTGGGGGTTCCCCCTTTCTGGCTGTCTCCATGACTGTGACTGCCTGGGTGGATTAAATGGACAGTCTAGCTTTCTGTGTCCTAGCTTTTGACACCCAAAACACCTGATGGGCTGTGAGTAGTCCTGGGATTTGAACCTAGGCATCTGAGGATAAGTGGCCGCTGGAGGTGGTGTTGTAGGACGGTCGGACTGGGGTTTGTAGGCAATAGCCGGCAGGGGTGCCGCTGATCGATAATCAACCCAAGCTGTGGTCTTGACCACAGAGTTGTCCAGTTTGCGGGCGTCTGTGTATTCATCCGCCAGGCGAGCTGCTTCAGACAAGGAGAAAGGGTTTCTGTCCCGGACCCATTCTCTGACTTCCCGGGACAGTTTGTCAAAGAAGTGCTCCAGCAGGAACACCTGCAGCACCTCTTCCCCAGGTTCTGCTTGGCATCCATCGACCCAGTGGGATGCTGTGCGGTGTAGGCGGCATGCCCACTCGGTATATGAGTCTCCAGTCTGCTTGCTCGTCTCTCGGAACCGCCTCCGGTGTGACGGCATACCTGGCCAAAAGTGCTTCTTTTACCAGTCCATAGTTCATAATATCCTTGTCTAGGATGGCCCTGAATGCTTCACTGGCCCGGCCGGACAATTTCCCAGACAAAATGGTAACCCATTCCTCTGTGGGCACCCGGTGTAGGGCACATTGCCGTTCAAAATCAGCAAGGTACCCATCAATCTCCCCTTCAGTTTCAATGAAGTTCTTAAAAGCAGCAAAATGTATCTTTCTCCTTTCAGTTGGTGCTGCTGTGACTTCTGCTTCTGCAGAACGTCTTTGCCGTAGCCAATTTGCTTCCACAGCAGCTATAACTTGGTCTATGATCTCCGGTGGATGGTTAGGACCATAGTGTGCCAGTCTTAGTTTGACAGCCCAATCAAAACTTGACTCCTCCGGGGTCCTGTCTGTTACGCTGGGCCTTTCCGTTAAGTCTGGTCTTTCCGCTCCATCCATTTGGACAAGTTCTGTGATCACGTCCATCTTCTTATGGTTGCTGGCTGGTCTGCCACGGTTCTCCAGTAGTCCTTGTAGCTGTCCTTTAAAAGCGATGGAATTATCCCGCTGCTAGCCACCAATTGTAACGGAACCCCAAATGGGACAGGGGTTAAATCCGTTCACGATATTCCATTCCATCCAAGACAGCTTATCAACACTCCAACCAACAGGGCCCGATCCATCCCATTTCCCAGAATAAGACGAGACACACAGCTCTGTGCTTGTGGTTTCAAATGTATTGACAACTTTAATGGTTTCTTAGCTTGCTTATTAGATATGTGCATTCCCGTTCGTACGAATGTTATTTTCGTACGAAAATGTTCATTTTCGTACCCGCAGAATAATGTGTACATACGAAAAAAATAAAGCACCAAAATACGAAAATGACAGGATTACGAATGAGCTGCATAACGAACAACCGCAAATGCGAACGAACGATCTGACGAAAATACGACAAAACGAAAACGGCAAAAGAACAAAAATTACATCTATAACAAAAGATTTGCATTCTGTATCCTGTTTGAATCCCCTCTCTGTTCGTATCCTCAGCCGTATGTTCACGCGACATCCACAACAAAAGACCCGCACCCTGTATTTTGAATTCCTTTTTTCTGTTTGTATTTTGGATTCAACAGAATGCAAATCTTTTGCCACAGATGTCACCCGAACACACGACCGAAAACACCAAAAGAAAAAGGACCCAAAATACAGAATAGAAATCTTTTGTTATAGATGTAATTTTCGTTTTTTTGAATGGGCAGTGAGTGTAGTTAGTGAAGCAGCTTCTCTTTTGTGCTGAGTAGTAAAGTAAAGCAAAATAAACTTTTCTGTGGATTTTCATCTGAAGGGAGATCAGTTGGCCAGACTTTTGAACCCAAAAATGGTTTTCTGATGGAGTTTAAAAACGAACAAATTTTCTGAGAACGAACGGAAAACGATCGTTTTTATGTTTGTTGTTAAAAAAGTCTGACCAAGTGTATGGGGCTTAACAATCGTTAATATGGATGAGCCGCGTGTTGAAAGTGCCGCGAATCCCCGCGATATATTTACGAAACTACAAAATGACGAAAATCCTTTTTCTGTTCGTATCTTCAGTCGCATGCCCACATGACATCCACAACAAATTGTCATAGATGTCACACGAACACCCGACCGAAAACACGAACAGAAAAAGGAATCCAAAACACAGAATGCAAATCATTGACGAAAATTCACGAAAATTATTGTCTAACAAGTAAAGAACATGAATTAAACAGAATAACGAACTATCCCGCATGTACGAAAATAAAACGGTAACGAAAATACGAAACGATCGGAATACGAAAAAATCTCGTCGTACGATAAACGAACAAGAAAACGGGCGTCTTACGAAAAACGAACGGAAACGAACCTACGGAACGATACAAAACAGAACAAAAAAAAACGAAAAAAAATTCTGTGCACATGTCTATTGCTTATATGCAGTACACAGGTTACAGAAATCACAGGAACAATCAAACTGTCCCCCCCCCCTCATCACACCATGGGGGGGCTTCAATCACATTCTTTTACATAATGATATTCAGAGTTAATTATCCCCCAGACGTTGCGTCTCCGACAAGTACATTCCACACATAAACAGTATACATAATGAAAGGTCTGGTAGCCAGGCTGACTCTCAGTTTCAATCCACAGAAGCAGTCTTAGTTAGCATCTCGACAGCCTCACACAATGGAAGGCATTTCAAGAGCCAAGCTCATTTAACAACTCACTAGCCAGGGCTAATCATAGAAATGAGTCACTATTGACTGGTTGGGTCACTATATTCTTTACAGACATTTAAAGAATATATGGTAGATTACTGTCCATGTTAAAACAATCCAATATATGTCTCTTTATTTCCTGGCTCAATCTGTGCCCAAAAGTGACTCCTGTTACACTTGACATCCTACCTTGCACATCAAATACCATTTTGATTACCGCGGATGTCAGATCTTTATATACAATCATTGACCATGAGGCAGCTTTAGCCTCAGCCACTTGGGCATTGGCAGCCACTGATCTTAGTGGTGAACATGTTCAGTTTCTGTTAGACAGCCTTAGGTTCTGTCTCTTCAAAAACTATTTTTGGTTCAATAGGGATTTCTATTTGCAGCGTTGCGGTGTAGCGATGGGTGCTCGTTTTGCTCCCAGTGTGGCCAATTTATTTATGGCCCACTGCGAGGAAGATGTAGTTTTCCACCATCATCCACCGCAACTTCTCTGTTACAAGAGATATATAGATGATCTGGTGATGGTATGAGAGGGCGACATGCCCAGTCTCCAGTCGTTCATGGACAGGCTTAATGGTAACAACAAGAATATTGGGCCAGATTCACAAAGGAGATACGACAGAGTATCTCAGATACTCCGTCGTATCTCTCAGAGTATCTATGCGACTGATTCATAGAATCAGTTACGCATAGATAGCCCTAAGATCCGACAGGTGTAATTGTTTTACACTGTCGGATCTTAGGATGCAGTACCACGGCCGCCGCTGGGGGGAGTTTGCGGCGTAAACCAGCATCGGGTATGCAAATTAGGAGTTACGGCGATCCACAACGGTTTTTCACGTTCGCTAAAAAGTCGTGGATTCTACTAATAAGGAGATTGGTAGTAACTATAAGATGGTTATGGATTTCAGCATCAAAAATACCACCCCTGTATGTCTTCAGCGTCCCTGAACATCCCCTGTATGTTCGCACAGTCCCTGACCACCCCCTGTATGTCCGCACAGTCCCTGGCCACCCCTGTATTTCTGCACAGTCCCTGACCACCCCTGTATGTCCACTAATTTTGTTTAGTTGTTTGTTCAGAATCATGATCTCTATTTTTATTCTCAGTTTATCCAGAAATGTGTAGCTCTAATACATAGCTTGTGTATGTATCATTTTGTTCTATTTAAAGTAATGTATAGAAGGTAGGGCCCGAAAGTGACTCAAGCCCAGGGGCCCCCACCACCCTAAGTCCTGCCCTGCGCACAGTCCCTGACCACCCCCTTTATGTCTGCACAGTCCCTGACCACCCCCTGTATGTCCGCACAGTCCCTGACCACCCCTGTATGTCCGCACAGTCCTTGACCACCCCTGTATGTCCGCTAATTTTGTTTAGTTGTGTGTTCAGAATCGTGATTTATATTTCTATTCTCAGTTTATCCAGAATTTTGTAGCTCTAATACATAGCTTGTGTATGTATCATTTTGTTCTATTTAAAGTAATGTATAGAAGGTAGGGCCCGAAAGTGACTCACCACCCTAAGTCTTGCCCTATCCACAGGTCATCATGTCCAGTTCTTTTGGCAGCCACAATGTCCTGGGATGTCAGGGGAGCAGCAGGCATCGGTATCAGGTGAATTTGGGCGTCAATCGCGGCGAGGAAAGGATCTTTTTCAGGATGATTAGTGGGAGCTTCGTGGAACAGGTCTGTTCACATGCCTTGTCAGGCCACGCCCCCTAACTTTTTTTTAAAAACAACAAACATCTCTATACTTACCTGCTCTGTGTAATCAAATTTCGTGCTGCTGGCTCCTACTCTCTGTCCAATGCCCCCACAGGATGCCGCTTCCAATGGGGCACTCATGCGTGCTGGCTCCCAAGCCCCACTGATGCATCCATTGACACAGACAGCGGGACTCGCTTTGATTGACAGCGTGGGAGCCAATGGCTCCTCGTGCCCCAGCAAAGCCAGTGAGACACAGAAATTAGGGGAGAGAAGAGTTGCAGACATGCACAGTGGCTCATCCAATGAGGGCTCAGGTAAGTATTAGGGGGAGTGAGGGGAATGCATTAAGGTAAAAACTGTTAAGGCTTTAGAACCACTTTAATTGTACATAGGGTTGAGTGAACCCGAACTGTAAAGTTCGGGTTCGGTACGGACTTTTGTTTTTTTTTGTACCCGAACCCGGACAATTTGCTGTAAGTTTGGGTTCGGGTCCAGTTTTCGGCAATGTAATGGCACACTGCAGGGCAGCCAATCACCATTTGTTTTACTCCTGTGACCTAGAAGCCATCACAGCCATGCCTACTAATGGCATGGCTGTGATTGGCCAGTGCAGCATGTGACCCAGCATGTGACCCAGACTCTATATAAGCTAGAGGGACATAGCACAGCTTGTCACTCTGCTTTAGATAGGGTAGGGAAAGGCTGCTGCTGATCTGATCTGAGGGAGAGAATTAGATAGGAGTCAGACTGTCCTGCTACAGAAATCATATTACACCAGCGCTGCATATGTTCCTGTGAGATACTCTGCATTAGATACTTTAGGGAAAGGTTCCTGATTGTTCTTATAGGGAGAGAAATATATAGGAGTCAGTCCTGCTTCACAAATCAAATTGCAGCAGCACTGCATATGTTCCTGTGAGATACTCTGCATATTGCACCAGCACTGCATATGTTCCTGTGAGATACTCTGCATTAGATACTTTAGGGAAAGGTTCCTGATTGTTCTTATAGGGAGAGAAATATATAGGAGTCAGTCTGTCAGGTCACCCGTGGCCAGGTGACAAGTGCACCCCGTTGGGGTCAGGGATGCACCACAGGGTAGTGAACCCTATAGCCGACTGCTGCTAACAGAGGAAGCGTGAACCCAAGATCACCCAGGGTGCGGAGTCTAAGACCCAGTTTTGTTTTCACCAGAGCCTCTGATGGTGAGGATGGTCTTGGCCGCAACTGGATCCAGGTCGCGACCCCCGAGATCCCCTAGGCCACACTCCGCAGGGAGAGAGGGGAAGCAGCCAGCAGAACAAATGGTGGTGATGAGTAGGCCGAGGTCAGGGCAACAGGCAGACAGGGGTAACCAAGGACAGGCAAAAGGTCAGGGGCACAGGCAAACAGGAGAAGTCAGAGACAAGCCAAAAACGGTACACAGGAAGAAGATCGTAGCACACTTGCAGACAGGAACTAGCAAATTACATTGTTGAACAGCACTGCAGACCTGTATTGCAACAGTTAATATAGACTTCCTGGGATGGTCTGGGTGGAGCCATACAGGAAGAGGAAGTGATAAAAAGGGAACCAGAACAGGGTCAGGCCTCTAAAGAACAGATGAAAAACACAGGTAAGCTGCCAGGCTATTGCATATCCATGACAGTACCCTCCCTCTTACGAGGCCTCCCCCTTCCCCGCCTGGGTCCGGGTTTAGAGGGAAACTTCAGATGAAACTTCTTCAATAGACGAGATGCAAAGACCTCTGAGCGGAGATTAGGCCACCAATAGTGACGACTGATAAGTAAGAAGGACCGGAGGAAACCAGCGTGGCCCGCCACCTTGGAGTTATGTCCCCAACAAAGGATCTTAGCTCTTAGCTCGGTGGGGACAAAGGTCTTGCCAGGAGGAATGAAGTTGGAATGATCGTCTCAGGTTCAAGAGTAGGCTCCTCGTCCAAAGTGTCAAAGGACCTAGAGAACGCATCAGCCCGACCGTTGCAGGAACCAGGTTTGTACGTAATCGTGAAATTAAAATGGGAAAAGAAGAGACTCCACCTGGCCTGTCTGGGATTCAGACGTTTAGCATTCTGTAAGTACTGTAGATTCTTGTGATCAGTGAAGATCGTTATGGAGTGAGGGGAACCCTCCAAAAGATGACGCCACTCTTGTAGCGCCAATTTGATTGCGAGAAGTTCCCAGACGCCGATGGCATAGTTTCTCTCTGCCTGGGATTTTTTTTTGGAAAAGAACGAACATTGTTGTCGTCTCTTCTCAAAAAGTTGAAGAAGCACCGCTCCCACCCCCACAGAAGAAGCGTCCACTTCAATAAAGAATGCCTCCTCAGGACTGGGTCTCCTCAAGAGAGGTCCAGAGACAAAGGCCTGTTTCAGATCGTGAAACGCTGAGACAGCTTCGGGGGGCCAGTCTTTGGCATTAGCACCCTTCTTGGTCAGAGCGATAATAGGCGCGGCAATGGAGGAGTAATTCCTGATGAACTGCCTATAATAATTTGTGAAGCCAAGAAAGCGCTGTGTGGCCTTGAGGCTAGCAGGAAGAGGCTAGTTGGTAATGGCTAAGACCTTCCCGGCATCCATACGAAGACCCAAGCATCCTAGAAACAGGACCTCAGAACATTCAAAGGAGCATTTCTCCAGCTTGGCATAGAGATTATTCTCTCTAAGGCGCTGGAGTACAGTGCGGACATGGTTTCTGTGGAAACACAGATTTTCTGAAAAGATAAGAATGTCATCCAGATAGATGAAAACAAACTGGTACAGCAGATCCCTGAAGATTTCGTTGACAAAGTTTTGAAACACGGCTGGGGCATTACACAACCAAAAAGGCATGACCAGCTTTTCGTAATGGCCGTCTCGAGTGTTAAACGCAGTCTTGCATTCATCACCTTCTCGTATTCGAATGAGGTTGTACGCTCCTCTGAGATCCAACTTAGTGAAAATGGAGGCACCCCTCAACCTATCGAACAATTCCGATATTAAGGGTAAGGGGTAACGATTCTTAATAGTAACAGCGTTTAAACCTCGATAATCAATGCAGGGTCTCAAGGTACCATCCTTCTTGGCAACAAAAAAGAACCCTGCTCCTGCAGGCGATGACGATTTCCGGATGAAACCTCTCTCAAGATTTCCTGCGACATACTCCGACATGGCCTGGGTCTCCGGGATGGACAAAGGGTATGTACGACCCCTGGGCAGAGTTGCTCCAGGAACAAGGTCAATGGCACAGTCAAAAGATCTGTGGGGAGGAAGCACCTCAGACGATTTCTTACAAAACACATCCCGGTAATCGCTGTATGCAGTGGGAAGATCAGAAGATACCGATGTGGTAGCAACCGGAAGTCTCTCCTTGGGAGTCACCTTGGAAAGACATGACGAGAAACATGAAGGGCCCCAAGCCAGGATCTGCCCAGAAACCCAGTCCACATGGGGAGAGTGGAGCTGTAGCCAAGGAAGGCCCAACACAATGGGGGTAGAGGCTTTGGATAGGATGAGAAAGGATATCCACTCCTGGTGGAGAATCCCTATCGACATCCTAATAGGTACATAATTGTCCAGCAAGAGGACAGTTCTGGAGGATGACGAGGTGGAGGATGAGGAGGAGGAGATGGAGGAGGAAGCATGTTCACAGCAGGGTGGCACCCAGACCAGCTCATGGCCATCACTGGTGCGTGGCTGGGGGGGGATACAGAGGACACAGATGATATACCTCCCACAAAGGACAGCTTTTCGTTGCCTCTGGGCAGCCTGGCACACATGAGCGATTACATGCTGCAGTGTCTCCGCAACGACCGCCGTGTTTCTCACATTTTAACAGGTGCTGATTACTGGGTGGCCATGCTGCTGGATCCCCGTTACAAGGACAATGTACCATCCTTAATTCCCTCACTGGAGCGTGATCGCAAGATGCGCGAATACAAGCGCACACTGGTAGACGCGCTGCTGGTGGAATTCCCACCTGACAGCGGGGGCACAGTGGAAGCACAAGGCGAAGGCAGAGGAGGAGGAAGAGGTCGCCAACGCAGCCGGGGCACCGCCAGCACCTCAGAAGGCAGGGTTAGCATGGCCAAAATGTGGAAAAGCTTTGTCAGCACGCCACAACAAACAGCACCACCAGCTGATATGGAACGCTTTAGCAGGAGGCAGCATTTCACCAACATGGTGGAGCAGTATCTGTGCACACGCCTACACGTACTAAATGCCGGGTCTGCCCCCTTAAACTTCTTGGTCTCCAAATTGGGCACATGGCCTGAGCTTGCCCTTTACGCCTTGGAGGTGCTGGCCTGCCCTGCAGCTAGTGTATTATCTGAATGTGTATTTATCACGGCAGGGGTCGTTTTCACAGACAAGAGCAGCCGCCTGTCCAGAGACAATGTGGACAAGCTCACGTTCATTAAAATGAACCAGGCATGGATCCCACAGGATTTGTCCGTACCTTGTGCAGAATAGACACGTATACCGGGCCGGCCTTACCCAGCCATTGTTGTTTTTCTGATCTTTCTAGGGTTGCCACCTCATCCCTTTAAAAGCAAAAACATATTAATTACACAGGTTCTCTGGCTGATGAAGGTGCTGCTAATTAAACTCACTTGGTGCCTTATCGACATTAAATTAGCCCCAGAACCTGTGTAATTACTATGGGCCGGATTCAGGTACAGCGGCGTATCTTTAGAGCGGCGTAGTGCATCTCATATGCGCTACGCCGACGTAACATAGAGAGGCAAGAACAGTATTCACAGAGCACTTGCTCCCTAAGTTACGTCCGGGTAGCGTAAATGGGCCGGCGTAAGCCCGCCTAATTCAAAGTAGCAAGGCAGTGGGCGTGTAGTATTATAATGAAGCGTGACCCCATGTAAATGCATGGCCGAACGAACGGCGCATGGGCGCGCATGCTCGGAATCACGTTGCAAATACTCCCTAAGATACGTCGGCTCAATGCTTTCGACGTGAACGTAACATACGCCAAGCCCCATTCACATACGACTTATGCAAACAACGTAAAATCCGACGGCAGTTTCGACGTCCATACCCTAAACGACTTTGACCAGCTTTTTGGTGGTTTAACTTTAAGCCGGAAAAACGCCTTACTCAAACAACGTAGATTACAGCGACGGGCGAAAGTACGCTCGTGAATCGGCGTATCTCGCTCATTTACATATTCAATGCGTAAATCAACGGAAGCGCCCCTAGCGGCCAGCGTAAATATGCACCCAAGATACGACAATTCAGGTGTATCTGATTTAGAGAATCAGCGCATAGATACGACGGCCCACATTTGGACTTACGACGGCGTATCAGTAGATACGTCGGCGTAAGTCTTTGTGAATCCGGCTCTATGTGTTCGGGTTTAAAGGGATGAGGTGGCAACCCTAGATCTTTCTCACTCTTTTGGGGTGTACCCTAATTTAAAAAATAAATAAATTAAAAACAAAAACCTGTGTTGGCTACCTCGTCCTCCTCCACCGCCGCTTCCACCTTCACCGCCACATCCACCGTCACCTCAACCTCCTACTCCATATGGACTTCGTCCTGCTAGGTCAAGATTATTTTAATTTTTTTTTATTTTTTTTAGGTTATTTTAAGTTATTTCCCGATCCACATTTATTTGCAGAGTACTTGCCATGCTCTTACCAACAGTTTGCTGCCATTTGCAGCCCTCTAGCCCTTTCCATTTGTTTTTTTAGAGACATTTTAGTAGTCAAAAGTCTGGGTCCCCATTGACTTCAATGGGGTTCGGGGTCAAGTTTGGGTCCCGAACTCTGACTTTTTTCCGAAGTTCGGCCGAACCCGTCGAACCCGAACATCCAGGTGTCCGCTCAACTCTAATTGTACATCTTCAAGGATTGCTTAGATTTTCCTAAACTCTTGAACCTCTGTTTTATATGTCAACAGGAGCCTATCTTTGGATTCCTGTCCAACTCTTGCTCCCACTGTTACCCCTGTAAGAAATATTGTAACCTTAAGAATGACTGCACTCCTTGCGGTACTTAACCCCCACTTAACCCCCTCAGCCCTGTCTTATTCCTGGGAGATGTTTCAACCTACTATGTTGATGAATATCAGTCCTGGCTACTTTTTTCATGACTAAGGAAGTGACTATATTGAGTTCTTTAGTGAATCTGGACTCTATTTACAGCATTAATAATCACAGCCACCTAAACTTTTTTTTACTGGTTTCCTCTCTGTGAAACTCCTAGAATTTTCTGCTCTTCAGAAGATCGTGTTCCCTATGAGCTTTAAAAACAAGTCAACTTTCTCTGGACTGTTGGCCCTTCCTAAAATGAATTTCCCTATTACCGCTTCAGGATTTATGGGGTTATTGTGAATCTTCCATGGGTATACTCCCTCTTTTTGAAATATTTTTCTACACTTAAATTGATGAGCCTGGTTTTTGGACCAGTTGTTTACCTTGGCCCAGATTCAAGAAGCACTTGCGCCCGCGCAACCATAGGTTACGCAGCGCAAGTGCTTACTTGCTCCGGTGTAACGAGTGCTCCTGATTCAGGAACCTCGTTACACCGACTGCAGGCTAAAATCTGCGCGGCATAAGGCACTTATGCCTCGCAGATTTTAGGCTGCATTCTTGCGGGGGCCGCTAGGGGGCGCTCCCATTGTGTATCAGCGTGTAGTATGCAAATTGCATACTACCACTGATTCACAAGCTTGGTACGGATTTTCCGTACGGCTACTTTTAGCGCAAGGCTGCCCCTTCTAATAGTAGGGGCAGCCAATGCTAAAGTATAGCCGGCCTTCCCGCACCGTGAAATTTGAATTTCACAGCGTTTGCGTAAGTGAAACATGAATGGCGCTGGACGCCATTCACGTTCACTTAGAAGCAAATGACGTCCTTGCGACGTCATTTGCGGCAATGCACGTCGGGAAAGTTTCCCGACGGAGGATGCGCTGTACGCTCGGCGCGGGAGCGCACCTAATTTAAATGATTCCCGCCCCCGGCGGGATCATTTAACTTGCGCGCGCTTACGCTACTGCTCCGTGAATCGAGGGCAGCGCAAAATATTTGCGGGGGCGCAGGGCAAAATCGTTGCCCTGCTCCCCCGCAAATATCGCGCAATTCTACTTGAATCTGGGCCCTTGTCTTTTCAGACTATAAAGTCTTAGCTGTTACTGATGGACTTTCAAAGATTGTACATGCTCTCTCTTTATCCTGATGGGCTACTATATTTTAAAGTTTCCATAACTATGATTCACCAAACAGTTCTTGTATCACTTTTGACCTGACTTCCCCTGTACATCTCTGTAAGCTGTATTTTGCTACAATCTTATGAAGAAGACTCCATAGATTCTTCCCTTCTACCTTTTACGTGAATATTCCTAGTGGTAGCCAGAGGATTATTATCCTCTGACACTCAGCACAGGTTTTAACATTTAAGGTATTTTTGTAGCTCTCCAAATAACTTTTTGCTATTGGACAAATATTATATTTTCTGCTGCTATTGAAGTTGCTACTTGGTCTGTTTTTCCTGTAAAATATATATTAAGATTTCCACATTGGATGGATCTCTCAGTGGCTTTTTATTGAAGTATGCAAGTCTCAACCAACTATATTATTGCAATGCTTGCTGATATAGCATAATTGTTGGAGGTAGGATTATACAGGGCACTGGCTCAACACTTTGTTGTTTGCTAATGTCCCAACCCTCTGTAGGCAGCAGTATAACCTGTTTGTCTAAAGCTGGCCATACATTATACAATTTTTTTATTATATTTATTTGGGTTTACCTTCAACTATGTAGTCCAAAGGCCTACTCAGTTGCATAAAAATTAAGGGCCAGATTCTCAGAGGAGATACGACGGCGTATCTCCAGATACACCGTCGTATCTCTGAGTTGTGCAGTCGTATCTATGCGCCTGATTCTTAGAATCAGTTACGCATAGATTTCCCGTAGATCCGACTGGCGTAACTGTGTTACACCGTCGTATCGTAACTGCATATCCACTTCAGATCCGTAGGACGTCCTGGGACGTCCTGGACTTTGAGTGGTGATATCTGAATGATGCCTGCAGCTGCAGGCATCATTCAGATATCTCTGTCTTCAGCCGGCGATTCTGTGCACCAGAAGAATGATCAAACGAACGTTCCGCCGCTCGATCGTTCTTCTAGGCAGCGGGAGGGGACGTCCCCCCCCTCCCGCCGCCATCCAGTGCTTCTCCGGGCTCTCCCGTGCCATCGGGGGCCCGGAGAGCGAATCGGCCGGCGCGCGTTGCTGAACCATAGAGATGACTGGTGACCAGACGGTCACAGTCATCTCTATGACCGTCGGAGGGCCAGGCGCGACGTTATGACGTCACGCCCGGTACCCGAAAGTAAACAAAGCCGCAATCGCGGCTGTCGGCATGTAACCGGTGAAATGTAGGAGAGATGTGGGGTCTTATTGACCCCACATCTCTCCATAAAGAGGACCTGTCACACTGATTCCTATTACAAGGGATGTGTACATTCCTTGTAAATGGAATAAAAGTGATCAAAAAAATAAAAATTTCAAAAAAAGTGTAAAAATAAAAAAATGAAGTAAAAAAATAAAATAAAATAATAAAAAAAAAAATTTAAAACGCCCCTGTCCCGGTCGCTCGCGTGCAGAAGCGAACGCGCATGCAAGTCCCGCCCACATATGTAAACACCGTTCAAACCCCACATGTGAGGTATCATCGCGTGCGTTAGAGCGTGTGCAACAATTCTATCACTAGAGCTACTCTAACTCAAAAATAGTAACCTGTAAAAAAATTTAAAGCGTCGCCTATGGAGATTTTTAAGTACCGAAGTTTGGCGCCATTCCATGAGTGTGCGCAATTTTAAAGCGTGACATGTTAGGTATCTATTTACTCGGCGTAACATCGTCTTTCACATTATACAAAAAAATTGGGCTAACTTTACTGTTTTGTTATTTTTTAATTAATGAAACTGTTTTTTTCCCTAAAAAAAGGCGTTTGAAAAATTATTGCGCAAATACCGTGCGAGAAAAAAAGTTGCAATGACCGCCATTTTATTCCCTAGGGTGTCTGCTAAAAAAAATATATATAATGTTTGGGGGTTCTGATTAATTTTCTAGCAAAAACATTGTGATTTTTACATAAAGGAGAACAGTGCCAAAATAGGCCCGGTAACGAAGTGGATATTTACGCTGGCCGCTAGGTGGCGCTTCCGTCGAATTCCGCGTTGAGTATGCAAATTAGCTAGATACGCGAATTCACGAACGTATGCCCGGCCGACAAAGTACAGTTACGCCGTTTACATTAGGCTTTTCCTGCCGTAAAGTTGCCCCTGCTATATGGTGGCGTAAGTGCGGCGTACCAATGTTAAGTACGGCCGTCTTTCCCGCGATGAAATTTGAAAATTTTACGCCGTTTGCTTAACTCGTCCGTGAATGGGGCTGGACGTAATTTACGTTCACGTCAAAACCAATACGTCCTTGCGGCGTATTAGGAGCAATGCACACTGGGAGATTTCCACGGACGGCGCATGCGCCGTTCAAGAAAAACGTCAATCAAGTCGGGTCACAGAAGATTTACATAAAACACGCCCCCTGATCCAAATTTGAATTAGGCGGGCTTACGCCGGCCGATTTACGCTACGCCGCCGCAACTTACGGAGCAAGTGCTTTGAGAATACAGCACTTGCCCGTCTAAGTTGCGGAGGCGTAACATAAATCGGATACGTTACGCCGCCGCAAAGATACACGATTCTACGAGAATCTGGCCCACAGTGTTTAGGTTTGACCTCATATTATATAATTTTGGTAAGTCTTAAGGAAAATTGTACAAGAATATTCTCTAATGTAAGACCATTGTATAATGTAAGGAACTTAGGAGTTACAGAATTTGCAGAGTTACATACAAGAAATGAAAACAGACAATGGTTATCATGTTTAGAGAAGATTCCAATTCTGATTTACAATTTTTTTAATAATAATATATATTATGATTATATATTTACCACTTTAAATCAAGGAAAATGCATTTGTATTTTTGTCATGACATGAGATAAGAAAGTGAAATGAGAGAAAACTGAAGGCTATTCTTGATCATTCTGAGAATTCCCAGGTAAAAATTTGTGATAAATTTCCCATTTTCTCCTGCAATAGTTTGTCAAATGTCTCACTCTGGGCCACAGTCATTATGTTTTTCCAGTCTCCAACTTGACCTGAAGATAAAATAACACAAATCCAAGTTACAATATTTAGATCATATACATTCATATATTTAAAGGGCGCAGGAGCACCGCCCCCTCTCTCACCATAGATAGATTCATGCATTGCATGAATCTATCTATGGTCGCCACTGCCGCCCCATATTCAGGTGTCCGGCCCCTTTTCGGGTAACGGGCATCTCAATTACAGAGGCAGGGGTGTTTTTGGAAGAGCACCGATTAGAGCCTGGCTCTAATAGGCGTCCTGATTAGAGCCATAGGCTCTATAGGCGTTTGCTGTTTACTTAGTGTTGTGTTAGGGAAGCAAATAAATCGCTTCCCTAAAACTGACCCGCCTCACAGCCAATCAGGTGCTCCGGTATGGTTACCTGTCACCTGATTGGCTGAAGTGGCAGGCGCTGTGATTGAACACCTATCAGGGCGTCCAATTAGGATGCAGAGGATGGGAAGAGGACGGGAGAAGACATCGAGGACAGCGTGGAGGACAGTGCTGTGACCCGAGACAGGTAAGTTCCGTTTGGGGGATGCATACTGGGCATGGCAATTGATGGGGCACAGTAGTGGCAATTGATGGGCACACTGGCAGAAATTGATGGGGCACAGTAGCGGCTATTGATGGGACAAAGTATCAGCAATTGATGGGCAAACTGGCACAATTGATGAGACACAGTGGCACCAATTGATGGGGCACAGTGGCAGCAATTGATGGGACAAAGTAGCAGCAATTGATGGGCACACTGGCAGCAATTGATGAGACACAGTGGCAGCAATTGATGGGGCACAGTGGCAGCAATTGATGGGGGGCAGTAGTGCTGATTGATGGGCATAGTGGCAGCAATTGATGGGCACAGTGGCTGAAAGTGATGGGCACACCGGCAGCAATTGATATGTACAGTAGCTGCGTTTGATGACACAGTGGCTGCGTTTGATGGAACAGTGGCTGAGTTTGATAGGCATAGTGGCTGCGCTTGATGGGCACAGTGGCTGCGCTTGATGGGCACAGTGGCTGCATTTGATGGGCACAGTAGCTGCGTTTAATGGGCACAGTGGCTGCAATTGATGTTTTTTTTTTTCAGTTTGTATTCAGTCAGGTATTTTCTCTCACTTCCTGTTTGGCTATGGACAGGAAAGGAAGGAAAATCTTCACAGTAGCACACAGATGGCAAAAAAACATCTGACACGGGTTATAACCCTCACTCTATCCAAAATGAAAAAAAAAGTTTTGCCTATAGTTCTACTTTAAGGAAATCTTCCAAAACGTGTTACATCTTGTTTGGCTGAGACTAATACGCTAAATGCAGCTTCTGGAATACAGGGATTTTCCAAACCCATGTTTCTGCAGAGGTGAATCCCTAATTGATAATGTAAAATAAAGTATGGGACCACTGTCTTACATTTTAAGCCCTATTCTTTAAAGGTAGATCTGGCTTACCCATGTAGTGCTCTGTGTATTTCCTATGTTGGCTTAGGGTTGGATGTATGGTGAGTAAGCTGTCAGGAATAATGTGGACATCTTGGTGGTATATGGGCCACTGTCACCCTCTTGCTCAAATACTTCAAGTGCTCTGGTAAAACTTTGAGAAAAGTACATTCAGAGCAACTGTTTCCTTTATTTCTGAAATATATTGCTGAGGAACTCGTGCACAACTGGGAACATTTCAGTTTTGTGGTTTTCTTTGCTATCATGATTGATCAGACAGTGGGGTGGAATCAGGGTGGTTGTTTGTGGGGTTTTACAGTCCCATGGCATTCTCACATATTAAAGCTTAAAGGGAGTATAAAGGCCTTTGTTAACTTGCTTGACTACTGTCTACCTTTACAACACTATTGTATTTCTTTGTTGGCTGCACCTACAGGTGTCTGGCAGACACATACAAAAATTAATTTTATAGGAGAAAGTGTTAGAGAGGAGTTGCAGAGTAGCTTGCAGCACCAGAGATGCCTATAAAGAGGACAAGCCATAAACATATATACTGTATACCCAGTGAAAAACTCACCAAATAAATATGTCAGAAGTGAAAGTAAACAACTGTATTTTTCATGCTTAATCCTATTCGAGCCTGGGAGGCTGGTCTTAGATGCGAGTGTTATCCAAAGGGTGCATTTTCTCTAAATGCCCACCTATGGATTAATCCTACTCTTCCTCAATTTTTTAAAGTACCAGAGCCAATTGCATGGACCAAATATAATATTAAATTACTTTCTCAAGTGGTTACTGATCAGAAATGAGTACCTCAAGCGTGTACTCTCGACTTACTTTAATTTCTATTTTGCCGTTAGAGGGTCTTTAAGCTAGGTGGTTACGAGATATACCAGATTTGGATATGGAGGATTAGAGTGGTGTGTGGGATTTCCCTCTGTGATCTCTGGGATCCTTGAGAGACCGCATGATCCAATTTAAATTGGTACATAGAGCATATATTTTGTCTTACAGACTTCAAAAGATAAATTCCGGGTGCTCTTCTAATGCCCCGTACACACCATCACTTTATGTGATGAAAAAAAAAAACATTTTCTGTGAAGTAAAAAATTACGTTTTTGAAACTTCAATTTTCAAAGACGAAGTTGCCTACACACCATCGTTTTTCTCACAATGTTCTAGCAAAGCGAGGTTACGTTCACCACGTTTTTCCATTGAAGCTTGCTTCATAAGTAGCTTCTGGGCATGCGCGGGTGAAAAACGTCATTTTAAACAACGTTTTTTGCTACACACGGTCAATTTCTGTGAAGTAAAAAATTACGCTTTTTTTGTCGTTTTTTACAAGACATAAAACAACGCTTTCCCCCACACACGGTCAATTAAAGTGACGTTTTTAAAAACGTCATTTTTTTTCATCACATAAAGTGATGGTGTGTACGGGGCATATGTGTTTGAGGTGTGGAGCATCTCAGGGGGATTAACACACATCTTTTGGACTTGTCCATATAAAGCAATTATTTGTGTGAAAGTGGTGGATTTATTAAATTCTATCACCTCTGCTCCTTTACCGGTTTCATTCTCTGTTTGCCTGCTGGGTTTGGTAGAGGCTATTATGCCTACAGTGTCAAGTCTCTGGTGTGAGGCCGGATTGCTGAGAGGGCGCCCCTTGCGGCTAAGTGCACCGCACCCCTGGGAATGAGACAGGGGATACGGGGCCCAAAGGTGCACAGATTGCCAGTACTGCTGCTGACTAGGTAGATGCAGGCAAGGTAGCTGGGGGTGCTGGAAGAGCGGACTCAGTAGCCGTACAGGGAAGGGTTCAGGTGCGGTACCGTAGGTAAACCAAAAACGAAGTCTGGAGTAGACATGTGCGTTCCCGTTCGTAACGAATGGATTTTCGTACGAATTTGTTAGTATTCGTACATTCGGATCAATTCGAACATCCGAAAAGCTGAAAGATCCAAAATACGAAAATTACGGAATTACGAATAAGCAAAATAACAAGTAAGCGAAAATACGAACGTATGATTGGACAATTTTACTAAAATACGAAACACCGAAAAAGCAAAAGAACGAAAATGACATCTATAACGAACAATTTGCATTCCGTATTTTAAATCCTTTGTCTGTTCGTATTTTCATTCGTATGTTCGTATTTTCATTTGTGTGTTTTGTAAATCCGTTTCTTTGTCTGTTCGTAAATTTGTGTACTTGTATCGTTCTTTCGAATGGGCACTGGGCAGTGTAGCTAGTGAGTGATGTATCTTACTTAATATCTTAGCCAATCAGCTTATCTATTTTGTGCTGAGTCACATTGTACAGTGTAAAGCCTCGTACACATGATCGGACTTCAAACAAACTTTTCCGTGGATTTTTGTCTGAAGGGAGTTGGCCAGACTTTTGAAACCGAAAAAGTTTGTCCGATAGAGCGTACACACGGTCGGATTTTTTGGAAAACGCTAATTTTGAAGTTTGTTGGCAAAAAGTCAGACCGTGTGTACGGGGCGTAAGAGAAAGTATATCTTAATATGGATTAGCCACGTGTTGCTATATATTTACGAAAGTACAAAATTACGAATCCATTAAACGAAAATTATTATCTAACAAAATTACGAATTTCGAATTAACGAAGATAAATTAGACAGAATTACGAATCATTCAGTATAAATGAAAATAAAACTGTTACGAAAATACGAACGGGTTCCAAATAGGAAAACTTGGGTCTTACGAAATACTAACAGGTCCGAATAGGAAAACTTGAGTCTTACGAAATTACGAATCTTTACGAATCTACAAGACGGGACTAAACGAAACCAAAAAAATAAGATTTTTTTTGTTGTGCACATGTCTAGTCTGGAGCCAGGCCAAGGGTCATACACAGGAATCAGTCCAAGGAATTTACTCTATATCTTCTGCTCCTGTGTATGACCCGGCTTGTTCTTGTAGTCAGCCAAGCCGGGGTCAGATGCGAGGAGATAAGCAGAGTCACAGGTTCAGACGTAAGCCAAGGGTCAAGCCAGAGACTCAGGATACACAGGATACAGGAGATACAGGAGACACAGGAGACACAGGAAACCGACGACAATCCAGCAATTTGGGTCAGACAGTGGCAGCCTTTTATAGGCCAGCAGGGGGATCCACCTGTCACATGATGTGCCTCAGGCCGCCATTTCTTCTACTGGCAAGATTGCCAGTACTTCTACGGCCATTTCCCTGACACAGCCTTCGGCCATTTCTTCTACTGGCAAGATTTCCAGTATTTTTACGGCCATTTCCCTGACATACAGTGACTGAGCGAGTATTTGTTAATACAACATTATTCTATGCAAGAAAAGCCATTGCTTTGCATGGGAAGAAATCTTGTTCTCCTACGCTTTTATATTGGAAACATTGTATAGAGACACCTACATGAATAGGGATTGCCCTAGTAAGTACGATAAAATCTGGGCAAAGTGGCTGGAAAAATTGTACATGGCATCTAATGCAGATGAGGGTAATTAATCATAAGTTGGGCGTTTCCTTTTAGGGGATGCTTGGGGCTATTGGTGATATAAGGGACTAATGTTTCCTTTCTCCTCTTTCCTCGATATATGGGGTGAGGCTTGACATTTGAATGGACACATGGGACGGCCTAGATCTAAGACCAGATAAAATATTCTCTCTGTTAATTATTATTTTCTTTCCATTTTTTTTTTTGCAGTCACGCCCCCTGTATGGCAACTATCTGAGCGAACGTGTGACATGCAAAGCTGATCCATGAAGCGGAGATCCATGGCTGTGTAGCGAGGGAGACTCGATTTGCATACCTTGGGTCCGTCGTCACTGATTCCACTCGTTTGGGCACTTATTGAAGAGTTTGCTGTGCTATTTGCTGCTCGTTTTTAAGGAGATTCATGTGAGTGTAATGGTTGAAGTTTACACAGTGTTTTAATAAAACTGATTTTACGTTATCACACTATTGGTGCATTCTTTATCATTTACATGCGGAGCAATCTGGCAGTTATTTGGTTGGAATTTGGAACATCTGCTAAACCTGTGTGTGATGTTTTGTTTACACGCCAAGCACGAGAGTGTAAGGCATATTGAGCTAGTGAGTGTTGTATCTGACAGGAGAGGAATCACTGGCACTTGGGTGTGGTGGAAGATTAGAAGATAATTTGTACACCATCAACGATTGAATTTTCATTCATGGATTTATTTCAATTTATTTATATATAGTTTTTGTGCATTTATTCACATACAGTATGTCACAGGGTGATTTATTTGAAAGTATTGTCACTTTGATTATATTAAATAGTCTGTGAAAACAGACATTTCTTACATTTTATACAGTGCTACTTATTTTTTCACACTATATATCTTTTAGAGTTTAAAAATACCATTGCATAAATTTTTATTTAAAGTGGTTGCTTCACTATTAAACTATATCACTATAAGCGCAGTGGCGGATTTTTGCTTGGTTACCATTTATTTTATCTACATAAATATGGCCTAGGTTATAAGAAGATTGCCAAGATCCTGAAACTGAGCTGCAGCACAGTGGCCAAGACCATACAGTGGTTTAACAGGACAGGTTCCACTCAGAACCGGCCTCACCATGGTCGACCAAAGAGGTTGAGTGCACGTGTTCAGCATCATATGCAGAGGTTGTCTTTGGGAAATAGACGTATAAAGTGCTGCCAGCATTGCTGCAGAGGTTGAAGGGGTGGGGGGGTGGGGGGTCAGCCTGTCAGTGCTCTGATCATACACTGCACACTGCATCAAATTAGTCTGCATGGCTGTCATCCCAGAAGGAAGCCTCTTCTAAAGATGATGCACAAGAAAGCCTGCAAACAGTTTGCTGAAGACAAGCAGACTAAGAACATGGATTACTGTAGCCATATCCTGTGGTCTGATGAGACCAAGATGAACTTTTTTGGTTCAGATGGTGTCAAGCGTGTGACGGCAACCAGGTTAGGAGTACAAAGACAAGTGTGTCTTGTCTACAGTCAAGCATGGTGGTTGGAGTGTCATGGTCTGGGGTTGCATGAGTGCTGCCGGAACTGGGGAGGTACAGTTCATTGAGGGAACAATGAATGCCAACATGCACTGTGACATACTGGAGCAGAGCATAATCCCCTCCCTTTGGAGACTGGGCCGCAGGGCAGTATTCCAACATGATAATGACCCCAAACACACCTCCAAGATGACCACTGCCTTGCTAAAGAAGCTGAGGGTAAAGGTCATGGACTGGCCAAGCATGTCTCCAGACCTAGACCCTATTGAGCATCAGTGGGACATCCTCAAAAGGAAGGTTGAGGAGCGCAAGGTCTCTAACATCCACCAGCTCCGTGATGTCTTAATGGAGGAGTGGAAGAGGACTCCAGCTGCAACCTGTAAAGCTCTGGTGAACTCCATGCACAAGAGGGTTAAGGCAGTGCTGTAAGTTAATGGTGGCCACACAAAATAATGACACTTTGGGCCTAATTTGGACATTTTCACTTAGGGGTGTACTCACTTTTGTTGCCAGCGGTTTAGACATTAATAGCTGTGTGTTGAGTTATTTTGAGGAGACAGCTAATTTACACTGTTATACAAGCTGTACACTCAGTACTTTACATTGTAGCAAAGCGTCCTTTCTTCAGTGTTTTGTTACATGAAAAGATTTAATAAAATATTTTCAAAAATGTGAGGGGTGTGCTCACTTTTGTGAGATACTTTATATTAGAGGTCGAGCGATATGGGTTTTTCTATGGCCGATGCCGATATTTAGAAAACGGGGCGGCCGATAGCCGGTATACAATGCCGACTTTTGCGGCCGATATTTTAGGCCGATTTTTTTTTTGTTCCACCCATTTCGTAAAATTTAACAGTTTAGTTAAATATGTTTTGTTGTGGAGAGGGATGGGTGGTGCTAGGCGTGGGTGGTGCTGCGTGGTGGAGAGGGATGGGTGGTGCTGCATTGTGGAGAGGGATGGGTGGTGCTAGGCGTGGGTGGTGCGGAATTGTGGTAACGAAGATAATTGATTTGCAGTTCATTGTGAAAATGAATGAGGATGAGAGTTACATTGTGAAGAGGATCTCCACAATGTAACTCTGATATATACCCAGAGTCATCCTCATCCACTTTCTCAATGCCAGCCTCAGCCAGGTTTCACTTTAAAAAGACATTAATAAATAAATTCTGCAAGGGGGCACAGTAGCACACAATTTTAGGCAACTTACCCTCCATACATGCTGGTATCCTAATCTATCTGCATGCACCTGATAGGCTAGGTGCATGCAGATGAGCTGACGAGCCAGTCATTGATTAGAACTAGAGTGTAATGCAAGCAGACTCCGCCTCAGCAGGGACGGGAGACAGAGCTATTGCCGGCCACGATCTCCTGCTGGGGGGAGTTACTAGGTCAGGCGGCAGTTGTTGTTTCTACCTAATACAGCATGCCGAGGGAGGGGGTGGGGCCAATGGTTGTTTCTCCCTAACACAGCACGGAGAGGGAGTGGGCGGGCCAATGGTTGTTTCTCCCTAACAGCACGGAGAAGGAGTGGGCGGGCCAATGGTTGTTTCTCCCTAACACAGCACGGAGAGGGAGTGGGCAGGCCATTGGTTGTTTCTCCCTAACAGCACGGAGAGGGAGTGGGCGGGCCAATGGTTGTTTCTCCCTAACACAGCACGGAGAGGGAGTGGGCGGGCCAATGGTTGTTTCTCCCTAACAGCATGCCGAGGGAGGGGGCGGGGCCGGGCGGACGGCGCGATGCCATTGAAATCTCTCATTCAATTCTGTAGCCATGCGGATGGAGGAATCATACATGAATGCGGGGGCACTGGTGACTGGTCAGTACAGTACTGCAGGACAGGCGACCATGCAGGGCCGGATATTGTAGCCGCAAATTGGCCGATTTTTCCACTATAATCGGCCGATGCCGATTTCACAAAAATGGCCAAATATCGGCATATATATCGGCTGACTGAGGTTTGGGTGCTTTCCCCAGCAGCCTATCAAGAGGGTTTTTTTCCTTGCTGTGCATGCTGGGGGAGGATATTTATGAGGCAGACGCGATTGAGGCGGGGTTCTTCTGGAGTGTGGCACCCACCTTTAGGGTGACTACATCACGGCTCCCGGCGAAAATGGCCTACCAGGCCGGGGTGCGCGTGCCACGCGGTGCTCCCGGTTCCGAGACCACGTTGGTTCGGAACGCTCGAGCTGTAGCTGTGCCCCAGTGATCTACTGGGTCCCCAATCCTGAGAAGATCCCAAGCGTTGTTCCTTTGAGAGGAGGCTGTTCGTGGGGAGTCCACCAGAGGAGAGCCGAGAGAGGCTGGCGATCCAATAGGGTTTTGACAATCCACCGGGGATCAAGGTAACCGGACACTGTAAGGTTGGACGTTGGTCGCCTGTCAGTCAGTGACCTAATTGCAAACTACCTGAAGGAGATCCAGGTACAAAGTCTACCAAGGAGGATTGCCTCCGTGATCTAAATTCGAGGGAGGGTCTGTGGCAGAGACTTTTTTCCCTCAAAGTTCCGAGTGATACTCTGGCTGTAAGGTCAGTGAGAGAGGCCTGTCCAGGTACACTAAACCCACTCTGGCGAGTGGCGAATAAAGTGGCGAAGAAAACAAAGTGTTGTAGGAAGCAGGACTGTTTCCTTATTGTTACACCTGAATATGCTGTTTCTTTTCCTACTGCACCTTTACTCTTCACCGCAAGTTTTATTGTTTTACCTTGTTGGGTAAATAAAAGTGCAATAAAAAGACACCAGCTGTGTGGACATTGCATTACTACGGCTCTCATCAACTACCCTAGATGGCAGAGTCACAGAGGTAACATGCCACCCAAAACAAACCAGCAGCTCCTTCGGGGGTAAGTGCTATATATATATATATATATATATATATATATATATATATACACATATATATATATATATATATATATATATATATACACATATATATAGCATGTGTGTGGGTAAGCATTAAAGCATTTACAGTAAATATAAAACCCTACAAGTAAGAAGAAAATAATTTTACAGTATAGTTAAAATATCTTACCTTTACGCATAAATGACCCACATTTTTTATCTATAATATTCTCAGGCATATTTTCTTTATTTGCAAGAGGATCTATTTTCATCTCTTTGAAAGATGCTTTTTTTATCACAATATCCATAGCCTTATCATCTAATTTTATTCCTAAAAATGTGGAGATTTTCTTAGCAACAGATCGCAGGTCCTACAAACATGAGAAAAACAATTTTAGCAAAAAATAATACTTATCAATATTTGATAGTTAAAATAGTTTTGGCAACTTGGATAAATGATTTGCAGAGCCAGTTGTTACCTCTTCAAAAGAGGAATCACTTTAAAAACAGCTTATTGCCTTACAGAGAAAATCATTGAGTCAGGAGGTATTCTGGTTATTATTAGTGAGTAGGGATGAGCTTCGAGTTCGAGTCAAACCCATGTTCGACTTGAACATTGTATGTTCGATCATTTGTCGAATTTCGAATGTTATGGGCCACTCACGCCAAATTCGAGTGGCGCGTCATGGCCCCTAATTCATCGCAGTGCATTGCTGGCTGATGATTGGCCAAGCATGCACTATGACCCGCATGCTTCGGCCAATCACAGTGCGGAAAAAACAGAGAGCCATAATTGGCCAAAGCTAGGGTGGTTTCGGCCAATTATGCCTCAGGAGATTTAGTACATATGCCCTACACTATATAGGGCCACCTGGAAGTTGGCCTTGTGTAGTGTGTTCCGGCGTGCTGAGAGAGAGAGAGAGAGAGAGAGACAGTGTCATTTAATTTGAGTTAGATAGAACAGGCAGGCAGGTGAGTCAGTTAGCTGCAGTTACAGTGTGTAGATGATACATATGCATCCCAGGTGTTGTATAAATATTTATACACTGTATTCAGTTTAGCTAGAACTGTTCCTGTTATTCTCTTCAAAATATACAGACAGGCAGGCAGGTGACTGTGCTAACTGCAGTATTTTCACTTAGTGTACTGTGTCCTTTGCACAGTGTGCACCTAAAGCTTACCTGAATACAATTGCTGGTGTTCTCATACAAATACAGGCAGAGACCTCCAGTATTTTGTTTTAGTGTCCTTTGCACAGTGTGCACCTAAAGCTTACCTGAATACAATTGCTGGTGTTCTCGGATTAATACCACAGGCAGGGAGCTGCAACCATTTTCAGTTAGTGTACTGTGTCCTTTGCACAATGTGCAACTAAAGCTAACTGAAGACAATTGCTGGTGTTCTCTTACTAATAATACTACAGGCAGGCAGTTGATTCTGCTAGCTGCAGTATAATCAGTATATATATATACATCCCAGCTTTTTGCAGCTACATCTCCCTGCAGGCCATTAGTATATCTGCAAGGACAAGAAGGAGAGGCAGACAGTCACGAGCCGGTAAAAGAGGGCAAGCAGGCTCTGCATCTAGAGGCAACAGTGCTGGTCGTGGACACAGTGCATCCTCATCAGCACGTGGCAGTGAGACACGCTTGTCCTTTTTTTGGCAGCTGGCCGTGTTGAGCCACAACATGCCAAAGACTAGGTGGAGTGGATGACCAAGCCAAATGCTACTACTGGTGGTTGTGACTAGGGATGAGCCGAACACCCCCCGTTCGGTTTGCACCAGAACCTTTGAATGGACCGAACTTTTAGAACCCCATTGAAAATCATGAGAAAATCATTGAGAAAAATAGCATGGGTTTCCCCGCCCCCCTCCCCCCAGGTCATTACCAGCCTCTTTGGCCCTATATACTTTGAACAGCAGTATACAGGCGGTGCAAACAAGACAGGGACTGTAGGTTTGTTGTTAAGTAGAATCTGTTTGTAATTTTGAACTGGTACTTTTTTAAAGTGTAGCTCCAGCCAAAAAATCTATTTTTAAGATTTTTGGAAAACATAGAGAGGGGCTATCACCCCTGTAACATTTGTTTTGCTGTCTGTGCGCATCTGTTCAGAAGATTGCACCTCACTTTCTGTCCCAATGACAAATGATTTTTTGAAAATGTAGGTTTTTTAGTGAAACAAGGATTGGTGATAAAGCATCAGTGGACAGGAGAGAATTTCCCTTCCTATGGGTAGATTTCCTCTCACTTCCTGTTGTCTCCTTCCGTTTGCAAGTAGGACTTGGTGGGCGCAGGAATGGGCGCAGTGAAAATACTTGCTGATCAGCCACTGCCTGTGATATTAATTTGAAAACAGCAGCAATTGTATTCACGTGGCTTTAGGTGCACACTGTGGAGGACACAGCACACCACGTGAAAATACTTGCAGAATGATCCCCTGCCTGTGGTATTAATATGAGAAGATCAATGCCTTTTAGAACTGCACGATTAATCGCGAGAATATCGCAATCTCGATTCACCCCCCCCCCCCATGATCTCCATGCGGGATGACCCGCAATCTTTATATGCAGCCGCCATTTCCACGTAACCAGCTTTGAACGCAAATGGCGGATATCGGAACTTACGTCAGCAACCGGAACTGACGTCAGTTCAATTCATGAAGCGGTGCACTGCTGGGCATGGGTGGTGCAGAGACACAGACAGTGTCTCACACTTGTCTTGAGAAACGAGGAGCTCATCAGTGAGTGCGCAGTGAGGTAGGGTAGTACTGTAGTGACTTAGTACAAAACAGCCATGCTATTATCAGCTATAACTGCTGTGGTTTTTGATGTCCCTCGGCCTCCTGACTGTGTTTTAAAGGTTCAACTTCACATCTATGCGATGCATCAGAGTATGTGCCTTGCTGCAGAAAAGCCTATTAATTTGAGAATGAACTGCCTGCCACCCCTCAATAGCACCAAAGAGCATGGGACTTTTTTTAATTTAATTTTTTTAATGCCGCTGCACCAAAATGCATGGTGCTTTTGTTAGCATGCATTTTTATTTTTATGATTTTTTTATTTCTATTTACACACATTATAATATATATATATATATATATATATATATATATATATATATATATATATATATATATATATATATATATATATATATATATTTATAGTGTGTGCGTGTAAATAAAAAAAAAATCACAAAAATGCATGCTAACAAAAGCACCATGCATTTTTTCTGAGAATCGTGACCGAATCGTGATCTTCATTGTAAGCAAAAGAATTGTGATTCTCATTTTTCCCAGAATCGTGCAGCTCTACTGCCTTTAGGAACTAATATGAGAAACACCAGCAAATCTATTGACGTAGCTTTAGGTACACACTGTGCAGAGGACACAGACAGTACACCATGTGAAAATTCTGCAGCTAGCACAATCACCTGCCTGCCTGTCAGTATATTAGGAAGAGCGGATCTAGCTATACATACTCAATACAGTGTATAAATATATATACAACACCTGGGATGCATATATATCCTCTATACTCTGTAACTCTAACTGACTAGCCTGCCTGCCTGCTCTATCTCACTGCAAAAAAATGACACTCTCTCTCTCTGTCCTCTCTTAACCACTGCAATACACTACACAAGGCCGACTTTCAGGCGGCCTTCTATAGTGTGGGGCATGTAATAAACCCCCCTGAGCCATAATTGGCCAAAGCTACCCTAGCTTTGGCCAATTATGGCTCTCAGTTTTTTGCGTGCTGTGATCGGCCAAGCATGCGGGTCATAGTGCATGCTTGGCCAATCATCAGTCAGCAATGCACTGTGATGCCGCAGTGAATTATGGGCCGTGACACGCAAACGGCCCAAAACTTTCGTAATTCGACGAACGATCGAACATATACGATGTTCGAGTCGAACGTGAGTTCGACTCGAATACGAAGCTCATCCCTAATTGTGACACACCTCTCTCCTCCACCCCTCTTCTTCTTCCTCCATGGCCCCTTCCTGTGCTGATTTGTCCTCGGAACCAGCAGTGCTCCATAGGCATTCAAGGGGCTACGCAGGTACGCAGGCAAAGAGATGCCAATGCGGCGCTTGAGCTGGTGTGCTTGGGGGACAGGAGCCACACTGGGGCAGAGGTTCTGTCAGCTCTGCAGGGGCAGACTCAGAGGTGGTTTTCTCCATGCCAGCTTAAGCCAGGAATGGTGGTTTGTGACAATGGCACCAACCTCCTCTCCGTCTTCCGACAGGGACAACTGACCCATGTGTCCTGTTTAGCTCACGTCCTTAACTTGGTGGTGCAGCGGTTCTTGGGCAGGTACCCAGGCTTACAGGATGTCCTGAAGCAGGCCAGGAAACTCTGTGTGCATTTTCAATGGTCATATACTGCCAGTGCTCGGCTGGCTGACCTCCAAATGGAACACAACCTGCCCAAGAACCACCTAATCTGTGACATACCCACCAGGTGGCACCAGGACAGGGGAGCTTGTTTTTTCCCCACGCCAGTGGGCCATGATCAGGGATGCATGCACTGTCCTGTCACCATTTGAGGAGGCCACAAGGATGGTGAACAGTGACAGTGCATGCATCAGTGACACCGTCCTTCTTATCCACCTGTTGGAGCACGCGCTTGCGTGGAATAATGGACAGGGCACTTGAGGCAGAACAGAGGGAGGAAAAGGAGGACTTCCTTACCTCTCAAGGCCCCCTTTATCCAGACAACGTTCCTGCGTGCCCGCCTATCACACAGGAAGAGGAGGAGGAGCAGGAGGAGGATTGTGTCAGCATGGAGGTGGAGCCTAGCACTCAGCATCAGCAGCAGTCTTCAAGGGATCAATTATAGTCCCAAGAAACCAATGGACTTGTACATGGCTGGGAGGAGGTGGCTGCGGATCATGTCCTTCTGAGTGACCCAGTGGACTCCAGACCGAATGCTTCAGCAAACCTACGCTGCATTGCCTCACTGATCCTGCAAAGCCTGCGGAAGGATCCTTGTATTTGTGGTATCAAGGAGAGGGATCATTACTGGCTGGCAACCCTCCTTGATCCACGTTACAAGGGTAAGGTTGTGGACCTTATCTTGCCATCGCAGAGGGAGCAGAGGGTGAAACATCTTTGGGAGGCCTTGCAGAAAGGTCTGTGCAACGCGTTCCCAGAGACTGGGAGGTTACAAAATCCTGGCCCTGGACAACGTATTGCTGAGGCTTCGGTCAGTCAAAGAAGGAGCGGTGGAGAAGGTGGCCGTCTGAACGATGCGTTCAGACAATTTTTTAGTCCCCAGCCCCATGGTACGATCGGTTCCAGCAACTATCGCCAGCGTCTATTTTACATTGTGCGGGAATACCTAGGGGCAAGATCTGACTTGGACACCTTTCCCACCGAAAATCCTCTGGGTTACTGGGTCTTGAGGATGGATCACTGGCCAGAGCTTGCACAGTATGCAATTGAGCTACTGGCCTGTCCTGCATCCAGCGTTCTTTCGGGAGCTGCTGGAGGCTTTGTAACCGATCACAGGGTGCGCCTGTCCACAAACTCGGTCGATCGACTGACCTTCATAAAAATGAATCAGTCTTGGATCACCACCATCTACCAAGCACCTGATGCTGATGTAACCGAATATTTTTTTTGGAAATGTCAGATCTCTACAAGACTGCCTATGCTGATGCTGAGTGACTAGCCTGTTATGCTGAGTGACTATGCTCTTCCTCCTCAATGATCATGCTGATAGCTTGTAAGAACATTTTTTGTTCTGGGCACCACCACCAGTGGCTGAGGCCCAATTTTTCTGCCCCTGTTTAACAGGGGCATGTAATTACAATTTTTGCTGCAATACTTTTCAGCAGGGCTCATTCCTGCGCTCGAACTAGAGTATCTGTGATGGGTTGCAGTGTTGTGGCACCAGCACCAGTGCCAAAGGCCCGATTTTTCTGCCCCTGTTTAACAGGGGCGTGTAATTACAATTTTTGATGCAATACTCGGCAGCAGGGCTCATTCCTGTGCTCCAACTAGGAGTATCTGTGAGGGGTTGCTGTGTTGTGAAACCAGTGCCCAAGGCCCAATTTTTCTGCCCCTGTTCAACAGGGGCATGTACCGTAATTACAATTATTGATCTAATATTTCACAGCCGGGCCCATTCCTGCGCCCACCAAGAGTAACTGTGAGGGCTTACAGTGTTGTGGCAACACCACCACCACCATGACCACCACCATAGGCCCAATTTTTCTGCCCCTGTTCAACAGGAGCATGTAATTACAATTTTTGATCTAATATTTCACAGCAGGGCCCATTCCAGCGCCAACTAACAGTAACTGTGAGGACTTACAGTGTTGTAGCACCAGTACCACCACCACCACCAAAGGCACAATTTTTCTACCACTGTTCAACAATGGCATGTAATTACAATTCTTAATATAATAGTTCACAGCAGGGCGTTCCAGCGCCCACCAAAACAAACTGTGAGGGCTTACAGTATTGTGGCAACACCAACACGTAAGGCCCAAATTTCTGCAGAGTATATACGGCAGGCCCCTACTTTCAAACATCCAACTTACAAACGACTCCTACTTGCAAACGGAAAGGAGACAACAGGAAGTGAGAGGAAATCTACCCCTAGGAAGGGAAATTCTCTCCTGTGAGAGTTAATATGGCAAAAAGATGTTTCCTCTCCACTGATGCTTTATCACCAATCCTTGTTTCACAACAAAAAAAACATTTTCAAAAAAACATTTGTCATTGGGACAGAAAGTGAGGTGAAATCTTCTTATCTTCTGGCCTTTGGTGGTGGTGTTGCCACAACACTGTAAGCCCTCACAGTTACTCTTGGTGGGCGCAGGAATGGGCCCTGCTGTGAAATATTAGATCAATAATTATAATTACATGCCTTCTGAACAGGTGCACAGACAGCAAAACAAATGTTACAGCTGGAGCTACACTTTAAAAATGTAACAGTTCAAAATTACAAACAGATTCTACTTAAAGTGGTGTTCCGACCGAAAGTACACTTTTTAAATAAAAATACCCCTATAATACACAAGCCTAATGTATTCTAGTAAAGTTAGTCTGTAAACTAAGGTCCGTTTTGTTAGGTTATTACAGCATTTTGAAAGTTTATAAACTAGCATTAGACCGTGGCCATCTTAAGTGTGGGCATCTGAAGCCAGACTGTATTTCTTCCTGGATTTCAGCTACACAAGCAGTGTAATAGGTTTCAGGTCAGGTCTCCATAGCAACGGCAGAGGAAGTTGCCGCCCCTTATGCAAACCTCTACTGAAATAACCCATTTAATGTTGATATGCGGGGGGATGGAAATGGGAAGTAATGACAATGAAAGAAAATGGCAATGACATTGCCCATTAAAAGTTGTTGGGCGGGGATGGGGCGCTGAAAGTAAATGACAATGACATTGGCCATTAAAAGTTTATAAGCCGCCGCCAATCGCAGAATATATATGACAATGACATTGCCCATTCAAAGGTGATAAGCTGGGGGGGGGGGGGTGGTCTGCCACCAATCGATAAAAGTAAATGACGATGACATTGCCTATTAAAAGTTCATAGGGGTTGCCGTCGATCGCAGAATATATATGACAATGACATCGCCCATTTAAAGTTGATAAGCAGGGGGGGCGGCCGCCGAATATAAATGACACTGACATTGCACATTAAAAGTAGCTAGGGGGGGTGCCTCTGATAGCTGAGTAAATGACAAAATGACAATCACTATAAAAAGAAAATAAATGAATCAATATGACAGCGCTCATTAAAAGTAGATAAGCAGAGGATGCCAGCGATCACCGAATATAAAAGACACTGCCATCGCACATTATTATAAGTTGAGAAGCCGGGAGGGGGGCCGACAATGACTGGCGCCGGGTGCTGACTTGGTTTCTTACCCCACTACATTCTTCCTTCTTCTTTCTTTATCCTCATGTTCACTAGTGTCCTGCTCCATGGTAACAGGGAGGAAATCAGCCGCCCCTCTAGACATGATTGGCCTATAAGGAAAACGGGAGGGAGTGGCTTAGGGAAACCTGTGCTTAGCAAAGTATCAGCACAGCGATGCTACGATCCGACTATTGCCTTCTGGGTTGGATGACAAACATCTCCCAGGAGGCATAGCGGACGGGGGATGACGTGCTCGGGCCGCGCCGGAGGAGAAGCATATCAATAATTTAACTGTGAGTTTTCAAAAATAATAAAAATGATATGCCAAATGAGTTTAAGGGGACAGAGAAGCAGGGGGTGAAGAGGACTTGAAAACGAGGGTGGAACTCCACTTTAACAACAAGCCTACAGTCCCTGGGGCAGATTCAGATAGAGATACGACGTCGTATCTCCTGATACGCCGTCGTATCTCTGAGATCCGACGGTCGGATCTATGCGCCTGATTCATAGAATCAGGTTCCGCATAGATCTCCCTAAGATCCGACAGGTGTAAGTGACTTACACCGTCGGATCTTAGACTGCAATCTCCCGCTGGCCGCTAGGTGGCGCTTCCGTTTGAATACGCAACGAATATGCAAATGAGGAGATCCGCCGATTCAGAAACGAACGCCCGCCCGTCGCTTTTTTTTTACGTCGTTTGCGTTCGGCTTTTTCCGGCAGATAGTTACCCCTGCTATATCCGGCGTATCCTATGTTAAGTATGGCCGTCGTTCCCGCGCCGAGTTTTGAATTTTTTACGTCGTTTGCGAAAGTCATTTTGCGAATACGGATGGACGTAATTTACGTTCCCGTCGAAACCAATGACGTCCTAGCGACGTCATTTGGAGCAATGCACGCTGGGAAATTTAGCCGGCGGCGCATGCGCAGTACGATCGGCGCGGGGACGCGCCTGATTTAAATAGTAAACTCCCCCTAGCCGCAGAATTTAAATTCCGCCGGGGGATTTACGATACGCTGGCGCAACTTTCGAGGCAAGTGCTTTCTGAATACAGCACTTGCCTCAAAAACTTGCACTGGCGGATCGTAAATAAGATAGATTACACGGATCTAAAGATCCGCTGATCTATCTGAATGTGCCCCCCCTGTCTTGTTTGCACCACCTGTATACTGCTGTTCAAAGTATACAGGGCCTGGGGGCCCCACGCATTTCCTTTTTTTAATTTGGGTGCGGAGTTCCCCTTAATATCCATACAAGACCCAAAGGGGCTAGTAATGGCCTGGTGTCATGGACGACCTTCCGTTGTCAGGAGAATCCGTTCCCGGCGTGTGCGCATTGGTGCGCGCTTGCCCGCGCATGCGCGCATTGGTGCGCGTTTGCCCGCGCATGCGCAAGTTGGAGCGCGCGTTGGAATGCACTTGCGCGCATGCGCGCGCGCACGTTGACAGTGTTTGGCGCCAAGGATTCCCTATATAAACAACCTGATCCCTCACCAACTTGCTGTCCTGTCTACAGTGTTTCCCTGGATAATCTGCACCTGTGTAATTGCTGTTCCTGATTACCTGACCTGGCTTCCTCTGACCTCTCTTGTTTGCAACCTGCCTCTGACCCCGGCTACGTCTGACCTCTGCACCTGCTTAACCCCTGGCTCTGTCTTTGCTCGCCTGTTATACCGACCCGGCCTGAACCTTGACTACCCCTTTTGGACTTGCTTTGGCTCTGATCTGCTCATCTGTGTTGACCCGGCTTGCCTGACCTGTTGCTTCCTGCTCCACAAGTGCCTCCGTTGCTTCCAGCCTGCTGCCAGCTTCCTGCCAGGACCTCAGTGCTTCATCCTGCTTCTGCTTCCAGCAAACTACTCAGCCTACTACCAGGCACTTGTGCCCCTCTGTACACTTGATCCCCTGTCCACTCTATCAGGGGCTCCTGAGTCGGAGGCTTACGAGAGGCCGCTCCCTGCACATCGGGCTCCCATCACCAGGTACGTGACACCTGGGGGGGGGGACCAATGCCATTTTTCTCAATGATTTTCATCCATACTGCAGGGATCAGACATTACATTAAAGCCGCAAGCAGTTTAAATAACTTTTTTTCCTATAGAAATGTCATTTTGTGCAGGGACAGTTCTAAACACGGGAAACACGTGCCACTTCACAGGCATACTATAGACACACAGCAGGTACAATATTTAAAGGAATGTTTCACTTTTTTTTTTCACTTTAAGCATTAATAAAATCACTGCTCCCGAACAAACGGACGTTTTTAACCCTTTTTTTGCATTGCTACATGTTCCCTGGGGCAGGACCCGGGTCCCCAAACCCCTTTTAGGACAATAACTTGCATATTAGCCTTTACAATTTGATTTTGAATGTTGGAGTCCCATAGACTTTAATGGGGTTCTAAAGTTTGCGCGAACGTTCGGTCCATTCGAAGGTTCTGGTAAACCGGGGGGGGGGGGGGGTGTTCAGCTCATCCCTATTAGTGAGTGAGAAAACATTATCATTTCCATCACTTCCAGTGTGGTAACATGGTATAACACGAGATTAGATTAGTGATAAACAAAACGTTGCAAGATTTGATTTGTCCAAAGTTTGGCCAATCCCCCAAAATGCTCAGCGAATCTGAACTTTTGAGGGAATTGCATTGCAAAGCAACATGGAAAATGCACTAATGTGTTGAATTACAGGTTTGGACAATGCCTCAAAACTGAATGTGGTGTTACAAAACAGTATGATATTTAGGGACAGCATCAGTGGCAGCGTACCCTTACATTCATATTTTTTTCACTTTAACAATTTGCTTTGCTTGCAAACAGCAGCATCTATATAAAAATACTCTATTATTTAAATTATATCAGTTAAAAAAATGTTTTTTCCAGATAATGTTAGCAGCGACATGTGTTTTTCATAAAGTATTATTACTAGGCTTAAATTGAAGGCTAGAAGTAGCAGTCGTAACAGATCTAAATACAGAGTGGGAAGGGACAGTGAGTGTCTTTGTAAAAAATTAGAACTAAAGCCCTCGGGTATGCGTTGATAAAAAATGTCCAGTGACTCCACAGATTGACATAGTTAGTGAAGGTAAAAACAGTGCAAATAAAAAAAAGAAAAGACACATAACACCACCACCACACATTCGGTACACCCACCTGGTCCCATATCTTTATTTTAATCAAACGTTTTGAGGTGTAAGCATTCAGGTATGTTTTGAAAGAAATTGGCAAGTGGTAGAACAGTTTTTCATTAATGACAAAAGGCTTAAAGGCTTATAGCCAGATTCACAAAGAGTTACGCCGGCGTATCAGTAGTTACGCCAACGTAACTCGGAATCTAAGCCGTCGTAAGTTTAAGTGCATGCTCAAACTGAGATACACTTAAACCTAGCTAAGATACGACGGCCTGCGCCGTCGTAATTTAGGGTGCAATTTTTCCGCTGGCCGCTAGGTGGCGCTTCCGTTGAATTCGGCGAAGAATATGTAAATGACTATATACGCCGATTCACGAACGTACGTGCGCCCATCGCAGTAAAGATACGCCGTTTACGTAAGGCGTTTTCTGGCGTAAAGTTATTCCAACAAATAGCTGGCCTATCAAATGTTAAGTATGGCCGTCGTTCCCGCGTCGAAATTTGAAAATTTTACGTCGTTTGCGTAAGTCATCCGTGAATGGGGCTGGACGTAATTTACGTTCACGTCGAAACCAATACGTCCTTGCGGCGTACTTTGGAGCAATGCACACTGGGATATGTACCCGGACAGCGCATGCTCCGTTTGTAAAAAACGTCAATCACGTTGGGTCACCAATCATTTCCATAAAACACGCCCCCATCCTCATTTGAATTAGGCGCGCTTACGCCGGCCCCATTTATGCTACGCCGCCGTAAGTTAGGAGGCAAGTGCTTTGTGAATACAGTACTTGCCTCTCTGACTTAAGGCGGCGTAGCGTAAATACGATACGCTACGCCGCCTTAAAGATGCGGCGCCCTACCTGAATCTGGCTATATGTCCAAATTTAAGACCAGGGTACATGATACAAAACGGATCCGCTCTGACAGCATGCAAAGGTTCTTCTCCCCTGTCAGATCTGAAAGTGGTGGGGCTCTGCCCACAGATCTGCATCATTCATTTACAGAGATCTATGAATGGATGAACTATTAGTCTCAGCCGTCATAGTGCAATCACACTTTAAGTCCATTGACACTTCCTTCAGCTCTTTTATTGAAAGTCTATACCTGAGTACGGACATAGAGCTGCAGGAAGAGTTACCCTTTAATAAGCACTTTTGGGTTAAAAAAATTTGAACAATGAGGAGGCACACCTGGCAGTGTATCTTACCTTTGCAATTCACAGAAGTAAAGCACAGCTTACTAAGGCCTGGTTCTCACCTATGTAGGTTGCAGTTGATGCATATTCCGGGTGCAATTTGCGTTTTTCAATACACATTTTTGATCCATTGAAGTCTATGGAACCAAAAACACAACCTGCTGGTCCCTTGCTCTTTCCATAAAATGCACGTGACCCTCAGGAAACCATGTTAAATGGACTGAAGTGTGTTCCCGGCGTGAAGCTGAAAGGCTACACTGACAGATTCCCTTACCCACAATAGCAGCGGCAGAACCTGACAGCTGATGGAAACATCAGCTGCGGTGCTGACATCGCTGGACTCCAGGATAGGTAAGTGTCCGGTTATTAAAAGCCAGCAGCTGCAGTATTTTAAATTTATTTTTTTGGGCGGAACACCGCTTTACAGGGGTTGTAAAGGTTCGTCTTATTTTCTAAATAGGTTCCTTTAAGCTAGTGCATTGTTGGTTCACTAACCTTTTCTTTCGACTTCCCTTCTAAATGCTTTTTTTCTTTGTTTGAATTTCTCACTTCCTGTTTCTCCTCAGTAAGCTTTCCACCACCATCCGAGTGGTGGAAAGTAATTTAGAACAGCTTACTGAACACCTTACTGAGGGGAAACAGGAAGTGAGAAATTCAGACAAAGAAAACAAAGAAAAAAAACATTTAGAAGGGAAATTGAAGGAAAAGGTAAGCGAACCAACAGTGCACTAGCTTAAAGCAACATATTTAGAAAATAAAAAACGAACCTTTACAACCCCTTTAAGCTTTGAAAATAGATAGATGCTGTTTGGTTGCCATACACAGCTGCTCCGGATTCAGTCTGCTGCAGCCTTAGTACATTCCCCTCTGTGGCTGCATTTTGTATGATTTATATGCAAGTTGCAGTAACCACCCTGAATTTCACTATTTGAATAGAAATGTCCATTACATAACTGATCATTGACCCTAGGTTATCAAATTAATATAAAAAAATCATATATAAACTATTTCTTTCATATTTTAGCATTAAAATTCATCTCAGATTCTTTACCTTTATCATGTCTTCATAGTTTAAAAAAAGGATATTGTATGAATCCTTATGATTGTACCATCCTTGAAAGTGATCAAACCATTTGCCTCCATAAACTGCAGACATAACAAATCATTACATATCACATATCAAGCAACAACATTATTTAAATGATTCTAGATGATTAAGAATTCTATGGCTAAACTGTATCTGACATATGTGCTGCAAAAAGTCAGCGGTCCTTGCTGTTTTTTCTAACAATTCGGACAATCAGTCAGAAAATGAAGCAATACTATACACCTCAATACGAGACACTTTTCACCCCCTTCGTGCCCAGGCCAATTTTTAGCTTTCAGAGCTGTCACAATTTAAATGACAATTACTCTGTCATGCAACACTGTACCCACATTACATTTTTATAAATTTTTTCACACAAATAGAGCATTTTTATTTTATTTTTTTATATTTTTAAGTAATCTTTCTTCATAAATTCGAGCCAAAATTTATACTGCTACATTGCGTTGGTAAAAATAACCTAAATCAGTGTATATTATTTGGTCTGTGTGAAAGTTATAGAGTCTACAAGCTCTGATACTGTCATAAACCTGTTCCCTACAGAGTCATAGTAAAATGACGTCGGCGGGAACCCTCCGTCCTTTAGACTCATATGACGTCCTAGCCTTCTCGGGCGGCTAGGCGGCACGCGCGCGTACCGCCGCATTGCTCGGGACCCGGTGTGCGTGCCCGGCGGCCGCGATGTCCGCAATCACGGCAGGACCATGGATCTGTGTGTGTAAACACACAGATCCATGTCCTGTCAGCGGTGAGGAGACAGATGTGTGTTCCCAGTACAGAGGAACACACATTGATCTCCTCCCCTTGTGAGTCCCCCTCCCCCTACAGTTAGAACACACTTTAGGGAACATTTTTAACCCCTTTAGCGCCCCTAGTGTTAACCCCTTCCCTGTAGGTCACATTTACACAGTAATCAGTGCAGTTTTATAGCACTAATCGCTGTGTAAATGTGAATGGTCCCAAAAACGTGTCAAAAGTGTCCGATGTGTCTGCCGCAATGTCACGGTCACAATAAAAAAAAAACGCAGATCGCCATTACTAGTAAAAAAATAAAAATGCCATAATTATAATCCCTATTTTGTAGATGCTAGAACGTTTGCGCAAACCGATCAAATACGCTTATTGCAATTTTTTTATTTATTTTTTTGCCAAAAATATGTAGAAGAATACGTATCGGCCTAAACTGAGGACATTTTTTTTTTTTTAAATTATGATATTTATTAAATCAAAAAGTAAAAGGTATTGTGTTTTTTTTCAAAATTGTCGCTATTCTTTTGTTTATAGCGCAAAAAAAAAAAATGCAGAGGTGATCAAATACCACCAAAAGAAAGCTCTTTTTGTGGGGAAAAAGGGATGTCAATTTTGTTTGGGAGCCACGTCGCACGACCGCACAATTGTTATTCAAATTGCGACAGTGTTGAAAACTAAAAATTGGTCTGGGCAGGAAGGGGGTGAAAATGCCCTGTATGGAAGTGGTTAAAAATTCATTACACCTGATGCACAGACATCTCATTTCTTGAGGCCCTAACATGCCAGGACAGTACAAATACTGCCCAAATGACCCCTTCTTGGAACTTAGACAGTCTGAGGTATATAGTAACAGGCTTGGCGAGTTTTTTTAAGTTGCAATTTTTGCCCACACTTGGGCCTGGTTCACTGCGGTGCGACATGCGCTTTGACTTTGAGAGCACATGTCGCATGACAAGTCGTGCCCCATTCAGTGCCATGGAACCATTCTAATAGGAGCCACTTGAGTCGGTCTGACTTAGAAAAAGGTTCCTGCACTACTTTTGGTCCGACTTCTGCTTGACTTGCATTGACTTCTGCTAAAGAAGTTGCATGCAAGTCGTGCCGAAGTTGTGCTGGAATGAAGGCACGAAAGTCGCGTGACTTTGAAGTTGACCAGGATTATTTATTTGGAAAATAAAGAAATTTAATCCAATTTCACAAAAATTTCATATTAACAAGTTATTTCTAATGCCGCGTACACACGATCGTTTTTCGGCATGAAAAAAAACTTTGGGCTGGATTCAGATAAAATGGTCTATCTGTCCGCCCGGCATAACGTATCTCAGATACGTTACGCCACCGTAATTTAGGGCGCAAGTTCTGTATTCAGAAAGAACTTGCGCCCTTAGTTACTGCGGTTTCACGTATGTGTGGCGGCGTAAGCCCGCCTAATTCAAATGGAGATGTTGGGGGCGTGTTTTATTTAAATTTCACTTGACCCCACGTTTTTGAAGTTTTCTTTGAACGGCGCATGCGCCGTCCATAAAATATCCCAGTGTGCATTGCTCCAAAGTATGCCGCAAGGACGTATTGGATTCGACGTGAACGTAAATGACGTACAGCCCTATTCGCGAACGACTTACGCAAACGACGTAAAATTTCAAAACTCGGCCATACTTAACATTAGCTACGCCTCATATAGCAGGGGTAACTATATGCTGAAAACAGCCTAGCGTAAACGACGCAAAAAATTTCGCTGGCCGAACGTACGTTTCTGAATCGTCGTATCTACCTAATTAGCATATTCCTTGCGTAAACATACGGAAGCGCCACCTAGCGGCCAGCCTGAAAATTCAGCCTAAGATACGACGGTGTAAGACACTTACACCTGTCGGATCTTAGAGAAATCTATGCGTAACTGATTCTCTGAATCAGCCGCATAGATACGATGGCCCGCACTCAGAGATACGACAGCGTATCAGGAGATACGCCGTCGTATCTCCTATCTGAATCCGGGCCTTTGTTTTTCAGCATGTCCAAAAAACTAAGTTTTTCCAACTTCATCATTAAAAACGATATTGCCCACACACCATCATTTTTGAAAAATGATGAACAAAGCGCGGTGACGTACACCACGAACGACGGCACTCTAAAGGGGAAGTTCTATTCGCCTTTGGGCTGCTCTTAGCTGATTCCGTGTTAGTAAAAGACGATTCACGCTTTTTTTTCTGTTACAGTGTGATGAATGTGCTTACTCCGTTATGAATGGTAGTTTTACCTGAACGAGCGCTCCCGTCTCATAACTTGCTTCTGGGCATGCGCGGGTTTAAAACTTCGTTTTTGCCCACACACGATCATTTTTTACAACCCCAAAAATGTCATTTTTTAAAACGACGTTAAAAAATGCAGCATGTTCAAAAAAAAAATGTGTTGTTTTTCAGAAGCAGATAAACGATGTGAAGACCACACACAATCATTTTAAATGACGTTTTTAAAAACGTCGTTTTTTTTCATGCCGAAAAATGATTGTGTGTACGCGGCATCACACATGGCATAGGCATACTTGCAACTACACCCCAAAGTTTCAGAGAAGGTCTGGTGATAGAATTATTGCTCTCGCTCTGACGTTTTCAGAAATACCTCACATGTGTGGTGTGATTACCGTTTACATGTACGTACAGGATCAATGCGCATGTACGCCTTTGCACGCAAGCACGGGGTGTTTTAAATTTTTTTATGTTGATGTGCACTGTGGACATAGACAGATGGTGCTTGGTGCACTGGTGTGGGGTGGCTGCAGTCTGCATGATCTGTGTGTAGCTGAACAGTAAAATCAGCAGCTACACAGAGATTACTGACAGGATGCAGCGATCCTCCTCACTGAGCTCAGGAGGAGAGCCGACACAGAGGCATGTGTCTCTGTTTACATTGTGTGATGGCTGTGATTGGACACAGCCATCACATCATCTTAAAGTCCAATCAGAGAGCCCATATCCCAATCTGTGATGTGTTGTGTCCGAGGGACACAGCCATCACTGGATCGCACCACACGTTCTGACAGGACATACAGGTATGTCCAGTCAGAGCAGTGCTTGTCCGACCCAGCTGTTTATGTACAGTGGCTGGGTGGGACACGGTTAAGGGAGCAGTATGGAAGAGGCTAAATAATTAACAAATATTACCATAATCATGAATCAGCTGTTATTTATTTCTTCCCTCCTTTTTTTTTCCAGCAGGGGCACTTAATCTGTCATTGTCAGGGATGCCTAACACAGGCATCCAGCACAGGGTAAACAGATCAGTGGAATGTCTTGTTTTTAAATGTAAGTTTGCTGCTGCCATAATAAATAATTTTATTGGAATACTGCACTATAGAGATCTCTTTATATTCCACGTGAGCCTTTAATGGAGGAGAGTGGAGGATATTAAGGAGGATAACATTTACAGTGGAGTTTCCTTTCCAAAATATACTTAATCTGGCTGGATTCTCCAAGGAAAATAGCTTGGATATTTAAGATATTCAACAACAGAAGCACTGCTAGACCTGTAGGGGTCTTATTTGAGGTGAGAGGCTGGGGCTCATCATTGGTGTATGGATGGTAGAAACTGATCACTATATGAACAGAATTTTGCACTGATGTCGCATTTGAATATACATATGTTTGCACAAGCACTTTATTATCCATCCACGTTTTTTTGGGGGATTAATAAAACAATTTGGATACACCAGCATTTATTATTTAAAATGATTGCATTGTCACTTTGGAAGCTGTTGCACTTTATACTGTTTATATTGAGTAAGCACCACATTTATATATTGTTTTTATTTTCTATTGTGTGGGCACACCATTTCATGTTGGCAGCCACTCAGTGACCTATACATTTTGGTTTGTGCATTAGTATTCATATTAGTATTCATATTTATTATAGGAAATACAGTTACCTTCTCCATCCAAGAATTTCTCAAAAAAGTGCTGAAAATCTGGTGACTTCTCCGATAAAACAGCGATCTTTTGAAAATGATAAAATGAATTCATAACATCCTTTGGATTTCTCATCACGTAAATAACCTCAAATAAGAGAAAAACTATGGATTACTTAAAGAAAAAAAAAACAGACAGCATACTGTTTCTTAATTTTGTAAATGGTGTAGTTGTTGACATTTCTAATAGGGAGAACGTAATAAATATTCTTTATGCTTTGAGAGTCTAGCCAAACAAGCCGATTAAAGTTGATTCCAAACTGTGCATTTACTGTACAATGTTTCTGGGTATTTTCTGTGTTTTTTTTTCTCTATTCAATACTGGATAAATTATTCTTATTTAGAAATGGACCGAACACCCCCCTGTTCATTTTGCACCAGAACAGAGAAAAAGTTCCTACCCGAATGGCTAACCTTATTAACCTCTTGACCACTGGGCACTTAAACCCCCTTCCTGACCAGACCAATTTTCAGCTTTCGGTGCTCTCACAATTTGAATGACAATTACTCCGTCATACAACATTGTACCCATTTGAAATTTGTGTCCTTTTTTTCACACAAATAGAGCTTTCTTTTGGTGGTATTTGATCACCTCTGGGTTTTTTATTTTTTGCGCTATAAAAGAAAAACGACCGAAAATTCTGTAAAAAAACAAAAAACAAACTTGTTTCTGTCATATTCGCAGGTTATTTCTCACACACAGCATATGCATACCACAAATGACACCCCAAAACACATTCTGCTATTCCTCCCGAGTATGGCGATACCCCATGTGTGCAACTTTTACACGGCGTGGCCACATACAGAGGCCCAACATGCAGGGAGCGCCATCAGGCGTTCTGGAACACCCAGGCCAATTCTGACATTTCTCTCCTACATGGAAAAATCACAATTTATTTGCTAGAAAACTACATAGAACCCCAAAACATTATATATGCGGAGTATTGGGGTATTGCGGAGTATTTGGGTATTGCAGAGTATTGGGGTATTGGGGGTATTGCAGAGTATTGGGGTATTGCGGAGTATTTGGGTATTGCAGAGTATTGGGGTATTGGGGGTATTGCAGAGTATTGGGGTATTGCGGAGTATTGGGGGTATTGCAGAGTATTTGGGTATTGCAGAGTATCGCGCAGGGTATTGGGGTATTGCAGAGTATTGCGCAGGGTATTGCAGAGTATTGCGCAGGGTATTGCAGAGTATCGGGGTATTGCAGAGTATCGAGGTATTGCAGAGTATCGGGGTATTGCAGAGTATCGGGGTATTGCAGAGTATCGGGGTATTGCAGAGTATCGGGGTATGGCAGAGTATCGGGGTATGGCAGAGTATCGGGGTATGGCAGAGTAACGGGGTATGGCAGGGTAACGGGGTATGGCAGGGTAACGGGGTATGGCAGAGTAACGGGGTATGGCAGAGTAACGGGGTATGGCAGAGTAACGGGGTATGGCAGGGTATGGGGTATGGCAGAGTATGGGGTATGGCAGAGTATGGGGTATGGCAGAGTATGGGGTATGGCAGAGTATGGGGTATGGCAGAGTATGCAGAGTATGGCAGAGTATGGGGTATGGCAGAGTATGCAGAGTATTGCAGAGTATCGGGGTATGGCAGAGTATCGGGGTATGGCAGAGTATCGGGGTATGGCAGAGTATCGGGGTATTGCAGAGTAACGGGGTATTGCAGAGTATGCAGAGTATGGCAGAGTATGGGGTATGGCAGAGTATGCAGAGTATGGCAGAGTATGGGGTATTGCAGAGTATGGGGTATGGCAGAGTATGCAGAGTATGGGGTATGGCAGAGTATGCAGAGTATGGCAGAGTATGGGGTATGGCAGAGTATGGCAGAATATGGGGTATGGCAGAGTATGCAGAGTATGGCAGAGTATGCAGAGTATGGCAGAGTATGGGGTATTGCAGAGTATGGGGTATGGCAGAGTATTGCTGAGCTGGGAGGGATGGCTGGATCTGTGACTGCAGTTGTCACAGATCCAGCCACAGCACTGCTGACACCCCGCGCTCCCCCCCCCCTCTCTCCTCTCCTCTCGCACTGTACCGAACGGTACAGAGAGGAGGGGGAGGAACCGGCGTCATCAAATGACGCCGGTTTGTTTACAAGTGATCGCTCCGTCATTTGACGGAGCGATCACGTGGTAAACAGCCGCGATTCGCGGCAATTTACCGTGATCCGTGATGCGCCGGGTCTTCTAGAGCACGGACACTTCCGCGAGCGCGCCCCAGGGGACGCGCAAACGCGGAAGTGCACGAGGACGTCCCAGGGACGTCCTGTCACAGTAACTCGACCGCGCTGTAGCAGTATTTTTGCTATAGCGCGGTCGGCAAGTGGTTAAAGTCTATGGGACACAAAACTGAAAAATCAAAAGTCCCCATTTTGAAGGCTTATATGCAAGTTATTGGACAAAAAAGGGTATGGGGGCGCGGGTACTGCCCTGGGAGACATGTAGCAATGCGATTTAAAAAAAAAAAAGATTGTTTTTTTTCTGGAGCAATGAGTTTAATGATGCTTAAAGTGCAACAATAAAAATTAAAAATTATTTTATAGTACCTGGTGGTCCCCTTAGTCTTCCTGTAAAGTGGCACATTTGTACCATGTATAGAACCTGACTTTTGTCAAAACTGACATTTCTAAAGAAAAACAAAAACAAATCACTTTTAAATTATGGGCAATAAAATACTATTGCCAGCAATAAAAAAAACGGTGTGGGGTCCCCCCAATCCATACCAGGTCCTTTGGGTCTGGTATGGATTTTAAGGGGATTCCCACACCAAAATAAAATTAAATAAAAAATGGCATGGGGTCCCCCCCAAAAATCCATACAAGACCCTTATCTGAACATGCAGCCTGGAAGATCAGGAAAGGGGGGACGAGCGAGTGCCTCCCTCCTGAACCATACGAGGCCACATGCCCTCAACATGGGGGAGTGGGTCATTAGGATGGGGACAAGGGCCTCATCCCCACAACCCTGGCCCCCTTTAACAAGCCCTGATAAGCCCCATGCCCACAGACCCCCCACAACCCCCTTTCCTGGCCTGCAAGGTCGCATGCTCAGATAAGGATCTGGTATGGATTTTAGGAGGGAGTCCAGGCCATTTTTTGGTTAACATTTTGGCATTGAGTTCCCCTTAAAATCCATACCAGGCGGGAGAAGCGCTGGACGCCATGGATGAGAATGTAGATCAGGCGCGGGTGAAACCTCTCAAAAACTCAAAAGACTGTGGATCAGGACTTAGGCCCCGTACACACGAGAGGATTATGCGCTTGAAACGGTCCTCCGGACCGTTCCCGCGGATAAATCCTCTGGCGGATTTTGATCTGATGGTTGTACTAACCATCAGATCGAAATACGTGCGGAATCCATCCGCGGTGACGTGTCGCGCCGTCGCCGCGATGATGACGCTGCAACGTGCGCGACGCTGGAAGATAAAGACTTCCGCGCATGCGTCGAATCATTACGACGCATGCGAGGGAGAGGAGCGGACGGATTGATCCGGTGAGTCTGTACAGACCACCGGATCAATCTGCTGGACAGGATTCCAGCGGATAGATTTCTTAGCATGCTAAGAAATTTTTATCCGCTGGAAATCCATCGGCCGGAAATATATCCGCGGAAAAATATCCGCTCGGTCGTACACACCACCGGATCTATGCGCTGGAACTGATCTGCGGATAAATCCCAGCGGATAGATCCGGTGGTGTGTACAAGGCCTTACAGGTATGCCTGACAAATGTTCAAGATAGCCAGCAAACTGTGCAAAATTAACAAGAAGGAGAAATAGATATCAGAAAACGTTTTCAGCTTATTCAGGCATTACCTACTAGGAAAGACATCCAAGAGATTATGGTCAATTTAACAAGCACACTACGGGGGGAGATTGAGGAGGTCCAAACTCAGGTAGGGCGGGTAGAGGAAAGGATGTGCAAAGTGGAAAATTATCAAAGTACAACAGAGATGCGTCTTAGGATGCTGGAAGATAAGGTTTATACACAAACACAGCAGTTAACTACTCTATAGCTCCAAGCCGAAGGAAGCGAAAATAGGAGTAGGAGAAATAATATCCGCCTTAAAGGGGTTCCAGAGAATCTAGATGGTATAGAACTAAGAACTGTGGTGATAGATATTTTGAATCAATTATTAAAAAATCCCCCAGAGACTCATAGGGTGTCCCTTCACCTCCTTCGGGAGCTCCCTGTAAAACCATGCCACTCTTTGGAGTAATCCACTGTACTGAGCTTGCTCCAGAATACCACATTTTTGGAAGGAGGTGTGGGAGATAACGCAGAGGTTTAGTGAGGGGGAGTAACTGGGGGATTGGACGTTCTACCTGTTACAGGAGTCGGATATCACGGTTAGACGGTATAGGAAGTTGGTAATCTGTCATCTTTTAAATGCAGCAAAAGCATGTATTCCAGTAATGTGGAAGCGGACCCAGCCCCCATCAGTAGGGATGTGGTTTAAAAAAGTAGAAGATTTGAATAGGATGGAGGACTTGGTCTGGACGTCTCGGCAGAAACGGGGGGGTTTACCTGGAGACGTGGGCGGAGTGGAATCAATTTAAATATTCAGAGGAGGGGGAAAACCTTATAGATGTACCTTTATAAATTAATGAGACTTGGAGCGGGTGGGTCCGGGGAGAGAGTGGTTGTCTGGGGGGGGGTGGTTCTCTTTTTTTTTTCTCTTTTTTTTTTGTTGTTGTTTTAGGGAGGGGGGTTTGTTTTTGGGGGAATAGGACAAGCAGAGGTAAACAAGGTATAAGAAGAAATGGATAGGAAACTCCCCCCACTGGGAAGGGGACAAGAGGATTCCCCGACAGCGAGGGGATCAGATGACCCAATGTGTACACTCTTAGGACTATGAATAATAATAGTATGTGAAGGAGGGGGTTAATGATGGTTGATAATAAGCAGATTTTGTTGTTAGGAGAAGGTATATTACATATAGAAGGAAGAGGAGGTTATATGATGCAGGGAATGTTTAATCACTTAAGACCCGGACCTTTAGGCAGCTAAAGGACCTGACCAGTTTTTGCGATTCGGCACTGCGTCGCTTTAACTGACAATTGCGCGGTCGTGCGACGTGGCTCCCAAACAAAATTGGCTTCCTTTTTTTCCCATAAATAGAGCTTTCTTTTGGTGGTATTTGATCACCTCTGCAGTTTTTATTTTTTGCGCTATAAACAAAAATAGAGCAACAATTTTGAAAAAAATTCAATTTTTTTTTACTTTTTGCTATAATAAATATCCCCCAAAAATATATTAAAAAACATTTTTTCCTCAGTTTAGGCTGATACGTATTCTTCTACCTATTTTTGGTAAAAAAAATTGCAATAAGCGTTTATCGGTTGGTTTGCGCAAAATTTATAGCGTTTACAAAATAGGGGATAGTTTTATAGCATTTTTATTATTATTTTTTTTACTACTAATGGCGGCGATCAGCGATTTTTTTCATGACTGCGACATTATGGCGGACACTTTGGACAATTTTGACACATTTTTGGGACCATTGTCATTTTCACAGCAAAAAATGCATTTAAAAATGCATTGTTTACTGTGAAAATGACAATTGCAGTTTGGGAGTTAACCACAAGAGGTCGCTGAAGGGGTTATGTGTGACCTCATTTGTGTTTCTAACTGTAGGGGGGGTGTGGCTGTAGGTGTGACGTCATCGATTGTGTGTTCCTATAAAAGGGAACACACAATCGATGACAGCGCCACAGTGAAGAACGGGGAAGCCGTGTTTACACACAGCTCTCCCCGTTCTTCAGCTCCGGGGACCGATCGCGGGACTCCAGCAGCGATTGGGTCCGCGGGTCCCGTGGTCACGGTCACGTGACCCACGGCTGGGCACTTAAAGAGGACGTACATGTACGTGCTTGTGCCCAGCCGTGCCATTCTGCAGATGAAAATGTGCAGGAGGCGGTCCTTAAGTGGTTAAATTGAATATTGACATATACCTGTAATGTAATGTTGGTTCCCTCTGCTGTCATTTGTTTGTCTTAAATAAAATAAAGGAAATATGAAAAAAAAAAATCACTGCTCCCGAAAAAACTGCAGTTTTTAAAACTCAGGACGCAGGACTCAGGTCCCCAAACACTTTTTATGACAATAACTTGCATATTAACCTTTAACCAGAGCAACAAAAATATAAAAAGCTCTTAACCAGAGCAAAAATAACATAACAAGCTCTTAACCAGAGCAACAAGATCTCCCAAAAAAAAATCACTTGCCCCGGCGCAGGCTATGCCTGGTACCCAGGCTCCTGGCCCTCAATTGCCTGGGGGGAGCCTCAGTTGGGGGGGGGTGGGGCATCAGGTGGAGGAGCATTCCCAGGTCCCTCCCTGGCTGCCTGTCTGCCCTCCAATGCCACCGCTATGCGGCTGAGCACAGCCTCCAGGGAAGCTGTCTGGGCCTGTACAGCCACTCTAAGGCACTTGACCTCCCCCACTAGTTCAGCCGTTGTCGCCTGCAGCTCCCCGAGGCTGGTCACAGTTGCTGCGCTGTTTAGAGCCACATCCTGTATGACATCCGGTACTGGACCCGAGGAGGCCAGGCTGTCAGCTAGGCGCCTCAACTCCACCACTAGTTCCCCCATATGGTGGCTCTGCTGGTCCTGCTGCCTGGCCAGATTTTCTTTCAGGATTTCGGGCGCACCCCTTGTCTTTTGGCTCGCCTTCCTGGGGACAGGAGTGGCTGGGGCCCTTGCATAGGGGGAGGATCTTGAGTGGCTGGAGATGAGGGGGATGGGACAGGAGGGAGAGGTTGTGGGGAGGACCCTGAGGGGCTGGAGATGATGCGGGTGGTTGGTTGTGATGGTCCTGCCAACACATGTGAATCCTCCAAATACAGGATCACCTCCTGGTCCATATGGACCACCTCCTCCTCAACCACCTCCTGCGCTGAGGACTGCCCACTCCCCTCCACCAAGGCCTGTTGGCTTCCCAGGGGGTCAGCCAGAGAAACAGGATGCTCGGGGGATGCTATAGGACGGCCACTGGCAGCATCGGATGGCCCCGCTCCCTCCTGCACACCTGTGGATGACACAAAACATTCACATGTTGGTGGACCCACACACTTGTCACATGTTCCCTTGCCCCCCCAAACATGCTACACACCAGATAGGAGATAAAACACACTTACCTGTCCTCATGGCCGGCTCACCTGTGTCGTAGCCCTCCACTCCCTCCACCTGCTCCCTCTGAAGGCAGCGGCCAATGACTTGCTCCTCCTCAGTCAGCCGGATCGTACAGGGTGGTCCCCCTCCAGTGCCCCTGGAATGGCGATTGATCTTCGCCAGCTTGCCTCTCACCAAACCCCGCAGGTCATTCATTTTTTTTTAGATGTCCTGGGGGGTCCTGACCTCAGGACCTACGGCATTTACTTGGGCAGCTATCCTCATGAGGATCTCATCCTTCTTGGATTTACTGGTGCTGGCACTATCTGCACCATGGAGGCGAGCATCATACCTCTCCATGGCAGATATGATGATTGCCCTCTCATCTGGGGAGAAGTTTTTCTTCCGTTTCTCCTTCCTGGGACCAGGCATAGCAAGGCAGCAATGTCAATAGCACATACAACACCAACCCAAAAAATGGAGTAACTTTGCGCTTGACGGGCGCATGTGGTGACGCTCTTATGCACTGGGCCGGCCCATCTCAGGGGGAGTTACACCCAATGTTGCTTTGCGCATGCGCAGAGGGGCGGGCCACGTCCGGCGCATGCTCCGTTTGGTCCGGACTTCATTTGCATGGGGGTCACGCTTCATTAGAATGGATCACGCCCACTTCCCTCCTACCATCACTTGCGCCGGCTTACGCCGACACATTTAAGTTGCGCTAGCGCATCGTAGGACGCATGTGTTCCGGGAATATGGGACTTCTCTCTCTCCAAGTTTGCTTAGCGTAACGCTTCTCAGATGCGCTACGCCTGACTAAATATGCGCCGATCTACGAGAATCTGGCCTAGTGAGCCCAGCTAAAGTAAGTGGGCTCATTAAGACCTATACAAAAACTCCCAGCAAGGGAAGTGCTCCAACCTGGAACCAGTTCTGTGTTTGTATAGACTGGGGAGTGTGGTATCTGTCCTGTGCGACAAACTTCTAAAACAGGGAGATAGGGGCTGGGGCAGCACAAGGCTGCACCTAGCTGTTAGATAGGGAATCTAAGTGTGTAGTAAGCGGTCAAACTGACCAGGATTTCTTTTCATGTTTCTTTTTGTTTTGCTGTTATATTTTTCACTGTATATAGTGCAAATAAACCACACCTTTGTTTTTTCACCTACAACGCTATCTGCTGTGCCTGATTTTGTGTGTGACCCCATTCGGGGGGGGTCACACACATCCGCTGCAGAGCTAACCCCCTCACAATATTTACTGTGTATGTATGTATGTATGTATGTCATACCTCCCAACTTTCTGAGATGGTGAATGAGGGACACCTATCAGCAAAAGTATGCAGGCATAGGACACACCCCTTGCCACGCCCCCTTAAAGGAGAATTGTACAAAAAAATAAGATTGGTTAAACCCACAAGTGCTTTTTTTACCACTACTATTTATTTATATTGGCTTTTGGAATTTACAAATGCAGCAATTTAGAAATCAGATGAAAGTTTAGTGCTGGGAAACACTTTTTGATTGATAAAAAGTGCATTTTATATACATCTATATAGATCAGACCAAAATGAGGGACAAAATGAGGAGAATGAGGGACAGAGGGACATTGCTCCAAATCAGGGACAATCCCTCGAAATCAGGGACAGTTGGGAGGTACCGTATGTGTATGTGTGTATATATACAGGGAGTGCAGAATTATTAGGCAAATGAGTATTTTGACCACATCATCCTCTTTATGCATGTTGTCTTACTCCAAGCTGTATAGGCTCGAAAGCCTACTACCAATTAAGCATATTAGGTGATGTGCATCTCTGTAATGAGAAGGTGTGTGGTCTAATGACATCAACACCCTATATCAGGTGTGCATAATTATTAATCAACTTCCTTTCCTTTGGCAAAATGGGTCAAAAGAAGGACTTGACAGGCTCAGAAAAGTCAAAAATAGTGAGATATCTTGCAGAGGGATGCAGCACTCTTAAAATTGCAAAGCTTCTGAAGCGTGATCATCGAACAATCAAGCGTTTCATTCAAAATAGTCAACAGGGTCGCAAGAAGCGTGTGGAAAAACCAAGGCGCAAAATAACTGCCCACGAACTGAGAAAAGTCAAGCGTGCAGCTGCCAATATGCCACTTGCCACCAGTTTGGCCATATTTCAGAGCTGCAACATCACTGGAGTGCCCAAAAGCACAAGGTGTGCAATACCCAGAGACATGGCCAAGGTAAGAAAGGCTGAAAGACGACCACCACTGAACAAGACACACAAGCTGAAACGTCAAGACTGGGCCAAGAAATATCTCAAGACTGATTTTTCTAAGGTTTTATGGACTGATGAAATGAGTGAGTTTTGATGGGCCAGATGGATGGGCCCGTGGCTGGATTGGTAAAGGGCAGAGAGCTCCAGTCCGACTCAGACGCCAGCAAGGTGGAGGTGGAGTACTGGTTTGGGCTGGTATCATCAAAGATGAGCTTGTGGGGCCTTTTCGGGTTGAGGATGGAGTCAAGCTCAACTCCCAGTCCTACTGCCAGTTTCTGGAAGACACCTTCTTCAAGCAGTGGTACAGGAAAAAGTCTGCATCCTTCAAGAAAAACATGATTTTCATGCAGGACAATGCTCCATCACACGCGTCCAAGTACCCCACAGCGTGGCTGGCAAGAAAGGGTATAAAAGAAGAAAAACTAATGACATGGCCTCCTTGTTCACCTGATCTGAACCCCATTGAGAACCTGTGGCCCATCATCAAATGTGAGATTTACAAGGAGGGAAAACAGTACACCTCTCTGAACAGTGTCTGGGAGGCTGCGGTTGCTGCTGCACGCAATGTTGATGGTGAACAGATCAAAACACTGACAGAATCCATGGATGGCAGGCTTTTGAGTGTCCTTGCAAAGACAGGTGGCTATATTGGTCACTGATTTGTTTTTGTTTTGTTTTTGAATGTCAGAAATGTATATTTGTGAATGTTGAGATGTTATATTGGTTTCACTGGTAAAAATAAATAATTGAAATGGGTATATATTTTTTTTTTGTTAAGTTGCCTAATAATTATGCACAGTAATAGTCACCTGCACACAGATATCCCCCTAAAATAGCTAAAACTAAAAACAAACTAAAAACTACTTCCAAAAATATTCAGCTTTGATATTAATGAGTTTTTTTGGTTCATTGAGAACATGGTTGTTGTTCAATAATAAAATTAGGCCTCAAAAATACAACTTGCCTAATAATTATGCACTCCGTGTATATATATATATATATATATATATATATATATATATATATATATATATATAAATTCCTACATTGAGTTAAAGCAGCCTTTATGTTTACATGTGACTTAACTGCCTGAACAAATAAAACATTGTAATATTATAACACGGTCGGACACCCCAGGTCGCTGCTGTGTTATTGGGCCCAGAAATTCTATAACATTTGTGAACATGAACCCATCCTCTGGTTCTGATCGATTAATAGGAAACAGGTAACTTAGTTGCTTTCTTTATGTAATACTACTGTGCCTAGACACTAGGGGTAACTACTAAAAATGGCAAAACTCACATTACTTTTTAAATCCGATCCATGTGCTGTCCATGACTCACCTATTGTCTGACTTTTAATTTTGACTCACTTGTTAAAACAATATAACATGTAAACTAAGGGCCAGACTCACGTAGCCCGGGCGCAGCGTAACATAACCGATTTAGGTTACACCGCCGCAAATTTTCTGTCTAAGTGCCCGATCCACAAAGCACTTACCTGGAAATTTGCGGCGGTGTATCCTAAATCCGTCCGGCGCAAGGCGGGCCAATTCAAATGGGGCGGGTACCATTTAAATTAGGCGCGCTCCCGCGCCGGACGTTCTGAGCATGCTCCCGACGCAAATTTCCCGACGTGCTTTGCGCGAAATTACGACGCGCCGACGTTTTGTGAATCGCGACGTGAAAAAAAGACTTGCGCCGGGAAAAACATTTTTTTTAAAAAAAATTCAAAAGCGACGCGGGAAAGACGGGTATACTTTTACATGGTGGAGTAATTTTCCACTTTGTAAAAGGTGCCCTATCTTTGCGACGGCAAACTAACACTTGCGGCGACGTAACGACGGGAAAAAGTTTCGTGGATCGCCGTAACTGCTAATTTGCATACCCGACGCTGGTTTACGACGCAAACTCCCCCCAGCGGCGGCCGCGGTACTGCATCCTAAGATCCAAAAGTGTAAAACTATTAAACCTGTCGGATCTTAGGGATATCTATGCGTAACTGATTCTATGAAGCAGATACGCCGTCGTATCCCTTTTGTGAATCTGGCCCTTTGTGTCCAACCCCTCTGTAAATATTTTGCAGGCATTTTGCAGTCTGCTCTCTGTACAGACTTTATGCAGTACAGCGATGATGCCACTGCTACTTTTTCAGGGTAAGCTCTGGGAGTTGATATTTAATTGAGCTAAGCGCCACGGTACCACAATATTGAAACTAAAAAAACATTATTAAATTCTGACAAAAAATAACCACCGAATTTGGGACAGATAACATTTGTTTAATTCTAATTATTGTCTCTATACGTTGGCTAATATCATATTCCAGTAACATTATCAGCCCAAAACGATGCTACTTACTTTTGCCTTTTTATTTTTTAGCCCTTGGGGAACAAATGGTTCTGCCAAATGGGATACAAATAGACGAGGAGAAGGACGACTGCTGTGATCTACATCCGGATTTAGAGTTGGGAACTCAAGCCATTGCACTCTTTCAGAAGTGTCGATCTTTCCAGTACCATTTCGGTGCTCTTCACTGCATATTAAGCTTAAGATTTGCTGAGACCAAATAGTTCCTTTTAATGTGAAAGGGAAATATTTACATTAATTTGTATCTATACAATTACATAGATTTAGCTGTATCTGTCCAGGATGCTCTAAGATAGAGTGTACAACCTTTTCCCTGGCACACACTGGCTGAGTCTTACTAAAACTAGTTCACACAGAATCTGGTGCAGTTGTGCATAGTAAACGGTCAGCTTCTAACTTCAGCTTATTCAATTAATCTGATTGGTTACTACAGCTGCACCAGATTCTATGTGCATCAGTTTTAGTAACTCTCCCCCTCTGTCAATTGGTTATGCATTTGGGACACCAAACTACATGGTTTCTAATTAATTCCAATATAATAAAATAACAACCCTTTGTCCAATGTACCATATTTAGCAGTCCAGAGTTTTTGTTATAGCAAGGTGTACATTATTACATGAGTAATATTTCAAAAGTAGAGATGTTCTAAAGAAGTGGGCTCCAAACTGTGGCATGCAGGCTAAATGTGGCCCTGTGTTTGCCTTTATCCAGCCCTTAGGGCACTCTTCTTCCACTAACACTAATGATGGGGCACTATTCCTTCCACTGACACCAACAATTGGGCACTATTTCCACCAATGATACTAATGGTGGTGTACTATTCCTCCCACTGACACCAGTGATGGGGCACTATTCTTTCCACTGATACCAGGGATTGGACAATATTTCTTCCAATGATACCAGGGATGGGGTGCTATTTCTTCCACTGATACCAATGATGGGGCCCTATTCCTCCCACTAACACTGATGCTGGGACACTATTCCCATGGAAAACAACAATGGGACAATTTCTCCCACTGACACCAATGGGGGGTCACTTAATTGTGTGTGGTGTAGGATCTGTTAGTGTGTAAGTCTTAAGCCTCGTACACACGATCGGACTTCCAGCGGACTTTCCCGTGGATTTTGGTCCGAAGGGCGTTGGCCGTGAACTTGTTCTGTATACAGACAGCACAACATTTTAGCCAACATTCACCAAACCACGTGGTTTTTCAGCTCTTTACCGCCACCCTTTGGGCAACTTCTGCTATTGTTGTCTGATGTTTAGTATTGGTTCCGAGTATGCATGTTTGCACTTTGGATTTTAGTGGGACGGATTTGTGTACACACGATCGGATAAACCGACGTAACAGATTTATTGTCAGACAGTTGGTGAGCATAAACAGCCAACATTTGTTGTCGTTAATTCAGCCCACAATAGTCTGATGAAGCATACACATGGTCGGATAATCCGACACAACACGTCCATCAGACAATTATGGCCATAAAATTGGATCGTGTGTACAGGCCTTAAGAGGGTAGATAGTTACAGCTCAATTTGTTTTAAACAGCTTTATAGATTTTATAGATTTTTGTTGAAGCAAGATGAACATTATTACATGTGTTAGTTAATATTTCACAAGTAGAGATGTCCTAAAACAGTGGGCTCCAAACTGTGGCATGCAGGCTGAATGTGTCCCTTTGCTTGCCTTTGTCCATTCCTTAGTGCACACTTCCTTCCACTGACACTAATGATGGGGCTTTATTCCTCCCACTGATACCATGGATGGTACACTATTCCTTCCACTGACACCAATGATGGGGCAATATTCTTTCCACTGGTACCAGTGAGTGGGGTATTATTCTTTCCACTGATACCAGGGATAAGGCACTATTGCTTCCACTGACACCAATGATGGGGCACTATTCCTCCCACTGACACTAATGATGAGACACTATTCTTTCCACAGAACAATGGGCATTATTTTCCACAAAACAATGGGCATTATTTTTTCCCACTGACAATGGGGCTCTACTCCTTCAACTGATACCAATAATAGGGAACATTTCTCCCACTAACACAAAAGATGGGTCACTTATTTGTGTGGGGTGGATGAATCTGTTAGTATATAAGTGTAAGGGGGTAGATAGTAAAGTGTTGCATATCCTGTTGGTGTTTTTGTCAACCCAAGTCTTTATGTAATTTTTTTATTTTTTTAACCTCTTCTCACCAAGCACACACAAATATGCGGCCTCTCAGAGGCCGGGCCTTGGCGCCAAACGGCCGCATATTTGTGTGAAATAGCACCAATAGACCTGTGCCGGCTAACTGAAAGCTCCTTTTCACTGCTTACGATCAGGAGCTTTCTGATCACATGACCATAAGCCCCGCCACGCCTCCCGGCATTCTAAAGCCCTTAAAGGGCTGGCAGCCACCAGCTTTAAGGGTTTAATTAAGAACAAGGGATGCTACTTAGTGTTTTTGGGAAGTGCCCTTTGTGCTGGTGTCGGCTGTCTTAGCTGAAATCCAAAGTTCTCTGCACTGTTCTCATACCCCCACAGAAATAATTTTCAGGTGCTGCAGGGTCAGCCCTGGTTCACACTGATGCGATTTCAGATGTGATCTGGAACGCATGGAAGAGAAATTAAGTTTTTCCTTTAGAGGCTATTCACATATATGCAGTGTGAATGCGATTTTAAAAAGGGCCCTGTGCATCTTTAGAGCAGTGCGGTGCGATTTTGACCCCCATTTTACATGCATTCAAATGCATTTTCTGAAAGGCGGAAAGGGTGGGCAAACTCGGCACCTTTGACAAGTATCTGTGACGAGTCAAGCACTAATATTAGCCCACTCAGCACTGGAAAATTACGGCTGCAAGGTTATGGGGGAGGCAAAGGATTTCAGCTAGCCAGCACCAGCACAAGGGGCACTTCACATTTCAAGTAAGTACTGTCCCTTGCACTGATTTATTTAAAAAAAAATTATGTTTTCTATCTGTAGGCTTTAACATACTCAGGGAACAGTTTTTTGTTTGTTTGTTTTTTTGGTTTAAAAACAGTATTTTTTTTTTTTGGTATAAAAATTTGATTTGCAGTAACACTTGTTGTGTACCTGTGCCCACCACTAATGATTGATTGCTCTCAGGAAAAAAATAAAAATAAAACACTGTCAATTCTTCTTTAAATTCTTCCTTAATCAAATTTATTTGCTTTAATGAGTTTGTGTGTTTCAGAATTTTATCAACGTGTGGACTATGTTCCGATATCTGATTAAACAGCCAGTGAAAACTGGTTCTATTTCACAACATATTTCTTCATTTAGATAAACATGGCCATTTGAAATATTTGGGTTTAATCCAAAATGTGAAAGAAAGAAACAAGGTTCAGCAGAGTACAAAGTCACCTTAGGATTAAAATGAATGGGAAATGTACAAACCCATATGTAGGTCCAGCTCAGAAGATTCTGACAAAAGTCTCACTGGCTTTGTGGGTTGGATGAGTGACAAACAAGTATAAGACTTGCAGGGGGGCTGGCGGTGGGCTAAGGTACATTAAATGTGTGACTGTAAAATGTAGTCCAATTCTACTGTAAGGTAGGGCTCCATTTCACATTGCAGGTAGGGCAAATGGGCTGAAGATATAGGGGATATAGATGAAAATCTTTGGAACAGGGCCGTAAAATCCACAGGGCATATAGAACACCAGAGCAGTTGTATAGATGGGGGGGGGGAAGAGATTCCCCGCTATGCCCTGAAGTGCAAAATACATCAGGGAGATTTTATACATCTGATATGGAGATGCCCAAAACTACATCGATATTGGGAGGAGATCTCCCAGTGCATAAGTAGATTGGCATGGGTATCTATTCCTCTGGACCTCCGGGTATATATACTGGGGGCCATAGAGGATAAAAAATTCCCAAAAGGAATCTATTTAATGTTAACTAGAGTACTATACCTAGCGAGAAAACGTATAGCACGACACTGGATGGCACCAGAGGTACCGACGGGAAGGCAATGGATTATATATGTGAATTATCTACTCCTGAGAGAAAAATTAACATATAGCCGTAGGGGGAAAACCGGTAAATTCGAACAGATATGGCAACCATGGCTGGGTGATGCCAGACTCGCGCCGCCACAACTGGTAACGGATAGACTACGGAGTTAAAGGAAGGAAGAGAAGAAGGAAAAGAGAAGGACAAAATAGTAGGAGGAAAAATATAAACAATAAGATCAAGCAGGAATAGAATAGGGAAAAAAGCACAAGCCGTAGACTTAAAAGATGAAGATAAGATGGTGTGGCAAGGGAGGGAGTGAGGTAAATAGAAAAAATGCACAAAATACTGCACAAAAGGTATATAGTTAAAGAAAAGGTAGTACGGTAGTACGTTGGGGAATTAGAGTTTAATATGTCTTTTTTATCTATTAAATATGTACTGTATTTTGTACCTGATTAAGTGCACAAAGTGTATTGTAAATGCACATGTATTTTGAATAAAAAGAAGTGATTGAAAAGAGATAGTGGGCCCTCAGATCCCCTGTGATATTATCATAGGTACTAGGTCTCAATGTGATTACGTGCTCCCTATGTTTCTTTTCTCTGTTATGTTGGAAAAAAAACAAAAATGGATGGCTTATTGTTTGATGTAAGATGCTTCTGACAACACGAGTTGTGATGTATTACTATGCCGTTCACAAATAAAGATTATACAAAAGAGAAAAGAGATAGTGGAAAGAGAATAGTATCACAATAACACAACAAGTTATGTGAGGGCCCTAGCACTAGAAGTGGTGTAAATAGAATGGACTTGAAATAGGTTCTGCTTTTCTCATGTAGGCAGGTGCACTCTATTTTCTCCACTGTAGGTGGCACTCGACCGCAGCATCATTGCAGTTGGAGGGGAAGTCAAGAGGAACATGGTTCCTCTATGGTTTCCTGTGTAACTGATGAAGCAATCTGAATGGATGCTGCGGCCCCATGTGACTCTGGCAGTCATCTTGGGTCAGGCAGAGCCTATTTAAAGAAGAAACACAGCCAAAGCTTGTACCCCCTCCACAGCCCAGCACTCCAGAGAGAGCGGGGGCAAAGCAGAGAACTGCTGACAGTTAGTCAGCAGCTCTCTGCTCAGGGAGCTGTAAGAACCAAGTCATCGGTGGTTTTTAATCGCACGGTTCTCAGTGTAGAGGTGCCAGGGGGCAGATGCAGCATCAGACCGATGCTGAATCCACCTAGGTATGTATAAATCTGCAATAACCCTGATTCCCATACTTCTCTTTTAAGGCCCTGGCTCCCAAGTTTGGTGTGCATTTCATGTGTGGGTAATGTAGGGATAGGTCACCCGTCTGATAGGGACAGTGATTAAAGGCAGGGAGAAGTTGGAGATCAGTAGGGAAAGGACAAGAACACCATCCTTCCTGTAGACCTCCCCATTTGGGCACGAACCTGGCAAAACCACATTCCGAACCTCAAGACAGGTGCTGTCGGCACATCCGAGACTTGTTCTGCTACACATCGCTGTTGCATTCTCTGCGTGTTCCTGGTCGAATGCCTTCCTGCCAGGCTTGCTGTGAATTTCCAAATTTTAATACTGGACTCTGAGGGGCTGATTTATTAAAACTGGAGATTGAAAAATCTGGTGCAACTGTGCATGGTAGCCAATCAGCTTCTAACTTTAGCTTGTATATTCCCAGTTTTACATATACATTTTATCTATTTTGTATTAACAAACAGTTATACATACTTTGGATTCACATTGTTATCATAACACTTACATGGTCAATTTATTTGTACCAAAAATAAAAAATAAATTTTACACATTATTTTTCACTTACACTATATAAGGATTTTGTCCTTATTTTTCACATCTAAGCTTCTAATCTTTTTCTTTTTTGTGAAGGGTTAATGGTCTAAAGTGTGCTCACATCCTTAATTGGTACTCAATTAATGGGCATATGTGATTGATTCTCATTTGATTGGGAACAATCTACCATCGGTTGATGTTGATCATATGGTTTTTGTTTGATACTATATATTTTTTGTGCATTTTCTTATATGTTAGCTATGACTAAGCACTAACCAATAGTGTGAAACACGTCAGCTGCATCCCCCAATTTTCTGCTGTGATGTGTGGTGTTTTAAAAAAAAATTACCAATAAAAGGCAACCGAGTGGTTTTTTCAGAGTGCGGCTGTCCAAACATTCTTTTCTACTTTTAGCTTGTTCAACTAAGCTTTGACAATAAAGCCTGGAAGCTGATTGGTTTCGATGCAGAGCTGCACCAGATTTTGCTCTCTCCAGTTTTAGTAAATCAACCCCTGAGTGTTTACTGTCGCCGCACCACACTGTACCTCCCCACAGGTAGCCCACATATTCATGTCACAGAGGAATTTTTAATACAATGAATTATATTTGACTGAACTAACTTGTCATTGCAAGCAGTGGTAAACCCACCTGATTTTGGATATGTAATCAAGAAAACATCATCATCTCTTATTTTAAGATCCTGTATGGAGTCTACAAACTCTGGTGTCATCATTTCCTTTATGAAACAGAATCCTTTATACCAGTACAAATATTTGTCACGTGACACAGGAGTAATTGCAGACATTGCTAGAAATGCTACCTGTAATAAAAATGAGTTAATAAGTGGAGTATAGGCAAGACTAGTTTAAAATACACATTGTTTTTCTTAGATACTGTAAAATATGTTTGACATTTTCATAATTTAAAGAATAAGGTCTCTGTAAATGTGTCTTCCATGAAAGCCCCTCTTCAGACCTCAGTAAGAAAGCCGTCCATGGACCAGTTATCTTTTTGCTAATTGTTAGGTTTTAGGCCGTGAAGCCTATCTAAAGGTGCTGCACCTTACATTCTTTTTTAGCTAAATTGAGTGCCCCAACATACACTGAAGTAATAACAGAAAGCACTATTAAGAATATAATCAGCCCCCATTAGCACCTCAGTATATGGACTGGTGGAACCCTAATATACTCTATAGCAGATTCTGGGGCAGATCCACAAAGAGAGTACGCCGGCGTATCTAGTGATACGCCGGCATACTTTCAAATTTCCCGCATCGTATCTTTGTTTTGAATCCTCAAAACAAGATACGACGGCATCTGGGTTAGATCCGACAGGCGTACGTCTTCGGATCTAAGATGCAATTCTTCGGCGTCCGCTGGGTGGCGTTCCCGTCGTATTCCGCGTTGAGTATGCAAATTAGCTATTTCCAATGATCCACGAATGTACGAGCAGCCGTCGCATCCCTTTACGTCGTTTCTAGTCGGCTTTTTTCAGCGTATAGTTAAAGCTGCTATCTGGTGGCGTACGCAATGTTAAGTATGGCCGTCGTTCCCGCGTCGAATTTTAAATTTTTTATTTTGTTTGCTGAAGTCGTTCGTGAATGGGGCTGGACATCATTTACGTCCACGTCAAAACCAATGATGTCCTTGCGACGTCATTTAGCGCAATGCACGGCAGGAAATTTAGGGACGGTGCATGCGCAGTTTGTTCGGCGCGGGGACGCGCTTCATTTAAATGAAACACGCCCCCTACTTGCTGATTTGAATTACGCGCCGTTACGCCGCGAGAGATACGCTACGCCGCCGTAACTTACGGCGCAAATTCTTTGTGGATTCAAACCAAAGCCGGGTAAGTTACGGCGGCGCAGCGTATCTCAGATACGCTGCACGGGTGAAGATCTATGTGGATCTGCCCCTCTGTCTTTTGTAAGATGCATATAATGAGAAAACTAATGCTTTTTGTCAAGGTAATTTTCTTCTTTTAAAGTTTTTATTGTTTCAACTAATTTATGAACTTTTTCTTACTATGTATGTAAAATATATATATATATATATATATATATATATATATATATATATATTTTTTTTTAAATAAACATTTACCATTAAGAGCACTCATGATATATGGTGCCATGCATGCTCAGTGGCATGCCCATGCATGTCTCTATTGCACTGCATATCTCCAGCAGTCGGCATGGGGGTGAAGTCAGGCTTGGAGTGACATTTTTATTTATGAGGGCAAGGTTTTAATGGCCTGTATTGTTGTCTGCAGCATGGAAGTGTATGCTGACCACTTATGGGCACAAGGTGAATATCATTGTGGAGTTTTATTTTATTTAATGTGGTTGATGTCCTTTGTGGCCCTTTTTGGGAACATGGATCTCTGTGGTTACTGTATATGTCACTATTCCATTATTATTTTTTACTGTGTGTTAGTACCATTTTGGAGGACCACGACCTACCCAATTCGGTGCCTGCTAGTGTGCCCTTATAGACATTTTTTTTGTTAACTGGACCTTCACTTTAAAAGGCTAAGCTCACCTTTCGAAAAAAAAAAAATAAGTAAACATAATTTTGCAGGCAAGAGATGTGCATTTATTATATTTTTACACTGCAGCTTTAAAGCATTGCACTTGCTATCAGTGGATCATGGGTGCAACGTTAAGCTCCTGCAGACACTCAGTATAGTTGTCTGCCCATACAGGCTGACAGTTACAGTACTGCAGTGCAGGAAGAGTCAATGAACTATGAGGGCGATCATGCATGCTCTCCTAGTTCAGTGAGAACTATAAGCAGTGGGCCACGGTAGAAGATAGGACTTGTAGTTCAGTTCAGTTCATTCATTCACATGTCTCTGTGAATGAATGAAGCAGCTGTGTGGATGAAGCCCCATACAGCCACACTGTTTTTATAATGTGATAGCGGGTGCTGGGAGAAAATCCATCCGCTCTCACTGGGAGGTGGGTAGTCTCAAGAGGATGTAACATGTTACAAAAGATGAACTTATCCTTTAAGGATAAATATAAAAAACAGTATATAAAACATAAGAACAGTACCGAACTGTGTCAGTCATATACCAAAACAGCGCTAGTGTTGGTAAGTAAAATGTGGCCATCTCCACAGTGACAGTTTTAAACAGATGATAAAGTGCAGAGTGTCAGACAATGTCCATAGGTGATCCTAGAAAGATAACAGCGTGCACCTTCCACCGGAAATTCCAGGTCCACCTCGTGAGAACACACTCCCCCTTAGGGGTTTAAGCAAAAAAACAGGCCTTAAACAGGGGGTAAAACTTCAGAACCATATATTGCACTGCACTGCACTCAACATCAGTCAAGTACACAAGATACAACAGGTGCAAGGATACAAGTTACCAACCTGTATCCTTGCACCTGTTGTATCTTGTGTACTTGTGCCTCTGGGCCTTGTGTATCTCTGGTAGCTTCCAGTCTTTCTTCACCTACAGGATACCCGGAGCCTCCAACAATCTACCATCTCCTTGACTGATGTTGAGTGCAGTGCAATATATGGTTCTGACGTTTATCCCCTGTTTAAGGCCTGTTTTTTTGCTTGCTCTGGTGAGTTTAAACCCCTAAGGGGGAGTGGGTTCTCACGAGGTGGACCTGGAATTTCCAGTGGAAGGTGCATGCTGTTATCTTTCCAGGATCACCTATGGACACTGTCTGACACTCTGCACTTTATCATCTGTTTAAAACTGTCACTGTGGAGTTGGCCACATTCAGGGCCGGTGCAAGGATTTTTGCCAACTCAGGCGAAGGTGCATTTTGCCGCCCCCTCCCCCATCACACACGCGCACACACTCACACCATACACCAGCACCCATAAATGCAGTAATATCAGCACCCATAAATGCGGCCTTACCAGCACCCATAAATGCGGCCTTACCAGCACCCATAAATGCAGTAATATCAGCACCCATAAATTCAGTAATATCAGCACCCATAAATTCAGTAATATCAGCACCCATAAATGCGGCCTTACCAGCACCCATAAATGCGGTAACATCAGCACCCATAAATGTAGTAATATCAGCACCCATAAATGTGGCCTTACCAGCACACATAAATGCAGTAATATCAGCACCCATAATGTGAAGGAATGCAATGAGCATAATGATAAATTAGAAAATGTCTATTCTCTAATGCATCTTTAATATAAAGTCTATATTGCTTTTTCTTGTATACCACTGCTACAATCCTTCCTCACTCAAATCAGCTCCTGATAGCACCCCCCCTCCCAAACATGGCGCATACCCCCCCACTCCCACATAGTTTTAGGAATGCGGAGGTGAAGACACATCAGAGGCCTGGCTAAGATCGACACCCCATCTTGTATCTTGACCAGTTAGATGTGCTTTCTAGTTCACATTAACATAATAGTGATGTATCATACTGTATGTAGAAGTTTCGCTTGTCTGCAATAAACCACAGATAACGGTGTGCTTCAACTGAGACAGAGTGTCCGTGACTCATTCCTAGCCATGCATGGTGATCTGAAATATGTAATCTGGAACAGCAGTAGAAAACCATGTTGACCCCTTTGAGGTCAAGAGATCCATCAAAATAAATGTGGCCTTACCAGCACCCATAAATGCAGTAATATCAGCACCCATAAAAGCGGCCTTACCAGCACCCATAAATGCGGCCTTACCCGCAACCATGAATGCGGCCTTACCCGCACCCATAAATGTGGCCTTACCTGCACCCATAAATGCGGCCTTACCCGCACCCATGCTTTTAACCTCCGCTAGCGGGCGAGATAGGGTTTAGAAAAACACCCGCAAAGCGCCACTTTGATTTCAATGCGCATGGGCGCATTAGGATTTTTTAATGTCCTGCCAGCACACCCATCAATTCAGTAATATCAGCACCCATAAATGCGGCCTTACCAGCACCCATAAATGCAGTAATATCAGCACCCATTAATGCGGTAACATCAGCACCCATAAATGCAGTAATATCAGCACCCATAAATGCGGCCTTACCAGCACACATAAATGCAGTAATATCAGCACCCATAAATGTGGCCTTACCAGCATCCATAAATGCAGGAATATCAGCACCCATAAATGCGGCCTTACCTGCACACATAAATGCAGTAATATCAGCACCCATAAATGTGGCCTTACCAGCATCCATAAATGCAGGAATATCAGCACCTATAATTGCAGTAATATCAGCAACCATAATTGCAGTAATATCAGCACCCATAAATGGGGCCTTACCCGCACCCATAAATGCGGCCTTACCTGCACCCATAAATGCGGCCTTACCTGCACCCATGCTTTTAACCTCCGCTAGCAGCCGAGAAAGGGTTTAGAAAAACAACCGCTTTGATTTTAATGGGCAGGGGCGCTTTAGGATTGTTTAATGTTCTGCCAGCGCACCGCTCCAGTGTGAAAGCACTTGGGCTTTCACAGTGGAGTGAATGGATTCCCTCTTTCAGGGCGCTTTGCAGGCACTATTTTTAGCATTATAACGCCTGCAAAGTGCCTCAGTGTGAAAAGGGGTCTTAGGCTATTTTCACACTGAGGAGCTTTGCAGGTGCTACAGTGCTACAAAATAGCGCCTGCAAAGTGCCCTGAAAGAGCCTCTTTTCTCACTCCAATGCGAAAGCCTGAGAGCTTTCACACTGGAGCAGTGCGCTGGCAGGATGCTCAAAAAAGTACTAGTAGCCGCATCTTTGAGGCACTCTAGGAACGGTGTACACACTGCTTCTAAAGCGCCCCTGCCCATTGAAATCAATGGGCAGCGCCACTGAACCATCAGCAAAGTGTCGCTGCAGCGGCGCTTTGCGGCCAGTTTTAACCCTTTTGGGCCTCTAGCAGTGTGCTGGCAAGACGCTCAAAAAAGTATTTGAGGCGCCCTGCTAGTGGCCGAATACGACAGTAAGGTGCTGCTAAAATAGCAGCGTTTTACTGCAACGCCCTAGTGTGAAAGTAGCCTAAGTCATGTGCCAGGCACATGACCAAACAGATGCAAACAGCCAATCAAATATAGTACTTGCTCAATATGGATTAAATAAATTATAATTATGCATAGCCATAGATATAAATAAAGTGATTTGTGCAACAGCAGGTACTACTTGCACAAATCACTTTATTTATGATATCTATGGCTATGCATAATTCTAATTTATTTAATCCATATTGAGCAAGTACTATACATTTGGCTGCTTGGCACTGGCAGTTGTAACCTGGCACACTCACATCATACAACAACATACACAGTAAGACATGAACATACATGATGATACGGACGGTACCTGGCTGGTCTCACCTGCTGCTGCAGTGTGCTGCTGCCTGGCTTTGGGGTTCCCCTAATTGCAAATCTCCTCTCTGTTCTCCAGGCTCCACAGAAACTTGATGGGTGACGTCACTCACTGACCCGCTCGGGGAAAAGATGAAGGCGCGCAGGAGGAGGGTAGGCGGGGATTTAGGCTCCATCTACACTAGCGCTGGCCCTGCAAGGCACAGGCACTTCCCATGCTATACTCTGGATACGCCGTCGCCACTGCAGCAGCGCCAGCACACACACTCTCTCTCTCTCTCCACGGGCGGCCGGGCGAGTTGTCCCGGTGGCGGTGCTGCGGCGGTGACCCGGTCAATTTTGCACCCTGTTCAGGGCCGGCGCTGGCGCCATAAGGCAAGTGCCCATGTTGCCTTGCGCTAGCGCCAGCCCTAGCCACATTTTATGTACCAACACTAGCGCTGTTTTGGAATATGACTGACACAGTTCGGTACTGTTCTTATGTTTTATATACTATTTTTTATATTTTGCTATGTTTTAAACAGCTGCTCAGATAGGATTTTCCTTTATGTTTGATGAAACTTAGGGGATCTAATTTTTGTTGTCAATATTTCTATTATCTGTATGATCCTCTGATTCTTAGTCTCCTGTTTGGAATAGCAATTATACTGTTCTTTGGCGCTGAGTGGTGTATTGGCGGCCTTTATTATACACCCTTTTCCTTTGATTTATCCTTTAAGGATGTTTTTAACATTTGTATAGTAAAATATGATTTTTTTATTGGGAATATTGTACTTGTGGTTTTATTTCTGAGAACTTAGCACCAATAACGTCCCACTGCCTTTTTCTTTGTTAATACTTGTGGTCTAATTTGGGGATGTTGTGCAATTCATTCCTATTTACACCTCGTGGGCCAGATTCACAAAGAGATACGACGGCGTATCTCCTGATACGCCGTCGTATCTCTGAGATCCGATGGTCGGATCTATGCGACTGATTCATAAGAATCAGTTACGCATAGATCTCCCTTAGATCCGACTGGTGTAAGTGACTTACACCGTCGGATCTTAGGCTGCAATATACCACCGGCCGCTAGGTGTCGCTTCGGTTTTTTACGCAAGGAATATGCAAATTCTGATTTTTGCTGATTCAGAAACGAACGCCCGCCCGTCGCTTTTTTTTTACGTCGTTTACGTTCGGCTTCTTCCAGCGGATAGTTACCCCTGCTACATGAGGGGTAGCTAATGTTAAGTATGGCCGTCGTTCCCGCGCCGAGTTTCAAATTTTTACGTCGTTTGCGTAAGTCGGTCGGGAATACGGATGGCCGGAATTTACGTTTCCGCCGAAAACAGTCATTTGGAGAATGCGCACTGGGAAATATCGCCGGCGGCGCATGTGCAGTTAAATCGGCGTGGGAACGCGCCCGATTTAAATTGTACACTCCCCCTAGCCGCGGAATTTGAATTCCGCCGGGGGAGTTACGATCCGCCGGCGCAAGTTTGGAGGTAAGTGCTTTGTGAATACTGCACTAGCCTCGCAAAAGTGCGCCGGCGGATCGTAAATCACATAGATTATGCGGATCTAAAGATCCGCTAATCTATGTGAATCTAGCCCCTTGATTTTTGAGAATGACTACACCTAATTGATTTACGCCTAGTTCATTTTCCTTATTGTTAACCTCGTATGCAAAAGATTGAATGACCAAACACTTTGATTCTCTTTGCTCTAGGCAGAACCATGTTTTATTAAAAACTGTTCCATCCAGAATAGTACTTTTTTCAGAATTTGTTTCTTAGTTGGACAAAAATTGCTATTGTTAATCTATTCCACAATCTTTTTCCAACTACAAACTTAGCAAAATACATAATATAACTAATCAAGCATGCAACACATCTTATAAAAAATGAAGATAAAAACGCAACAGTGTTAATAAGACTGACCTGTTCAAACTTGTTTTTTCACTTCCTGATTCGTAGCTTGTACCAAACTCACAATATTCCACGGAAGGGATTTTTATTCCTCTATCCGGGTGAACTATACTACTACTACGGTATAGCAATACCAATCAGTTATGACATTATAAAGTCCACCCCTTCACCATAGTTACTTTATAAAGTCCACCCCTTCACCATAGTTACTGTCCTTGGGATTTAACTAATGAGCTCCCAACACATTCAGTAGGATGTAGTATGTGTACAATTTACTGCAGATTTTAGTGTTTATTGCTTGTATGTTTATAATACAGTTAAACTTCAGGCAGCTACGTTTTATAAAGCACCATCAAATGCAAAAGAGCATTTCTTTAACAGTAATAAAATGTACTTTTACACACAGCCAACACTCCATAAGTACAGGTCTCTGTCTTGATATCCTACTCATAAAGGGAGATAGAAATGTATCAAAATGACAATCTGGCTTACCTTTTGGTTTCTTTCAGAATCCATTATTTGTAATATTTATAAATGAATCATGATGGTTTTTTTTTTATTTATTTTTTTATAGAAAGTGAGTTTCTTATAGAAAAGCAAATGTCCACTTTATTTATTGTAAGTTCATCTGTGATCTGTGCCCTTGTCAGTCCCGAATTTACTCCTTTAACAATCACATGGGATGGTTTACTAAAGGACAATAGGCTTTTTACGTAGCAAGGGAATTTTCCCTAGATCTTATTGAATGAGCTGACATTTCACCTTGCAAAGAATACCCAATCACTTGCAAGGGATATGAAAACATCATTGGATGATGGAAGTCAGCAGAGCTTAACCTTAGTCACTAAGCTCTTGGGCAAAGTTTATTTGTTTTTGGTAAAACAACTCCATAGTGACAACCTTTAAGTCAAGGGTGGACTGACCATTGAGGCATTCGGGCACCGTCCGAGGGCCCCGTGCCACTAGGGGGCCCCATCAGGGTTGCCAGGCTCAGTAAAACCAGGGACAGTATGTAAAAATCAGTTTTTTTAACATCTGTCCCTGATATGTCCAAAACCGATATGATTTTGATGTGAAAATCCAGAGATTTTAGCTGCCCCGCCTCTGTACTGCCTCCTGGTTTGGTGGCCATCTGTAAGCCCGGGGGCCCCATAATCTTCTATTGCCCGGGGGCCCCATAAGTTGTCAGTCCGCCCCTGCTTTAAGTGCAAGTTCACTTTTACAGAAAAATCTGTAAGGTGAACTTAAATCCTCCCCTGTATGGTGAACTTACACCCCTCTTCACCCCCCCCCCCTGTAACCGAGGCTTGACCGAGGCCTGGAAATTCCCTCAGAATTCTCTCTACTTCTTCCCCTCTGACAGAACGGGCTACGTGGGATCAGATTGGTCAGTGCCGCCCATGTGACAGCACCAATAAATTAGGATACTCCGATACGAACCTCCTGACTGGGGACATTTTGGAGATTAAGCAGAGGGGATTTCTAAGCCGAGAGGATTTCTAAGCCTCAGTCTGTCGAAACAGTGATAGCAGGGCTCAGAGCGGGAGCTCGCAGGTCAGCGGGACTGGGGTTGAGATTGCAGATTTTTCTGTATTGGTGAACTTACCCTTTAACACCTTCATGGTTATTTCTAGAGATGAGCCAAACACCCCCTTGTTCACACCAGAACTACAGGACATGGAAAAATTTCTGACACAATCTGCGAACCCCATTAAAGTCTATGGGACCCCAAACTCCATTTTGGGGGACATGTATCAATGCAAAAGAAAAAAAATATTGTTTTTACAGGAGCAGTGATTTTAATGATGTGTAGCCTCCCTGGCGGTATGATTATGTCAGATGTTTTGATTTGAAATTTGGCGTTTTATATTGTAGGCCTGTAATTCTTTTTTTTTTCTTAATTCAATACTTTTTTTTTATTGTTTCCATACAAATACAGCAGAGAAGATACAAATCCATATTTTACACTCAGTGCATTTTATGTGCATACAAAAAATGAATTACATAAGCTAGAAATATCCATCCATCCATCCCAACCCTCCCCTCCCTCCCTCCCACCTATCTTACTTTTAAAGTGCATCCACGTTTTTAATCTTGTTCTTTTCCTTAAATTATTCTCTAGCAGTCTTTCTTTAATTAAAGTAAGCGGCCTATTTTACATAACCAGTGCTCCCATATTGCATTACATTTTTTGAGGTTACCACGTCTAATCCATGTTCCCCTCTCCTTCCCTATTGTGCTGTTCATTACATTAAGCCATTCCGCTACTGTGGGTAGATTTTGTGCTTGCCATTTTAGTGCTATCAATTTCCTTGCCTGGAATAGACATCTGCTTCTAATATATCCCTCTGCCCCATTCTCTCCTCAATGCATCCTAATAGACAAACCCTGGCTTCAAGTTCCAGAGTGATTCCAAAGGTTGCATTTATGATGTCCAGAATCTCAACCCAGTATCTATGCAATTTTGGGCATGTCCACATCATATGGATGAGGTCCCCTGTGTTTTGACATCTGGGACATTTATCATCTGACTTCCATCCAAATCCATATAATTTCTTGGGAGTATAACATACCCTGTGGAGGAGGAATAAATGGGAGACCCGTTGTGACAGGGCTAGTGAAACCACTGTCCCCAGTTCCAATATCCTGTCCCATTGGTCATTCGTTATGAGGCCAATATCCTCCTCCCACCTCTGTTTGTTCCTGCTCAACTTCTCTCTTCCTATGGAACTGCAGGCCCCACCCGCCCAAACCTACCTTCCCGGATATAACTGAAATTAGTACACTTGACACAACTTTATGTGGCAAAATATTTGGCCGCGACACCTTTATTGATTTACCAATACATTTCCATAACTTTAAATAAATCGTTCAAACATAAATCATCATATACCATGTAGCTGAAAAAACCTGCTCAGTTCTGAAAACTCGAGCAGTACTCCAACAATTTCTTTTATTTACAAATAACGTCCCCCCTGGATACCAGGGTGACCCATCACATAAAGTAGTCGCGACTGGGGCGGGAGGGAGGGAGTCCGTGCTGCTTGCTTCACACAGGGCCAGAGGAAGACCACCGGAAGCTGCTGGTCCTTAAATAGCCTCCAGGCTCTTCCAGCAGCTTCCACCGTACCCCATTGGCTGATCCCACCCGGCCTGCCGAGCTCCTTAGCAGGCCAGGTGCTGTCATTAAAACCCTTAACCCTTACCTACCTAGCAGGGCTGAGGGAGCCGCAGTCCCAAGAAAGTGGGCTCATATTGTGCCCCCTTTATTCATGGAACTGCAGGCCCCACCCGCCCAAACCTACCTTCCCGGATATAACTGAAATTAGTACACTTGACACAACTTTATGTGGCAAAATATTTGGCCGCGACACCTTTATTGATTTACCAATAAATTTCCATAACTTTAAATAAATCGTTCAAACATAAATCATCATATACCATGTAGCTGAAAAAACCTGCTCAGTTCTGAAAACTCGAGCAGTACTCCAACAATTTCTTTTATTTACAAATAACGTCCCCACCAGGCGGGCTTGCCCTCAAGCCCGGCCCCCCCCAAGCGTCGCGGCCTTCTCAATCATATTCTGTAACCCTAAATTAAAAATGTCCAAACCAACCTCCGACAAATGGATCCCATCCCTCCTGTACAAACCCGGGTAGCCACCCTCTAAATCCACATGACGATAGGAGAAGCCCCCTAACTGTGGCATGAACTTCTCCAACGCCCTGTTAACCCTCTTCCTCATTTTCTCCATGACCCTCCTCTGCTCAGAGGAGAGCCATGTGAGCCGAGGGACTATCTCAGAGAATACCACTATCGTATCCGGGAAGGCTGAGCTGAAACGCTGCAGATCACTTTTTATTGCAAAAATTAAATCTAAAGTTTTGACTTTCCCTAAGTCATTTCCACCCAAATGGATTACTAACACCGATGGCTGTGGCCATATTTGACAAAGTTTAGATAGTTGAAAATTCAATTGGGCCCATTGCAGACCTTTTATACCTCTCCATGAAACACTGAAATTGTCCGGGTGTAACGACAAATTGGACGAGTACACACGCTGATTCGCTCTTTTCTGAGCCCAATATACAAAGGAGTGCCCCAGAATCCACACTGTGAGCTGGGTACCTAAAATTAAACGAACAAATTAGGGCGAACATATAACTGAAAACATTTTGATCTCCACCCACCTAGTGCTTTAATGTCACCTTCCGGGACGCCGGACCGTGCGGCCTCCGAGGCTGCCCCGATCCTAAAAGAATGGGATGAAAATTTGAAATCCTCCAAACCCAATTTAGCCAGACACCTCTTTAGTATTGAGTCAAATTGATATTTGGTAAGGGGAAGAGAATCAACATGAGCCAAAAAATACTCCCCCCCGGGTGGTCTGAACCTTAGGAAATGTTTCACCACTGCTACTGGGCAAATAGACAACTCATCCTGCATTTTTAAATTTACCCATCTACCTTTACCAACCTGGTCCGTCTTGGAGTGCTGTAGCCATATACGCACACCAACTTGTTCCACCAACACCTGTTCTGGCCGTAGACCAGAACCACCTTTCTTGCTGGCCGGTATCAGTTCCGAAACACGGAAGGCACCAAAAAAGGCCAGCACAAACGCTGTCTTGAAAAGTAGTGCCTCGTATCTCGAAAAACACACCGCCTCTGTAGCCTTACACAGCCCTTTTAGGATTTCCAGCGAGATTGGTCTCCTCCCATCCGACACCGGATTGGATCTTCTGTATCCCTTTAGGGCCTGTTTTACTGTAAAATAATAAGAACACGGCTTCAAACCTAATAAACGGAAATGAAAAGAAATGCCGTCCAACACCTTAGTAATGTGACTGCAGGACAACTGTTGCCGCATTAAACTTGACAAAAAAGCTAAGATCGCGCCCTCAGAAGGCTGACTAAACACATGACCCTCTTGGCCTGCAAAAGCTATCCAGCTGCTCCAGGCTGCAGTGTAACAAGCCCATGTTTTGGGTGCCAGAGACCTCGTAATTGCCGCCGATACTTCCTCTAGATCATCTCCCACAGGTAGGCCGGGCAAGGAAAACCGAGCACATCCGCCTCCGGAAAAAGACTCCGAAAACGCTCCTCCTGCAGGCGAGACAGAGAATCGGCCAGATTATTCAACACCCCTGGGACATACTTGGCCTTCAGCCAGATGTTGAATTTGAGGCATCTGAAAACAGCTTGCCGTAGGATCCTTATAACTGGCAACGACTTCGATGACAAGCAGTTGACAGCATAAAGTACCCCTTTATTGTCTGTCTCAACTAGAATTCGCCTGTTTGCAAATTCAGTTCCCCATATCTCCAAAGCCACTAATATTGGAAATAATTCCAAAAGGACCACGTTTTTGGTCGCTCCCGAAATCACCCAAGACTCTGGCCAAACTGCGCAACACCAGTGTGTTTTCCATATTGCACCGAAACCTTTCGAACCCGCTGCATCTGTAAACAAACGAAAATCGCTGGCGACGACAAAATCTGCTTGGAAGAAAGACCTGCCGTTGTAGCAATCCAAAAATCTTGCCCACACTAGAAGGTCCTCCTTCAAAGGGGTGGTCACCCTAATATGATCAAATGGCGATTTCTTTCCTGCAATGGAGAGATGCAAGCGTCGAGAAAAAACTCTGCCGACCGGCATTATCCTGCACGCAAACGCCAGAACGCCTAGCAACGATTGCATCTCTTTCAGGCGCACTTTTCTCTTCCGGAGCACCGACGCAATTAAACCTTTCAACTTTTGTACTTTCGCAATTGGCAAACGGCACTCCATGCTTTCGGTGTCCAATTCGATGCCCAAAAAATCGAGCGACGTACCGGGCCGACGCGTTTTGTCCTCCGCGAGCGGAACACCAAAATCTTGCGCCATCGACTGAAAATTGAACAAAAGCATAAAACGGAATCGGACGGTCCTATGAACAGAAAATCGTCCAGGTAGTGGACTATACTGTCCACTCCTGACTGCACACTGAGAACCCAGTGAAGAAAAGTTGCAAATGCCTCAAAATATGCGCATGACAGCGAGCACCCCATTGGTAGGCATCTGTCGAAAAAATACTGCCCTTCAAAATAAAAACCGAGAGAGTCGAATGCTCTTGGCGAGACTGGCAATAACCTGAAGGCCGCCTTTATGTCCGCCTTTGCCAGTAGCGCCCCCGGACCATGCAACTTTATTCTTGAAATCGCATCTTCTAAAGTGGCGTAAGATACTCTACATACCTCATCCGCAATGTCGTCATTCAACGATTCTCCTTTGGGAAAGGACAAATGATGGATTATCCTATATTCGTTAGGTTCCCGCTTCGGTACTACGCCTAACGGTGAGACCCTAAAATTCCGAAAGGGGGGTTGGTCAAAAGGCCCCGCTATTCTACCTTCTCTCAATTCTTTGCACAGCTTGTCCCTTACCACCTGAGGGAAACGCTCGACTGACTTCAAATTACCCGCTAGCCTGCAACCTTCCCCTGAAAAAGCAGGTAGCGGAAAACCCTGATCAAAACCTTCCTTAAGTAAACATGCCTTCTCCCTGTCTGGGTACCTGTCCAGCCACGGGCGCAGACTTTCCAGCCTCACAGGTGTGCAGGCTTTTTGGAAAAATATGCTGCGCCTGCGAAGGGACGGCCACAGCATTTCTCTTAAAGCATTTTGTCGCTGGATGCCCGCCAGCGCATATAGAGCATTCGTGCCTATACTTGCAAGCACTGTTCCAACGGCATTGGCTCTCGTTAAAAGCAAAACAGCAGCCTTTTCTGAGAGCCGCTGCGGGAGTAGCTCCTGGGGGCTGCCTAGGAGCTGGCGGCTTCATGGGTGCCATCAAATTCAACCACAGGCCTACATCTTTCATGCCCCACCTAAGGGACGGGTGGATTGATAATTTTTGACGGTATGACTCATCATAGAAGAACCAACCCATGCCGCCAAAATTTTTGTAAGCTTCCAACACGTGGTCTAGATGCTGAAAAAGCCCACCGCACTGCTCCGGGTGTTTTTCTCCTAGCACACCTGCAAATATGCAAAAGGCCTGGAGCCAGTTGTTGAAAGACCTAGGTATTGACCTGCGCCTCTCATCCTCTCTTTCTTCCTGCTTGCTGACAGCCACTTCCTTATTTGCAGGTAGTAATGAAAGCAAGTCTACATAATCTCCATTCCAGATCTTTTCTTTCAAAGCCAGGCTCAGATGGTAACCCAAAGGAGACACCTCACAAGGCAATGCCTCTTTCATAAACCTCTCTGGTACGCAGACTTTAGGAGTCTCCTTGCAACTTTCAACAGAGCCTGAACCACTAGCAGTAGCTAACTGAGTAGTAAACACAGGGGCAACAATGGGGTTAACAGCAGTGTTACCTGATATGTTGTGAGGGGTTAAGATTTCATTCTGACTGACAGGTATTTTAGCATTTAAAGATTGGATCAGTACTGACAATGAACCCACAAGCCCAGATAATAAAGATAGCTGGCTTAACTCACCCACTGCTGGGGGCTGGATGCCCTGCTGCTGAGCCGCTTGCTCCAGCAGCGCTGCAGGGCCTTGCTGTCTCCCTTGCAAACCAGGTGCCTGTTGTGGCGCCCCTGGGTGCTGAGCGCCTGCCTGTGGTGGACCTTGTTGCTGCCTGAGGGCCTGCGCCGCCGGCTGTCTACCTCTGCTGACCTGTGGAGGTGCCTTCTTTGCTTGACCCCGGCGACCCCCCTTCTTCGCGGGGGACTGTGAAGCCGCACGCTTCTTCTTTCTTCCACCCGAGCTCCTGGTCGCCACGCCCCCGGCCTCGTCCTCCGACTGCTGCGTTGACGTCCCAGCTTCAGCCACTGGCGGGGCACTCGCTCTCTCCGGCGGGGAGCTGCGTCTTGAACGAGGGGATGGGGCGGGAGCGGGCGGTACCTGCACAGAGCCGTACATCAAAATTAGCTCACCGCCCCATGGCACGCCTTCTTCTCCTTCCTCGCAAAGCCGCGCCTCCTTCTCCGTCCCAGCCGACAGGCATTGACGCAGCCACGCTTCGCCTCCGGCTCCGCCTGCCTTCTCGACGAGCTGCCTTAGTAAATCTTCCATCTGGGCAGGTAAGACGTTTAAGCAGGAGTCCGTGCAGTCCGTGCTGCTTGCTTCACACAGGGCCAGAGGAAGACCACCGGAAGCTGCTGGTCCTTAAATAGCCTCCAGGCTCTTCCAGCAGCTTCCACCGTACCCCATTGGCTGATCCCACCCGGCCTGCCGAGCTCCTTAGCAGGCCAGGTGCTGTCATTAAAACCCTTAACCCTTACCTACCTTTCAGGGCTGAGGGAGCCGCAGTCCCAAGAAAGTGGGCTCATATTGTGCCCCCTTTATTCATTAACTGATCACTGATCCGTTCATACAATTCTGAGATAAGACCTTTCAAGACCCCCGTCTTGATTAGTCTTTGAAAATGCTTAAGCTTTTGCCATCTTACCGGCTGTAGCTTAAATTGGGCTTGGAGTGCGTGTCTGACCTGCAAATAGGTAAAAAACATGGAGTTTGGAATGCTATATTCACTAATTAGCTCTGAGAAGAGTTTTAATGTGCAACCTGTGTACAGTTGTGCCACTCTGGTTATCCCCCGTTTATCCCATTCTTTTAGTTTCCCCATGGCCAAAATTTATTTTAAGTTATTATTTTCCCATAATGGAGAATATTCTGTTAGTCCTTTATAGCCCAGCGCTACTTTTCCTGCTTGCCATATTCTTGCCATCATCTTTACTGTTGGGCTTTTTACCAAGAAAGAGTTGGCCTCTAAGGTCTCTATTACTGATCTATGTGGGGACCCTCTTAACATCATTTTCCCACTTGCATTTCCTCCCCCCTCTATGCTGCACCCCCCAAATGCTGCAACTGTGCCGCCAAAAAGTAACTATAGGGGTGTGGGACCGCTAGCCCTCCTCTATTTGTTGGTAATTGCAACGTTAGGAGACTAATCCTTGCTTTTCCCTTTTTCCAGATTAGGGTCCTAAAGAGGATTTCTATCTTTTTAAACCATCGGTTATCAATCCATACTGGGGAGTTGTGAAGTATATAAAGAAATTGTGGCATCCAGATCATTTTAATAAGATTGCTGCGGCCGGCTACTGACAGTGGCAGATGTCCCCATATATCCGCTTTGCGTTTAAGTTTACCCAGAAGTGGCACTAGATTATTATTTATAAATTGTTCTGGGTTACGTGTTACCACGATTCCCAGATACTCCATCTCCTCCCCAATTTTTAATTGAGGGATTCCTATCCCATCCATGTTGCTTAATGGGTCTACTGGTAAGAGTGTTGATTTTTACCAGTTTATTACCAGGCCCGAGAATCGTCCGAATGCTTCTACTGTTTGAACTGCAGTTTTGAGGGAGGTTGTAGAATTGCCCAAAAAAAGGAGGATATCGTCCGCATAAAGCGCGACTTTTTCCTCCCCTACTCCTCTCTGGAACCCCTGTATTTCCTGTCTAGCTCTAATTGCAGTCGCCAAGGGCTCAATTGCCAGGGCAAAAAGGAGGGGGGACAATGGACATCCCTGTCTCGTTCCCCTTTCCAATTCAAATGACTGTGAAACTTCATTATTTATTTTTATTTTGGCCCTTGGGGCATTATACAATAGCTTTATCCATTTAATAAAAGATGGACCAAACCCAAACCAATGATAGGATGGATCTATCTCCTGCATTCTCCGTCGGAGTCTGTAAGTTTAAGTACAGCCTTCTTATGTTTATACTCGTGGACCGATTTGGAATAAATCCAGATTGATCTGGATGTATTAATTTCTGAATATATTTATTTATTCTCATTGCCAATACCTTGGCCAAGATTTTTACATCTGAACAAAGCAAAGATATCGGTCTATAAGATGATGTAAATGGAAGGTAGAGGGCGCTCAACCACACAATAGTGATTGTGAAATGTGGAATACCACACAACAACGTGCAACAATTAATAATAAAATACGTTTCCAAAAGCATATGTGAACAGTGATTGCTGAAACAATATAAATCAATATACAGCAGAAATGTCCCACACAGATGTGCATGAATATGCAGATTCCTCTGCAGTGTAAGCAAAAAACACTGAAGTTCACTGTGTTAAACACCAAAAAAATATAAAAATAGAGTCCCAATAGCATGCATAGAAAGCCAAACGAATCTTGACAATTGCTGTGATCTTCCTAGTGGAGAAAAGTAGAAAATGCCACCACCATACTTTTCAAATTTCACTTGTTTCCACCCAAGGTGCTTTGTATATAAAGTGCTCTTACCAGAGCCTGTTGACCACTTTACTTAAAAAGATGGTCATACGGGCTAGTGCAGGATTGTGCCTACACACACATGGATATGGACTATTGAATCTCGTTTCCAGGCGTTCCAGATAAGGATGATATGCAAAAAAAAGAGAACCGGTAGACGCCGATAGCGTAATAACGTTTTAATAATAAAAACAACTAAAAACAACGGAAAGCCAAATGGCCTCTTACTTTAAAAGTGCCTACCCGGCACTGGGACTGCAGGCCTGTCACCGCCAATCTGCGGTTCAAAACTTGGGTTATCAGGATCAGATACCACCGCCGTAGTTCCACCATAAACTCCTTCCTGTCAGCTTCACCAAAGCGGGGGGGCGTCTCGTGACCAGGACTGCCTCCAACGTCCGTTTCGATTACTCGTCTTCAGGGGGGCGTGCCTGATCACAATGCATCTCTGTATTTGTAGTCAGTATGGCTACTCAATTGTCCAATTAGGGAAAGTTCCAAACTACACAGCCCCAGTGCCGTTTAAGCATTCATCAAAATCATTAACAATACCATAATCAAGCAAATGCATACATTGAATAAAACATCCCTACAATAGTATTGCAAAATTTCTTTCTTAAATAGCTCCTGCACGGAGCTAGACGAAAAAAATAAATAAAAATAAAAATAAAAAACGGCATCTCTCGGGTCCCTCCGGATGTGCAATGCAGCCATCCAGAGAGCATGATACTCAAAGGTAAACAAATTGAAAAAAATGTTCACTCCGATTGAGTAAAGGGCTGGTTGGATCAGGTGGATCTGAATAAATAAAATTAGTGATGTTGTGATGTTAACATAGTATGCAGCCTGAACAGAAGGGATGTTGGAAAAACGGCCTCCCCAGCTCCCCTCTGCACGTGCATGAGCAAACCAGCGTTTGAGCAAAAGGACAGCTAAATGAGTCTAATCTGGAATACCATAACAACATCCATGCTCTACCTCCAGATGAAGAACCCCTACTGTCTTTACCCCAGAGCTAGTGATCAGATGGACCCAACATCCCACAAGAAAATTAGGAATACCGATATATCTAAGGGGCAGCTAAAAATCAGTCATAAATAGAACAAAGTTGGCAGAAATTTACCAGCATACTGATAATCAAGGCGAATCACCAGCCTCGCCAGATGATACATATAATAAACCTTTCTACCCAATTGTCTCAAGGTGTATAACAATAATAGAGTATAATAATAATGGAGAGACATTACAGATTATATGGCAGATACGATGACTGACCAAATAAAAATATATAATCAAAAAACATATTATATAAAAGGTCAAATGATATAAGAAAAGGGCATGAAGCCCCCACCGTACATCCCAATTACTACCTCGAACCCAACCTGGGGGAGATAGACTTGAACTGGATAGACATCATAATATCCAGCTCGCGATAGAGCAAAAGAAGATTAATAAACCTGGTAATAATTTCAAAGACCTTAGAAAAACATTGAGGAATCAATCATTGGCCAAAAAACAATTCAGATCTAGCTCAATGTTGAGACCTGATGGTTGCATTGTGCGCAATCTATGGACCCATTTCATTTCATTTTGAGAGACACTACGTGTCATATGGGTCCCACGCCAATTCCTAGTGATTTTGTCAATAGCATAGAAAGTGCAAAGACCAGGGTCACTGTCATGATGACTGGCAAAATGCCTTGAGACGCTATGATTGGGAAAACTCTTTTTTATGTTCGCCAGATGTTCGTTTACTCGTGTCTTTAGTTTACGTGTAGTTCTCCCCACGTACTGTAGAGAGCACGGACACTCAAGAACATACGTAACATGATCTGACCCACACGTAATAAAAGGCTTAATCTTGAAAGATTCACCCGTAGCATTAGATTTAAACTGGGTCAACTTTTTACTAGCACCAGACTTGCGTGTAGTTTTGCATGCTTTGCACCTCGTACAATAGTGAAACCCTGATCCGTCCAAAAAGGTAACCAATTTCTTTGGCGGATCTGGGACATTGGGAGCAATTTTATTTCTGAGGCCTGGTGCTCTCTTGTAAATAAATTTGGGCACATCGGAGATGGATTTCGCCAAATCCTTGTCCTTCATAAGAATGTGCCAGTGTCTTTTAAACACTGCCTCCACCTGCCGGTACTGCCTGTGGAACCCAGAGATAAAAGGCACTTCGTTCTTAAACTCTTTTTTTGGTTTGGGAACTAACAAAGATTGTCTATCCAAGACAGCAACTTGATCATGCGCTCTCCGGAGTGCATCGGCTGGGTACCCCTTTTCTAGAAACCTAGTGGTCAGGAGTTCAGCCTGTGCCTCAAAATCTTCTCTGGTATCGCAATTATGTTTAAGACGCATGAACTGACCCTTGGGCACTGCACCTATCCAAGAGGGATGGTGGCAACTATGTGTGGGTACAAACCCATTCCGGTCCGTCGGTTTAAAAAAAGTCACGGTTTGAAACTTAGAATCTTTTTTCCTTATAGTGAGATCCAAATAGTTAGCAGAAGACATACTGGTTTCCGCCACAAAGGTTAGCCCATATTTGTTGGCATTCATCTGTGCTATAAACCGTTGTAGACATTCCTCTGACCCCTCCCAGAACAGAATGATGTCATCAATGTAGCGTTTATAGAATCTGAGTGATTCATGTTGGTCCAAAAAAATTGTTTCATGCTCCCATTTATTTAAAACAATGTTCGCCACACTAGGTGCATAGCGGGCACCCATGGCCACGCCTCCAACTTGGTTAAAGAACTGATTATTCGCCCAAAAATAATTATTCTTCATGGCCAATTCCAGTCCCCTAATCAAAAAGTTTATTTGGACCTTTTTCAATTTGGAGTGCCGCTTGAGTGCCCACCGAAGGGCAGTCAAAGCATCACTATGTCTTATGTTCGTGTAGAGCGATTCAATATCCACTGTAACAATAATCATATGTTCAGTGGCTTCAATGTTTTGAAGGGCTAGTAATAAGTCTTTACTATCTTTCAGATAGGATGGACTCTGGGAAACCAGTGGTTTGAAAAAACCGTCGAGATATTCACCCAACCGTGAGAAGAGGGCCCCTATCCCACTAATTATAGGTCTCCCTGGGGGATTCTCTTTGTTCTTATGAATCTTGGGTAGGGTATATAGGACCGGAATTTTGGGTGCATGGGGGACAAGATAAGCCGCCTCTTTGGGATTCAAGATCCCTCTGTCAAGTCCCTCATCCACCCAATTTTTTAAAAGGTCTTTAAGTTTATGGGTAGGATCACTACTCATGAGTTGATAAGTATTGGGGTCATCTAATTGTTGTTGCATTTCTTGATAGTAATATTCCCTTTTTAGTATAACCAGTCCACCGCCCTTGTCGGCAGGCCTTACTACTATATTTTTATTGCTTTCTATCGTTTTGATTGCTCCCTTGAACTGTGCATTAGAAGCATGGGAAACAACTTCCATATCTCGTATATCGTCCTGAACCAGAGAACGGAAAACTTCAATATGATGGTTGGAGCCCTTATAGGGATTGAATACGGATTGATTCCTCAAACCGCTATGCACAAACTTTTCTGGACTTTGAGATCTTGGTTGATCAATATTCCCTGCAAAATGTTTTTTAATATTTAGTTTTCTAATGTGTTTCTCCACGTCGATAAAAACCTCGAATTTATCGATATCTTTATTTGGGGCGAATTTTAGACCTTGCTGTAACACAGCTAGTTCCTGGTCCGAAAATTCCACCCCTGCCAGGTTATAGATACCTTCACTTAATCTGTTCTTTTTCTTTTTCTCTCTCCCTCTTCCTCGTCGTCCTCTCTTTCTGAATGATCTTTTTGGTAAAAAGGGGACCTGGGGGGAATGCGATAAGTATCCTTCCACCCTCTCCCATCCCCCCCCCCCCCTGATGCTGGTTGTGATAGGGGGCTGGTCGTCCCCGAAAATTTCCTCTGAACCCCCCTCGCGGTGGTCTCGGAGGATATTGTGGACGATATGGTTCATAGTACTGATAGTCTGGTACCCTGTTGTCCAGTGGTCCAAATCTATTGTACGTTTCGACTGGTTGCGAATGGGGATACCCATACGCATTGGGGGGAGGATAATTGTGGGGTTTGTAGTAGGGAGTAGAAGGTTTAAGATTCGTTTTCATTGCTGGTTTTTTTGGGGTACTAGAGACTTGCACAGTTTTTTTCCTTTCCGTGCTTTTAGTGGGAGGGAGGGGCCGTTCTCCATCCACACTAATATCAGCGGAATTTCCCAAGGTAAGGGTATCCTGCCACTTATAAACTTTGTTTTCTTCAAAATCTCTGATGTCTCTTTGATATTTTTTCAATTTTTTGTTTTTTATTTCCCCGTCATATTTGGACAAATGTGTTCGTAAGAGTTTGGATTTTTCCATATATTCACTACTGGTGTTAAATGGCTCCATTTTTTTCTTGAGATCTGCAATTTTAGATTCCAGAATCCCATTTTTTGCCTTTCTTCTTCTGACCATAAGCTGCATGAGCTTCTGCTCACAGGCATTAAAAAACTGGTACCATTCCTCGATTGATTGCAAATTGTCAATACCATCATTGGGACCAACATCCCATCTAAGACGCCTGGGGGTGAGATTCTTTCCTATATATAAGATGATGTATCTAGTTGATCCTTCCCTTCCTTCTGGAGCACTATAATAATTGCTTCTAACATTGAGGGGGGTAGCCTTCCTCCTTCTATCGCCCAATTCAGCGTTTTTAGTAATTCCGGGAGCAACACCTAACCGTATTGCTTGTAAATCTCCGCTGAAAGGCCATCTTGCCCTGGGGACTTTTGATTGGAAAGTCCTTTGACTGCCTGTTGTAATTCCAATAGTGTAATTGGGGATTCCAAAGCGTTTCTGTCCTCCTCTGATAGAACTGGGATTCCTATTTCTCTGAAGAATTCTTCCATTTGCACCTTAGCTTCCCCCTTTTTTGATCTATATAGATCTTTATAATATACTGCAAACATGTCTACTATTACAGATGTTTCAGATGATATCCCACCTCCTATCGTCCTAACTGTGGGAACATTAGAAGGCGCCATATTAGTTTTCGCTAGGAGGGCCAAAGTATGGCCCACACTTTCCCCTTCCGAAAAAGCGCTCTGCTCCTGAAATAGGCATTTATTTTCAACTTTCTTATTTACCACCAGCTTATATTCCTGTTGCTTCTCCAACCATAGCCTTTGTTTAGTCAGTGTTGGATTTTCCACATATTGCTTTTCAGCCTCTAGAACCTCTTCCCTGATTTTCTCCTCCCATTCCCTAGAGTTCCTCTTGATCTTTGCTACCTGCTGGATCAATATACCCCTGAAGAACGCCTTTAGGGCGTCTCACACCACTCCCTCTGGTGCCGTCCCTGTGTTGAAGTCCAGGAATTCCCTTAATTTGATGCCAATTTCTTCTGGGTTCCCCATCACTTCTAGCCAAAAGGGACTTATTTTCCAATTACTTGGAGGACATTTTTTCCCTGTGCTCAGTGATCGCACCAGAGGGGAGTGATCAGAAACCCCTCTTGGATAGTAGGATATTTTACTAACTGCTTGTAGGCTTGCACAGTTTCCCAGGGCCATGTCTATTCTTGATAGTGTGGAATATGTACTTGAAAAACAGGAGTACTGCCGCAGATTTGAATGTTTCACCCTCCAAATGTCCCACCACCCAACCTCTTTCAAAAATTGACTTAGATGCCCTTCTCCTTCCCCTGGGCTCCGTGTCCCTGGTGGAAATCTATCCATTGTTCTATTTAGCACGTTATTTAAATCTCCAACCACTAATACCGGAATATTTACCTTGTTTACCACAAATTCTGTTAACTTATACAAAACCTCCATCTTGAAGGGAGGGGGTATATAAATATTAGCCAATACATATGGTACATTTTCTATCAAACAGTGCAGAAAAATATAGCGACCCAGTTCATGTATTCTTGACTCTATACATGCAAATGATACGCCTGTTTTTACCATTATGCTCACTCCTCTAGAATAAGAAGAGTGGACGGAATGGTACTGGCTTTGATATTTTTTTTTTTTACCAATTTTAACTTTGTTTCTTTAGTCAAATGGGTCTCTTGAATGCATATCACCTCTACCCCATACCACTCCAAGGTAGTAAAAATTGCAGCTTTTTTCACTGGGTCCCCCATCCCCCGGACATTCCAGGAGCATATATTTATCATTTTAGGTCTCATACCCAGCCTCATAGACAAGATTTACAAGGATGTAAAGCTTCCCAATGGGAGCTTGGGTTTCCCAAACTATCAGAAAACATAATCGACTAAAGCCGTAGATGCATTTTAACATTGTAGCCGGAGAGAAAGCATATTGAACACAAAAAAGGCCTCTAAAGAGCAAAAAGAAAAAAATATATACCATTTTAAATATACCTAAGAAAGAAAAAACATTTAAATGTACATTCAGATACATTCCCTTCCCTTGTGCGCTTAATAAGTGATACGTGATACTCGTGATCTTATACAACTTTACCCCCCCTCCCCCCGCCCTCCCCCAATCCTCCTCCTCCTCCTTTCTCCCCTCCCCCCCTGCCTATCTAGGCCTAACCTTGGGGCTATACCTGTGACCTCTCCCTTCCATCCTTCCCTTACATTACCCTTACCATCCATATCTGTCGTGAGCCCGCGTGATCTCCCCCCGACCCTCACCCCTAATCACACACCCAACCAGAGGAGGAGAGAGGGAGAGAGGAAAAAAAAGGGGGGGGTACTGGGTTTCTTGTTCAATACACTTTCATATTGATGTAAGTGTATAAATATATATTCCTTTTCCCTTCTCCCTCTACCCCCCTCCCCCCCATCCTCCCCCATTCCTCCCTAAATATCTATCCATATCCCGATTTATACCTTTAGTGTTATGTTTTAATGTGTTTTAATGTGTTTTAATGTGTGTATACTTTTCTATTCCTCTCTTCCCTAGTGCTTCAAAAAATAACTTCCAATTACTCCAAACCAAAAAAAAGGAGAGAGGAAAAAAAACAGCAACGATAATAAAAAAAAAAAAAAAGGAGGAAACCCCCCCCCCTCAATGCCTTCCCAACCCGTAACCCTTATTCAATCTTTTCCATGTTATCCAGTCAGTCAGTTCAAAGATGACTCCTGTGCTTTATTCTCTTCCAGCCACTGTGCTGCTTTTCCTGGTGAGTCAAAGAATTGGGGGCCTTCTGCTGTCATTACTCTTAGACGTGCTGGATACAATAATGCGTATTTAATTTTATTCTTTAAAAGATTATGTTTGATAGGCGTAAACTCCGACCTGCGTTTACTAAGTTCTGGAAAGAAATCTGGGAATAATGAGATTCTTGAGCCATTATAAAAAATGTCCCCCTTCTCTCTTGCTCTTTGCAATGCTGCTGCCTTATCGACTTCCTCTGGACCAATCGGGGAGAGAAGACTCAACGAGTGACGGCTCACTTAGACAGTCTTCCGCCCATCACCATATAAGACCCCCCCAATCAACATTACTTCCCTGCGTTTTTTTCTGCGACCATGGGTTACCTAAAATACTCTGTAGAAACCATCCGGGAACTAAAACCATTTGCCTCTATACTCCCAGTTGTCACCAAAAAAGCTCTAAGGAATGAGTGACTGTTGAGAATCAATCGACGATCAACAGTCAAAAACTATGCGCAGGTACCCCAGCCCAAGCGCATAATATGCGCTTTGGTCAACACAAGATCGGCAGTAAAACACCGACAAGAAATCTATGATTTCATCCTTCAACACGATCTAGACTGCCTCTTCATCACAGAAAGCTGGCTGCAACACTATTCTAACAGAATTGGTGCCAGCAAATTATCGCATTCAAATACAAAACAGAGTGGGGCAAAGAGGGGGGGGCCTGGTGGTGATCCACAAGACTCACCTCTCGATCACCAAACCAGTCCTTCAAAACTCGCTTCCATTCATGGAAACCCTCACTCTGCAGCTGCAAACAAATCCCCAAGATACGGTCCATATGCTACTTTGCTATAGACCACCAGGCCCAAAAACGCACCTTCTCACGTCATTGACGGAATTCATCTCCACATATACCCTAAACATCAAACACCTTTTGGTGCTTGGGGATTTCAACCTCTGGGCCAGCTGCTCGCTGGACCCCGTAGCTGACGCCTGCATCGACCATCTGGAAGGATTAGGTCTGCAGCAACTAATACAAGGCCCCACTCATGCCTCAGGCCATACGCTCGATCTCATTTTCAAACAAGATTTGGAAATTGACGGGAAATAAGCCGCAACCATGGACCGATCACCATGCCATCAAATTCACAATCACCAAAAATGCCAGCCCAAAAAGAACGACAAAACTGGTGACAACTCACTGGACTAGATCTCAGAAGAAGCTCCACTCTGAACTCTTCAAAACAACACTAGGGAACAAAATAAAAACAACCCAACAAAAACAAACAGTCACAGAAACACTTGACGCCATCAACAAGGCGCTACTACAGTCAGCTGACTTAGTAGCACCAAAACGCAAAACTTGCATCCGGAAAAACAACTCCAGTTGGTTTAATGACCAGCTGACGTTGCTAAAACAAGAGCGTAGAAGAGCAGAAGCTGGGTGGAAAAGGTGCTCTTCAGATAAAAACCACACCATTTACAAGATAATAACAAAGAAATATGACAAAGAAATCTTCACGGCCAAAAAAAATCATTTCTCCAACATCATCGCAAATGCCCTTAACCGCCCCCAAGAACTCTTCAAGCTGGTCACTCAGACTATGAATCCAGCTTGTTTAGAGGCCCCCAATTCTGATTCACAAGAATTTTGCAACGAATTATCGGGTTATTTCATTAATAAAATTGAAAAAATCCATGAAAGTATTCAGCAAAATGGAACCGTCACCAACTCCCCTCCAAATCACAAACCTAATACCCACATAAATCCGCCGCAATCACCAAAATTCACTCTAAAACCCATTTCCATCAATGCCACTAAAAACATCATCGGGACTCTGCGTAATAGCACAGTACCCAATGATATCATCCCCACTAAACTGCTGAAAGAAATTTCCGATATACTGGCACCAGCTATCACGCAGCTCATAAACCAATCATTCAAGGAGGGCATGGTGCCCACCTTGCTAAAACAAGGTACAATAAAACCAATTCTAAAAAAAAACTACCCTCGACCCCAAAGACCCAAACAACCGGAGGCCCATAACAGCTTTAAATGTCTTCTCCAAGGTAATGGAGAAAGTAGTTGTACAACAGCTGCAACTGCATTTAGACACCCATAAATTACTCGATCCGTTTCAATCAGGCTTCCATCCGGGTCACGGAACAGAAACGGCGCTGCTCAAAATATGGGATGACGCTCTAGAGGCCGCAGACGAAGCAGAATCTTGTCTCCTGATACTGCTGGACCTAAGTGCGGCTTTTGACACTGTAGACCACGGACTACTACTGGCTAGGCTAGCTGAAGTAGCCAGAGTCGCTGAAGGTGATTTATCCTGGTTCTCCTCCTTCTTGGAAAACCGATCACAAATAGTGAAACTGGGGTCTTTCACTTCTGAAAAACGTACTGTGTCATGCGGAGTCCCTCAGGGATCTCCCTTATCGCCCGTATTGTTTAATATCTATCTTCGCCCTCTCTTTGAAATCATCAGTAACCAGAAGTTACTTTATCACTCTTATGCAGACGACACACAACTGTATTTCCGCATCTGCAACAAAAAGGATCATTCTCTTGGACTAGAGAAATGCCTCACTCTAATAGATAACTGGATGACAAACAGTTATCTTAAACTCAATGGTTCGAAAACGCTAACTGGAAAAATCACCCCGCGTCAACATGGACTCCCCCACCCATTCTGGGTAAAACTATCACCCCTAGCACCAAAGTCAAAAGTCTCGGAGTCATTTTTGATACCTACATAACAATGGATGCACAAATAGGGTCAGTAGTCAGCGGATCCCACCATCTGCTGCGCCTACTACGCAGACTCACGCCCTTTATCCCGAAAGAGGACATTGCAGTCGTGGTGGGAACAATCATCAATTCCAGACTCGACTACACAAATGCCCTCTATCTAGGACTCCCCAAATACCAAATCACTCGTCTGTAAGTCGTTCAAAATACGGTCGCTCGACTAGTGACTAGTGTTGAGCAGAATATGCCATATTCGATTTCGCGATATATCTCGAATATATATTTGAATATTCGAGATATATTCGCTAAATTCGAATATTCGTGATATTTTATCGAAATTAAATGATTGCGATTTTTCGCTATTGCGAATGCGAAAATAATTGCGATTTTTTGATAACTGCGGTAGGAGCACTCTGATTGGCTCAGAATATTCGTGATATTTTATCGAAATATCGCAACATGCGAATGCGATATTTATTGCGCAATTTCGAGAAATGCTGGAGGAGCGCTCTGATTGGCTCAGAATATTCGTGATATTTTATCGAAATATCGCAACATGCGAATGCGATATTTATTGCGCAATTTCGACAAATGCTGTAGGAGCACTCTGATTGGCTCAGAATATTCGTGATATTTTACAATACAAAATAATTGCGAATATTCGGCAAATGCGGAAGGAGCACTCTGATTGGCTCAGAATATTCTTGATATTTTACAATACAAAATAATTGCGAATATTCGGCAAATGCAGAAGGAGCACTCTGATTGGCTCAGAATATTCTTGATATTTTACAATACAAAATAATTGCGAATATTCGGCAAATGCAGAAGGAGCACTCTGATTGGCTCAGAATATTCTTGATATTTTACAATACAAAATAATTGCGAATATTCGGCAAATGCGAAAGGAGCACTCTGATTGGCTCAGAATATTCGTGATATTTTACAATAGAAAATAAAAAGTGTTTTGCATTGGTGGTGATTCTTTACTCTATCCATCTGTCACAGCCGTTTGTCAATCAAACACCTTGAAGATTAAACACGTTCATGCTGCATGCTTTGGACTTTTTTTCACTTCACATATCAAAGACATTTTTATGAAAGATTATTTTTCTATTATTGGGACTATATTTCTTTATATATTTGTTTCACTGTGTATTTCACAAGTTATTTGCGCTTGCTTATTTTATAATTTGCCCACATGTCTTGTCACTAGACATATTTTTTATTCTTGTAGAGCGACTCCATTTTCTGTCTTGTATTAATTTATGTTGTATAACATTTTTGAGTTGCTGCTGTATTCTCCCCTTTTTTAAGGTATGCGCAATTTTTTCCTTCTTACAAAAAATAATAATATCAAACATACAAATATTCATAACATACACATACACAAAGCCCCCCCCTTTTGCATCAGAGACAATCAGAGTTCTCCTACCACAGTTATCGAAAATTCGCAATCATTTTCGCATTCGCAATAGCGAAAAATCGCAATTTTTTTTTTTTCAATTTGGCAACATAAAAGGATCGCCTCAGCTTAGCTACTCGGCCCAGGGTCTCTAATCATACCAGCAATGCTTTTAGACGTCGATAGGATGTGATCTGTTTAAAAAATCAAATTGAAAAAATGTGAATATTCGGAATTGCGAATATTCACCGCGAAATTCGAAATATAGCGCGATTTCTCGAATATGCTATATTCGAGTCGAATATTCGCAATGCGAATATTCGTGAGCAACACTACTAGTGACTGGGAAAAAACCATGGGAATCAATCTCACCTTCACTGAGATCCCTTCATTGGTTGCCAGTAAAAGACAGAATCACTTTCAAGGCACTCTGCCTAATACATAAGTGTATTCAAGGCAACGCCCCCCAATATCTATGCGAAAAAATAAAAGCCCATAACCCCAATCGCATTCTGCCATCCACCAATCAAAACCTCCTCGAGATACCCAAAGCCAGATACAAGTCCAAAGGAGATCGAAGATTTTCAGTCCAAGGACCCCGCCTGTGGAATGCACTACCAACCACCATCCGACTGGAGTCGGACCACTTGGCCTTCAGGAGAAAGATTAACCACTTGAGATCCGCGCTATAGACGAAATACGTCCGCAGCGCGGCTCTCAAGTGCCAAGTGGCCGTTTAAAAACGGCCTTTATGTGCATTACCCGCGCGCGCCACTGGGTGGCGCGCGGCGGGTAAAAACTGTCCCGACGCATCGCCGAAGACCCGATGCATGTACCTGGCGGCCGCGATGTCCGCCGGGTACACGCGATCGTCGGTGACACGGCAGGTGACAGCAGGGACGTGGAGCTCTGTGTGTAAACACAGAGCTCCACGTGCTGTCAGAGGAGAGGAGACCGATCTGTGTCTCTTGTACATAGAGACACAGCATCGGTCCCCTCCCCCAGTCACCCCCCTCCCCCCACACAGTTATAACACACCCAGGCTACACATTTAACCCCTTCCTCACCCCCTAGTGTTAACCCCTTCACTGCCAGTCACATTTATACAGTAATTCGTGCATTTTTATAGCACTGATCGCCGTATAAATGTGAATGGCGCCAAATTTGTGTCAAAAGTGTCCGATACGTCCGCCGCAATATCCCAGTCCCAATAAAAATCACAGATCGCCGCCATTACTAGTAAAAAAAAAAATAATAAAAAAAATCATAATTCTGTTCCCCATTTTGTAGGCGCTATAACTTTTGCGCAAACCAGTCGCTTATTGCGATTTTTTTTTTTTTTTTTACAAAAATACGTCGAAAAATACGTATCGGCCTTAACTGAGAAAAAAAAATAGTTTTTTAAAAAAAAAATTGGGATATTTATTATAGCAACAAGTAAAAAAAAAATATATTTTTTTTAAATTGTTGCTCTTTTTTTGTTTATAGCGCAAAAAATTAAAACCGCAGAGGTGATCAAATTCCACCAAAAGAAAGCTCTATTTGTGGGGAAAAAAGGACGCCAATTTTGTTTGGGAGCCACGTCGCACGACCGCGCAATTGTCAGTTAAAGCGACGCAGTGCCGGATGCTGAGATTTCGCCTGGGAACGAAGGGGGTTTATGTGCCCAGTAAGCAAGTGGTTAAAACCCATCTCTTCTGAGGTCAAGGGGTTCCTTACCCATGAAATGGATACAGCGCCCAGAGGCGATTCAGTTCGCATGTGTTGCGCTTTACAAGTCTCTCTCTCTCTCTATCGGTAAAATTAAGGAACTTCAGGAGTATGGGCAGGGGGTGTCCATCCTTAAGGTGTGTTCTAAACGGGACTCTATGGGCCCTTTCTATTGCAAGAAGAAGGTATTTTCCCTAAAAATATCTCTGAACCATTTCTCAAAAAACTTTATGGGATCAGTACCCTCACTGCGTTCTGGAAGACCCACCACCCGAATATTATTTCTGCGTAACCTGTTTTCGATTTCATCAAGTTTAGATGCCTGCCTTCCATTTTGTTCCTTTAATTCTTGCATCTGTTGTTTTAATGAATACACCTTGTCTTCTACTTGCTAGGCCTGTAATTCTTAGTAATAACACACTTATATCTTTCCAAACAAGAGTCTAGTAAACATTCCGTTATGATAACGTTTGAAACACAAAATCATAAATTATAATATAATAAATTACTATAAATAATTATACAATTAATAAAATAATTTTTAAATTAATTTCCCCACGATTCACTATCGCTCAACTCTGCAAGTGTTCTAATTTACTATCGCTGTTTTCTAGCTGGTCTAAAACCACTTTTGACGTAAATGGACACTTTTTGGTTGCCATGGACAATCTCAAGTTTCCAGGCAGAAAGAACAGTATATATAACATAAAACTGCATGCAGGGCACTGGAGAAAGCACTAGTGACAAAAGGGAGGTGAAATGATTTGATACAGTAATGTAATCTGTAAGATTACAGTGTACTGTATGTGTTATGTTTTTGTACTTTTTGAATTTGCCACCGGGCTCCATCCCTATGCAACTGTGTTGCAGTTTCTACGTAACCTCAATAGTTGCCCCTTGGGTATATTTGTCTTCCATTTCGGGTGGTGGCAACTCGAGGTCAGGATATACCCATTGCGATCTGTGGTTTTAAAGAAAGTTTTGGTGTATAGGGAGGACCCACTTTTGTAGATTTCTAGGTCTAGATAGTCTATACGTGTTGTATCACATTTTCCAGTGAATGTGAGTCCATATTTGTTGCTATCTAGCTGTTGTAAAAACTGTTGGAAGGTGTCAGCTGTGCCATCCCACAATATGATTATGGGTAGGGGCGTAATAGGGGCACTTAATGGTACACGCACTCACAGGATTCATCATCCTTTATTAGATGCGGTAGTTGTATTGAACCCTTCACATATACACCTTTGATGTTCATTATTATGGTGTAATGATTTCATTAATGTTTTAGGTTGCTAATATGGGTTTCCATTTCTGCCGTTTCTGTATTTCTTTTATCGTGCATACACACAGTGATTTATGTATGGAGATGAGCGTATGGCTCCAGATTTTAACACGGCTCTATCCCGAGCATAGCCTCTGCTGTTCAGATGTCATGACAGAATCCGGTAAAGCACCACTACGTAACTTTTAGTTGTCACCAAGGGTCTTCTCTATTACCCAGTTTCCAATTGGCGGTATGCAAATTATCCCTGCCTGTGATTGGTTTTCGCCCTAGATGGGGGAGGGAGTTCCGTGGTGATGCTCTTACTTAAGGATTGTTGTATGGTGTGCGTGTTACCGCCTCTGAAGACATCAATACGAAACGTACGTAAGGCGGAGACACGCACACACGCAAGCACGCCACTTCCGGGTAAGCCAGCTGATACGTCTGCACTTTGCAGCTGGAGTGCACGGCGTCCTAACCAGCGTGGCTGTATATTCAATACCTGGAAGTTTGCTGCTAGTTTTTTTAATTTGTTTTTTTAATCTGTTTTTTTTTTTGCTATTGGCAACTTGTAGCCAAAGTCTGTATCTGCATTTCCCTTTGCATCTTTGGTGGAATTGCAAATAAATTTTTTATAATTTTCATACTACACCATGGAAGCTTGTTTTTTATTCCCCCTGAGGATTGTGGATCTTTAGTGGCTGACTACACCGCATCCATAACGATCTAAGCATCGCCTCACAGCAGACACCCTGCGTGAGAAGTGGATACATGCAACAGCAGCCAAAGCGTGGGAGCTCTATACTACATGCTGTCTACCCCTGCAGGGGTGAGGCTATCTGGTGAGTGGGGACCCTGGTGGAGGAGCACCGGAATCACCTTGCAAGCACTAATTGTCTCATAGGAGCACCTATCTATCACGGATTGTTCACCTATATTCTACAATTGTATCAAGATTGCCTGTGGATGGGACACTTATGTTTCACGGATTAAAGATACATACTTTGATATTGTTTTTTTTCACCCAAATAATCTTTTTGGTTATATTTGTTGGGATATTTATCCAAAAACTCTTATTTATTATTTTTCTATTTTTTTATTTGTGCCAGTATTGGGTACACCATACATATATATTGGATTTTTTGCTTATGGCACTTGGCGCATATATGTGCGCATTTACACATTATACTTTATAATAGAAATGTAATACACTTTTGTATTCACATGAACTCACTGTTATACATTTGGATTTTTTGTACTATATTGTTTAACACTTTCTATGTTCATACACCTACCGGTCCCAGGGTTCACACAGGACTGGTTAGGCTGTCGATGTGTTTTATGGTTTTGATATTTACACATAGCACCTTTACCCTAGATGAAGTTAACAACGGTGTTGCTCATATTACTTGTTAACCTATTACCTATTGGTTTCTAGCCAGCACATTTGGTACGCTATGAGCTATTAACTGGTTGTTGCAGCCAGCTAATCCACTGGAATAGTGGAAAGCATCTCTCCTCTATTTTCCAATTTTTCCTATCCCTTCTATTAGCTTAGGGGGTCACACAGACAGCGCCATCACCCTCACCATTTTATCTTTGTTACTCTAATATTTCCTTTAGGGGGAATATATTAGGGGGGGCTGCAGTCTTCTATTTGGTTCATTAGTCGCTTCCTTAAGCGCAGGTTCCCTTTATTCATTTACTTCCGCAGGAAGAACTTTTCTGTCTCATATGGATCTGAGATATGTTAGACAACGCCTCCGCTCTCTACATTTGGTGGATAGTTGGAGGGTGCTATATGAGCGAGATAAGGATTTAAGCTCCAACTCTAAAACACATAACGTCTGTTCAAGGATCTATATGTTGTTGATTGATCAATATTATTTTAATTATGTAAACTCTGTAAACTATTTGAACCAATCACCATATCAGACCATGCTCCAATAAGTTTAACGATTAGTCCAGCAGTGATTGAGAGCTTGGAAAGAACTTGGCGATTTAATGAATCCATTCTGGACGATAAACAGAACGTGGAGTCCTTGTCTCGCACATTGGCATCATATTTTGAGATTAATACTTTAGAAGAGGTTTCTAAACAGGTGGTATGGGAAGCTCATAAGGCGGTCATAAGAAGGGAGCTGACCTTAATGGGATCACGTATTAAAAAAGAGAGACAGAATGAAATGAATATGCTCTTACAGGAAATACATGAAATTTAAATTAAACATAAGGCCCATTTAAGGCTTGAGGATGTGCAGAAACTGGAGAAACTGCGGGTAGACTTAAAACAGCTTCTTGATAGAAAAGTCTAAATTAAACAGAGATATTTCGCCCATTGCTTTTATCCTACAGGGGAATAAGGGAAGGAGACTATTTGCCAGCCAACTAAAGAAACAACAAGAATCACGTCATGTTCATAGTCAGGGCCACTGATAGAAATCATCAGGCCCCATACAGCCTACCTGACAGGGCCCCTCCTGATCCCTATTCCACCCTAAAAACAGATGAAACATGTAACATGTTCCAAGAGGTGAACGTATCCGTTAATCTCTTTTCCACCGCGCTATAGACAAAACACGTCTACAGCACGGTGGAGTTGTTCTGGGAGGACGTCCTTGGGATGTCCTCCCAGAATCCTCCTCTTGCGCACCCCCTGGGGCGCTCTCCCGGAATCATCCGTGAGTGCCGGGTCTAAAAGACCCGGCGCATCACGGATCGCAGTAAATTGCCGCTGATAGTGGCCGTTTACCACGTGATCGCTCCGTCAAATGACGGAGCGATCACTTGTAAACAAACCGGCATCATGTGATGACGCCGGTTCCTCCCTCCCCTCTCTGTACCGATCGGTTCAGTGTGAGAGGAGATGGGGGTAGCGGAAGCAGCAGCAGCTGCTGTGGCTGGATCTGTGACAAATGCAGTCACAGATCAAGCCATCCATCCCTGCGCAATACTCTGAAATACCCCCAATACTCTGCAATACCCCCAATACTCTGCAATACCCCAATACTCTGCAATACCACCAATACTCTGCAATACCACCAATACTCTGCAATACCCCCAATACTCTGCAATACCACCAATACTCTGCAATACCCCCAATACTCTCCAATACCCCCAATACTCTGCAATCCCCCAATACTCTGCAATCCCCCAATACTCTGCAATACCACCAATACTCTGCAATACCCCAATACTCTGCAATCCCCCAATACTCTGCAATACCACCAATACTCTGCAATACCCCAATACTCTGCAACACCACCAATACTCCCCAATACCACCAATACTCCCCCATACCCCAATACTCCGCAATACCCCAATACTCCGCAATTCCCTGCAATACTCCAATACCTTGCAATACGTCGCCTATGGGGATTTTTAAGTAGCGAAGTGCAATTTTGAAGGGTGACATGTTGGGTATCTATTTACTCGGCGTAACTTCATCTTTCATATTATGCAAAAACATTGGGCTAACTTTACTGTATTGTTTTTTTTAAGCACAAAACAGTTTTTTCAAAAAAACAAGCGTTCAAAAAATTGCTGCGAAAATACTGTGCGAGATAAAAAGTTATAATGGCCACCATTGTATTCTCTAGGGTCTTTGCTAAAGAAGCATATATAATGTAATTTTCAAGCAAATAAATTATGATTTTTTACATGTAGGAGAGGAATGTCAGAATTGGTCTGGGTGTTCCAGAACGCGTGATGATGCTCCCTGCATGTTGGGCCTCTGTATGTGGCCATGCTGTGTAAAAGTCTCACACATGTGGCATCGCCATACTCTAGCAGAATGTGTTTTGGGGTGTAATTTGTGGCATGCATATGCTGTGTGTGAGAAATAACCTGCTAATATGACAGAAACGAGATTTTTTTTTTTTTTTTTTACAGAATTTTCAGTGTTTTTTCTTTTATAGCGCAAAAAATAAAAAACCCAAAGGTGATCAAATACCACCAAAAGAAAGCTCTATTTGTGGGGAAAAGAAGACAAAAATTTCAGATGGGCACAATGTTGTATGACTGAGTAATTGACATTCAAATTGTGAGAGCACTGAAAGCTGAAAATTGATCTGGTTAGGAAGGGGGTTTAAGTGCCCAGTGGTCAAGTGGTTAATAACCATTAATATTCTAAATGTATTACACATATTATAAAGCAGCACAGATGTCTTATTTTAGAACTTTTTTCACAATTAGTTTGATGGGATGAGCTCGGGTGTGTTCGGACTCTAGTCTGTAACCACCTTAGCTATCCTTCCAGGAAGCTGTCACAATGCCCCACCAATCATATTGAAGCTGAATGTGACAGATGTCAGTGTTTTGATGTCCATGCCCTTTCAGTGTGTGTCCACATACATCATGGACTTGTGGTGGCTGTATGGGTGGCCAGATGTAAATGGTCTTGGTTCCATTTACATCAGACTAACTCTGATCTGCCACATTTGATATGCAGTCCTTTTCAATTTTTTTGGACCTGAATGGACATGGAGGTAGGTGGGTGTAAACGGACACAAGCCCATTTACATCTGGACTCCCTAGACATACATGGAGCTTTAAAGCAGGTTTGAAGGAAAAACTAACAGGCGGACCTAATTGGAAACCTGGGGTTAAAAGTTCTTAAAGGGGAGTGGTTTGGGGGGTGCCAAAAATGCAGCTCAACTGTGTATTTTTACTGTCCCAGCCCCCCCACCCCCAAAAAAAGTGTAAAGTAGCATCTATCTGTGTGCTTATGATGATGATGATGATGATAGAGATCACAGCACATTCTCTGTGGCTCTCTCAGTGTCACATGGCTGTTGGGTGCTGACATTGATAACTTATGGCTGTACGGTGTGTTACAGACTATAACACAGCATATAGCAATGTCAGCATCCAATAGCCATGTGACACTGAGAGAACCACAGAGAACCTGCTGTGCTGTGAACTCTATCATCATCATCATCATCATCATAAGCACACAGCAGGGAGTCTGAGGACTGCACTTCTCTGAGTAGCCTATGCTATGTGACTTGTCAGTGTGTCATCTGAAGGGGACTGCTTGCCTGTGTATCGCCGCCACAAGTGCTCCCGCTGAACTCGGAGCCTCCTCAGTCACAGTGATCGCTTTCTCCCTCAGACTGCAGCGCCAGGACTCTGATGCAGGAGAGCCGCTCCACAATATAATCCATCCTCCAGGGAAGGCACACAGTGGATGGCCGGAACTATAATCTGTGTAGGTGCACATGTGAAGAGCAGCATGTGGCGCGATATTGTGTGCCTGCACCCAAAAATGTCAAAAAAGTCCCTCCTCTGCTCTCACCTCCTGGACCCCTCTGTTGACCTGAGAGGGCCCAGGAAATTACTATATTCCCTGGCAATTAAGTGGGTGTGGGGCTGTGGGTTATAAAGGTTTTTTTGCTGGAAATTTACTTTAGAGCTAACCAGGCCCCCCTGTGGAGTTTATGAGGCCGGAACCCGGTACAACAGGGCTGGCTGTACTGCCTTATCAGCGGCCCTGTTTATAGTATAAAAATGGGAGATAGACAGATAGTAGATACCCAAGCAATAGCACGGGTGCATGCTGACTGTGATACAAGGGGTGTTATCTATTTAATGCTCTGTCAATGCCGAGCTTTCTATGTCGGCAAGACTATTAGACAATTCAGGCAGCGGATTGGGGACCACTTATATGACTCTGGTGGAGGCAAACTCATGACCATGATCTGTCGGTGGTCCGCTTCCTAGTTCTTGAGGTGGGTTCTCCGAGTCCAGGGGGGGGGGGTGATTGGGATAGGACGATTTTGCAGAGGGAAACACTCTGGATTGAATGCCTTAATGCCCCCCCCCCCCCCCCCCCGGACTCAATGAAATGATCTCTTACAGACCTTTTCTGTGAATATGAGATGATATGCGATTTTTCTTGTGGTTTTGACATGACAAGTTTTTCTCCCCTCTGGTGGTAAGCAGATCTACATCAATTTGCATACTTGACCTCTTACAGTATAATAATGTTGTTTTGTTATCATTTGTGTTTTTTGCTAGTCATGATATGATGTTATTTGTTGTACAGATTACCTCCTGAAGAAGCTGTCATCCGCGAAACCGGTAGAGGTCTCCTTTTGACTTCACCTCACAACCATAGATACCTTACGGATTTCCGTTTACGTTCCACTGCTGTAACTAGTGTGAGGTTGATTGTCATAGCTGTGTTTTTAAACTGTATATTTTTTTATGTACAATAAATGAATTTTTTACTGTATCTATCTGTGTCATCAGTACCGAGAAAGTCCATATTAACCATTTGACCACTGGGCACTTAAACCCCCTTCCTGACCAGACCAATTTTCAGCTTTCGGTGCTCTCACAATTTGAATGACAATTACTCAGTCATACAACATTGTACCCATTTGAATTTTTTGTCCTTTTTTTCCACACAAATAGAGCTTTCTTTTGGTGGTATTTGATCACCTCTGGGTTTTTTATTTTTTGCGCTATAAAAGAAAAACGACTGAAAATTCTGTACAAAAAACAAACAAACTTGTTTCTGTCATATTAGCAGGTTATTTCTCACACACAGCATATGCATACCACAAATTACACCCCAAAACACATTCTGCTGTCACTCCCGAGTATGGCGATGCCACATGTGTGCGACTTTTACACAGTGTGGCCACATACAGAGGCCCAACATGCAGGGAGCACCATCAGGCGTTCTGGAGCACCCAGACCAATTCTGACATTCCTCTCCTACATGGAAAAATCATCATTTATTTGCTAGAAAATTACATAGAACCCCAAAACATTATATATGCTTCTTTAGCAAAGACCCTAGATAATACAATGGCGGCCGTTACAACTTTTTATCTCGCATGATATTTTCGCAGAAATTTTTTGAACGCGTGTTTTTTTAAAAAAAACTGTTTTGTGCTTAAAAAAAAAAAAACAGTAAAGTTAGCCCAATTTTTTTTCATAATGTGAAAGATGAAGTTACGCCGAGTAAATAGATACCCAACATGTCACACTTCAAAATTGCGCACACTCATGGAATGGCGCCAAACTTCACTACTTAAAAATCCCCATAGGCGACGCTTTAATTACTTTTATTGGTTACATGTTTTTAGTTACAGAGGAGGTCTAGGGCCAAAATGATTGCTCTTGCTCTAACGATCGCAGAGATAGCTCACATGTGTAGCTTGAACACCGTTTTCATATGTGGGCGGGACTTACGTATGCGTTCGCTTCTGCATGCGAGCACACGGGGACAGGGGCGCTTTAAAAAAATAAATAAAAATTATTGTTAATTTTACTTTATTTACTTAATTTTGACACTTTTTCCCCCCAAAAATATTTTTTTTATCACTTTTATTCCTATTATAAGGAATGTAAACATCCCTTGTAATAGGAACATAGCATGACAGGTCCTCTTTACAGTGAGATACGGGGTCAATAAGACCCCACATCTCACATCTAGGCTGGGAAGACTGCAGAGTATCGCGCAGGGTATTGGGGTATTGCAGAGTATCGCACAGGTTATTGGGGTATTGCAGAGTATCGTGCAGGGTATTGCAGAGTATTGGGGTATTGCAGATTATCGTGCAGGGTATTGCAGAGTATTGGGGTATTGCATAGTATGGGGGTATTGCAGAGTATCGCGCAGGGTATTGCAGGGTATTGGGGTATTGCAGATTATCGCGCAGGGTATTGGGGTATTGCATAGTATTGCGCAGGGTATTGCAGAGTAATGGGGTATTGCAAGTATTGCGCAGGGTATTGGGGTATTGCAGAGTATCGCGCAGAGTATTGGGGTATTGCAGAGTATTGCGCATGGTATTGCAGAGTATTGCGCAGGGTATTGCAGAATATTGGGGTATTGCAGAGTATTGCGCAGGGTATTGCAGAGTATTGCGCAGGGTATTGCAGAGTATTGCGCAGGGTATTGCAGATTATTGGGGTATTGCAGAGTATTGCGCAGGGTATTGCAGAGTATTGGAGTATTGCCGAGTATTGCGCAGGGTATTGGGGTATTGCAGAGTATTGCGCAGGGTATTGCAGAGTATTGGGGTATTGCGCAGGGTATTGCAGAATATCGGGGTATTGCAGAGTATTGCGCAGGGTATTGCAGATTATTGGGGTATTGCAGAGTATTGCTCAGGGTATTGCAGATTATTGGGGTATTGCAGAGTATTGCGCAGGGTATTGCAGATTATAGGGGTATTGCAGAGTATTGCGCAGGGTATTGCAGAGTATTGGAGTATTGCAGAGTATTGTGCAGGGTATTGCAGATTATAGGGGTATTGCAGAGTATTGCGCAGGGTATTGCAGATTATAGGGGTATTGCAGAGTATTGCACAGGGATAGCTGAGCTGGGATGGATGGATGGCTGGATCTGTGACTGCATGTGTCACAGATCCAGCCCTCACTGCTGCTGCTGCCACCCGCTCCCCCCCCCCCTCTCCTCTCACACTGTACCGAACGGTACAGAGAGGGGAGGGAGGACGCCGGTTTGTTTACAAGTGATCGCTCCGTCATTTGACGGAGCGATCACATGGTAAACGGCTGCTGTCAGCGGCAATCTATCGCGATCCGTGATGCGCCGGGTCTTCTAGACCCGGCGCTCACGGATGATTCCAGGAGCGCGCCCCAGGGGGCGCGCGAGAGGAGGATTCTGGGAGGACGTCCCAGGGACGTCCTGTCAGAACAACTCGACCGCGCTGTAGCAGTAAAATGCCTATGGCGCGGTCGGCAAGTGGTTAAATTATTTTCCGGGTGATAGTTATTTTTGGTTTACGGTACTAGCAGCCGTTACCATCCTATCCTGCGATGCCCCTCTTTCCATTAAATTCTGGATGATGGTACATTATACAATTATTTAAATAATCAATCTGAGGCTATACTAAAAAATTTTGCAGCAGCTGAGTTTCATCGCTTCTACTCATCCTTATACAATATTGATTCAGAAGCTGCTGGGGCGATGGAGTGGAGGCGGATGACCAGGATTAGGGAATATCTTGAGGCCTCAGGGCTACAGGGCATTCCATCTGTGGCCCTGGAGGAAATGGAAAAAGCAATTTCTATCGAAGTGTTAGGTGGAGTGATTGCGACTCTGCCATTGGGCAAGAGCCCGGGATCGGATGGTCTAACAAATATATATTACAAAAAAAATTCTCAACTTTGTTGACATCTCTTTGTAAATATCTTAATTTTGTCTCGGCCTCCAATCCATTGCCCGCAGAAGCATTAGTGGCGTATGTGACTGTTCTTCCGAAGGTAGGGAAAGATCCTCAGTGCTGCGCTAGTTATAGGCCCATCTCCCTCCTTAACTTTGACACTAAGCTCTTGGCCAAGATCTTAGCTCTAAGGCTACAAGATCAAATTGTTAAATTGATTCACCCGGATAAAACGGGATTTATGAAGGGCCAAGAGGCCAGAGACAATACTATTCGAGCCCTGCATGTATTGCATTGGATGCATAAAGGACCGAATCAAATCCCGAGTGTAGTAATTTCAATAGATGCTGAGAAAGCATTTGATAGGATAGGATGGGAGTTTATGGTCGGAGTATTGAGGGAGATGGGCCTGAGGGAAACGGATGATGGGATGGATAATGGCCCTGTATGCAGACCCAAGAGCAAGGGTTAAAGTTGCTGTATGTAAAGGGTTAAATGGCACTGCCTACTCTTTGACAATGAGGGGGCGGGGTGGGATAAGTGTGAGGTCCCACAAGCAGTCGGTTCAAATGTAAAGTGAACTCCCTATATTGCTGGCCGTCAGGGATTTATATTCCCTATGGTGAGGAATACCCTAATACTGACAGATCTTGGTACAAAAAGTGCCTATACTATGCCTATCGACCTCAATGGGCTCCCAGGTAGATTAGATGGAATAGTATGAAAGATTTCCGTGTGGTTAAGTTGTACCAGTATGCAGGATTCCCAGGATCCTGTGCAGTTAAATGAGTGACTGGGTTATAATAAAACCCTGTGCTCTGATGTGCTGGTTTTAATACTATGCTGGGTTCCTATAGGTAGTGAGTATGGTGGAACCTCCTGTGCTCTGTAATACCCCACGTGGGTATTGAAAGTGTGTGTGAATAAATATACACAATTGAGAGTTTGTATGCATACAAAAAAAATATATAACAATAAACAGAATATCAATTAATGAAAAAATGTGGCCAATATATAAGTGACCATGCAGATGTCCTGCGTGAACATTAATAAAAAATACAAAGTTGGTGAAAAAAATGTGTGCTCTTCAATGGTTCTAATACTTGCAAAAACTGTGTCAACAATCACAAAAACATGTGCAGTCCATGCCTGATTGGCGGGTGCCAAAATAAAAAGGCAAAAAAACAATAAACAAAGTCAAAGTGAAGTGAAGTGATAAAGTGCAATATTGCAGTGCAGTTCTTCAAAATCCTGTTCAAAGGTGACTGTCGTGCTCCCCTTGTGGGTCCCCACTCACCAGATGCAGCTACCCCAGATGGGGTGAAAGGCAGTTGGTGATGGGGTGATGGAGCCTCTCTTCTCAGGGATGAATAATTTTCCTTATTTGAGTTCCAGCTGGTTTCAATCCTCCGTGCAGGTCCTTAGGAATGTGTACCCCTGGCGGTATGCTGAGCGTGTCACTCGCATGAAAAAAATATTAATATCCACATAGTGTGATATGTATTAAACTGGGGGATATTTCATTTAAAAGTAAAAAGGATGAACATAAAGATAAGTTACATAAAAGGTCCCACATAAGGATGGGTTACCATAACATTAAAAATATATAAAGTTATAAAACGTGTGTAGCAGCTGTCCAGAGCGGGCTGAAGATGCATGGGGCTGTGAGCTATCCTCTATGCTGGCTGGGACATAGGCGTGCGTGCGTACGTGCGTGCATGCTGGTCAACTGACGCGTTTTGTCATGTGACTTTTTTAAAGGTGATCAAAGGTGAAGGGTTAAAGTTAATGGTAGACTATCAGATTATTTCGAAATACGGAACGACACCAGACAAGGGTGCCCACTGTTCTCATTGTTATTTGCTATGGTATTGGAGCCCAATCTGTGCACAATCAGGGGAAATAGGAAGATTAAGGGGATTTGTATTGGATCAATGGAACATAAAATATCCGCTTATGCAGACGATCTCTCTTCACCGCAAGAGTCTTTGACGGAATTCAAGTTGAAGATAGATAGGTTTGGCCTCTTATCTAATTTAAAAATAAATATTGAAAAATCAGTGTTACTGCCAGGCCATGTGCCTATGAAGATGAAAAATTGCAACGATCCTTCCCTTTTGTTTGGCAATATGATTCTATATTTTATTTAGGGATTCATATATCCCCCAGATGTAAGGTTCCTATATGATTTATATTATGAACCTTTGGTAGTATCTATATTAAAAGATCTACAAAAGTGGAGAAGTCACACTCTGACGTGGTTCAGCAGGGTAACTGTGCTCAAAATTAGTTCCAGATATAGTATCCTATTATAGAGCCATGGCCTTGGTCCGTATCATGAATTGGTGTCATGATTCAGCTAGTAAACTTTGGGTGTCCCTGGAGAAAACATTGGCAGGCAGGAACTTGGCGGGAGCTCCATGGATCCGGGCCCCATATAGGGGACTGTCGGAATATGTGTCACCAATGACAAAGACAACTTTATCTATTTGGGATAGAGTGAATGACACAGGAAAATGTGCCCCCCCCCCCCAATATCCCCTATGACACCATTAGAGGGATTTCCCTGGTTTCCTCCGGGGGAATAAAAGGGGAGTTTAGATCATTAGGGCATGGATGGGAAGGGAAACTGTGTTGAAGTGGCTCCTCAGGGGATGTTGCTTCCATTTGTGGATTTGGTCCAGACACTGGACAGGTGGAGGCATCAAATTAGGCCAGTGAGCCCACTTACTGTTTTGAGGAATGGTGCATCAACCTACCAGATCCAGGTCTTATGCTGTCTCGAATGTATAAGGTAGTTTTAAGCACCCAAAATGCGTCAATACCTTATTTTATCCGTGAATGGGAGAGGGAGTTGGGTTATAATTTCACTTCCAAACAAATGAAAAGACTGCTGGAGGCCACACAATCCACCTCAATATGTTCTTATATACAAGAGATGTCTTATAAGTTTTTAACTAGATGGTATCGAATGCCGGTTCGATTGGCTCAGATATATTAATCGGTGGATGCCAACTGTTGGAGGGGGGTGCAGTCAAAGTGTCTCATTTCTCCATTTATGGTGGTACTGTTCAAAGAGAATGGGATTCTGGGAGGAGATAGCACCCTGGATTAGAAGACTGACTTTTAAGCACCATACACACTATAAGTTTTCCTGCAGGTTTTCTCTTCAGGTTTACCAAAACCATCAAATATGAGGTCAAACCTCAAGAGTTTCAATTTGTATGCAATCAGGCAGGCCCTTGCACTACATGGTTTTGGTAAACCTGAAGAGAAAACCTGCAGGAAAACTGATAGTGTGTATGGGGCTTTAGACCTATAGAATTCTCACCATTATGTTTTCTTTTCCATGGAATGCCATCATCCACTAGGTTTTATAAGAGACGCGTTACCCCACATCTACTAAATGCAGCGAAGACATTGATACCTAGATTGTGGAAACAGTCCAGATGTCCCACTATATTGGAATGGAAAAGGCAGGTGGAAAGAATCATGGAAGCAGAGAGATGTATACACACGGTTAAGGACCAACAAGATACATGGGCAGGATGGTTATACTACTCCCCTGAAAAAAGGGAGGGAGTAAACCCATGGGGGGGGGGGGGGGGAGTGCTGTTTTACAGTATAGGCTGGAAGTTTTTTGGGGTCTTTACTTCCTCCCTTTGGGGAAGTGCACTGGATTGATGTCATTGACAAAAGTGAAAGTTTTAAATGTTATAGATTTAAATGTTATATACAGTATATTTGATATTATTGATTTTTTTTTGTTTTGTTTTATTCTTTTATGGTGGAGATTTGTATATATGTCTGTAAAGATGGAATACTAGTATGGAATTGGTAACACGTAAATCACTTAAAGAATGGTGGAGGGACCGAGGAGGGAGGGGGGAGGGGAGGGTTACAAGGTTAGGGTTTTATAGAAGTTATCACCAAATTAAAGCAGACACTGGAATAGTAATTTGGGACAGTATATAAAAATGTTCTCTTTTTTCCCCCCCCCAAGCCTTAAGTATCACGTTATAAGGCACTATTAATCTCCTTTCTTAATTATATTTTGGGAATGTATAACACCAGGGTGTTCACGTGGGGCGAGTGGAGGGGGTTTTAAAGGGGGTCTATTTTTTTCTTCTTTTTTTTAGGGAAACACACAAAAGTTAAAAGTTCCTTCCTTAGATCTTTCTGAATAATAAGTTACATGAAAGGTGGGAAGGGAGAATGTATTTGTATTTTATATGTTGTATGATGGAATTTATTAAAATAAAGATATAAAAATAAAGAAATAAAAATGTGATTAAAAAAAAACTGTTTTAAACTGTCATACAAATATTTTGTTGAAATTAATTATTTATTATTTTATGGAAATAACATGGTGTAGGTGGATTTCTGCCTGTCACAGGCTGCCAGCATACCAAATGTGTCTCTGCTTGCCACCTGAATTGACCCTGGCCTGTTTATCGATCATGTTTCTGCCTTCCACCTGAATTAACCTCAGCCTGTTAACTGACCATGTTTTTTGCCTGTCACCTGAACTGATCTTTTGCCTGCTGTCGCAGTACGAGGCCCTGCCTCTGTAGTTTTGGGATTGCAAACAGGGGTATAACATATGCAGAGTGAGGGGCTGCAGAGTGTTGTTTCAAAGTGAAGAGAACAAAACTTTTGGTTTTCTCCAGGATTCCCAAAGCAGAGTCTGGAGGCCGGCAGCTTTGAATAGCTTTGGCTGTGAAGAAGCCTCTACTCCTGTGTCCAGGTTTTACCTGACCAAGGCCCTAAGCCCGAGGGCCAGATTAGCAGGAAACTGTCAATGTGTAGAGAAGAGATGTGAAATGGTACAGTTGGTATACAAAAGCAGTGGGGTGCTGTGAGGCAGTCTGTGGGACCGTTCCACAGTTCTGAGTGTGAGGCGTGAGCAACAGTGCTTTGACAAGAACCAAGAGGCTGTTTATCAACTATGCCTCTGCCTGCTTGCTGAACTGACCCTGGCCTGTTAATTGGCCATGCTTCTGTCTGTTGCCTGGACAAATACTTTGGAAGTTGCTAACCAGGTCTCTACCTGGTGCTTGGACAAATTCTTTGGCTGTTGCTAACCAGGTCTCTACCTGGTGCTTGGACACATTCTTTGGCTGTTGCTGGCCATGTCTCTGCTTGCAGTCAGGGCCAAACCTTTGGCTGTTGCTGACCATGTCTCTGCCTGCTGTCTGGACCATCTTTGCCTGTCACCAGTACTAGCCCATCTGCACATCCCACTGCCTACATTTCTGGTAGACACCAGTCCCACCCATCCTCTGCAGACAACAGCACTACTGTACCACACATACTCTTAAGTTGGGCCTGCTATTTTTTTTAGAAACAGGGACTGTTGTAAGTGAACCTACACTATGCTATATTCACTGACCACTCATATGCCCGGTACACACAATCGGTTCGTCCGATAAAAAAAAACGCTCTGAAGGATTTTTTTATCCGATATCCGATGAAGCTGACTTGCCTACACACCATCAGTTAAAAAAACCGATCGTGTCAGAACGCGGTGACGTAAAACACAACGACGTGCTGAGAAAAATGAAGTTCAATGCTTCCAAGCATGCGTCAACTTGATTCTGAGCATGTAAGTTACGGCGGCGTAGTGTATCTCTCGCGGCGTAAGGGCGCGGAATTCAAATTGGGCGGGTAGGGGGCGTGTTTCATTTAAATGAAGTGCGTCCCCTCGCCGAACGAACTGCGCATGCCCCGTCCGTCAAAACTCCCAGGGTGCATTGCTCCAAATGACGTCGCTAGGACGTCATTGTTTTCGACGTGTACGTAAATGGCGTCCAGCCCCATGCACGGACGAATTACACAAACGACGTAAAATTTTCAAAATTATACGCGGGAACGACGACCATACTTAACATTGAGTACGCCACCAGATAGCAGCTTTAACTATATGCCGGAAAAAGCCGAACGGAAACAACGTAAAAAAATGCGACGGCCGGTCGTACGTTCGTGGATCGTCGGAAATAGCTAATTTGCATATTCAACGCGGATTACGACATACGCCTGTCGGATCTAGACGAGATGCAGTCGTATCTTGTTTTGAGGATTCAAAACAAAGATACGACGCGGGAATTTTGAAATTACGCCGGCGTATCAGTAGATACGCCGGCGTAATTTCTTTGTGGACCTACCCCTTAATCTTCATCACACAGACTAAATAATACACAGATTTTTTGCCCACAAAAGAAAATGTAGCAGAATCATTTTTGGCCCAAGTTTACGAAGAAAGATTATTTGCAGTTTTATGACAGAAGCCAAGAACATCTTTTTTTTCTCCAAATGTTCCATCTTTTTCCCTTCATATAGCAAAAAATGAAAACCTCAGTGGTGATTAAACACCACCAAATGAAAGCTCTGTCACAAAAAAATGTTGCATGAGGAGAAGGGGCGTAATGCGTTTCAGAGCACATGCTCCGAAATGCATTACTGCCCCCTTCTCCCCACTGACACCATCAGCCTTGTGTGTCCTTCAGTGAACCCGGAACATAGGCTTCCCTGCTGCCCCCTCTCTCCAACATGTACAAGAACGCTTTACAGCTGCTGGGTGGCTCTACACTGCTCTCTACCACCGTGCCAAAGATGGACACATGCCACAGATGAGGACTCCTGATTTTATCATGTCTTTTAACACTCAATCTTGTAAGTGCTTTTAACCCTTTGTGCATTTTATTAAGTTTTGCATACTGCACTTAGAGGCGCCTTTCCTTTCCTTTTTTATATATTCAGAGCTGCCAGTAGTGCCATCTCATCACTATCATCCCTCTGACCAGCTATCCACCTCAACCAGAGGACCCTTATTTCCTCTTTGTTTTAATGCTATTTTGTTAAAATGCTATTTTCTCCAGTTTTCATGAATCAGCCCCAAAGTGTGGTATATTCTCTGAATAGAAATGTACCTTGTCTTTTCTTAAAAGAGAAATGTTCCTCCTGTGGTATGAATAATTATTCTGTTACTGTCAATACTGTCCCAAAGACAGTCTAACTTTACAAGTAGAAGCTGCAGGCATTAACATCTAACTTCATTTTTATTTTAATTATGGATGTTGGTAGAAACTGAATTATTGATTATGGGATACATTTTATGTAAACATTTCAGATCCAAGACAAGTTGAAAAAAGTTAAAGTCTGAGTTAGAATAATGATAGGCAGCTACAGAAAGGAGTATACTATATATTTTCTTCTGATGTTTTTAGCAGGGTTTAAAGGGGCACATTAAATTACGCACAGAAAATACAAACAACCCGTCAATGTCATATATAGAGCAGATAAAAAATTGTTGATTTATTATAAACATCTATAAAATAAGATACACGTAATACATCTAACTATTACTATTAAACAAAGCTGAATGCAATTATATTACTTTCATGAGATATGAAGTGGAACAAAAAATTGAATGCTATTCCTGTTTATTCAGGGAGTTCCCAGGTGAAATTTAGTGATAAATCTCCCATTTTTTCCTGGAATAGTTTCTCAATTAGTTCACTCTGTGCCACAGTTAATATGTTTTTCCAGTCTCCAACTTGGCCTAAAGAGAAATTAACAGAAATTGTATCTTAAATTACATAGATCATATGCATTAAAAAATACTTTACGTTCCTTAAGATTCTTAAGGGAGTCTAAGAAAGGGTTTGCCTGACCTGATTTCAGTCAGACACAATCAAAGTTATACTGTGATTCGTTTTATTCAAGCGATGCACACAATAGACAGACACCATCTGTGTCTGAGATCAGTTCTTGCAGACTGGTACTTTAAAGCTTGCCATACACTGTACTAACTTTCTGCTCAGTGGGTGGTCCTGCCAGCTACCCCCTGCCCAACATCCCTGAACTGAAAAATTGAATGACCTGGGCAGGAAATTGCCATCTGAAAAGTGGCTGCATCCAGTCTGATACTAGTTAGGTACTTTGACAGCTAGCAGGTCCGACTGTCAAAATGGAAAAATGCAATACCCACATTGGGAGTTTTGTCCACCCATGCTATGTACTGTGAATGGAGGCCTTTTTTTAAAGGGGGAATGAAGAGAGAAAATGAAAGTAGTCTATGGCCAGGTTTAGAAAAACCTTGTTTTTTAAAAACGTACAAATAAGCCCTAGTACATTACTTTCTGGTCACCAGAAGCCTATGCAGCTGAATGCCTTTTAGATAAATCTTGTAAGATTTATGCCCTCACATTTCAACCTCTTTAGCTTCAAAGGAAACAGCTGATCTCTACATCCCCTGATGCTTTGCATTGTTTTTTTCCTAATGTTTGCATTACTGATTCAGCATAAATGAATTAGAATGTTATCAGTTATTATAAACAGGTTAAGCAGCAGAATTTTTTTTCCAGGAACAATGGCTTGTGATGGAGTTTTTCTGTGTAACTGCCTCTTTGAGTCTCCAACCCTTATTTGTATAATCATATAGGTGAGAAATTGAGCTCCTTCAATGTCAGTAGCGTGTGTGCTCCTGCTCCATCATAGCGGCTGGTTCCAGCATCCTGGTTTTGGTTGTAGCATTCTCCTTGTCTGTCTGTCCACCTGCAAGGTGATTGACCATAGCCAGTCTCCGGGTGGAGACCAAACCTGATTTAAGCCAGTGAAGCCTGCAGTCTAATGCTTGTGATAGCAATATGTGCAAGCTCTCTGCCCTGCTCTGCTGTTTGGATTCCCCTATTTATGACCTCAGATCGGATATTGACTATTCTCTAAACTTTGCCTGCCTTTTGACTATGGATTGGCCCCGACTATTCTGAACCTTACCTGCCTTGTACCTGGACTGTCACTGAACCACTTTGCCTGTCTGCTAATTGCAAGTACCTTTTTGTTTGATCAGTTCACGCCTGCCCTGGCGTGGTGGTCAGGCACCATAGCATTGTGTATAAGACCAGTAGGCCTGCTTGCCTTATGGGAAAGGGGGCTGCTATTGGTGAAGAACACCGAAACTAGCTATACTTTCTGACCACCTGCATTAGGGGTAAGCATGACATTCAGCTTATGTTAAATATAAAACTATTAAAGTGTATCTCTAGGCAAAATCTTGAGTGGAGAAGGGTTAGAAATCTTCCATAAGGGACACACAAATTTTGAGATTTCCTCTAATTTCCTGTTACGTCTCTGGCAAATGAAAATTTCCCCAACACAGACAACAAAAAAAGTTAAATGGCAGGGTTTGTTTCCCTCTCCTACTGGATCCAAAATTAAAAAAGTTTTGGCTATACATACATTTTAAAAGTTGAGAGGCAAAGACAAGAAGCATCTGTACAGCCTGGCAAGAGTTGGAACCTAGGTCAGTTTTTACTGTTCTCTGTGGGCTCACTAGGAGATTTGTCCACCCTATACCAAGCTTCTATGCATTGCTGACAAAGAAAAAAGTGAGCAGAAGTCTTAAGCAGAGACAGACAACAATAAAAATACTATATTTTTGCAGATTAGAGGAAGACTGGGACCCCCACTGAATAAATCAGTGACAGGAAGTGACAAGGGGACAGGAAGTGAGGGTAAATCTCCACAATTAGACCCCAGACTACAATAACTATAATAAAAGTTTTTTTTTACTCTATTTCCCTCTTCAGTTGATTAGAAATTATATTGGTTGTTTCTCCGGAAGGGGAGAATTATTTTGGGCTTAGGTAAACTGACCTTCTTTATCATATAGAGGTTGTAGGAATACAGTGACATTATTATTGTTCCCACGGGCAAACTTCAATTTTGTTAGAATGAAGGAATAATGTCTAATACTGTATAGAACAGAATATCAGATAGGGTGAGATATTTTACTCTGATGTCTGATGGTACAGCTATACAGTATATATGATAAACAATGAAGCTTTGATAGTAAATATAAAACACTATACAATATATTTGAAAATGAATCCCTTTTACAGTATAGCTAAAATGTTTTACCTTTACGCATAAATGACCCAAGTTTTCGATTTATAATTCTTTCAGGCAAATTTTCTCTATTTGCAAGAGCATCTTTTTTCATTTCTTTAAAGGTTGCTCTTTTGACAACAATATCCATTGCTTCGTCATCTAACTCTACTCCTAAAAATGTACAAATTTGCTTGACAGAAGAGCGAAGATCCTGCAAACATGAAGAAAAGAAAACTGAAAATATTTATCATTACCTGAACTTTAACTTGTTTTGGAAGCTTTTATGAACTAATTGTTATCTCTTTTGTTATCTCTTTCAAAAGCAGATGTACTTTAAAAAACTTTTTTGGCATTTAAAAAAAAAATCTTTTGAGGCAAGAAGCATGATTGACAACCATCTGTTCATCTGTAAATATATCAGCAGAAAGGGTGACACTGTAAAGGGACAGTCAGCATGCATAGGAGAGAGACTCCTGCTGCCTACTCAGCTAATGGGCGATGTAACTTGCCCCCTTCCCAGGCCCGCCTCAAGAGATATTTGCTGCCATGATTGCCTGTTTGTCCTCTCCTGCATGAAGCCCCTTTTTCTCTCTTCTCCCTCTTTTCACTTCCCCTTCACCTTGTATTTTTCGCTCTTTTCCACTCTTTTTAACCCCACTCCCCCCTTTTCAATCCCCCCATTTTCTCCTTTCTTCTTCTCTCTCTTCCCACTTTCACTTTTCTCCCCTCTCTTCCAAACCCCCTCTCTTTCTCTTCTCTCGCTCTCTCTTACTATCCACTCTCTTTCCTCCCCCTTCTCTCTTTCACCCCATCTCTCTCTCTTCCCCTTCTCTCCCCCTCCTCTATCACCATTCTCTCTCTCCCTTCCCCATCTCTATCCTTTTCCTCCTCTCTCACCCCCCCTTTCTCTCTTTCCCCTCTCTCGTTATCCCCATTTTCCCACTCCTTTCTACCCTCTTTTTGTCCCTCCCCCAACACCCTTTTTTCCCCTCTTGCCATACCCACTGTTCACCAATCACTAGGTTATATCTCAGGGGGCCCCAGGTCCTCATACTCTTTGTCATGGTGATATTTTTTTTCACATGGTTTCACTTTTCAAATGTAAAACTGGGGAGATAACTTGCTTTTGGTATTGTTGATGTGTACATATTATGTACATATATTGTTTAAATAATGATTGGTTTCATTTCTAATAGGAATTTCTATCATATTTTAGGTTGCCAGTTAAAAAATGTGTCAGTAAATTGTCCCTGTTTTGTCAGTAAAAAGGTTGCATGGGGCTTGCAACTATTGCAGGATGTACTCTGGTTTTTATTAGTGAGCAAAAATTATAATTTTCAGTGCTGTCAACCCTTCAGGAATGATTCTGGTTATTAGTAGGCAAAAATTATAATTTTCACCACTTTCAGTGTGGTAACATGGCTGTGCTTACCACAATTACAATTTTACCAACCATAATAAGCAGGAGCCACGTATACACGAACACTACATTTTAATAGTAGCCCACTTCAAGGGTCCTCAAAAGCTTGTGTATCTCTACATTTATCACTGGGCCATGACTAAGCAAAGAGGGTAGGAGGTTCCCAATCATCTAAGATAGGAGCAAAGTGCTCAGTAAAAGTGCCAGCAGGGCTGGAATGCTCTCCAGCTTCTTGCCAAACAGCCTGCACCCTTTTATTTGCTGCCAGCAGAACATGATGGCAATATGCCATGGCAAGTTTGCTTGTGTATAGACCCTGTACTAATCTTTTAACAGGTTATTGTCTGCTTCTGCCTGCTTTTGATGAGTAGTGTAAAAAAGATCAAATAGCCTGAGTCAGGGGTCAAGTCCTGGGAAAAAAAGTGTGGGAACTCACCCAAGATTCCCACCCCCCACCTCAAAAATTAAAAAAAGTGTGTTTGTGTGTTATATATATATATATATATATATATATATATATATATATATATATATATATATATATATATATATATACATATATATATATATACATATATATATATATATATATATACATATATATATATATATATATATATATATATATATATATATATATATATATATATATATATAGACACACACAATGTATATAATACATACTCCTTTTTTAACAAATAAAGTGAAACATTTATTGTAAAGGGCCAGTTTACGAGGACACCTCCAAAATTCACATGCATTAAACAAATATAGAACAGATGTAACAACAAAATAATTTAACCTGTATGCTATATTAACAAGAAACCACCACAATGTGTGATAATGGTTCCCTCACAGGGAATTTCTAACACAAGTTGCAATAACTTGTCTCTATGCAGGCTCCTATATGTAGAGCCCCTCCTGCCCCAAGGTGTCCGCACACATGTGTTGGTCTGTGCAGAGGAGTGAGGTCAGGAGTGCTGAGTGTGCTGGTCAGGGGCCCCTCTCCTCAGGATGCCTGTATTGATTGTGCAAAGTGGGGCCCAGGCCCTGGGCCACTCACTCCTCAGTGCAAATTAAATGCAGCCTGATCAGTGCCCATCAATGCAGTCTGATCAGTGCCCATCATTGCAGCCTTGCCAGTGTCCATTAAATGCAGCCTTGCCAGTGCCCATCAAATCCAACCTTGCCAGTGCCCATCAAATTGAGTCTGATCAGTGCCCATCAAATTTAGTCTGATCAGTGCCCATCAAATGCAGTCTGATCAGTGCCCATCAAATGCAGTCTAATCAGTGCCAATCAAATGCAGCCTTAGAGTTGCCCATCAAATGCAGCCTTACCAGTACCCATCAATGCAGCCTCACCAGTACCCATCAATGCAGCCTCACCAGTAGCCATCAATGAAGCATGATCAGTGCCCATAAAATGCAGCCTTAGAGGTGTCCATCAAATGTGGCCTTACCAGTGCCCAGCAATGCGGCCTTACCAGTGCCCATCAACGCAAACTTACCAGTGCCCATCAACGCAGCCTTACCAGTGCACATCAACGCAGCCTCACCACTGCCCATCAATGCAGCCTCACCACTGCCCATCAATGCTGCCTCACCACTACCCATCAATGCAGCCTCACCAGTGCCCAGCAATGCAACCTCATCAGTGCCCAGAAATGCAACCTTGCCAGTGCCCAGCAATGCGAACTGACCAGTGCCCAGCAAGGCATTCTCACCATTGCCCAGCAATGCAGCCTCACCATTTCCCAGCAATACCGCCTCACCAGTGCTCAGCAATGCAGCCTCGCCAGTGCTCAGCAATGCAGCCTTATCAGTGCAATGCAGCCTTACCAGTGCCCCTATAAGAGAGCCGGTGTCCCCATCAGAGAGACCCCTATCACAGTGCCCTCATCAGAGAGCAGGTGTTCCCATCAGAGTATCCCCAACAGAGTGTCCCCATCAGAGTGTCCCCATCTGCCATCAGAGTGTCTCCATCCGAGTTGTGAGCCATCACAAAGTAGAAACATGTACCTGGATAAGTTCTTGCAGGCAGGGGGCAGGTGTGGAGTTTGACGAAGAAGCGTGCTGCAGGAAGAGCAGGAGCTGGGCGGAGGAACTTGCTGAGGAGGGCGGGGAGCACAGTTGATGTCATTGGTTGCTAGAACAACATTGGTTCTAGCAGCCAATGACAGTATTGCAGCAGGGATATAGCGCTGCAGATTAGCGGACACGGTCCTGTATAGTATAGCGGCCGCTGGAGGAGGAGGACCTGCTGTGTAAAAAGTACAGGAATGTCATTCCCATGCATTCCTGCAGGCCCTTGTTGTGAATGTTAAGATCTCCCTGGCCAACCACTAAGGCCCCATGCACACGGGACGTCGGTGCAAACTCTGCTGAACACACGTTTTTAAAGGCTAAAACCGGTGTTTAGAAATGCATGTTTTCCTGCAAATTTCGCTGCGTTTTACCGCGTTTTGCCGCATTTGTGTTTATAAGCGTTTAGTTAAGAAACATCTTAAGACCCTCCCTAAGTTCAAAAAACAGTATTATTTAACCATTTCAGCAATTTTGTGAGACCAGAGTGAATAGCAGCTGAGAGAGCAGCAGTGTACTTGTATTTAGAGTGTCACTTGCCACATCACCTGCCACAAGCTGCGGAACATCACCAGGCCACGTCACCTGCCACAAGTTGTGAATTGTCCACTTGCCATGTCACCTGGCTACATCACCTGCCACACGTTGAGAATTGTCCACTTGCCACGTCACCTGGCCACGCCACCTGCCACAAGTTGTGGATTGTTCACTGGCCACGTCACCTGCCACAAGTTGTGGATTGTCCACTTGCCATGTCACCTGCCACATCACCTGGCCACAAGTTGTGGATTGTCCACTGGCCACGTCACCTGCCACAAGTTGTGGATTGTCCACTTGCCACGTCACCTGGCCATGTCATCTGGCCACGTCACCTGCCACAATTTGTGGATTGTCCACTGGCCACGTCACCTGGCCACGTCACCTGGCCACATCACCTGCCACAATTGTGGATTGTCCACTTGCCATGTCACCTGACCATGTCACCTGGCCACGTCACCTGCCACAAGTTGTGGATTTCCACTGGCCATGTCACCTGCCACGTCACCTGGCCACATCACCTGCCACAAGTTGTGGATTTCCACTGGCCATGTCACCTGCCACGTCACCTGGCCACATCACCTGCCACAATTGTGGATTGTCCACTTGCCATGTCACCTGACCATGTCACCTGGACACGTCACCTGCCACAAGTTGTGGATTTCCACTTGCCATGTCACCTGACCATGTCACCTGGCCACGTCACCTGCCACAAGTTTTGGATTTCCACTGGCCATGTCACCTGCCACGTCACCTGGCCACATCACCTGCCACAATTGTGGATTGTCCACTTGCCATGTCACCTGACCATGTCACCTGACCACATCACCTGGCCACGTCACCTGGCCGCGTCACCTTCCACAAGTTGTGGATTGTCCACTTGCCACGTTACCTGGCCACGTCACCTGCCACATCACCTGGCCACATCACCTGCCACAAGTTGTGGCGTGTCCACTTGCCACGACACCTGCCACAAGTTCTGGATTGTCAACTTGCCACAAGTTGTGAATTGTCCACTTGTCACGTCACCTGCCACAAGTTGTGGATTGTTCACAATGCAATGCAAGCAATTACAGTTTTTTTTATATTTTTTCATCATTTGGCATCATTTTTGAGATTTCTAATGTTAAAAAATAGGTCACCTTTAAACCGCGTTTTGCCGTGTTTAGCATCTGAAACGTGGAAAACTTTTGAGTCTGAACCCATTTTTTTGCTTCTGGAAAAACGAGGTTATACGCAACTGCCTAAAAACGGCAATAAACGAGACTGTGTGCATGGACACATAGGATAACATTGAATGTGTTCAGGGGCAGTTGAAAAAAGTGTCCAACTGCCTCTGAACAAGTGTTTAACAGCGTTTAACAGCGTCTCGTGTGCATGGGGCCTTAGTGGTTTATTGCCAGTGGTGGATGTTGGGAAAGGGTATAAATATTTGTGAGAACCTTCTGGAAGCTCTCTTGCCTCCCAGATTTTGCTTACAGAGGACATGTGTGCAGGGGTCTATTGCCTGGGGAGGACACATGTTCTTGTTCTTGAGGGAAGGCCTGAGTTTGGAGCTTGTAAACTTGCACTGCCTGGTTGGTGGATTTTTTTGGGTGGAGTGAAGCTGGAACCAGGATAGTAGCAAAATGGGTAAACTTTGTCTGCTAAAAGGTGTCTGGAAGAGCTAGGTGCAAGCTTGAACATCAAGGGAAGTCTGGTGAATCATCCAGAGGCTCTGTGTACTGAAACTGCTATACATATTCAAGTAAACATGGTGCTAGTCTGGCTTAGACCCTTTTTTCTATAACCAAGTAAGATTCTGAATCTTCATGTGAAAATTTGGGGTAGGCTGTGCCCTAATTTCTCTCTCCCTGGGTTTCCGAGTTTCTGTTAACTCTGTTACCTTTTAAAAGTGACTGACATCAAACTTTTTATGCACAACAAAAACTTAAGGATCCAACCCTGAGGTGAATGTTGACCCAATAAGTTACTTTGTGTTTCCTACTTTCATTGGGTGCTACACTTGCATTCCTGGTGCTCTGCAAGTGTTCGGATGCCATGATATGGCCCATTCAGACATGCGCTTACACTCATCCTGTGTGCTGAACTGCTGTTTTCTGCACCTGCATTCACCTTGGAGCTGCATGCAGGCAGCCTAAAGAAATGGATGCAGACGCAGTGACTGTGCAGACACAGCCACATTAAAATTTAGCATGCATGCAGGAATCCGAATGCCCACTCTGCATTTGGATCCATGCACCTACTCCTCCACGCATGTCAAATTAGTCCTAAAATAATTTTTGATATTATGCAACCGCAGCAGCCTGTCCATTGTTTTGTTTACTGTATTTGGTACAGTATGTTCCTCTGTTCCCCTTCCTATTTTAGGGCTGGTTGGCGTAGTCTTAGCTAGACACTCCCTGCTTTTTTGACGCTCAGTTGTTTGTATAACTTCCCAAGTAGAGAAAGAGCTCAGAAGAGTCATCTTTTCACACTTCAAGACCGGATAAAACCCCATCAGTACTGCACCTATTGGAAATAAAATTCAAATTCTGTGTCTTATTGAAGAGTAACATTGAGTGTGCCAAATCAGCAAGTGGCTATACTATCCACACAGACTAAGAAGGTAGGTCATTGTATATATTGGCATTTAAAAAAAAAAAACATATTGTTAAAAACCTTTTTTAAATTATTGCTGCCACGTGTTAATATTAAAAACAAACTCAAATACCTTACCTGTATCATGTCTTCATATTTTAAAAAAAGGATATTGTAGTCATCTTTATGAGTGTTCCATCCTCGTAAGTGATCAAACCATTTGCCTGCAAAAACTGAACATACCAAATCACAATACATTGTAAAATAATATATTACACAACAGTGTATTCCCTAAGCAGAGGCATATGAGAGAACTGGTCACGCTGGCACAACCAATTCTTGGCCCAGGAACTCCTCCTCCCCCTTTTACTGGCCAAACTACTGGATCGATGAGAAAATCCAGAAGCAAGCCCATATCCAGCACCAATTCGCGAAAATCGATGCTGCTGCTCCATCATGGCTTCAAACCGGCCGGCTGGTCAGTCAAGAACACACTCCAACAGAAAGCACCCCCAAATCCAGCACTACCGGCAAAGAACGCATGACAGACAAATACGAGCGGACAGGACGCCACTACAAAGCAGAAACGACCTGAAAGCCTGTACCTGATTGCCAACTACAATCCCGCAAGCACACGCACTGAACCCGAGAATACGACCTGTTAAAGCGCGGAGACTGAAAAGCGCGAATCGTCTCTAACCAAACCTTCGCTAACACGCGGTAACACGGAACTAGCAAAAGCGGAACAGAGGGCGGCGCCGTTGACTTTGGTCTTTCCCTTTATAGTGACGTCGTACGTGGTTTACGTGCCCGCGTTCTGGTCCGAGGGGATTTTGGTCCACTGGTGTGTACAAGCCAGCGGACCAACAGACAATTCAGCCTGTCCGCGGGAAAAAGTCCGTCAGACAAGTATCAGCGGACAGATCCGGTCGTGTGTACAAGGCCTCAAAGAAGCATTTCTAGTGGCTCCTTGATGATGCTACCATTTGTATGGCTCAACTGTGTGAAACTTTGGAAAAGGGCACATTATCAGCACCTACAGACAGCTGGCTGCTCTGTGCCTGGGAAGAGGAAAAAGAGAAAAGCGTTCTCAGGCACTCTACTTCTACTACCTCTTGCCTGTGCTGTGTATAGCACGGCCTCGCTGACAGAAAAGGCAGATGTGTCCTGCCTCTATATGGTGTTGCCTGGCCATTGCTTTGCTCTGCAGAACCTACTCGACCCTGCTATGTCTGTGTGCAGAACCTCTGCTTCTGACTTTAGGCCTATCCGATATTTTTTTTAACTAAAAAGGTATTGCCTAAATTTAATGACAGATATGGTGATTGGTGGAAGAGGGGGCTGTGTGGTGCTTTGCTGCACACCACTTTATCGCATGCTACTTTTCCTGTGTCAGCAACAAGTGTATAATGAGCACTCCCAAAAATAAAAATGCCCTAGTAACAGAAAACAGAATATACTTTTCCAAAAAAATCCACAAAGGCAAAGCAGCAGCTAAATACCAAAATATATTCGCTGACACACACAAAATGACTGTTAAGGCACTGAGTTGTGAACAGGGGGGGGGGGGGGTACACAAAAATATGTGGTCAACCTCACTGCAATTCACAGTATATTTGTGCAATATAGCAAAGTATAGCAACTATCACTCCCTACCCTGTTGGGCCCCACTTGAAACCACTTGAAACCACTGATCAAGGAAATATTATTTTGAGCCACATAAAAGAATAGGTACAGAAATTGGTACTGCCTTGGTACTTGAAACAATATAATAATAACAATTTGATATCAGTTAAGTGACTAATAACACCTGATCTGAACAAGCAACGTCATCGAGATCTTCCTCCAGTGGCTGACACTATCACAGCAAATGCCAGAAATTACCATGATGATATTTCTTTGTCAAAGACTTGAGGGTTACTGACAAAGATTTTCACAGTAGAAACTCACAATAATATCACTATAAAAGTATGATAACCAACATTTTCTACACTTTGTTACAGTCATTATTAGCAATTGCTTAGCCTACAGTACATAGCAGTATGGTTGTAAAAATTAAATGGCTTTTTTCTTTTCATGATTGTGAGTATTGCTTAACTTCTGAAATTGCCATGATGACTTTTAAGTGTAAATGATTGACAAAATGCAGTCAGAGCTCATGCAAACATTCAGGGTAGATTTATTAGTTTTCCTGGCTAACTATGTCAGAGTCCTTGTCCTTGCTCTGATTTTTGTAGTATTATTATTCCTAGTAAGAATAACAACAGTGTTAGATTTGTTTTTTGCATTTGTATGCTATTGGCCTGATGGTGGAGTGATGGGAGCCCACATGTTCAGCTTTGTAGCTTTTTCCAGGCTTAAGAGTAACAGCTATGGTTCTTTAATATCACCTGTGCTCATATTTCCCCTTATTAGCATTTTGTTCTGAAAAGTAGGTAAAGCAAAATTTACTAATTTTCTTAGAAGAGTGGGTCGAACACACACCTGAATTAAAGTAGTCTTAGGCCCCGTACACACGAGGAGACATGTCCGATGAAAACGGTCCGTGGACCGTTTTCATCGGACATGTCTCCTGGGAACTTTTGGTCTGATGTGTGTACACACCATCAGACCAAAATCCCAGCGGACAGACACCGACGTTCTCAAACACGGAAGTGCAATGCTTCCACGCATGCGTCAAATCATTTTGACGCATGCGCGGGATTTAGGGACGCTGGTTACACGTCATAACCAGCGGACATGTCCGATTAGGTGGACTAACCATCGGACATTGTAAGAAAACAGTAAACGTGAATGAATGCAATTGACTCAAAAGTCCAAACAGTTCAAAGTGTACTGTAGCAGCGCTAGATGATCATAACGTGAGTTCTGATTATAGTACTATGAAAACATAGGTGTTCAATAATAGTGCAGATGAACATCAGCTGTGAGTAGTGTCTTCCATAACATGTGCTCCTTATCACCAAGGGGGTTGTATTTCACCACGTGGGGGGATACTATCCCCTAATGGGGATGCACTCACCAGACCGAGAATAAAAAACAGCATGGGATACACAATCAGCCTTTGTCATTGGTCTTGCACTCTCCACCACTCTGCTGGTATATATCTTGCCAGTGTACATATAAAGAAATAAACTTTGATAGTGTAGTACCGTTTTTCAAACAGTTTATTGGCAAACAAATAAGCCCCCCCTTGTAAAATATGCGTACCACAATATAAGATAAAAGAGCATGTAAAGTACTGTGCCTGTCTCTCTTTACTGGATAGGTAAGAAATGGCGCTCCGGCTCTGTTCTCAGTTCCTGATCCTTGGAGGGTACAGTGTCTAGGTCGTCCGATGTTGGCCACGCCCTGACGTGTTTCGTCATTGACTGACTTCATCTGAGGGCGTGGCTGCAACTCTCGGCGACCTATTATATAGCCAGAGGCGTCCCACTCGTTATTCGCCGTCACGGCGTCATTCTCACGCATGCGCGATGGCGCGCGTGAGGCTTAAGCCCATAGTAGGGCGGAAGTGGGAAGGCGGCGTTCTAGCAGGCATCGAATGCCGCTAGGTGTTGGTAAACGAACCGCCCTCTAACTCAGCGTCCTGGCGTGAGTCCCGCGCATGCGCTGTGGCATGCGTGAGACCAATGCCAGGTCTTGGGCGGAAGTGAGACTGACTCACAAACCGCGCAGCTGCATCAATGATTTAGCGCCGCTGTCCATGACAGGTCAGAACAGCCAATCAATGATGTGCGACGTCAGAGGTGCGCGCGCATCTCCAGACGGAGAACTGCAGGCCCGCCCACCCCTGTCTGACTGGACCAATCGGTCCAACAAGCCTCAAGCTGCCAGTACCAATATGTAAATACACTGTGATGTCCCGCAGTGCAAATAGCCCGTACAGGATATACAGTGCATGCATACTATTGAAAGGAATGATAAACAACTACAATATGGAATTAAATAGATACAGTGAATTAAAATATCCCTGGGACTGGTAATACCTAGTATCTATTAAGCGTAACAACAGTAGTAAAAAAATGGTTATGAAATAATAAGAACGGTACAGTAAAATGGATAAACATAAACATTAAAACACTAAAACCAATAAAATGTGCCCAGTGTATAAAATCCAGCATTAAGACCATTCTTAAAATAAATAGATAATAAATACATGTTTAAAAAAATATCCTAAAAACATGAATAATAATATCTAAAAAAACATGGTATGTTAACCCCACTGTAGAGCATATTGATTGGATCTTAATGCCATATATATTGAGTGATCTGATAACGATACAATAGAGCATGGGCGACTTTTTGGAGACCAAAAACTCCAAACCATATGGAATATGGATAATCGAATAATCCGTGTTCTGTGTAATCTATATGTTATTATGCATCACTTATAAAGCAGTTGATATCCAACTCAATGTTCATGCCTTTTGGGGCAAGTGATTCGGTCAAAAAGATCCATCTTGTTTCGCTCTTTGATAATTCTCGGACCCTATGGCCTCCTCTCCAGTTTTGCGTTATATGTTGAACTCCCCAAAATTGTAACCCAGATGGATCCTGGTTATGCTTCAATTTGAAGTGGAGTGATACGTTATGGTCTTCATAACCTGACTTGATATTATTGATGTGCTCCATCACACGTATTCTCATTTTTCTCTTTGTTCTTCCGATATAGATTAAATTACATGGGCATCTTAGTGCATATACAACATGGTCAGTGTTGCAAGTGATAAACTGATCAATGTCAAATTCTGTGTTGTTGACCGGGCATGTGAACTTCTCGAGGCCTCTCATAATATGTGTAACTTCTCTGCAAGGTTTGCATTTCCTGCATGCAAAGAAACCATTTTGACTCCAAAAGGTCTTAGGTTTAGCGGGCGGATCCAGTACTTTCTTTACAATCCGATCCCCATGATTCGAGGCATTTTTATAGATGAACTGCGGCTTAGGTGGGAGTGAGGGTCCCAATTTTTTGTCCGTCAGTAATATGTGCCAGTGTTTGTTAAAGATTTCCTCCACTTCTTTATACTGGGCGTGGAATTGGGATAGAAAGCCCCACTCTTTTGTGTTGGTGGCTGGATCACTGTCGGATTTTCTGTTCTATAAACATGTTTCCCTGGGTATATTTCGTATTTCTTCCACCAATTTTTTCATTTTGTCCGGATGGTAGCCTCTGGCTTCAAATCTATTGGTTAAAATTTTAGATTGCGCAATAAAATCATCTGTCTCGGTACAGTTTAGTTTCACCCTCATAATCTGCCCTTTGGGTATGTTTCTGATCCACAATGGGTGGTGTCCACTGGTGGTAGGGAGGTAACTGTTTCTGTCGGTGGGTTTAAAAAATACCTTTGTGGCTAATCTTTGTTCATGACGGTATACAGTTACGTCTAAAAAATTAATTTCAGAACTATTGTATTCCGAGGTTAGCTTGATGTTTTTATTATTGTGGTTTAAAATGCTTAAAAAATCGGTAAGTGAGTCAGTGGAACCAGCCCAGATAAAAAACAAATCGTCAATGTATCGTTTATAAAAAATTAATTCACTCCGTCTGTCTTTAAAAATCACCTTTTCCCATTCGGCCATGAACAGATTTGCTATGCTTGGTGCAAATTTCGCGCCCATGGCAACTCCTCTTTTTTGGGAATAATACTTGCTGTCATACCAGAAGAAATTATGGGATAGACAGAAATCAAGAGCATTACCAATGAAAACTTTTTGATTGTGTGGCAGATCATCTCTTTGGCAAAGCGCCCAATTCAGGGCAAGCAGTGCGTCATCGTGTTGTATGATGGAGTAAAGAGACGATACATCTGCAGTTACAAGTAACACGGGTAAGTCTACCTCCAGAGTGATTTCCTGCAGGCTTAACAAGAGATCCTTAGTGTCCTTCAGATAAGATTTTGTTATTCTTACACTCTTTTGTAAAAAGGTATCCAGATATTGTCCCATTCTGGAAGATATGGAGTCAATGCTGTTAACAATTGGCCTCGCAGGGGGGTTCAGGGGATCTTTGTGTATCTTAGGGAGAGTGTAAATAGTTGGGACTTTGTTACTAGCTGGTGTCAGGTAGTTTTTTTCTTTCGCTGTTAGAACCCCTAATTGGGAGCCTCTATTAACAAGTGCCTGTAGCTGTTGTCTGTAAGCCTGAGTCGGATCCTGCTCCAATAGGCTGTATGTGGACTTGTCTGCCAACATATCCGAAATTTGTCCATGGTAAAAATCCTTACTCAGGATCACTACTCCCCCTCCTTTGTCCGCCGGTCTTATAATAATATCTTTCCGTTTTTCTAACATATCGATTCCTTCTTGTATGTGTTTTACATTGACGTTCTTTTTAGGTTTCAAGTGGTCTAGGTCTCTCAGTACCAAACTCTTGAACACCTCCACCTGGTGATTTGGGTTATTAAGGGGATTAAATAATGACCTGTTCTTTAATCCACTGTTGACTACGGTCTCTGAACTCGTGACATTGTTGCCAATGCGTGGAGTGCATCCAATGAAATATTTTTTCATATTCAGTTTACGAATATATTTATGAATATCTATGTATACATTGAATTTGTTGACCGGTTTCTTCATGCCACATTTTAGGCCTAAATTTAAAATATTCAGTTCTTTATGTGTGAGTTCCACTGAAGTTAAATTAAAAATCCCTCCTATTCCTGATGCCTTCTTCTTTTTCTGCAACCTCCATCCTGCCCTGCACCCTCTGGTTCGTCCTTTTTCGGGTATGGGAAGCGGTCCTTCTCCCATTGGTTTGTGGCTTGAGTTCCTCTCCATTCTTGTTCCTGGTACTGTCCTGATGGGTATTGTGGAGGCAGATACTGGGGCGGAGGATAATGGACAGGTGGGTGGTATGAAGAGGGGTAATTCTGGGGTTTCCCCCTGCGGGGTGGCTGGCCTCGACCCCTCCTTTGGGGCCCCCCTCCCCCTCGCCCTAAAAAAGGACGTGGAGGAGGAGCATTGTCATGGTTTTCTTGGTAGGCTCTTAATGGTGCAAACTTGTTTTGTGTGGGAATCTGGTATTCTCTGCTTTGTGGATTCTGATATTGGTTATCTCTAGTGCCACCACCTCTACTTTTCCCCCTTCCTCTTGCAATAGGGGTTGAAAAACGTTGAGGTGAGTCTATAGTGACCTCCTCATTGCCATATGTATTGATGCGTTCTGTCAATATTGGCACTGACAGTCGTATTTCTTGTGGTTGGTTTTTTTCTATTAAATTGATATTGTCCGGTAATGACTGTTGCCATGCAAATATGGTATTAGTTTTGAAGTCGCCCATGTCTCTATGGTATTTTTTGACTTTCTTTTTTTGAGTGTCCTTATCAACTTTCTCGAGACGCTTATTGATTCTAGTGTTGAAATCAATAATTTCCTGAGAATTTTTTATGGGGTCAAGTTGCAAATTAAATTCATTAATTTTTGATTCCAAAATGACCATTTTTCGTTTTTTCCTTTGTAGGATGAGTTCCTGCAGTTTGAACCCAACCCCAATGAAAAAATCATACCATTCCTGAATAGATCCTGGATCATCAAGGCCATCTTGTGGTACAACATCCCACCTTAGGCTTCTAATGATGATTTTATCTTTAATGTACTGCTCAAGTGTATAAATGTCCCACCAGGCCCTTACTTGTTTCTCCAAAACATTGCCTAGTGCAGACATAGCGCTGTTATAATTTACTTGAGTGGTAGTAGGTTCATTATTTACAAAAACATTGTTTATGTCTAGATTCCTATTGGTCAGAAATCTTAATGCATCCATAGCAGCTGAGAAAGGATCAACGAAACTGTATGTAAAGTGTTTAAAATATGCGCCCTTCCTTCAGATAAACACTGCTCAGCGCACAGGAAATAGCGATAAAGACTTATGATAAACAGGAAAAATAGACAAACTGACAGCAGCCGCTTAAAAAAGAAATAATTGTAAGAAAACAGTAAACGTGAATGAATGCAATTGACTCAAAAGTCCAAACAGTTCAAAGTGTACTGTAGCAGCGCTAGATGATCATAACGTGAGTTCTGATTATAGTACTATGAAAACATAGGTGTTCAATAATGGTGCAGATGAACATCAGCTGTCAACATGAACTATCAAAGTTTATTCCTTTATATGTACACGGGCAAGATATATACCAGCAGAGTGGTGGAGAGTGCAAGACCAATGACAAAGGCTGATTGTGTATCCCATGCTGTTTTTTATTCTCGGTCTGGTGAGTGCATCCCCATTAGGGGATAGTATCCCCCCACGTGGTGAAATACAACCCCTTGGTGATAAGGAGCACATGTTATGGAAGACACTACTCACAGCTGATGTTCATCTGCACCATTATTGAACACCTATGTTTTCATAGTACTATAATCAGAACTCACGTTATGATCATCTAGCGCTGCTACAGTACACTTTGAACTGTTTGGACTTTTGAGTCAATTGCATTCATTCACGTTTACTGTTTTCTTACAATTATTTCTTTTTTAAGCGGCTGCTGTCAGTTTGTCTATTTTTCCTGGTTATCATAAGTCTTTATCGCTATTTCCTGTGCGCTGAGCAGTGTTTATCTAAAGGAAGGGCGCATATTTTAAACACTTTACATACAGTTTCGTTGATCCTTTCTCAGCTGCTATGGATGCATTAAGATTTCTGACCAATAGGAATCTAGACATAAACAATGTTTTTGTAAATAATGAACCTACTACCACTCAAGTAAATTATAACAGCGCTATGTCTGCACTAGGCAATGTTTTGGAGAAACAAGTAAGGGCCTGGTGGGACATTTATACACTTGAGCAGTACATTAAAGATAAAATCATCATTAGAAGCCTAAGGTGGGATGTTGTACCACAAGATGGCCTTGATGATCCAGGATCTATTCAGGAATGGTATGATTTTTTCATTGGGGTTGGGTTCAAACTGCAGGAACTCATCCTACAAAGGAAAAAACGAAAAATGGTCATTTTGGAATCAAAAATTAATGAATTTAATTTGCAACTTGACCCCATAAAAAATTCTCAGGAAATTATTGATTTCAACACTAGAATCAATAAGCGTCTCGAGAAAGTTGATAAGGACACTCAAAAAAAGAAAGTCAAAAAATACCATAGAGACATGGGCGACTTCAAAACAAATACCATATTTGCATGGCAACAGTCATTACCGGACAATATCAATTTAATAGAAAAAAAACAACCACAAGAAATACGACTGTCAGTGCCAATATTGACAGAACGCATCAATACATATGGCAATGAGGAGGTCACTATAGACTCACCTCAACGTTTTTCAACCCCTATTGCAAGAGGAAGGGGGAAAAGTAGAGGTGGTGGCACTAGAGATAACCAATATCAGAATCCACAAAGCAGAGAATACCAGATTCCCACACAAAACAAGTTTGCACCATTAAGAGCCTACCAAGAAAACCATGACAATGCTCCTCCTCCACGTCCTTTTTTAGGGCGAGGGGGAGGGGGGCCCCAAAGGAGGGGTCGAGGCCAGCCACCCCGCAGGGGGAAACCCCAGAATTACCCCTCTTCATACCACCCACCTGTCCATTATCCTCCGCCCCAGTATCTGCCTCCACAATACCCATCAGGACAGTACCAGGAACAAGAATGGAGAGGAACTCAAGCCACGAACCAATGGGAGAAGGACCGCTTCCCATACCCGAAAAAGGACGAACCAGAGGGTGCAGGGCAGGATGGAGGTCGCAGAAAAAGAAGAAGGCATCAGGAATAGGAGGGATTTTTAATTTAACTTCAGTGGAACTCACACATAAAGAACTGAATATTTTAAATTTAGGCCTAAAATGTGGCATGAAGAAACCGGTCAACAAATTCAATGTATACATAGATATTCATAAATATATTCGTAAACTGAATATGAAAAAATATTTCATTGGATGCACTCCACGCATTGGCAACAATGTCACGAGTTCAGAGACCGTAGTCAACAGTGGATTAAAGAACAGGTCATTATTTAATCCCCTTAATAACCCAAATCACCAGGTGGAGGTGTTCAAGAGTTTGGTACTGAGAGACCTAGACCACTTGAAACCTAAAAAGAACGTCAATGTAAAACACATACAAGAAGGAATCGATATGTTAGAAAAACGGAAAGATATTATTATAAGACCGGCGGACAAAGGAGGGGGAGTAGTGATCCTGAGTAAGGATTTTTTACCATGGACAAATTTCGGATATGTTGGCAGACAAGTCCACATACAGCCTATTGGAGCAGGATCTCAGGCTTACAGACAACAGCTACAGGCACTTGTTAAAAGAGGCTCCCAATTAGGGGTTCTAACAGCGAAAGAAAAAAACTACCTGACACCAGCTAGTAACAAAGTCCCAACTATTTACACTCTCCCTAAGATACACAAAGATCCCCTGAACCCCCCTGCGAGGCCAATTGTTAACAGCATTGACTCCATATCTTCCAGAATGGGACAATATCTGGATACCTTTTTACAAAAGAGTGTAAGAATAACAAAATCTTATCTGAAGGACACTAAGGATCTCTTGTTAAGCCTGCAGGAAATCACTCTGGAGGTAGACTTACCCGTGTTACTTGTAACTGCAGATGTATCGTCTCTTTACTCCATCATACAACACGATGACGCACTGCTTGCCCTGAATTGGGCGCTTTGCCAAAGAGATGATCTGCCACACAATCAAAAAGTTTTCATTGGTAATGCTCTTGATTTCTGTCTATCCCATAATTTCTTCTGGTATGACAGCAAGTATTATTCCCAAAAAAGAGGAGTTGCCATGGGCGCGAAATTTGCACCAAGCATAGCAAATCTGTTCATGGCCGAATGGGAAGATAAGGTGATTTTTAAAGACAGACGGAGTGAATTAATTTTTTATAAACGATACATTGACGATTTGTTTTTTATCTGGGCTGGTTCCACTGACTCACTTACCGATTTTTTAAGCATTTTAAACCACAATAATAAAAACATCAAGCTAACCTCGGAATACAATAGTTCTGAAATTAATTTTTTAGACGTAACTGTATACCGTCATGAACAAAGATTAGCCACAAAGGTATTTTTTAAACCCACCGACAGAAACAGTTACCTCCCTACCACCAGTGGACACCACCCATTGTGGATCAGAAACATACCCAAAGGGCAGATTATGAGGGTGAAACTAAACTGTACCGAGACAGATGATTTTATTGCGCAATCTAAAATTTTAACCAATAGATTTGAAGCCAGAGGCTACCATCCGGACAAAATGAAAAAATCGGTGGAAGAAATACGAAATATACCCAGGGAAACATGTTTACAGAACAAAAAATCAGACAGTGATCCAGCCACCAACACAAAAGAGTGGGGCTTTCTATCCCAATTCCACGCCCAGTATAAAGAAGTGGAGGAAATCTTTAACAAACACTGGCACATATTACTGACGGACAAAAAATTGGGACCCTCACTCCCACCTAAGCCGCAGTTCATCTATAAAAAGGCCTCGAATCATGGGGATCGGATTGTAAAGAAGGTACTGGATCCGCCCGCTAAACCTAAGACCTTTTGGAGTCAAAATGGTTTCTTTGCATGCAGGAAATGCAAACCTTGCAGAGAAGTTACACATATTATGAGAGGCCTCGAGAAGTTCACATGCCCGGTCAACAACACAGAATTTGACATTGATCAGTTTATCACTTGCAACACTGACCATGTTGTATATGCACTAAGATGCCCATGTAATTTAATCTATATCGGAAGAACAAAGAGAAAAATGAGAATACGTGTGATGGAGCACATCAATAATATCAAGTCAGGTTATGAAGACCATAACGTATCACTCCACTTCAAATTGAAGCATAACCAGGATCCATCTGGGTTACAATTTTGGGGAGTTCAACATATAACGCAAAACTGGAGAGGAGGCCATAGGGTCCGAGAATTATCAAAGAGCGAAACAAGATGGATCTTTTTGACCGAATCACTTGCCCCAAAAGGCATGAACATTGAGTTGGATATCAACTGCTTTATAAGTGATGCATAATAACATATAGATTACACAGAACACGGATTATTCGATTATCCATATTCCATATGGTTTGGAGTTTTTGGTCTCCAAAAAGTCGCCCATGCTCTATTGTATCGTTATCAGATCACTCAATATATATATGGCATTAAGATCCAATCAATATGCTCTACAGTGGGGTTAACATACCATGTTTTTTTAGATATTATTATTCATGTTTTTAGGATATTTTTTTAAACATGTATTTATTATCTATTTATTTTAAGAATGGTCTTAATGCTGGATTTTATACACTGGGTACATTTTATTGGTTTTAGTGTTTTAGTGTTTATGTTTATCCATTTTACTGTACCGTTCTTATTATCTCATAACCATTTTTTTACTACTGTTGTTACACTTAATAGATACTAGGTATTACCAGTCCCAGGGATATTTTAATTCACTGTATCTATGTAATTCCATATTGTAGTTGTTTATCATTCCTTTCAATAGTATGCATGCACTGTATATCCTGTATGGGCTATTTGCACTGCGGGACATCACAGTGTATTTACATATTGGTACTGGCAGCTTGAGGCTTTTTGGACCGATTGGTCCAGTCAGACAGGGGTGGGCGGGCCTGCAGTTCTCCGTCTGGAGATGCGCGCGCACCTCTGACGTCGCACATCATTGATTGGCTGTTCTGACCTGTCATGGACAGCGGCGCTAAATCATTGATGCAGCTGCGCGGTTTGTGAGTCAGTCTCACTTCCGCCCAAGACCTGGCATTGGTCTCACGCATGCCACAGCGCATGCGCGGGACTCACGCCAGGACGCTGAGTTAGAGGGCGGTTCGTTTACCAACACCTAGCGGCATTCGATGCCTGCTAGAACGCCGCCTTCCCACTTCCGCCCTACTATGGGCTTAAGCCTCACGCGCGCCATCGTGCATGCGTGAGAATGACGCCGTGACGGCGAATAACGAGTGGGACGCCTCTGGCTATATAATAGGTCGCTGAGAGTTGCAGCCACGCCCTCAGACGAAGTCAGTCAATGACAAAACGCGTCAGGGCGTGGCCAACATCGGACGACCTAGACACTGTACCCTCCAAGGATCAGGAACTGAGAACAGAGCCGGAGCGCCATTTCTTACCTATCCAGTAAAGAGAGACAGGCACAGTACTTTACATGCTCTTTTATCTTATATTGTGGTACGCATATTTTACAAGGGGGGGCTTATTTGTTTGCCAATAAACTGTTTGAAAAACGGTACTACACTATCAAAGTTTATTCCTTTATATATACACGGGCAAGATATATACCAGCAGAGTGGTGGAGAGTGCAAGACCAATGACAAAGGCTGATTGTGTATCCCATGCTGTTTTTTATTCTCGGTCTGGTGAGTGCATCCCCATTAGGGGATAGTATCCCCCCACGTGGTGAAATACAACCCCCTTGGTGATAAGGAGCACATGTTATGGAAGACACTACTCACAGCTGATGTTCATCTGCACCATTATTGAACACCTATGTTTTCATAGTACTATAATCAGAACTCACGTTATGATCATCTAGCGCTGCTACAGTACACTTTGAACTGTTTGGACTTTTGAGTCAATTGCATTCATTCACGTTTACTGTTTTCTTACAATTATTTCTTTTTTAAGCGGCTGCTGTCAGTTTGTCTATTTTTCCTGGTTATCATAAGTCTTTATCGCTATTTCCTGTGCGCTGAGCAGTGTTTATCTGAAGGAAGGGCGCATATTTTAAACACTTTACATACAATAACCATCGGACATGTCCGACGGACATGTTTCCAGCGGACAAGTTTCTTAGCTTGCTAAGAAACTTTTGTCCGCTGGAAACCTGTCCGCTAGGCCGTACCAGTTTCAGCGGACATGTTCGACCGTGTGTACGGGGCCTCAAAGTGATTGTAAAAGGCATATTTTTTAAATAACAGGTTTATTCTTACCTGCTTTGTGCAATAGAATTGCACAGAGAGGCCCTTCTTCTCGGGTCACCCACTGGTAATCCCGGTTCCTCTCTGGTGATTGTCCTCATAGAAAGACGCCTTTTATGGGACTTTGTGTGGACTTGCTCCCAAGCCTGGCTGTCTGTGTCTATTGACCCAGAGAGGGGGACTTAACCCCACCCTTTGCTCCCTTGTCACTGTCTTTAAATTAACAGCAGCGGGAACCAATGGTTGTTAATCAAATTTTGTGACTAGGCAGGGTTGAGCTGCACTGCCTGTGTCTTTAGACACAGGCAGCATGGCTCCGGAGCAAGTTGCTTTCTATGGTGGGCACTTGCTGAAGAGGAGGAGCCAGGAGAGCTGCCAGGGTACCCCAGAGGAGGAGGATCAGGGTTGCTTTGTGCACAGAGCAGGTAATTATTCCATGTTTATTATTTTAAATAAAGATTATATAGTTTTTTTATATATGCTCAATACAGACATGTCAGTGTTGATATCATTGAATGTGCTGTTTGTTAAATTAGACTGTCTCTAATAACTAATGTAAAGTGCAAAACAGTTTTAGCCCAGGTTCACACTGGGCTGCGGGAGTGAAGCTGTGCGAGTTAAGCTGAACTCACACAATTTCACTCCCGCTGACAGTCCCGATTTAATTTGTGATTATAGAGATATCTGTGCAGGTTTCTGCACAGATGTCAATGTAAATCGTGGGCCGAAATCGCAAAACGTAGTACAGAAACTACTGAAAATTACTGCCACGCCACATCTGCGATTGCCGGCAAATGCCACCAATTTGACATGCAATTTGACATGTCGGTTAAGAAAAATAGAAGAGACCTTTTGTATAATAAAAAGGAAAACACAGGGTAACCAATGATAGAAGTAATTGTCCCTCATTGGTTATCGCGTATAGTTTGGAATTTAAACAGATTCAGCAAATTGTCTATAAACATTTACCTATTCTATACAATGATGAAACCTGTGCTCAAATCCTTGATAAGGGTTTCATTGTTGTAGCGAAAAAAAGCAAGAACGTTAGGTAATTTTTTATCTCTCAATTTTTTCAGGTCCAAAGCTTTACCTGTACACTCATTAACCACTAGCCGACCAGCCACCGTCATTATACGGCGGCAGGTCAGCTCTCCTGGGCGAGAGCCCGTAGCTATACGTCCGCTCTTCAAGCGGCCACTAGGGGGCGCGTGCGCGCCACCGGAGGCGCGCGTGCCCCCCCGCTCGCCCCCGACCCGGGCACACGCGATCGCTCGTTACAGAGCGGGTACCGGGAGCTGTGTGTGTAAACACACAGCTCCCGGTCCTGTCAGCGGGGGAAATGCTGATTTTCTGTTCATACAGTGTATGAACAGAAGATCAGTGTTTCCCCTAGTGAGGCCACCCCCCCCCCCACAGTAAGAACACGCCCAGGGAACATACTTAACCCCTTCCCCGCCCCCTAGTGTTAACCCCTTCACTGCCAGTGGCATTTTTATAGTAATCTAATGCATTTTTATAGCACTGATCGCTATAAAAATGCCAATGGTCCCAAAAATTTGTCAAAAGTGTCCGAAGTGTCCGCCATAATGTCGCAGTAACGAAAAAAAATCGCTGATCACCGCCATTACTAGTAAAAAAAATATATTAATAAAAATGCCATAAAAATACCCCCTATTTTGTAAACGCTATAAACTTTTGCGCAAACCAATCAACTAAACGCTTATTGCGATTTTTTTTTACGAAAAATATGTAGAAGAAAAACGTATCGGCCTAAACTTAGGAAAATTTTTTTTTTTATATATTTATGGGGGATATTTATTACAGCAAAATGTAAAAAAATATTATTTTTTTTCAAAATTGTCGCTCTATTTTTGTTTATGGCGCAAAAAATAAAAACCGCAGAGGTGATCAAATACCACCAAAAGAAAGCTCTATTTGTGGGAAAAAAAGGACGCCAATTTTGTTTGGGAGCCACGTCGCACGACCGCGCAATTGTCAGTTAAAGCGTCGCAGTCCCGAATCGCAAAAAGTGCTCTGGTCTTTGACCAGCAATATGGTCCGGGGGTTAAGTAGTTAAAGAGGAGATCTGTCCCCTTTAAAAATTTAAAGTCAACAGCTACACATACTGTAGCTGCGGACTTTTAACATTAGGACACTTACCTGTCCTGGAGTCCAGCGATTTGGGCACCACAGGCGATCTTCAGATCGTCTGGTCGGTGCTGCCACAGCAATTGCTACTAAGGGAACACAGAAGCGTCGCCTTTCGGCTTCACGGCCGGGCCCCTACTGTGCATGCGTATAGCGCACTGGGCTCTTTCACTGGCCGGCAGAAGAGGGGGACCTAGCTGCTGACATAGATCGCCGCGGCCTGGTCTCCCGGAAGTGGGGACAGGATACCTGTCAAAGACAAGTATCCGCTCCCCCCTGAAAGGTGGCAAATATGGCTTTAATTTGGCTCAATTTTAAGGGCAATTTCAATCGTGGTTCTCGTGAATGTCAATATTTTTCCCACATTTTGTCTGGCAACACATTTCACTCCACTGTTGGGGACAATACCTACAATGTTGATAGTTTTTTCAATTGTAATACCCATAATGTGGTTTATGTCATTACAGGCGTAGCGTGGGCGAACATTTAGGCTGGACGCATGTGGCGCTCCCCATTGATTTTCTATTCAAATATGCAAATTAGGGAAATACGGCGATTCACGAACGTACATGCGCCCAGGGCATGCTACGCGGGGCGCGCGTAAGTTGTACATCCGGCGCAAAGTTATTCCCCATAAAGGAGGTGCAACCCGGCAACAGACGTGCACAGATCAGCTGGAGAGCAGCTGCAGCAGCACCGTTACGGACGAGCTGAGCAACCACACTTGCAGGACAACACATCTGTATGCCAACATGCCAGGGGCAGCCATGGTCATAGCACTACTGCGTCCACAGTCACGGAGGAGGGCACAGGAGATGATATACCGAACGCGCATGAACGTCTTTGGCATGGGGGAATCGGAGGTGTATCGCATCTTCAGATTCAGCCCTGATGCCATCCTGGAATTAGCCACAGCCCTGCATGATGAAATCACCAGCCAGACAGAACGCTCACATGCAGTGCAGCCACTGGTGAAGGTACTGGCAACACTCCATTTCCTCGCCAGTGGATCTTTCCAACGTACAAGTGGAGTCGTGTCTGGGATGTCACAATCCACCATGAGCAGATGTGTGCACCAGGTTGTCCCCGCAATCCTCACACGCATGTCCCACCACATCATCAAACCCACCCATGAGCACCTGCGGCAGAAGGCAATGCAGGATTTCTACAGAATTGCCGGATTCCCACGCACTGTCTGGGCCATTGATTGCACACATGTGGCACTATGCCCCCCCCCCGTGCCACAGAGCACATATACCGCAATTGTAAGCAGTGGCATTCCATCAACGTACAGGTGATAGCCGATCCCCAATGCCTCATATGGCACGTCCATGCCAAACACCCAGGGGCCAGCCACGACAGCTACATATACCGTCAAAGCAACATCCCAACAGAATTCAAACAGAACGTGTACAGGGACAGCTGGCTGGTTGGTGAGTGACATGGGTGTCAAGCATGACTGTCCGACCCCATGATGCAGACATCACGAGGGGCACATGCACGACTAACATCCTCCTGTTTTTACCTTTCCAGGTGACTCGGCATATGCACTTGGGCCCCATCTCCTGACTCCATACCGGAATCCCCAAACTAGAGGTGAGAAGATACAATGCTGCACACATACGCACCCGTGCACATTTGGCATCCTGAAGTCCCGTTTCCGATGCCTGGATAAGTCCGGGGGGGCCCTGTTGTATTCCCCAAACTTTGTGTGCCAGATCATCGGTGCATGTTGCGTGCTGCACAACTACGCCATGAGAAAGGACCTGGAGATTGACATATGTGATGACCTGACCCCCGAGCCACACAGCCCCCCCCCCTGCCCGAGGCTACCCCGTCTGCTGAAGGAACAGCAGTCAGGAGTTGCCTCGTGGAACGCGTCTTTGCACGTTAAACACACACATTCATCATGGCCCACGGACAATGCACACATGCACACCACTGTGGTCCCTAGCTCACACACCACATCCACCTCACATTGGTTTAGCCCAAGTCCACCGCGCGGGACTTGGGAGCAGCAACGCCACACCAAGGCCCCAATGATGTTGCTGTCCATTCATACCACATTTACACGGTCGTGGGGATAACCTCTCCCCGATGATCCAAGGTGACACGCCTTGCTAGCAGGAATGTCACACACACATACACACACTCACACACCAGTCACACTGTAGCAGCACCGGGCAAATCCTGCCCCTGCAAACTGGTGTCCAGTCACCACTTCTGCACTCCTGACCGTGTGCAGTGACAAAAAAAAAAAATAGGGATCATGCCCTTACAGAAGGACAGCACCTACATCTGTGCACGTAAAAAAAAAATATAAAGCTCATAATCTGAGCTGTAAACGTCCAGAGGACAGTCATTTGCCCTCTCGTGGGCCAGGCCTCGTGCCAAGGGTTCGGCTCCTCAATTGTCTGGGCAACGACTCGGGTGGGGGGGTGGTGCATCATGAGGAGGTTCATCCCCTGGTCTGTCGCTCCTGGATCTGATGGCAGATTTTGCCTGCATCCCCTCCAATGCAACGGCAATGCGTGTCAGAACACTGTTGGTATCTGCCTGCATCCGCAGCTGGCGGGCGTGGGTCTGGCGCTGTAGGCGACTGTTCTGCCGACCCTCCATCTGGATGGTGGCAGTGTTGGCCTGCACAACCTCCCCCAGGCTCTTCACCTCCGCCAGGATCCCTGATGCTGTGGCCTGCAGCTCCACAATAGCCGCGGTGTGCCGGTCCTGGGTGGCCTGCACATCCCCAAATCCCTGGTCCACAGATGACGAGGGACCCCCTGCTACCATGTGGTGATGCATGGCATCAAGGGTCTGGCTTTGGTCGCAGAGGCTTGTGGCCATGGCTGCGCAGTTCGCATTCACGTCCTGCAGGCAGTCCGATATGGCCTGGGTATGTGCAGCCTGTTGGGTGAGGCACTGCTGCATATCCGAGGACCCAACAAAGGAGGCCAGGCTGTCAGCCACTCTGTGCAGGTCGCAGGCAATATCTGCCATGTGGCGCATCTGCCATGCCTGCTCCCTCTCAAGCCCTTCTTGGAGGGATCCGGCTACACCCCTAGTCTTGGCCAGAGCCTTCCTAGGGGAAGTAGCCGGTTGTGTCCGTCTGGACGGGGTAGCCCTTGAGGGGGTTCCCCTGGACGCGGTAGCCCTTGAGGGGGTTCCCCTGGACGAGGTAGCCCTTGAGGGGGTTCCCCTGATGGGCGTTCGAGGTCTCAGAGGGTCCGGGGAAGATGGAAGCCTCCTCAAGGTAGAGGCATTCCTCCAGAAGGATATCCCCCTGCTCCTCCACAACTACCTCTAGAGCAGAGGTGTGGGCACTCCCCTCCACCGATGTTTCCTGGCTTCCCAGGGGGTTAGGCTGAGGCTGATGTTCCGGGGATGGCGTGGGTCGGACACAGGCAGACGATGGCCCAGCTCCCTCCAGCACATCTGTGGATGACACAAAGCATTCACATGTTGGTGGACTCACACACTTGTCACATGTTCCCTTGCACCCCCTCACATGCTCCACACCGGATGGGGGATAAAACACACTTACCTCTCCTCAAGTCCTGTTCACTGGAGTCAAAACCCTCCAGGCCCTCCACCTGCTCCTGCTCCAGACAGCTGGCGATCACCTCCTCCTCAGCTGTTAGCTGGACATAAGTAAATGGTCCACCTCCCGTGCCCCTGAGGTGCCTTCTCACCTTGGCCAGCTTCTCCCTGACATGCCGTCTCATGTCATTGATCTTTTTTGTATATCTTTGCAGGTTCTGGTTACATGCCCAAGGGCATTGATCTCCAGGGTGACCTTCTGGAAGATCTCCTGCTTCCTGGCCTTGCAGGTCCTGGCGCTCTGTGCGCCATGGAGGTAGGCATCATACTTTGAGATGGCTGAGGTCAGGATCACCCTCTCATCCGCCGAGAAATTTTTCTTTCTCCTCTCCCTGTCCACCTCAGTATCTGACATGGCTCAGACCTCAAAAGTACCTCTGCACCACAGAACAAGCGGGCGTACTTTTGCGCTGGACGGGCATATGGCTGGGCGTACTTATATTCTCGGCGTACGCCGGTGGGCCGGCGTATCCTAGGCAGTTACGCCGGCGTGGTTGTGAGCATGCGCATAGGTGTGCTGTGCATGCGTTCATGTCACGGCGCACACGTAAAACACTGCACCACGCTCGGACCATCATTTTCATGGGGTCACACCCACTTCCACCTACGCCGGCCTGCACCTTCAAAACCTACGCCACGCCGACGCAGCAAATAGCGTGACCATTACATTTATACAGCGATTAATGCTATTATACTGCACTGATTACTGTATAAATGTGACCTGGTAGGGAAGGGGTTAACACTAGGGGGGCGCTGAAGGGGTTAAATATGTTCCCTAGTGTGTGATTCTAACTGTAGGGGGAGGGGACTCACAAGGGGAGGAGACCGATCTGTGTTCCTCTGTACTGGGAACACACATTGGTCTCCTCACCTCTGACGGGATGTAGTCCTGCGTGTTTACACACACAGATCCACGGTCCTGCTGTGATTGTGGGTAATCGCGGGTGCCCGGGGGACATCGCGGTCACCGGGCATGCGCACTGGGTCCCGAGCGATGCCGCGCTCACGCGCCCTAGACGGCTGTGAAGCCAAGGTTGTCATATGACGTCCACCCAGAATGGGAGATCCCAACTGTAGACATCATTTGACGATGGGCGGGTAGGGAAGTGGTTAACCACTTAAGGACCCCTTCACTCCGATATACGTCAGCAGAAGGGCACGGCTGGGCACAGGCACGTACCTGTAAGTTGCCTTTAAGAGCTCAGCCGTGGGGTCGTGAGCGAGGTCGGAAGCTCCGTGACCGCGCCCGCGGGACCCGATCACTGCCGGTGTCCCGCGATTGGTCACAGGAGCCGAAGAACGGAGAGAGGTGTGTGTAAACACACCTTCACCGTTCTTCTGTGTGGCAGTGACACTGATCGTCTGTTCCCTGATGTAGGGAACGACGATCAGTGACATCACACATACAGCCACGCCCCCCTACAGTAAGAATCACTCCCTTAGGGCACACTTAACCCCTTAGCACCCCCTAGTGGTTAACCCCTTCACTGCCATTGTCATTTTCACAGTAATCAGTGCATTTTTATAGCACTTTTCGCTGTGAAAATGACAATGGTCCCAAAAATGTGTCAAAAGTGTCCGATGTGTCCGCCATAATGTCGCAGTCACGAAAAAAATCACTGATCGCCACCATTACTAGTAAAAAATTAATTATTAATAAAAATGCCATAAAACTATCCCCTATCTTGTAAACGCTATAAATTTTGCGCAAACCAATCGATAAACGCTTATTGCGATTTTTTTTTTTAACAAAAATAGGTAGAATAATACGTATCGGCCTAAACTGAGGACATTTTTTTTTATATCTTTTTGGGGGATATTTATTATAGCAAAAAGTAAAAAAATATTGAATTTTTTTCAAAATTGTCGCTCTATTTTTGTTTATAGCGCAAAAAATAAAAATCGCAGAGGTGATCAAATATCACCAAAAGAAAGCTCTATTTGTGGAAAAAATGACGCCAATTTTGTTTGGGAGTCACGTCACACGACCGCGCAATTGTCAGTTAAAGCGATGCAGAGCCGAATCGCAAAAAGGGGCAAGGTCCTTAACCTGCATATTGGTCTGGGTCTTTAGTGGTTAAAGGGGTTTTATGGCTTTGGTTTAAAATAAAATAAAAAAATAACAAACATGTTATATTTGCCTCCACTGTGCAGTTTGTTTTGTACAGAGTGGCCCCGATCCTGGTTTTCTGGGGTCCCTCGGCGGCTGTCTCGGCTCCTCCCCGCAAGTGCTAACCCCCTTCATGGGAAGCTCTCTCCCAAGGGGGTTAGCTTGCAGGGGCGCTCCAGTGATACAGCCGGCGGCTATATCCGCCGACTGTATCACTCGGCCCCGCACTCCGGCAAGCTGCATCATTGGATGTGATTGACAGCAGCGTGAGCCAATGGCTGCACTGCTATCAATCTCTAATGACAAGCCGCCTCAAGCAGGGGGAAACCATCGCAGGAACGAGCCCAGGATTTTGTGGCTTAGATAAGTAAAACGTGGGGGTTGGGGGGCCCGAGCGTGCAAGGTGTTTTTTCACCTTAATGCATAGGATACATTAAGATGAAAAAACACGAAGCTTTGCAACCCCTTTAATTTGTGAAAAATGTCAACTCCAGCTGTGGTTCATCTGTACCTGTGTTTGTCATGAACTGTTCATCCTTTTAATACAATTATTTGTTTATCCTCTATGTCGTGGAGTGCGGTCAATACTTTTTTTTGGAACTCTCCATTCCTGCTGCCAGGGAAGCTGGTGTAGGGGTGTGGTTTACTGCATCACACATGTTTTTTGTGTGAACTTTATGTAAAGTTCACAAAGCGACACTTAATTCTTGTCACTATAGAGCAGTGCTTTACGCTGTTGTACAGTAACATACAGTGCCTTCCTGTGCACTTCAATAAAATGCAGCTCACTGCACCACAGCTCTGGGCTGTGCTGCTGTGCAAACAGGGTACATAGAAAACGATTGTTTACAACATCAAAAAAATGTTTGATGTTGTAGACACGGCCTTTGGTCATACTGTAATTGTATTCTATATTGGAAAAATAAAAATCTATTGAAAGAAAAACGATTGTTTTCTGTGTAACCAAATGGTGACTGTGCACTCCCAGTGTGAAAAATGCCGCTACCGCAATATATGTGAATTGGTACTTAAAACGTAAGTAAAGCCATTGATTTAACAGTTACAGAAACAGTTACATTCCTCGCATGTGTCGGGAATGTAACCTGTCCACATTGCTTGTGCTCTCACCAAACTAATGGCTGTGTCATAACTGATACATGTGCAGCATCATGGCAGTTGAAGATTAAAGAGGCCAAGATGGCAGCTTCCTTTTCTGAAAACGATTAGAAGGGTTTACTTTCACTTTAAATGCTGAGCTTTGCAATCCTTACTGGGTAAAAGAGCAATACTGAAGGAAAAAGAATGAAAAGGAGAACTCTAAAATTTTCACCCATTATAAACAGGGAGATGTTGTTCATCATCACATCTCTAAGGTCACAAAGGCCATTTGTCTTCTACCATCTACAATCTGACATGTTTGTAAAAGGTTTATAGCATGCCTTCCACTACTCTGAGTTTTTTGTTTTGTTTTTATGTACACAGTCAAAATGTTTTCAACTACATAGGAAGGAAATAATGTTTGTTACTTTTTTCATATAATATTCTGTAGGCAGCAATTTAAGACAGAACACTATAATACACTGACAAAAATAGTTAAAACACGTTTTTTGGATTATGAGGCTGATTTAATAAAGGGGTATTTACTCACCGGCTTTTAGCTGATGCAAATACCAAGAGGGTTGGGAGCAAACTAAGGATATTGTGTAAAAGCTGCTCTATTTCTAAATCAACAATCACATGAACACATTGTACATATATAGTTACCTTCTCCATCCAAAAATTTCTCAAAAAAGTGGTTGAAATCTGGTGACTTTTCTGATGAAACAAATATGTTTTCAAAATGATAAGCAGACTTTATTACGTCCTTTGGATTCCTCATCACGTAGATTATCTTTCATAAAAGATACAAATTTTGTATAAATTCCTAGTAGTTGAGAATCTGTATGTACTAGCTATGCCAAAATAACGAAACAGGATGAATTAGTGGACTACATAGCATTAAGAACGGTGCTCAGGGAAGAACAGACATATACTGTATGCATCATGTAAAAATAACTTTTAATAGTTTTTATGTCAAATTATATATATCAGAGATATAGACAGTTAGAACGTCCGACTAGTGACGAAACGCATCTGGGAGGCTGCGTCAGTGACGTCACCACTCCAAGGAGGAGGGCTCCTTCAAGCCGGCCGGCTTTTGAAATTTTTTCGCTATATGCTGTTTTAATCTTATTGAATCTAGCTTATGCCTTGGGTCCTGGAGAGAGCTCACCTATGTTCTGAGAAGGAGTGTTCCATCCAGTGTTCCAGGGATAAAAAGGCCGTGGCTGGGCTAAAGCCAACTGTGTGGAAAGCTTGCCATCTGGTAAGCTGCTTATGATTACGGTGGAGGGCTGGCACTGATTGCATGCATGTCACCTGGTGATTTGGAGCTTTGATCAACTACTATACCAAAATACCAACTTGTCTCCATCTGCAACTTATGAAAAGTGTTTATACAAAACCTACCTTTTAAATACCCGTGGGTGTTATAGACATTTCATTAGGGCTCAGCCCTTTATTTTTTGCACTGATTCATTGGTGTAAAGTGTTATAGACATTTATTTTTTGGGCTCAGCCCTAAAAATATTTTGCACTGATTCATTGGTGTAAAGTGTTTGGCGCGGCTTTTTAGTTTTCATCTGTTTGTATTGTGTATCGCATGTCAGCTGCTGCCTGTAATCTTTTGGTGTAGTAGCGTGGTTTTTTCCTTTTCCAGTTATTTAGCAACTTCAGTCATCTCTGCCCTGTCTGGTGCTTTTTTTTTGAGGACCTACTTTTTTGCATGGGTAACTACTGGTATTTTTACCTGCTGGTGCTGTCCACACTTAAACTTTGTGTATTTTCTCAATGTGGATATTTAGGGCTTAGTTTTGGCCCAGAGCTTTTCTCATCTCCAGTTGTGTTTGCCCCATTATGTCACTATGGGGTTGATGTAATAAAGGCAAATAGACTGTGCACTTTGCAAAGTGCAGTTGCACTCTGTAAGAGCTGTTGCTACAGAGCTTATTAACCACTTCCCGACCGCCGCATGTAGATATACGTCGGCAGAATGGCACGGACAGGCACATCAACGTACCTGTACGTGCCTGCCTACACGGACAGGCACATCAACGTACCTGTACGTGCCTGCCTAGACGTGGGTCGGGGGTCCGATCGGGACCCCCCCGCTACACGCGGCGGTCGGGTTCCCTCGGGGAGCGATCCGGGACGACGGCGCGGCTATTTGTTTATAGCCGCTCCGTCGCGATCGCTCCCCGGAGCTGAAGAATGGGGAGAGCCGTATGTAAACACGGCTTCCCCATGCTTCACTATGGCGCTGCATCGATCGAGTGATCCCCTTTATAGGGGAGACTCGATCGATGACGTCATTCCTACAGCCACACCCCCCTACAGTTGTAAACACACACTAAGTGTACACTAAATCCTACAGCGCCACCTGTGGTTAACTCCCAAACTGCAACTGTCATTTTCACAATAAAGAATGCAATTTAAATGCATTTTTTGCTGTGAAAATGACAATGGTCCCAAAAATGTGTCAAAATTGTCCGAAGTGTCCGCCATAATGTCGCAGTCACGAAAAAAATCGCTGATCGCCGCCATTAGTAGTAAAAAAAAAAAAATATAAAAATGCAATAAAACTTTTGTAACGCTAAAATTTTGCGCAAACCAATCGTATAAACGCTTATTGCGATTTTTTTTTACCAAAAATAGGTAGAAGAATACGTATCGGCCTAAACTGAGGAAATTTTTTTTTATATATATATGTTTTTGGGGGATATTTATTATAGCAAAAAGTAAAAAATATAGAATTTTTTTCAAAATTGTCGCTCTATTTTTGTTTATAGCGCAAAAAAAAAAAACGCAGAGGTGATCAAATACCACCAAAAGAAAGCTCTATTTGTGGGGAAAAAAGGACGCCAATTTTGTTTGGGAGCCACGTTGCACAACCGCGCTATTGTCTGTTAAAGCGACGCAGTCCCAAACTGTAAAAACACCTTGGGTCTTTAGGCAGCATATTGGTCCGGTCCTTAAGTGGTTAAGCAACCAGAATTTCTGCTGACTTTCATCATCCAATCATGTGCAAGCAATAATGCTGTTTTCTTCTCCCCGCCCCTTTCCTTGCATGTGATTGGGTATTCTTTTGCACTTTCATTGTGAAAGTTGACCTTATTTACAGGCATACCCCGCTTTAAGTACACTCACTTTACATACACTCGCGAGTAAGGACATACCCCCGAGTGTATGTAAAGTGCCTTACAAGTACTGTACAGACATTTTGCAGCCGCAGTAGAAGGAGCTGAAGCTTCAAGATCATAGCCCGTCCTGTTCCAGTGTGCCCCTGACACCCCAAATACAGCCCCTGACCCCCTACTACATCCTAGAAGTGAAAAAAGGTATTGTTTCACTTTAAGTACATTTTCGTTTTACATACATGCTCTGGTCCCATTGTGTACTTAAAAGTGGGGTATGCCTGTACTTAGCTCAGCAAAAAACTTTGCAAAGTGCACAGTCCATAAGCCCTTAGTAAATTTACCCTATCATGTTCTCACCCTCAAGAGTATCTATTTCAGCAAGAGTTTGCAAATCTGCAAGATAGACTAGGGGCTGACCAGAGGGAAACTCTTTGATGCAGTTGGCCAGCTTGAACACATATTGCAATATACAGTATGTAAACCAAGAATACCCATTTTTAGGGATGGGCCGAATACCCCCTGTTTCGGTTCGCATCCAGAACAGACCGAAAGGCCGAAAGTTTGCGTGAACATTCAAACACCTTTAAAGTCTATGGGCCAGATTCAGAGACAAGATACGACGGCGTATCTCCTGATAGGCCGTCGTATCTCTGAGCGCGGGAGGTCGTATCTATGCGCCTGATTCAGAGAATCAGTTACGCATAGATATCCCTAAGATCCGACAGGTGTAAGTGTCTTACACCGTCGTATCTTAGGCTGCATTTTCAGGCTGGCCGCTAGGTGGCGCTTCCGTATGTTTACGCAAGGAATATGCTAATTAGGTAGATACGGCGATTCAGAAACGTACGTTCGGCCGGCGCAATTTTTTACGTCGTTTACGTTAGGCTTTTTTCAGGCGTATAGTTACCCCCTGCCTATATGGGGCGTAGCTAATGTCAAGTATGGACGTCGTTCCGCGCCGAGCTTTGAAATTTTACGTCGTTTGCGTAAGTCGCTCGCAAATAGGGCTGGACGTCATTTACGTTCACGTCGATTCCAATACGTCCTTTTGGCATACTTTGGCGCAACGCACACTGGGATATTTTACAGACGGCGTATGCGCCGTTCAAAAAAAAACGTAAAAAACGCGGGGTCAAGACAAATTTAAATACTACACGCCCCCAACATCCCCATTTGAATTACGCGGCCTTACGCCGCAACACATACGTTACACCGCCGTAAATAAGGGCGCAAGTTCTTTCTGAATACAGAACTTGCGCCCAAAGTTACAGCGGCTTAGCGTATCGGAGATACGTTACCCCGGAGGAAAGATACGCTCAGGTATCTGAATACGGCCCCAAGGGACTCCAACGTGAGAAATCAAAAGTGCGAATTTTAAAGGCTAACATGCAAGTTATTGACCTAAAAAGGGTTTGGGGACCCGGGTCCTGCCCCCAGGTATACCTGGGGGGTGTCTATAGTATGCCTGTGAAGTGGCCCGTGTTTCCCGTGCTTATAACAGTCCCTGCAAAAGATGACATTTCTAAAGGAATAAAAGTAATTTAAAACTGCTTGCGGCTTTAATATAATGTTGGGTCCCGGCAATATAGATGAAAATTATTGAGAAAAACAGCATGGGTATCCCCCCTCTCCCCCAGCCCATTGTCAGGCCCTTTGGGTCTTGTATGGATAATAAGGGGAACCCTGCACCCAAATTAAAAAAATAAAAGATGTGGGTCCCCCAGGCCCTATATACTCTAAACAGTAGTATACAAGTGGTCCCAAGAAAGACAGGGACTGTAGGTTTGTTGTTAAAGTGGAGGTTCACCCTCAAAAAAAAATATTGACATCACACGGAGCCGCGCCATCCTACCGACAGAATGACGGTGTTTTTTTTTTTTCTCAGCACATACCTCTTAATCACGATTTTGACCTCACGGCAATCCCGCAGGAGTGGGCATTCCCAAGCACTGCCTGTGATTGACAGGCTTCCGAACGGCGCATACTGCGCGTCACAGGTTGCCGAAAAAAACAGTATGCGCCGTTCGGAAGCCTGTCAATCACAGGCAGTGCTTGGGAATGCCCACTCCCGCGGGATTGCCGTGAGGTCAAAATCGTGATTAAGAGGTATGTGCTGAAAAAAAAAAAAACACCGGCATTCTGTCGGTAGGATGGCGCGGCTCCGTGTGATGTCAGAATTTTTTTTAAAGGGTGAACCTCCACTTTAAGTTCAATCTGTTTGTAATTTGGAACAGGCAAATTTTGTAAGTGTAGCTCCAGTCAAAAAATCCATGTTTAAGCTTTTTGAATATCATAGGGAAGGGCTATCATTACCCCTGTAACATTTGTTTTGCTGTCTGTGTCCCTGTTCAGAAGATTTCACCTCACTTTCTGTCCCAATGACAATTGGGTTTTGAACATTTGTGTTTTTTAGGGAAACAAGGATGGTGATAAAGCATCAGTGGAGACACCCTTTTTCCCATGTTAACTCTTACAGGAGAGAATTTCCCTCCCCAGGGTAGATTTCCTCTCACTTGCTGTTGTCTCCCTCCCTTTGTAAGTAGGAGTCGTTTGTAAGTTGGATGTTTAAAAGTAGGGGGACCGCCTGTATATATATATATATATATATATATATATATATACACTCTGCAGAAAATTGGGTCTTAGGTGTTGGTGGTACCAGAACACTGTAAGCCCTCACAGTTTCTCTTGGTGAGCACTGGAACCGGCCCTGCTTTAAACTATTATATCAAGAATTGAAATTACATGCCCCTGTTGAACAGGGGCCGAAAAATTGGGCCTTTGGTGGTGCTATAACACTGTAAGTCCTCACAGTTACTCTTTGTGGGCGCAAGAACGGGGCCCTGCTGTGAAATATTATATCAAGAATTGTAATTACATGCCCCTGTTGAACAAGGGCAGAACAATTGGGCCTTTGATGATGGTGAGCAGAACCAAAAATATTCTTAGAAGCTATCAACATGAACATTGAGGAGGAATAGGATAGTCACTCAGCATAACAGGATAGTCACTCAGCATCAGCATAGGCAGTCTTAAAGGGATCTCATTCATAAAAATGATTTGGTTACATCAGCATCAGGTGATTGGTAGCTGGTGATCCAAGACTGATTCATTTTTATGAAGGTGAGCCAATCAACTGAGTCATGGACAGGTGCACTCTGATTGGTTACAAAGCCTCCAGCAGCACTGAATGTGCGTTCCAAAAGAACGCTGGATGCAGGACAGGCCAGTAGCTCAATTGCAAACACTGTGCAAGCTCTGGCAGTGATCCATCCTCAAGACCCAGTAAGCCAGAGGATTTTCGGTTGGAAAGGTCCCCAAGTCTGATAGTGCCCCTAGATATTAGGGATGAGCTTCGTATTCGAGTAAAACTCGAGTCAAACATCGTATGTTCGATCGTTCGTCGAATCCGAACGTTTTGGGGACAGTTTGCGCCAAATTCGAGTTTACGTTTCACAGCCCATAATTCACTGCGGCATCGCAGTGCATTGCTGTCTAATGATTGGCCAAGCATGCACTATGGCCAATCACAGCTTGCAATAAACGGAGAGCCATAATTGGCCAAAGCCAGGGTGGCTTTGGCCAATTATGGCTCAGGGGGTTTAGTACACACCCCACACTATAAAAGGCCGCCTGCAGGTCGGCCTTGTGTAGTGTGTTGCGGTGGTTAAAAGAGAGAAGACAGAGATAGAGAGTGTCATTTTTAGTAGGTAGATAGAGCAGGCAGGCATGCAGGCTAGTCAGTTAAATTTACAGTGTGTAGAGGATATATATGCATCCTAGGTGTTGTATATATATTTATACACTGTATAGTTTAGCTAGATCAGCTCTTCCTAATTTACTGGCAGGCAGGTGATTGTGCTAGCTGCAGTATTCTCACGTGGTGTATTGCCTGTGTCCTCTGCAGTGTGCACCATAAAGCTACGTGGTGTGTGTACTGCCTTTGTCCTCTGTAGTTTGCACCTAAAGCTACTTGGTGTGTACTGCCCGTGTCTTCTGCAGTTTGCACCTAAAGCTACGTAGTGTGTGTACTGCCTTTGTCCTCTGCAGTTTGCACCTAAAGCTACGTAGTGTGTACTGCCCGTGTCCTCTGCAGTGTGCACCTAAAGCTACGTGGTGTGTGTACTGTCTGTGTCTGTGCTATTTTTCTCAATGATTTTCATCCATATTGCAGGGATCAGACATTACATTAAAGCCGCAAGCAGTTTTAAATTACTTTTTTCTTATAGTAATCTCATTTTGTGCAGGGACAGTTCTAAACACGTGCCACTTCACAGGCATACTATAGACACCCAGCAGGTACAATATTTAAAGGAATCTTTCATTTATTTATTTATTTAATTTAGGCATCATTAAAATCACTGCTCCAGAAAAAACAACCATTTTTAAAACTTTTTTTTCCATTGATACATGTTCCCCGGGGCAAGACCCCGGTTCTCAAAGATGTTTTCACAGGCATACTATAGACACCCAGCAGGTACAATATTTAAAGGAATTCTTCATTTATTTTTTATTTAAATATCATTAAAATCACTGCTCCAGAAAAAACGACCGTTTTTAAAACTTTTTTCCATTGATACATGTTCCCTGGGGCAAGCCCGGGTTCCCAAAGACGTTTTCACAGGCATACTATAGACACCCAGTAGGTACAATATTTAAAGGAATTTTTCATTTTTTATTTTTTATTTTTTATTTAAGCAACATTAAAATCACTGCTCCAGGAAAAAACTACAGTTTTTAAAACTTTTTTCCATTGATACATGTTCCCTGGGGCAAGCCCGGGTTATCGAAGACGTTTTACGACAATAACTTGCATAGTAGGCTTTAAAATGAGCACTTTTGAATTCGAACGTTCGAGTCCTATAGACGTCAATGGGGTTCTAAATGTTCGTGCAAACGGTCAGTCCATTCGAAGGTTCTGCGAATCGAACGGGGGGGTGTTCGGCTCATCCCTACTAGGTATTCCTGCACCATGTAAACGCTGGCGATGGTTGCTGGAACCGATCAGACCATGGGGCTGCGGACTTAAAAATTGTCTGAACGCATCGGTCAGATGGCCACCTTCTCCACCGCTCCTTCTGTGACTGACCGAAGCCTCAGCAACACGTTGTCCAGGAAGACCAGGAAATTGTAACCTCCCAGGCTCTGGAAAGGTATTGCACAAACCTTTCTGCAAGGCCTCCCGAAGATGTTTCAACCTCTGATCCGTCTGTGAAATCTGGATAAGTTCCGCAACCTTACCCTTGTAACGTGGATCAAGAAGGGTTGTCAGCCAGTAGTGATCCCTCTCCTTGATCACATGAATCCAAGGGTCCTTTCGCAGGCTTTGCAGGATCAGGGAGGCCATACAGCGTAGGTTTGCTGAGGCATTCGAACCAGAGTCCTCTGGGTCACTAAGGGTGACATGATCCGCAGTCACCTCCTCCCAGCCACGTACAAGTCCATAGGTTTCTGGGGACTGTAATTGATCCCTTGAAGACTGCTGCTGATGCCGAGTGCTAGGCTCCACCTCCATGCTGACACAATCCTCCTCCTCTTTGTGTGTGAGAGGCAGGCCCGCATGAATACTGTCTGGATAAAGGGGGCCTTGAGAGGTAAGGAAGTCCTCCTCTTCCTCCCTCTGTTCTGCCTAAAGTGCCCTGTCCATTATTCCATGTAGCGTGTGCTCCAACAGGAAGACAAGAGGGACAATATCACTGATGCATGCACTGTCACTGCTCACCATCCTCGTGGCCTCCTTAAATTGTGACAGGACAGTGCATGCATCCTTGATCATTACGAACTGGCGTGGCAAAAAAAATCCAAGCTCTGCTGACCCTGTCCTGGTGCCATAGTCGCACAGGTACTGATTGATGGCCCTCTGCTGCGTGTGCAGCCGCTGCAGCATTGCCAATGTTGAGTTCCACCTGGTGGGCATGTCACAGATGAGGCGGTTCTTGGGTAGGTTGCATTCCTTTTGGAGGTCAGCCAGCCGAGCACGGGCATTATATGACCGGCGGAAATGCCCACAGACTTTCCTGGCCTGCCTCAGGAGATCCTGTAAGCCCGGGTATACCTGCACAAGAACCGCTGCACCACCAAATTAATGTTGTGAGCCAAACAGGGCACATGGGTTAAGTGTCCCTGTCGGAGGGCAGAGAGGAGGTTGGTGCCATTGTTGCAAACCACCATTCCTGGCTAAAGCTGGCGTGGCATCAACCACCACTGAGCCTGCCCCTGCCGAGCTGTCAGAATCTCTGCCCCAGTGTGGCTCCTGTCCCCTAAACAGACCAACTCAAGCACTGCATGGCATCTTTTTGGGAACCAGTGATCAGTGCTAAAATATGCACTGTCACTGTACTAATGACACTGGCTGGGAAAGGGTTAACATCAGGGACAATCAGAGGCTTTACCATGTGCCTATAAAGGTGTTTTCTAACTGTGGGGGGTGCTTTAACGAGTGGAAGGCATAGATCGGTGCCCCTGCTCTACAGGAACACAGGATCCATGCTTTCTGTACTGACAGAACGGCAATCTGCCTTGTTTATATAGGCAGACTGTCGTTCTGCCTGTGTACAAAACAATCAGAGGGTGTTGGCAGACAGCGAATCCATGGGACCCGCTGATCAGCTCCTGTATATACACGTGATTCTGCACAGCGTGGCCACCCTGTAGCAGTAAATGTGCTATGGGTCGGTTGGCAAGTGGTTAAGATATACAGTATTTTTTTCTGGTCTGTATACATTAGGTAATCTTATATTTAAGTGCATTTATAATTGTGCTACTTACTTTTCCCTTTTTACTTTTCAGTTCTTGGGGAACAAATGTTTCTGACAAATGGGATACAAACAGACGAGGTGAAGGAAGCTTGTTGTAATCCAAATCTGGATTTAGTGTTTGGCATTCAAACCATTTCATTCTTTCAGAAGTGTCGATCTTTTCGGTACCATTTCGGTGCCCTTCACTGCATATTAAACATATTATTTGCTGAGTCCAAATGGTTCCTTTTGATATGAAAGATAAATAAATACATTAATCTGTAGACATAAATTACCATATAACTAAGGGCAGAAGAGAAAGTGATGGCAAAGGGTGTGATGTCTATAAAAGACGTACATTATAACTGATGTTAATGTGCATAAAAACTCACTGAAACGCACATGAAAACTGATGTAAGTGTTGTGTCTCTGCAAATTAAGGCCTCACACCATGTGCGTAGACGTCCGTTTTTTTGCATGCGTTCTGCAAGGGCACAAATAAAAAAAATAGTTCTCTATGTTCCCTGTTGACACCACAACACTGGTATCATGTGCAGATTTTTTTCTGCACAGGAATCTGCAACGTGTAATCAGTTTTCTGCACGAGAAAAAAAAAAACCTGACAGGACATCAACACTGTGGTGTGAAAAGGGCACATAATGGACACACATGAAAACTGATGTCAATGTGCATAAAAACTCACTGTAAACTCATGTCTTTGCAAGTGAAATATGTGCGTTTTTTTTTATGTGGCGACTCTGGTGGGAATATGTGCGTTTATTCTATGAGTTTTTATGCATGTATGGTGTGGTATGGTGGTATATGTCCAGATTTATGACAGTTTAACTTTAACCATTTGCCGCCCGCCCACCGTTAAATGACGGAGGGGTGGTGGGGCTCTTGTTCTGGGCCGACGTCATATGACGTCAGCCCAAAACGGCCACTCTCACACGCCATGTTGCTAGGACCCCACTCTTTGTAAACATTCACGGCCATGGCTCTTTAACCATGTGATCAGCTGTCACATGTGTAGTATTACCCCCTGGAGGAGCTGCTGGTTTGTTTAGGGTGGCATCTTACCTCATGGCTCCTCCGCCGTCTTAGGGGTGTATGGTGCATATAGCAGTAATGGAAGGTCCACGACAGGTGTCTTTTCTGTGCTTTTTATTACCCAGCCGGGTAAAAACAATAAAACTTGTGGTGAAGAAGGTAGAGTTGAAAGGAGAAGGAGAACAGCAGATTCAGGCGTAGAAATAGGGAAACAAGCCTGGTCCCACATGTAACACTTCTTGCGCCACTCCTGCTTGAGTGGGAATAGCGTACCTGGACAGGCCTCTCTCACTGACCTGACAACCAGAGTATCGCTCAAACTTTTAAGGAAAAGTCTCTGCCACAGACCCTCCTGGAATGAACTGGAACCTTTAAGGAAAAGTCTCTGCCACAGACCCTCCTGGGATGGACTCAGAGAGAAACCTCTGCCACAGGCCCTCCTGATTGTGGTTACGGAGATGAACCTCCTTGATAGGGGCAGCACAGTGGTGCAGTGAGTAGCACTTTTGCCTAGCAGCAAAAGGTTCGCTGGTTCGAATCCCAACCACGACACCATCTGCCTGGAGTTTGCATGTTCTCCCTGTGTCTGCGTGGGTTTCCTCCGGGTACTCCGGTTTCCTCCCACACTCCAAAGACATGCTGGTAGGGAAATTGGATCTCGTCCAAATTGGCCCAGTATATATGTATATATGTGTGTATGACTGTGTGTCCCTAGCGTGTCATGATCCTACGGGGTAAAAATGACTCCACCAGCCAAGCAGATACTGGCTGGAAAAAGCGCCCAGAGGCGATTCAGTTCGCATGCGTTGCGCTATACAAGTCATCCATTCATTCATTCATTCATTCATAGAATTACGCCTGGATCTCCTTCAAGTTGCTTTCAGGTATCGACTGACAGGTGACCAGCCTCTCAGTGTCCGGATACCTCGATCCCTGGTGGTTTGCCGAGACCCTATTGGATGGCCAGCCTCTCATTGGCTCTCCTCAGATGGACTCCCCACCGAACAGCTATCTCGCTTGGAATCTTCAGGATTGGGAACCCAGTCGACCACTGGGCTCCCTGCCACAGCTCAAATGTTTCGCACCAACATGGTCCCGGAACCAGGAACACCGTGTGGCAAGCACACCCCGGCCCAGTAGGCCATAACGCCGGGTCGCCGTGGTGCATTCACCCTAAAGGTGGGTGCCGCACTCGAAGAAGAAGACCCAGAACCAATGGCATCTGCCCATAAATACCCTCCCCCAGCATGCACAGCGAGGCTCAACCCTTATGATTGGCTGCTGGGGAAGAGCACCCAAACCTTGACTCCACTGCTGCCACCTACTGTCATGGGGCACCCCAGCAACAACAGAATAAGCCCACAGCCAAGCTGAGACAGAGACCCAAATGTAAACACATTAACTGGATCAGAGTTCAATTAACACTCTGATCTCCCTCTAAATTTAAATAGCACCAGTACTTTGAAGTAACCAGGCGCTACACATGTAAACACGGAGATGCCGGTAAATGGCTCTCCTCGCCTCACACTGACAGAGTGTGTGGCGTGGAAAGGCAATCAGAGGCATCTGCTCGCAGGGGGACATCTACACAAGTAATTAGGGCACTCATCAGTATAACAATATAGCACCAGAAGTGACAGAAATCAGTGCAATCTGTGCTCACCAGTACCCACCAGTTCCAGCAATCAGTTCCCACCAGTGCCCACAAGTGCCACCAATCAGTGCCCATTAGTGAGGCCAGTCAGTTCTGGCTATCAGTGCTGACATCCAATGCCCATCAGTATCGCCCACCAGTGCCACCTATCAGTGCCCACCAGTGCCACCTATCAGTGCCCACCAGTGCTGCCTATCAGTGCCCACCAGTGCTGCCTATCAGTGCCACCTATTAGTGCTCATCAGTGCCACCTATCAGTGCCCATAAGTGTGTCATAATAGTGCCTCCTCATCAACACGACCTAATCAGTGCCCATAAGTGCCGCCTCATCAGTGCCCATAAGTGCCGCCTCATCAGTGCCCATAAGTGCTGTAGTTAGTGCATTAGTGATGCACCACCCATGAAGCACTTACTGCTCTGGTAGAGTGCGCTCTAACTTGAAAAGGCAGAACCCTTCTTTTCAAACCATAAGCCTTAATTATAACCTGATGAATCCACTTTAAAATAGTGGATTTCGATGCTGCCTGCCCTTTCCTGGGCCCCTCTGGCAGCACAAACAAAGCATCAGTTTTCCGTATCTGAGCTTTCAACTTCACGTAGAGCCTAACAGCTCTCACCAGATCGAGAGAATGTAACAATTGTTCCTCCGGAGAACGAGGATCTGGAAAAAAGGAAGGCAGGGAGACATCTTGGTTCAGATGAAAACTGGACACTTCCTTAGGCAGAAAGGTTGGGTGAGGACGCAACACTTTATGAATAATTAAGTATGGCTCTTTACATGAGAAAGCTGCCAATTTTGATACTCTCCTTGCCGAGGTTACAGCCACCAAAAAAAACAACTTCCTTGTCAAAAGGATCAAGGGAATAAGGCGCATCGGCCCAAAAAAAATAAAGACATGTGTGGGGCCCCCAGCCGCTATATACTCTGAACAGCCGTATACAGGTGTTCCCCAGGCTACAAACAAGATAGGGACTGTAGGTTTGTTCTTAAGTTGAACCTGTTTGTTATTTGGAACAGGTACATTTTTTAAGTGTAGCTCCAGCCAAAAAATCTATTTTTAAGCTTTTGAATGAATTAGCTCACTTTTTAGGAATTTAAGAAGGGTAAAATACTTCTCTCATAGACTATGTACATTCACCCTCACAGCTATATCTATATAGTAATAAACTGTCTTTTATTTAAAAGACGGGTTTGCACACACAATTAATGACATTTAGTATGTTAATTTTTCATATTCCCTAGTGAGGGTTTGAATAATTCCTCCCTATGGGTAATACATTTTTTACGGTTTATTCACATATAGGGCCAGATTCAGAGAGAGATACGACGGTGTATCTCCTGATACGCCGTCGTATCTCTGACTGATAGGCCGGTCGTATCTATGCGACTGATTCACAGAATCAGTTACGCAAAGATATGCCTAAGATCCGACAGGTGTAACTGTGTTACACCGTCGGATCTTAACTGCATTTTAAAAATGGCCGCCGGGGGCGTTCTCGCTGATTTACGCTGAATAATATGTAAATCAGCGAGATACGCCAATTCACGAACGTACGCGGGCCCGACGCAGTGTTGTTACGACGTTTACGTAGCGGATTTCCCGGCGTATACTTACCCCTGCTTCTATGAGGCGCAGCCAATGTTAAGTATAGCCGTTGTTCCCGCGTCAATTTTTTTTTGCGTACGCCGATTCAGAAACCCGCTCGTCGCAAGTTACGCTCACGCCGAAACCACTGACGTCCTAGCGACGTCAATGGTAGCAATGCACGGCGGGAAATTTCGCGGACGGCGCATGCTCATTTAAATCGGTGTGGGGACGCACCTGATTTAAATAGTACACTCCCCCTAGCCGCGGAATTTGAATTCCGCCGGGGGTTTTACGATCCGCCACCGCAAGTTTGGAGGTAAGTGGTTTGTGAATTACCCACTTGCCTCTCAAACTTGCGGCAGCGGATCTTAAATCACATAGATCACGTGGATCTAAAGATCCGCTGATCTATGTGAAGCTAGCCCATAGAGTGTATCTCAGTTTGGAGAACTCTTGTGTGGGTTTTAAGAATAAAAGGACTAAGTTAATAGTTATTTATCTAAAGATAATTTCACGAGATTGACTGGTATCAATCACATGAAATATAGAAATGCTTACATTTTAGTCAGTGCATTGACCTCCCGTGTGGATATTATCAATCAATCCAGTAGGTGTCACTGTTTGGAGGTCTTATGCTATAATCCATACACATGGAATAACTTTTTATGGGTTTAGGATGATATTTCGAATCTATACAATGGTTTTTAATATTATTTTCAAACTTCTCGAGCCCCGTCAGCGAAATTGCCTGTCCGCTACATAGTTTAGTTTTTTTAGTTAGGACGATGCACCATTCGTTTAGCTAACTTTCCGTGTGGTGTTGGCATTTTTGCCCATAGTCAACATGGTGTCTTCGTTGCTGCTGTCTTGCATCTCACAACGAGGTCTGGATCTATAAATAAGGTGATTCACTGCTACGCCCTATCCCATTGAAAACGTCTGTCTTATGACGAAACGTGTCTGGGAGGACGTGTAGTGATGTCACCACGCCGAGGAGGAAGGGCTCCGTTCGCTTGCCGGCTGGCAATTTTTACATGACTGGTTTTATCTGTGTTTTTGTAAGTACAACTTACTTTTTTTAATAAAATATGTTATGCAGAGTTACGCTATGTTGCATCCTCTCTGTTTACACATGACCATTTGGTGGAGCTTGTGGAAGTGAAGGAAGCCAGTTCCAGGAATCTGTAACCTGTGGGTTCACTACAACTTTAAAGATCGCGGCTGGGCTATAGCCGACTGCAAACTGAGCTTGCCCTGTCTGGTAAGCGGCTTTGATACCTGGTGGCGGGTCTTCACCGAGAGTGTGCATTATTTGTCACAGTGGTGATTAGGAGCATATCGTACAAGATTCGATCAATCTGGGTGCATAGTGAAAAGTGTACCTCGAGGACTGTACACATATGTTTAATAACTTTAGTCTCAGTGGACTGTAAAAGTTTTGGTCCATTGGAGCAGCTTTAACCCCAACAATTGTTTTCCTCGTGCCTTTGCAGAAAATATGCAGATAAAAAACTCACTTCTCAGCACATGGCGTGAACAAGGCCTAAAGGGCCATACACACTGTTTTGATAAGTTCACTATAACACTTGGGTTGTAGGCACTATCCACTTGGATACTGTATTAGTGGTTTATTCTATGTGATGTATTTTATATGAATATCTGATGGCGCTAGCTGTTTGTTAATGGATACCTTGTTATATACTTTTATTGATTATTATTCTGTATTTATATCAAGGCTTTGGATTTGACCTTGATGATGGACCGTCTATAGCACTATGGACATGTGTCTCCATGACTTGCTCGCCATTAACTTTTTTTTTTTTTAACAAAAGAGTTTTTTATTGAAATAAAATAAACAGAGCAAACATACAGTTGCCAGAGAATCGCCATTAACTTTTTTAATATATGGGTGCCTATATATATGATTAGTGCACACATCCACAATACAATTCTGATTATTTTTAATTTTTTAATCAATTTTTTCTATTATACAGCCTTGGTGAGATAATTATTCAATGATTACCAACGTGACATTTTTTATTTTGACAATGTTTGTCTTTAATTATTATTTTTTATTTTTTATTTTTTGTTGCTGTATTGCCTATGCGATCATATATGGGTGGTCTAATATGGATTAATAGTCCGTTGGATGATCTATCACCTAAGCTTTTATCCATTCCGGCTAGTGGTTTATTTCCACCTCGCTGGCTTTATGATTTGTTACTATATTAATTAATAAAATTATTTTGGTCATTTCTGGATCCTGTGCTTATTTGAGGCCTGAATACGGATATAAGTCATTAGTTTGACGTTTTTTCTTCATGTCCGTAGGTCTCGTGGTATCTCCAGACTCTTTTGTGTTTATTTCTTGGTTTCCCTTAAGTTTTTCCTCAACCAAGATGGCGGACGGCCAGTCATTTGGGACATGTGTCCATTGCTTGCTCCGCCCGCTGTTGTGTATTTAATGCGGTGACACAGGACGCCTCCTCACATCCCGTGAACAAGTCTGATTGGACGAAACGTTGGGAGGAGGCGTACTGACGTCACCGCTAGTGAGGATACTCGTTCTGTTACCGGCCGGAACTTTTATGCTGTTTTTTATCTCTTATGCTGTAAGTGCATTACTTTTTTATTGATTAAACGTCTAAACGATGTTACACTATTGTGAGTTCTCTTCTACATGCTCGTATATCGCCTGATTACTTGTCTGAGGATCGCTCTGTGGAAAGCTTTCATCTGCTGCACACACTACATATACTGTCTGCGAATGTTATTTCCAGGGCTCTGGTAAGGATCAGTGTGTACTGTGGTGGTGGTGGTTTGTATGTGTCACACTGTTAGTTTGCCAGTCACTGGGGGATGATACATGCAAGTGCTCCATACAGTATCACACTATTTTAGTTCATTTGCTTTTCCCTGGATACTCTGCTGGAGGACCATTGGGAGGATCGCTTCAAGATTCCGATTCCCTGTGCAGCCCAGGTGTATGGCTAATTGCTTGGCTTGATCCATTTGGATCGTCCTATCTGGTAAGGGTCAGTAATACCAGGAAGTTGTGATCCATGTCCGTGGTTTATCCTCTGATCCAGATTTTCTTTTACTTTTTTGGATAGCTGTTTTTGAATCTGATTTCTCACTGAACTGATCACATTATCTGCTATACCACAATTTTTTTATATATACCACATTTTTTTATATATATGAACTTTCTTCTTCATTGTTTTCATTATTGGACATTTTTATATTTATTTTTGTCCCTTATGATTGGATAAGACATCATTTATCACATATTATTTAGCGCGACTCCACCTTTTTCTATGTTAATTTTTGTTTGTATAAACATTTTGAGTTTGCAGCTGTATATTGCACTAGATAAGCGCACTTTTTTTCCCTTTTGATATTGGGCAGTATCGCCCGTGTGTCCGGCAGCCGGTCCGACAGAAGCTGGCCAAATGATATGCTTATGTTGAAAGGAGCATGACCAAAAAAGGTCTACGATCAGCGCTCTCAGTCAATGGCTGACCAGTGTGTTCTGGGGGGGCAGTCACCCTGTCAGAACACAATAGCTCAGTGGGTGAGATCGCTGTACTAACATCGGATTGTTCGTACAGGATCTCCTCCCGAGCTCTTCAGTTTTTTTTTTTTTTTCGATCAGCCCACTGGGATGAAAGAAACAAAACTCACAGTGTGAACTAGGTTTTAGACAGGGCTGGCTTTCACAATACAGGTAGAGATGGTAATAAAGAGCATACAATTCCTAAATTGTAAGCTCTAACGAGCAGGGCCCTCTGATTCCTCCTGTATTGAATTGTAATGTAAGGCATCTTTCACACGGATGGCTGTTCTGCCGCAGTTAAAAGCATGTTTATTTTCTGCTGAAATTTAAGACTTCAGGCACAGTGATCAGCTGCATTTGTACAGTGTGATTAGCTGCGGTTGCGTTTAGCCACGGCACGATATTGAATTGGGATCCGACTTGGATTCCTGCTAATACCAGGCACTGTGTATGGTATGAATCTTGAGGGGTACTCCACGCCAAATTTTAAATAAAAAACCAGCATGGGTTCCCCTCCAAGAGCATACCAGGCCCTTAGGTCTGATATGGATTTTAAGGGTACCCCCTATGCCGAAAAATCCATACCAGACCCTTATCTGAGCACGCAGTACGGTTGGTCAGGAAAGGGGATGGGGGCGAGCGAGCGCCCCCCTCCTGAACTGTACCAGGCTGCATGCCCTCAACATGGGTCGTGGGTGCTTTGGGGCAGGGGGCGAAGAAGACTTTGTGGAAGACCGGGCCCCTGCTAGAAAAAGAGCTGCAAAAAGATAGCGGAGAAGCCCGGCAGAAGGACACCGGAGAAGAGGAAAGAAGACTTTGCGGAAGACCGGGCCCCCAATAGTAAAAGAGCAGCAAGAAGATAGTGGAGAAGCCCGGAGAAGGAAGAAGGCACCGGAGAGCAGAAGAAGAGACCCCCGAAGTTGGAAGAAGACCCCCGGAGCTGCCTAATAAATGACTTTTAAAACCTGTGTAGAGTGTTTTTTTTTACATTTTTTCTTCCAGGTGAATGGGTAGGGGTACGATGTACCACATACTCATTCACCTAGGGTGGGGGGCTGGGATTTGGGGGCCCCCTTGTTAAAGGGAGCTCCCGGATTCCGATAAGCTCTCCGACCGCAAACCCTGACAACCAACGGCTAGGGTTGTCGGGAAGAGGCCCTTGTCCCCATCAACATGGCCTGTCCCAAAGCACCCACCCCCCCATGTTGAGGGCATGCGGCCTGGTATGGCTCGGGGGGGTGGGGGGTGATCATTTATAATAATAATATTAAAAAGAATGTACTTTCAACAGTCTACTCTTATGTGCAGTTCCCACTTATCTATCAAAGAATTGTGCTTGACTAATTCTGAATTCATTTTTAGAATTTCTCATTGCAAGCAATGTTAAACTCACCTGATTTTGGATATGTAATCAAGAAAATATCATCATCTCTTATTTTAAAATCCTGTAGGGAGTCTATATACTCTGGTGGCATCATGTCTTTTAAAAAACAGAATCCTTTATAACAGTACAAATTATTGCCACGTGGTACAGATGTAATTGCAGCCATTGTTAGCAATGCTATCTGTAAAAAAAAAAAAAACAGACAAAGAAATCAATAGGTGGGGTATTGGCGAGCCCAATATTAAATGCACATTCTTTGATGCAATTCACCTTTAGCTCTAAAAATTGAATTCCTTCAGCTATCATGCCTAACACAGATGACATTCTTAATGTGCAAAATCTTTCTTTTTTGTAAAATTAGCTTACCCCTGTGTTCTGGTATCCCACGTTTGAGTTATTTTGGAGAAATGTATTCAAAGGTTATCTTCCTACTTCCTGTTTTCTTCTGGCAGTGCCATCTGGGATTGTAGTTCACAAAGTTATATGAAACTACAAGTCCTATGAATCATTGCACTCTCTCCCTGCCTGTAAAGGAGGGACTGGTGGGACAAATAAATGAGATTTTCACGCTGCTGTGAACAGATCAGCTTTTTCCTCCCTTCTGATCCCTACACTGCTGTGATTTAGGGGGAGAGGGAGACCTTGAAGAGACAAATGCCTCATTCACACGGGACATACACCAGCATACCCCCATGGTGGGCTGTGTTTAACCCACACAGGTATCCCCATGCAGGCAGTCCTATTGCTGTCAATTGGGATGCAGTGGCTGCACGGACACACCTGCTGCTGACATCCATGTAGGGTGCATGACAGGAAACTTCCATGTCCCGTGTGCTGTCATGTCTTTGTTAAGCCCAATTCCTTTTCCTCTGGTGCTCTGCTGCACCAGTAGACTATGGTGGCAAGGGTTAATAGAACAAAGATCTGTAACAGGCACTCATTAAGAGTGACCAATTAAGCCGGCCCTTTCTGCCAAGCACCATCCGGTACTACAGATTCTATGAATGAAATACAATCTATGAATGGATGATGGGTAGATGATTGAAAGTTCTATCCACGCCATTCATATATTCTGATTCATTCATAGAATCTGCAGTATGGCTTGAATGAATGGAGGAACTAAGAGGACATACTCTGATACTCTTGATTAGTGCCTTTCACTGCTCCTTTAGTTCCATTAACCCCAGTTGCACCGATACATAAGGTGGTGGGGATGGGGTGGTATCGGGGGAGAAACACAACATAAGGTACACACGTGCTGAAGGTAAGTAATATCACGTGTGCTTATTCTTAATTTTTTAAGTAAATTTAGGCAAAGAGAAATGAATTTAAAGAGGAATTCCAGGTATGGATGTTGTATACTGATGTTGCACCCTCTTAGCTTAGGGTGGACTATTAGGCAAATTTGGTTAGCTCCTCTGTAATCAGTGGACCTTGGTTTGATTGTTTTAGGAGAGCAGAACAGGCAGGCTGAATATTTGGGAGACTGACCAATCCCTGGAGAGGTGTGTCTAGTAGGTGGCTGGAAAGTGTATAATTGTTTAGGCCTGGGAGTGCAGAGTTCCAGGGTCCAACCCTCTGCATTAGACTCCTGGGCTGGGGGCTCATCCCCTGTGGCAGAGAGAGAATGAGAGAGAGGCACACAGAAGAGAAACCTGAGGGTTCCTTTTGGAGACATCAAGGTCCCAGCCAGGCTGTGTAACCAGCAGCAGTTGTCGGCCAGCTTGGTTAATGTATGGCAAATGTATGTCCCAGGCTTCCTTTGCACACCGTCATGAATGTGGCAGCGTGCCAGGGGTTGCCAACACCTGGTGTAACATGTTCCAGCAGCCCTCCCCCTCACTCTCCAAGCACCCCCTCCTGTGACAACAGACAGGAAATCTTCTCCCTCACAGCCACTGTCACTTTAAACATGTCTCAATCCTCCTCTTCTGGGGTCCCTGGCCAGCACTCTTGATTTGTCCCCCCCGAGAAAGAGGCTATGGTGGCACTCGTGCAGGCTCACTTCTGAGTTGCTCTGTCTGCGTCTATTGACAGACATTATAGTTCCGCCCTGCCCCCCAGTCACATAATCTGATTGACAGCAATCAAATCTATCAATCTGCCTTGTGAGGAGGCAGAGAGACAGACATGCACATGCACAGTGCTGGGTTGAGATCAGGCCCAGGTGAGATCAAGTGTAGTCTTGACTGCCTGATTCTTGGTTAAGAGGTGCCTGGGGTACCCAAGGGTCGGCCTTGGAGGGAGCGTCCCTTTTCGGAGGGCCCCCCTTGCTGCTATTGGCCTACGGCTTAGTCCCCAGGCAACGAGTTGCAATCCCCCCTACTCACCTTTCCTTTGTGGAATGTGGGGTAGACCATAGGTCAACATGGTGTTAGCACCTGATGCGCTTAATACAGTTCGGCTGTCTGTTGTGGAGGAAAAAAAGGGATGATGTTGGCCTGCACTATGTGCAGAAGCGCGTAATCGAGGAACTATTGGGCATGGCTCAAGAGACTATTTTCTGCGTTCAGTGCTTTCCTTCCACTGGTGTTTATGACGTCACCTTTTGGAATAAGGCTGATATGCAAACATGTTGGTTGCGGCAGGCGGAGAAAAAGGGCGACCCGTTGCTTGAGGGCATTACCTTTTATTGCGCTGAGAGCAAGCAGCGTTTACTGGTCGTGGTCCACATGTACAACCCTTTTGTGAGGGATGAGGAAATCAGGGCCTTTTGGTCCCTTTATTGTGATTTTGTTTCTGCTGGCTCAAAACAGACTAATGTTTTTGGATGTTTTTGGAACTTTTAATGGTAAGAGGAAGTTTTGGGTCCAGCAGGAACGGGATCCGGATGGGATTGGAGGGGTAAAGCACACACCTCAAACATTTTCGATCGGGTCCAATCGTGGGTACCTTTGGTACCCAGGGCAGCCTACATTCTGTCGCCTCTGTTTTGCTTTTGGGTATACCAAGGAGGAGCGGCTCTTTTAGGGCGCATTGCAGGTGCTATTTTGTTAGCGCAATAGTGCCTGCAAAGTGCCTCAGTGTGAAAGCAGCCTTAGAGGACAGGTTCCACTCTGAACAGGCCTTTCCATGGTCGACCAAAGAAGTTCAGTGCACGTGCTCAGCATCATATCCAGAGGTTGTCTTTGGGAAATAGATGTATGAGTGCTGCCAGCATTGCTGCAGAGGTTGAAGGAGTGGGGGGCCAGCCTGCTCAGACCGTACGCCGCACACTGTATAAAATTGGTCTGCATGGCTGTGGTCCCAGAAGGAAGCCTCTTCTAAAGATGATGCACAAGAAAGACTGCAAACAGTTTGCTGAAGTAGACCGAATTACTGGAACCATGTCCTGTGGTCCAATGAAACCAATATAAACGTATATGGTTCAGATGGTGTCAAGCGTGTGTGGTGGCAACCAGGTGAGAAGTACAAAAACAAGTGTGTCTTGCCTACAGTCAAGCATGGTGGTGGGAGTGTCATGATCTGTGGCTACATGAGTGCTGCCACAACTGGGGAGCTACAGTTCACTGAGGGAACCATGAATGCCAACATGTACTGTGACATACTGAAGCAGAGCATGAGCCCCTCCCTTCAGAGACTGGGCCACAGGGCAGTATTCTAAGATAATTATATGATAATGACCCCAAACACACCTCCAAGACGGCCACTGCCTTGCTAAAGAACTTGAGGGTAAAGGTGATAGACTGGCCAAGCAGGTCTCCAGACCTAAACCCTATTGAGCATATGTCGGGCTTCCTCAAATGGAATTCACCAGCTCCGTGATGTCGTCATGGAGGAGTGGAAGAGGACTCCAGTGGCAACCTGTGAAGCTATGTTGAACTCCATACCCAAGAGGGTTAAGGCAGTGCTGAAAAATAATGATGGCCACACAAAATATTGACACTTTGGGGCCAATTTGGACATTTTCACTTAGGGGTGTATTCACTTTTGTTCCCAGCTGTTCAGACATTAATGGTTGTGTGTTGAGTTATTTTGAGGGGGCAGCAAATTTACACTGTTATACAGGCTCTACACTCACTACTTTACATTGTAGCAAAGTGTAATTTCTTCAGTGTTGTCACATGAAAAGCTATAACAAAATATTTCCAAAAAACATGAGGGGTGTACTCACTTTTGTGAGATACTGTATATACACATACACCAGCATAAAATGACAAGACTCACCTTTCTGCTTACACTTCTTTTTTCATGCCTTGATTTGTATGTACAGCAAACATGTCATGTTGCAACCAAAGTGAGTTTTATTCCTCTGCCCAACTGAATTGTACTGGGAACCTAGCCAATCAGTTATGACATTATAAAAGTACACCCTTTTTTCCACAGTTACAGCGCCTGGGCATTAACTAATGAGCTCCCAACACATTCTGTAGTAGAAAACACTGTATGTAGAATTTACTGACGCCTTTAATGCTTTGTTTTATATGCTTATAATATTTTTAAAGGTGAACTACAAGCAGATATTTAAAAAGCACCATTATGCAGTCATGCAATTCTTCAAACAAAAATCCCAAAGCTAACATGCGTTACTAAATCTGTTGCACATATAGTTAATAAACTCCACAGTACAAAAGGGCGCGGGAAGGGGGTGAAATTAGGGTGTGTAAATAAATGTTAGCTGAATAGAAGACATGCATTACTGAGGTAACAGAGGTCTAACTTCCTGAACAATCATACAGTATATAGAAAATACATATAAACTATGCGGGTAGTTAAAAAAAAAGAAAAACGGGGTGAACAGCGGCGCTAGACATGAAACATAAAAGTATATAGCAACTGGAATATAGGTATTCATACAATGTGTGTGTAAGCACACATAATATTAAAACATTTGTTTAAAACATATTGGGCCAGATTCAGAAAGATCAGTGGATCTTTCTGCTGGCGTAACGTATGTCATTTACGTTACGCCGCCGCAAGTTTTTCAGGCAAGTGCTTTATTCACAAAGCACTTGCCTGCAAAGTTGAGGCCGCGTAGCGCAAATCACCTGGCGGAATTCAAATTCGGCGGGTAGGGGGCGTGTATCATTTAAATCAAGCGCGTCCCCGCGCCAAGCGAACTGCGCATGCGCCGGCCACGACTGAATCCCAGTGTGCATGCTCCAAATCACATCGCTAATTGTCAATGCGTGAATCGACTTACGCAAACGACGTAACTTACGTCTGTCCCGACGTCCATACTTAACATTGGCTGCGCCTCACTATAGCAGGGGTAACGTTACGCCAGCCGTAAGTCTTACGCAAACGACGTAAACAGATACGGTGGCCTGGCGTACGTTTGTGAATCGGCGTATTTGCTCATTTGCATATTTAACAACAGGAACGCCACCTAGCGGCCAGCGTAAATATGCATCTAAGATACAACGGTGTAAGTGCCTTACGCCGGTCGTATCTTAGAAACATTTAAGCGTATCTCATTATGAGCATACGCTTAAATTTGCGCGGGCTCAGATTAGGACTTACGACGGTGTATCTACTGATACGCCTGTCGTAAGTCTTTCTGAATCTGGCCCCGTGTCCATAAATGATCCGAGATCTTGAATGATTAGCACCTGGAGGCAGCTCCCTTAGAGTGAAGCGATGGGCTCTGTGTAGAAATAAGAACAGAAGGGTGCCAGACTGAGTGCAGTATAAATCATATATTTAATAAAAACAAGTAGTAACTCACAGGTTAAGTTAGATGAGTTCAGTATGTGGTGAAAATCGCTAGTCCTGGAGTCTTATAAACGTCCTATTTAGGGTCCTGTTTTCCCTTTGCAGCCTGGGGCACTGGTGTGATCTTACGGGGATGCAGAGAAGGCTGAAAACCAGGAAGCAGGAAACGAAAAGCAGCTGGTGGTGACTGTACAGGAACAGGAAATGTGATTATTGACAGTGGCAAGGAATGGTAATGCATTTCAAAGCTACAGCTTCTTTATCAGACCATGATTGGCTGGCAAACCTGGCAGTCTTAAATACAGAGGAAATAGAATAGAAACAGAGAGATCTGATGGGCTGGTCGGCCCGTCAATCAAATAGACAAATTTAACCACTTGCCTACAGGGCACTTTCACCCCCTTCCTGCCCAGACCAATTTTCAGCTTTCAGCGCTGTTACATTTTGAATAACAATTGCGCGGTCATGCAACACTGTACCCAAATACATGTTTTATCATTTTTTCCCCACAAATAGAGCTTTCTTTTGGTGGTATTTGAAGAGGGACAAGTTTGAAAAAAAAAAAACACAATATTTTTTACTTTTTGCTATAATAAATATCCATTGAAAAAAAAAATGTTTCCTCAGTTTAGGCCGATACGTATTTTTCTACATATTTTTGGTAAAAAAAAATCGCAATAAGCGTATATTGATTGGTTTGCGTAAAAATTATAGGGTCTACAAAATAGGGGATAGATTTATAGCATTTTTATTATTATTTATTTTTTACTAGTAATGGCGGCGATCCATGATTTTTATCGTGACTGCAATATTGAGGCGGACACATCCGACACTTTTGACACATTTTTGGGACCATTCACATTTATACAGTGATCCCTGCTATAAAAATGCATTGATTACTTTATAAATGTGACTGGCAGGGAAGGGGTTAACACTAGGGGGCGATCAAGGGGTTAATGTATTCCCTAGGAAGTGATTCTTACTGAGGGGGGAGGGGAGTGACTGGGGGAGGTGACCGATGGTTGTCCCCTCTCCCTGACAGGACGTGGATCTGTGTGTTTACACACACAGATCCACTGTCCTGCTTAGTTACTGGGCAATCGCAGGTGCCTCACGCGCATTGGGTCCCCAGTGACACCCTAGTGGCTTTTAAAGGTGCAACCTCATATGACGTATGACACAGGAGAGGAGTGCAGACTGTGCAGCGGTGGGTAGTATGTGCAGGAAAGAAGTGCATAGTGTACGGCGGTGGATAGTATGTAGTAGGCCCCTCCATCAGTGTTAGCTGCGCTGACCATTGAACCCACCATATTCCCTGTATGCAGCCCGGGCTGTGATGAATACAAATGTATTCTGCCAGACATGACAAAACTTACCTACAGTATGCAGCAGCAAATAACCAGGAGCCCTCGAAAAAAAATGTCATACCTCCTCCTCCTCCGGTGACCAGACGTCCCCGGTTTCTGGGGACAGTCCCCGGACTGAGGACACTGTCCCAGGACCAAGTCTATCCCTGGCAGGGGCCGCGCCTGGTGGGAGCTTGGGTGTGCTTAACCACTTCAGCCCCAAAAGGATTTGTCCCCTTAAAGTCATTGTAAAGCTTCCTTTAGTGTCCCCGATCCTCGACTTCTGGGGGCCCTCGGCAGCTATCGTGGCTCCTCCCCGCATCGGATAACCCCCCCTAGGAGGAGTGCTATCCCGGGTTACCTTGCGGCGTGCTCCCGTGTCCAGCATTTGCCTCCATAGACACGTTTGCTGGACTTGGCCCCGCCCCCAGTGCACGGGTCATTGGATTTGATTGACGGCACCAGAAGACAATATTTTTGGTAAATAAATTGCAATAAGTGTATATTGATTGGTTTGCGCAAAAGTTATTGCGTCTACAAACTACGGGATATATTTAGGGACTTTTATTCTTTTTTTTTACTGGTAATGGTAATTTTTTCGGGATTGAGGCAGACAAATCTGACCCCAAATTACACTTTTTGGGGACCAGTGACATTATTACATTGATCAGTGCTATAAAAAATGCACTCACTGATCAATGTAAAAATTACACTGGCAGGGAAGGGGTTAAAACTATGGGGCGATCAAGAAGTTAAGTAGTGTGTTTTAACTGTAGGGGGGATGAGCTAACTGGAACATGACAGAGATCACTGGGAACTGTAGATCTTTTATGTCACTAGGCAGAACGATGAATCGCCTTGTTTACAGTTCCCCCTTTCCTCACTGCGATCGTGGGTTGCTGGCGGACATCCGCGTGAGCTCGCTATCCACCTTGCCCGGGCCAACGTACATGTACGTCGGCTCACACAGGATAGCCCACCTGCCACAGTATATCTGCGTAAGCTGGTAGGTTAAAATTCAGATGCCGCTACTTGCATATGTCACTATTTTTATTTTATTTTGTACCTGCACATCCTCTATTGATGCCAGAAGGCTGTGGACTCTTTTTTTCCTGTGGAGGGATATAGCTGCTTCAGCCGCATAAGCCAATAATCTTTAGTTAGACCCGGCAGCCTGATTTCAGAGGCGGATTGATATACAGCCTCTCTGCTGCTTCCTCATCCAATAAGAAAGCATTGTATACACCCTCTTTCCCAGCCGGCCTTGTGGTGTCCCAGTACAGGTATTTGCTGTAGGCCCTGTCAGATTGAGGCCCTCGGCTTGTGGGGTCTCCCCTGCAGGGACTCAGCTAGTTATGATGTGATTTATACTGTTATGGTTGATAATACGTTTATTAGGTGTGTATAGCTTTAAGAGGTTTTAGTCAGCCATCTCATGTTCAGTCAGAGTGTATTACCATCTCATGTTCAGTCAGAGTGTATTAGAGTCGGGAGGACTAAAGTGCTAGACAAGACCTTATTGTGTTGTGTTATACTACAGGTCAGTCTCTATGATCCACAGCTCTCAACCAATGGGCTTCAGTCTGATCAGGCCCTTATAAGGGATTGTACTTCCTGTTTAAGCCAGTCTAGACTATACACAGTTCCTGGCAGAGCAGAGCAAAACACAGTCAGAGAAGAAGTGCAGGCCAGAAGCCTCCAGGTCAGGAGAAAATACAGCAAAGAGTGGAGTATCCCTAAACATTACAGAACCAGTACTTCAGCTCATTTATCGGATCAATCCGTTATTCTGGCGAAAAGCCTCAAGTCTACAGACACTTCAGTAAGTGTATCTATTTTTCAGCCTAGTTAAGCATAGGCCCTGAATTACTAATCCGGCTTTTGCAGCCGAGTATATATATATATATGATCAGCTAAGCTCAAGCATTATCAGCCGTGTGATCCAGAGACTGCCTGCAGAACATTTTGACACTCTGTTTAAACGCTGTGAAGATTTTGACACCTGCCTTCATGCCAGTAAAGCCTTTGTTGTTTTAACCCCTGTTGTGGACTGTGTTATTACCATCCTAACTAGCGGGGATACGGAGGCCCCCGGAGCTGTAGTTTCCCGGGGTATTCCAAGACTACAGTGGCGTCACGTGACAGAGAGGGTTAATACCATCTGGCCCTCACTAAGGGTTAATACCACCTGACCCTGGGCTCCTAGCCCCAAGAACCAAGTAGCTAACCATCAAGCGCATGTGTGTGGCCGTGGGGCTCACCCTCCCCGGTCACCACAACCTGATTTGAATTCTAAGCTAAGCTGTATCAGATTCAGGAGGAGGTGCTGGCAGATCAATAGGAGGGCGACAGGAAATGAGTGGATAGAACACAGCCTGCTATGGAGGATGGATTTCAAGACGCAGGCAGATCATTTCTCAGCCTCTGCAGTGAGCCTGTGAGTCTAAAGAAACAGCTTGTGCCAGAAGTGAGAGAGCAGAGGCTGTCTTCACAGTGTGTGATACAGAAAGTTAGAAGAGCAGCACTGGGACAGGATGTCTGTGTGTTCTTTCCCTCCCTCCCTCCATCCACCCCTCTCTCCATCCATCCATCCATCCCCCCATCCATCCTTCCATCAATGCATCTCTCTTTCTATCCCTCAATCCCTCTTTCCATCCCTTCATCCGTCCCTCCCTCTATCCCTCCTTATATCCATCCATCCATCTCTACCTCCCTCTATCAATCCATCCCTCCCTCTATCCTCTGTTCATTCCGCATCCCTGAACTCTGCATTCTGTACATCGCACACCCCTGAACTCTGCACTCTGTACGTCACGCACCCCTGAATTCTGCACTCTGTTTATCCTGCACCCCTGAGCTCTGTGTGTAGAGAAAAAGTCCAGCTACATTCCTGTGGCTACTGATCCCAGCAGCAGGCACTGCTAGCCCACCTGGCTAGCAGATGCCCATTTCACTAGCCCTCCCGGCTACTTCCCACAGTCATCCTAGACTGCCACACTCACCAGCCACCTGGCTGTCTTCTCACTGGAGATCTCCTGGACATGCTTGCTGGCTCCTGCTGTCCTCACTCTTGCTCCTGTTCTTCTGGACAGGACTACTCCATTTGTCTTAAGAGGATCCCTTCAGCACCTGAGCCCCAGGCCCAGGGTCATCTCCCCTTCCCTAGACTAGGGGGTTACCCTCAAGGACCACCGTTGGCCTTCTCAGCAATCCATCTCTAGGTTCCATCCAAACTCCACACTGCCCCTGTAGGCCTAACCATAAGTATTTATGAGGGGCCTACCCACTGCTGACCCATTTGCTGGGGATTGGCTAGGGCCCCCCTCAATACTCCAGGCAGCTCCTCCTAACACCCCTTTCATTCCTTTGAAAGCTTCTCCAAGGTCCCAGAAAGTAGGGGGAGATACCAGTGGCTGCCTGATGAGTCATTCAGCCTCCCTGAGTCACCCTGACCCAGATTCTTAGCCAGGCCAAATTTACCTACACTATCACAAAACCTATTTACACTAGCACTCCATACTACAAGGTGCTACATTGCTAAGAATATAATATAATTTTTTGAGTGGGTGACAAATTTTACATACTTTACAAATCTGTAATGTATGTGGTTCGCCCATATGTGCCACCTATCAGTGCCCATCATTGCAGCCTATCAGTGCCCATCAGTGCTGCAAATTAGGGCCTCCTTATCGGTGCCGCCTCATCAGTGCTCTTCAGTGCTGTGTCATCAGTGCCCAATAATCCAGCCTATCAGCGCACATCAGTGAAGGAGACAAATTACTTATTTACAAAAAATTGTTTGGGAGCCACGTCGCACGACCGGACAATTGTCAGTTAAAGCGATGCAGTGCCGAATCGAAAAAAGTGGCCAGGTCATTTGGCAGCCAAATCCTCCGGGGCAGAAAATAACCTATGCAGCCAAGGGGCCCTAAAAATATATTAAAAACAGCTTTGTAAAATGATCATTAATTGTATTGTTTTACCTGTAAGCCATTTATGTCCCTTCAGATGCTTGGGACCCCTCTATCTACAGGGACCCCTTGACTACATAAGCTTTTTTCTGAAAAAGTTGAACTTCGCCTTTAAGCACATGCTTTTCCAAAAAATATGTGTCATAAATGTAGTATTATCAGTTGTATTTTTAGCTGTGTGCATTATAACCAAGATTATAGAAATCAGCAGCGTGGGCATATTAGTCATTAGCATGGGTCATCATAATAATTAATAAATGAGTTTGACCTTGTATGAACTTGCAGATACTTTTTATAGAACAATGGAAAATTAGTAAGATGAATTTTCAAACATTTGCCACTAGGTGGCAGCCTAACATAACAAAGAATTCAAGAAAAATACATCCTATATAATATCCTAGCTGGAAGCCAGGACCATTGCTCCATGGAGGTTTGGTGATATGCATACTCATATTCTCCCTTTTCATAGTGGTGATTTGTGTTGTCCTTGGCGAGACTAAAATCGGTACGCTCCCCCCCATCTACATTTGTTCTGTCCCAGCTGATTTAAAATTGAGCACGCTGTGCAAACAATGTAAGTTTTATTTTCCACAGGCGACACTCTAACCACTTGCTTACTGGGCACTTAAACCTCCCTCCTGCCCAGACCAATTTTCAGCTTTCAGTGCTCTCACTCTTTGAATGACAATTGCGCGGTCATACAACACTGTATCCAAATGATATGAATGAATTTATATCCTTTTTTTTTCATACAAATAGAGCTTTCTTTTGGTGGTATTTGATCACCTCTGCAGTTTTTTTTTTTTTTTTTTTGTTAAATAAATAAAAAAGGCAGAATTGTAAAAAAAATATATAAAACCGTTTTATATTTTGTTATAAAATTTAGCAAACGGGTAATTTTTCTCCTTCATTGATGGGCACTGATAGGCGCCACTGGTGGGCACTGATAGGTGGCACTGATAGGCAGCACTGGTAGGCACTGAAGGGCATTGATAGGTGGCATTGATAGGTGGCACTGATAGGTGGCACTGAAGGGCACTGATAGGTGGCACTGATGGGCACTGGTAGGTGAGATTGATAGGCAGCACTGCTAGGTGGCACTGATTGGCACCACTGGTGGGAATTAATAGGTGGCACTTTATTGCACTGGTGGGAACTGTGTGCACTGGCAGGTGGCACTGGCAGGTGATACTGGTGGGCACTGATGAGGCGGATGTGCCTCTTCCACTGGGGACCGATGTCCCTTACACAAAATTGGCTTTTTTTTTTCTCCTCACTCTGTCAGCGTGAGTAGAAAAAAAAAAAACAATTACTGAGCTTTGTTTACATCACGTGATCGGCTGTCATTGGCTGACAGGTGATTATGTGGTAAGGGGCCGAGACCGGCCCCTTACTCGGATCTGTAAGAGTCTCAGTGACTGGTGATCACAGCGCGTCTATTGACGGCCTCCCGTAAATTCAGGTCCACACTGTAGCCGTCATTTGGCTATAGCGCAGACGTCAAGTGGTTAAAAGCCTTTACAGGTTACCATTTTGGATTTACACAGGAGGTCTGCTGGTGCTAGAATTACTGCCCACGATATGACGTTCACGGTGGTACTATACATGTATGGGACGATTGCTGTGTGCGTGCTTGCAGGACTGACAAGTGCTTTCGCCTTAATTGTTTTATTTTTTTCTTGGCACCTTTATTGCAGTCTCAAGGAATGTGAACATCCTTGTGACCGCACTAGGCATGTGACAGGTACTTTTTATGGAAAGATCTGGGGTCTATAAGACCCCAGATCCCTCCTTTGCTTTTAAAAGCATTCAAAACACCAAGATCAGTATTTTTGAACGCTTCCAATTTTTAAAAACTGGTGCCGATGGTTTCCGAGTAAACTGGAGATGATGTTATGTCATCGCTTCCAGTTTACTGTTACCAACGGCCAATCAAAGCGGGTCCCAGCTTTGCTTGGCTGTCTGGCCAGCCAGTGGATGTGCCGGATGGTCACTTGGATCTACCGGTGGGATGGGAGAGCCAGAGAGAGCCAAGGAAGCCGGCGGGAGGAAGGTGTCCCCTCTCACTACTAGTAATAGAAATCAAACCTAGTAAGCCGCGCCAATTGCTATTACAGGAGAGTCGACTGCTGGTTCTAAAAAGCAATATCTTTCTCTGAAATAATATTGGTGAGCCTGCAGTGAGGATCCTTGTTAAGACACTTGCTGTTATGGGGTGACATATCATTGTCCCTGTCTCTCAGTTGCAAACAGACTACAAATAAATGTGCAGATTTACAGTGCACAGGCATGTTCTACTGTTGTTATCACCAGGAAATCTACCTTGAGAATTGCCATGCAGCAGCTACAAAGAGGCTGCAGGGAATCAGCAGTGATACACAACAAAGAATGAAAAGGGAAAAATAAACAATATTGAAAGCATGGTAATTGTTTTTAATGCAGAGTTCTTTCACCATCTAGATGTAACCCAGCTAAAGATTGCAAGTACTTCAACAATATGAATCCCCAAAGGTTCTAGCTGGAGGACAGTAAATAAAAACACACTAGCCGGCAAATATATTCTAAAAATAATAGTTACAGATCCAACATTACAGATATGACTATTGATGGCAAACATAAACTAAAGAAAATTAAAGTTCCGGGCAGAAATTCTAATTATATATGTAGCGCTACCCCCTCAGGAGCCGCTGATTGTTGTTGGGATCGGCATATTAAGTTACCCCTTACTGTTGTCTAGGGGTGAAGTTGATGAGTAGATTAGTGAGCGAATGTCCAGTCAATAAATGAAGTTTTTTTGAATGCTTTATTCTCGGCCCAACATGACCAACATCAACATGAGGTAGAGAGAAAAGGTTGATGAAGCGATAGAGAACTTTGCGGTATCAGGCCTGGATATGAGAAAGAGCAATCCTGCTCTCAGTAGCACAGTAGTAGTAGTTACAGTTCATCGCCACTCCAGCCAGAGTGGGAGAAGTGCCCCCGGACAGACTCCTGCCACGAGCCTGGCAGCCGAAGTGTCACTTTAGATTGCTGGGAGGAACAGGCCTCTGCCACAGACCCGGCTCTGGGGACCTCTGCCACAGGTCTAATACTTGGATGAGCTGTACGGATTGAGTGAATCCTCCCAGTAAATGAAGTCAGGGTCACCGGATGACAGCAAAGTGTACCTGTCAATGTCCCGGTCACCAGATCCCTGATGGTTCGTTCAAGCCCTATTGGACAACCTGCCTCTGGGTTCTCCTCAAGCCGACCCCGCATCGAACAGCATACAGCCTGGGATCTCCTCAGTAGAGCTGGGGACCCAGTAAGTCACTGGGGCCCCTTACAGCAACATGGAGCTCCGCGTAGCATGCGACCCCGGCCTAGTAGGCCATATCGCCGGGGTCTGTTGGATGCGCACACCCAAAAGGTAGGTGCCGCACCCGGAACCTGGAACCCGCGAAGAACCAACAAAAATGGTGTCTGCCACAGATATACTCTCCCCCAGCATGCCCCACAAGGGAAAACTCCTCCAATTGGCTGCTGGGGAAAATTGCTCTGCCAGAACCCCTCTAGCGCCACCTGTCGCCCAGGGGTGGGATCGGCACCCCTGAAGTGCAGACTGACCCACAGGACAGTTCAGGAATGAAAGCAGCCCAAAAATCTAACAAATCATGAATGGGAGCAAAATAACTCTCCCATTCCCCACTAACTGTAGCGTAGTGCCCATACTGAAAGAAAGGGGGCGCTACATATAGGACAGCAATAGGACAGAATAATGTCCATTATAAATAAGGGGAAAAAAAGGGTGCATTTTCCGCATGCATGTTTCTCAGGTGGATTGATGGTCTGCCTGGTGCAGGACTAATTGGGAATTTCCACTCATCTATGTCTTTGTTTAACCACTTAAGCCCCGGACCATTTTGCTGGTCAATGACCAGGCCACTTTTTACGATTTGGCACTGCGTCGCTTTAACTAACAATTGTGCGGCCGTGCAACGTGGCTCCCAAACAAAATTGACGTCCTTTTTTTCCCACAAATAGAGCTTTCTTTTGGTGGTATTTGATCACCTCTGCGGTTTTTATTTTTTGCGCTATATACAAAAATAGAGCTACAATTTTGAAAAAAATGCAATATTTTTAACTTTTTGCTATAATAAATATCCCCAATAAAAAAAAAATTCCTCAGTTTAGGCCGATACGTATTCTTCTACATATTTTTGGTAAAAAAATTGCAATAAGCGTTTATTGATCGGTTTGCGCAGAAGTTATAGCATCTACAAAATAGGGGATAATTTTATTGCATTTTTAAATAATCATTTTTTTTTTCACTGGTAATGCCAGCCATCAGCGATTTTTTTTATTTTTTTTTGTATTATGACTGTGATGCCGCATACACACGATCATTTTTCGGCATGAAAAAAATGTCAATTTTGAAAAATGTCTTTTTAAATGATCGTGTGTGGGCTACACATAATTTTTGGGTTCTGAAAAACGACAAAAAAAAATTTGAACATGCTGCATTTTTTAACGTCATTTTAAACTATGTCGTTTTTCGGGTTGTAAAAAATGATTGTGTGTGGGCTAAAACTAAGTTTTAAATCCGCGCATGCTCAGAAGCAAGTTATAAGACGGGAGCGCTCGTTCTGGTAAAACTACTGTTCATAATGGAGTAAGCACATTCATCACGCTGTAACAGACAGACCAGCAGACTGTCAACTTGTGAGAGAGGAACGCTGTGAGTAGCAGCTTGGTAAGCGTGGTGTCGTCAGTAACAGCCAAATCCGACGCGTTTTACTACCAATGACTTATATACTCTCCAAACAATGGTGTTGTCAAAGAGTATCTCCGTACACCTATTTCTTAGATGTGATGGTTGAATTTGTTTTCTTTTGTAGGCTTTCCTTCCTTTATTTTCAGCTGGTAAGATCCTGCCACTAAGTCTATTTTTCGACAGAAACAAGTGGCCGCTGCCTTGAGGGACAGCTTGTTGAAAAACACCTAGCATGGATTTTTCTTGATTTTTATTTAACCATTCTAATGAACCCAACTCCAACCCATTTAAGGAGGCATTATTTCCATTCACTACCATTGTAATGGGAGCTCCTTCTGCAAAACTCAAGTAATATAAGGGAGGGCCTTCTATATAGGGGAATCTTTTACAATTAGGCACCAATGTACAGGGGCAATCTTTCCACCACTGACTACCAATGTAAAGTTTATTATTACTCCAGCTGAACCATATTGGAAGGGTGCCCTGCTTCCACTGACCACAAATGTAAGGGGAACATTCTTTCTCCAACTGACAAACATTGTAAGTGCAACCTTCTCCCATTGACCACCAATATAGGGTGACATTTTTGCTTTTTGGTCACCAGTGTACGGGAGCCTTTCTTCACTGATTATGAGTGTCCCCTCTGCATTGCCCACCCTCAAGCTAGACCTAAACTAGACCATGACATTGGTGTACTTTAGCCCAACTCACTACCCAATACCTTTCTTGACATCCAACCTGACCCATACCTCCCAACTTTTTGTGTTAAAGTCTCTGCATATCAAAAGGTTGCCATATGGAGTTTGCTTTGATGAGAACTTTTTTTATAAAGCGGATTTGGTGTGAGTTGGGGGCGTACACCATAGCGATCGTGTATGGTTTGGAGTTTATGTCCCCTGTAACAATTATGTGCCTGCCTTCTTCGTCAAGAACAGTGTCTTTGGGTTGGAAGGAGAGAAAGTTCTTGATGGCAAGTAAGACACCTCCTTTTTTGCTGTCATGTGTACAGGCCAAATATACAAACGGGAAGTCTTTATGCGAGCATTGCAGTGATTTGTGTAGCTGGAAATGCATTTCTTGTACGCAAAGAATGTCTGCCCCTTATTAAGTGGCTTCATTCTACACGGAGAATCGCTTCACTGGGTGATTTTACCCCCTGGCATAAAGTGATAGAAATTTGATCATCATTGTAATAGAAATGAGAGAGTTCATGTGATGTCGTGCGGGTACTTACTGTTCCCATGGGATTCGCGCTTAGATGATGTCATGCTGTGCTGGGAGGGTAGCTGGGTCTTAACTTCTCCAATAACCGTGGTCACGTCATTTCTGGCAGATCTGTGAATATCAAGTAAACAATACGAAGAACAAAAAAGAACAAAAAAAGTCAACTGGGTAAGGATAAGAAATGGATCCATAAACTGATTCTCGTGCAGTCGTAGCTGCTACTGATAGGAGAGGGGTGTAAAGGAGATTCAAACAGCAATATCTCGACCCCAGAGATATTCGTGTATAATTGTGGCTTGGAGTCATGCGTTACCACCGGTTTTCTTTTTAGAACAGAGCTTGTGGGACACCCCCTGCCAGTCGTTTTGCATGGGTTGTAAGCCTGAGAGAGGTGGTTGTTGGGCAGGTTGATCGGGAATTATACCCCATTGGCGTAAGACGCCCATCCCTTCTTCCAATTTGGACACAGATATGGTGCTCCCGTTGTGAGTTATAGTAAGGGTAGCAGGATATTTCCATTGGTGGAGGATGTTGTGGTTCCTCGGTGCTTTAGTGATAGTCAGCAGTTTGTGATGGCGTTGTAGTGTGTGCCTGGATAAATCCAGCAGCAGTCTGATTGTGGCTGTCTCTCTGCTTGCATGAGGCCTGTAAGTTTTGGTCCTTGATGTGGTAGAAATGTACCCTCAGCAGTACGTCTCTGGGAGTCTCATCAGGGAGGAACAACGGTTTAGGGACCCTGTGAATCCTGTCCACAAGGAGATCCTGCGCTGTTGCCCCTGGTAACAGAGTAGAAAACAGGGTCTGGGCATATTGCAGGAGCTGGTTAGGGGGAACAGATTCAGGTATGCCCCTCAGTTTGAGATTTTTCCTCCTGGACCTGTCCTCGGGGTCCGCCATTTTGTCTTTTATCCACTCTATGTCTTCTCCCTGCGCTGTGTGTGCCTCCTCCATTGTATTGTATGAGGATGTATATTCATCCATCTTGGTTTCTACTTGGTGGACTCTGTGCCCCAGGGCTTGAACTTCTCTCTGGCATTCGTTTAACCCTTTAAACATATCAGACTGTAGGGAGGATCTCAGGGACAGGCTTGGATTTTACTTGGCTCTGCGTGGTGGGGCTGGATGTCCCAGAGGAGGACTCACTGGACTGTAAGGCCGGGCGGATGGTGTCTGAGGGCAGATCATGGCTATTGGGCTGCACTCCGGGCCTGTAATCCGGCCGTGTGTCCCTGGCACCACCGTCATTTTGTTGAAGCCCGCGCCCGGGATGGATGAGGAAGCTGTCCAGTTTTTGCGGCTGCTGGGGCTTCTTTCTTTTCCTCGTCATCCTCAGTCAGTGCAGCGGGTGACAGCCGGCTGGATGGTGGTGTTTAGGGCTGTGGATGGCACCGGTGGACACTGATGGATTCGGATTATCTCCGGTAGGCGAGCGGAGCTCCAGGGCTAAGTGTCCATCATGGAGTCCGGTCACCACGCCCCTACCTCCCAAATTTTTGAGATGGGAATGAGGGACACCTATCAGCAAAAGTATGCAGGCATAGGACACACCCCTTACCGTGCCCCTTCAAAGGAGAATTGTACAAAAAAAACAAGATTGGTTAAACCCACAAGTGCTTTTTTTTTTTACCACTACTATTCCTTTATATTGGCTCTTGGAATTTATAAATGCATCAATTTCAAAAACAGATGAAAGGCTTAGCACTGGGAAACACCTTTTGATAGATAAAAAGTGCATTTTATATACAGCTATATTGATCAGACCAAAATGAGGGACAAATGAGGAGGAAAGAGGGACAGAGGGACATTGTTCCAAATCAAGGACAGTCCCTCAAAATCAGGGATAGTTGGGAGCTATGCTGACCTGTTTCAGACACTGCCGTTTTTATATGCCCGGATGTCACCTCATCTTTATGGAAATATCCTTCAGAAAACAAATTTACTGACAAAAGAAACACCATCTGTCTTTTTATAAAGCATTTGTTGCCTGGCTGTTATTATTGAAATGGGGACAGGAAAGATCCTTGAATATTTGTTTTCCTGTTTAGATACCACATGTAGAATTTCTGGAACAAATTTTACACCCCCATTTGTTTAAAAAGGATTGCTGTAATCTTGTTTTCTAATACTTATTTACCCAAATAAACACTTTTTCTGAAGATGGTACACAGTTAACACAGAGGAGAGATGACTTGCTTCTGACAAAAAACATTTACAATCTCCAGGTCATATTGTCATACTGTGCCAGTAAGGAATCCTCTTTGGCATGCTGATGTTGTGTATAGATGTATATGAGTTCACCACTTGAATCTTTTTCTTCATGATCTTTCATTCCAAGAGCATTTTTTTAAATTTTTTTTAGATTTCCTGATTCTGCACATTATATAATTTAGGTTTTGTATTCTACCTTAAAAAAGGAGAAGGATAGCCAAAGCTTTTTTGTCTGCACTTGTTCGTGACCATAGGTAGAATAACTCAAGGAAAAAACAATATAAACCATAGCGTAATACCGTCTGTATATTTTAATAAATACAAGTATTGCACTTACATATAGTTGAGTGAAATATTGCATAAGAAGTTGCCAGCTGGCACATACAGGAGCCCAGCCTCCTCTGAAGCAGCATGGTGACGTCAATATGCCGCACCCAGATGCGTTTCGTCACAGTCCCCATTGAAAAAGTCAGACTGTGATGAAACGTGTCTGGGTGCGGCGTATTGACGTCACCACACTGCTTCAGAGGAAGACAGGCTCCAGTATGTGCCGGCCGGTAACTTTTTATGCAATATTTTACTTAAATATTAATGCAATACTTTTATTTATTAAAATATACAGATGGTATTACGCTATGGTCCGTATTCTTCTTTTTTCCTTGAGTTATTCTACCTATGGTCACAGACTTCTATGATACGGTGGGGGTTATCCAGCTGGTCATTCAGCTTCCTGGTTCAATCCTGGTTTTTCCACTCTGCATGCAAGCCAAAGGCCCCGGCTGGGCTATAGCCGAATGCTCTTTGTGCTTGCCTTCTAGTAAGCGGACAGTTATTACAGTGGTGGGCACTTGCAATTGTGTGAATCACTGGGGTGTTGCTCAGAGAAATTTGATCAAATATAAGGACTCCATTTTGCTTTGTTCAGTGCACAGCCTATGGATCTTTTTTGTTGTTGTTTTTACCCTAGAGAATAAAATTGTGGTTGTTGCAATATTTTATATCACACTGTATTTGCTTTCAAATGGATTTTTTTTGGAAGAAATACACTTTCATGAATTAAAAAAAAAACAGTAAAGTTAGACACATTTTTTTGTATATTTAAAGATGATATTATGCTGAGTAAATACATAACTAACATGTCATGCTTTAAAATTGTGCACACTTGTGGAATGGCGATACACTAGGGTACTTTAGAAATATCCACAGGCGACGCTTTAAAAATTTCCAGGTCGATCGATTCCCAGGTCCTCCATGGCGGGATCACAATCACAGGGTAGTGCACTCAGTAGCATAAGGGAAGAGAGGAGGACTCCATAGTGCAGTATTAATAATAAATATGTTTAAAAAACATATAATAACTCACAATTTGAAATATAACGAACAGCGTTGTGTAAACAGAATACAGTACTTCCAATCTCAGCCGCAACCGGAAATTACGTCACCCGGCTCCCCACTGACACATTTTTTCCAAATAATTTTTTTGGCACATTTTCTTCACATGTACTTTGGACTCTATATTATTGCACACTTTTTTTGCACTTTATTGCACAATCATATTGTTTTTTTGTTTCATATTTATTAATTTAAATTTTTTATAAATATTAATTGTCGATCCTTCTCAAGTTTTTTAGATTCATCTTGTATCTGCATTTTTTATTTATTTTTTATTTGCACATACAGGACTTTTGTCCTAATATTATTCTGTTAAGGACACTCACGGATTATCGTCTCCTTGGCACTGTTTGGATTGCTGCTTTGCACATTCACGTTGCATATATTACTGTTGTATGCCAATCGAACATGTTATATGGCATTGGTTTGATAATCATTTGCTATATAATTTTCCTATGAGAGAATAATTGAACCGGACGCTTTAATTATTTGGATCTATCCCTTTGGAATTTCCATTTAATTACTTCATTGGTGACTTTATGAATAATACCTGCAAAATTTAGGATCAAGCATCTTGTATTTTAAAGTGGAGGTCCCGCGGCGATTCGTTTTTTTTTTTGTCCATTGACTTATTTACCCCATTACAAATCATTACTCACTGTTTCAGTTTTCTAAGACATCTGCAGTCCGTATTCTTTCTCAAGGATAACTTATAAAAATTGCAGAAGGAGGTTTCCATTTTGCTTGTGGGCAAGCAAAGCCCACAAGCACCTATTTCTGGGATGCAGTGAATGCTTATTTCCCAGCATTCAGCACTCGATCCTGCGCATGCTCAGTTGTCAACACTGAGGGTTGCCATCACAACGGCCATCACATCACGTGAGATTTCGCTGGGTGGCGTTCTGCACCAAATCTTGGGAAGCATGACGGTTAGCTCCCATGAGACAGTGCGGAAACGGGGAATACAGGATACAGGTCAACTCCTGTGGGAGCGATAGACCGGATGTAACAATTACAACATAAATAACAAGGTATTTAAATAGCAAAAAAAATATTGGAGTAACGATGGAATATCTATGCAATTTACTAAATGCGATAAGATGAAGTTGTAAATTTGTGTGGAACTCCGCTTTAAGCGCCACACTACCTGTTTTATAAGAATAAGCTATTTTATGTCATTTTTAATGGGGTTTTTTTTTTCAATAAGAGCCACATTACAACCTTTAGCTATTCTACACATATTTTTTCAATTTGTGTAAAAAAGAAAGAATATTTGTTGATTTTGCAGTGTTATTTCAAGCAGTGATATCTTTACAATCTTCCTGTTGTAGGGTGACAACACTGCTCCTGCATAGATATGGTACAGAGAATGTTGTCACTGGCAAGATCACTCAGTGAAAATAAAGGAAAAAAAGATTTTAAAATGAAAACTTATCCAGCCATCACATCTAAGAAGGATAGGTAAGTTGCAAGATATTACATTTTTGTTCTTGGGTTTACATGTTAATATATCTTATATACATTATCTTCCTGTTTCAAAATGATGAAAGCAACCCATTAACTCTTAAGCCTGGTACACACGATCGGATTTCCTGCGGACAAAGCGTAGGACTTTTCTCCGAAGGGCGTTGGCCAACAAACACAAAACTATGTGTTTTTTCAGCTCTTTAGCGCCACCCTTTGGGCAACTTATGCTAATGTTGTGTTATGGTTAGCATTGCTTCTGAGCATGCGTGTTTGTACTTTAGAGTTTTGTCCGAAGAACTTGTGTACACACGATCAGATAATCCGACAACACACATTTGTTGGCGGACAATTTTAAAGCATGCTATCCCACATTTGTTGGCGGAAAATACAACAACAATTGTCCGATGGATCATACAAATGGTTGAATTATCCGACAACCGCCTGCCATCACACAATTCCCGTTGGATAATCTGATCGTGTGTATAAAGCCTTGTACACACGATTGGATTTTCCGACAACAAATGTGTGATGGCAGGGTTTTGTCGGAAAATCCGACCGTTTGTATGCTCCATCGGACAATTGTTGTCAAATCTTGCGACAACAAATGTTGGATAGCATGTTTTCAAATTTTCTGACAACAAATGTGTGCCGTCGGATTATCCGATCGTGTGTACACAAGTCCAAAGTAAAAACACGCATGCTCAGAAGCAATGCTAACCATAACATAACATTAGCAGAAGTTGCCCAAAGGGTGGCGCTAAAGAGCAGAAAAACCACGTAGTTTCATATTTGTCGGCTGACAAAATTTTGCCGTCTGTAGGCAGAACAAGTTCACGGCCAATGCCCTTCGGTCTAAATTCCACGGCTTTGTCCGATGGAAATCTGATCCTGTGTACGAAGCTTTAGTGTTACCCGGGAAAACAATCTGTCTGTGCTAATGTTGGTTGACTCAATTTACCTTAACCTGTATTCTGTGTAAACCTCTGTGACCAGGATGCACAGTGTCATTGCAGGTGTACTACCAAAAGTGTGTTCTACGTAACTTGCTATCTCTCTGCTCCAGCAATTACATGCTTTTAAAGCAGGTTTGAATTTCTTTGTTGGCTGTAAGAAAATTCTCAGTGTTGACATTTTTTACATTATGTTTTCTGTGTATGCGTGACAGCAGGGAGCCTGCAGTCAGTGTGTTTGAGAATCCCTCTACTGCATCACAAGGCAGGGTTCACAGACCTTTCAAAAGAACTGCCGTTCTCTATAAAGGCAAGAACGCGGTGACGTCATCGCGTACGACGAGCATGCGCTCGTCACATTTGATGCCGTCGCCGCCATCTTGCTTCACCCTACCTATGCAGTGGAAGCTACCGCGCATGCGTCAAAGTCATTTTCGAGCATGCGCAGGTTTCCACGGCGACAGGTAAGTATACACACTCTCGAGTTTCTCGTGGGGGAAACAGGCCAACAAGATTTCTCGATGAAAAAATAGAGAGCAGGATCTCTATTTTTCTCATCGAGATTCTGGCCAGATTTTAAGATGAGAAACCTTGTACACACGCTCGGTTTACTCGGCGAGCGTGTGTACGAGGCTTCAGACAACGGGAATTGAGCAGGCAGAATCATTGCTTGAATTTCAAGAAAAAAATTGCAATTTTTGAATATGTTTTTACATTTGTTTGTCTATTTTTACCAAAGTCTTGACAGCATTTTCAGTTATACTATTCATTCAAATAAACATCAGGTATATTCTTTATCTACGGGAACAGAAGCTTTTCCATGGATTGTAGATCAGTCAATTTACTCATCACCTAAAAAAGTGTAGACTAGATTAAGGAAACAAATATCAGTTTGTGTACTAATTATATGAGTGGTGTAAAATGGAATATAAAATATTTGGATGCTGTCAAGTTGCCTTTTTTTAATATTTACAAAAGATTAGTAGCGAATTAAAGTAGCACATGCCCTCCAGTATCCATAGCAGGAGACAGGTGGCAATGTTAACACACACCGCAAGTACAACCAAACCAACATCTGCTCTAGATAAATCAGCTAGTTTTCAAATGACTCTGTTGCTAAATAATGGCCACTAATAATTCTTCCCAACACAGATATTTTAAGAGCAAAAATACATTAGGAAACGGATCATGTTTATATTTTAAACCAATTCATGCTTTAATACTGGGAATAGAAGAGCTATCAGACGGTGTTACAGGCTTTTGAAAAGTCCAATAGCTTTGTTGCCAATATCATTATGAAATGAAATGTAGGGAAAATAGCAACTCATTTGAAACCACAATGTCGCGTTTGCTGCTGATTTGTATTTACTTTTACCTATAATATATTGATGATGACCTTCTTTAACAATAGCAAAATGCAATTCATATCTCCAGAACAAGCACAACACCTATTTTTTGTGCAAATGTGTATGTTTGTTCACAGACATTTAGGGCCAGATCCACAAAAGAGATACGACGGAGTAACTGCTGTTACTCCATCGTATCCCTTGTCCTAACTTTGGAACTGATCCCCAGAAGCAGTTTTCCAAAGTTAGGCAGAAGATCCGGCATGTGTAATAGAATTACACTGCCGAATCTTAGGATGCAGTACCGCATCCGCCGCTGGGGGCATTTCGAGTCGAAATGCCGCTTCTAGTATGCAAATTAGCACTTAGGGCGATCCACAAAGCTTTTCAGCTTCGTTTTTTCGCCGTAAGTTTTAGTTTGCAAGTGTAAAACTAGGGCTGGTTTTACAAAGTGGAAAGTTAGTCACACCATGTAAAAGCCCATTCAAGTGACGGCATTTGGTATGCATTCCTGAGGGAGAACTCCACGGCAATTTGTAAAATCAAAACCGGCATGGGTTCCCCCCCCAGGAGCATACCAGGCCCTTAGGTCTGGTATGGGTTGTAAGGAGACCCCCCCTACGCCGAAAAATTGACGTAGGGGGTCCTCCTACAATCCATACCAGACCCGTATCCAAAGCACGCTACCCGGCCGGCCAGGAATGGGAGTGGGGACGAGCGAGCGCCCCCCCCTCATGAGCCGTACCAGGCCGCATGCCCTCAACATGGGGGGGTTGGGTGCTCTGGGGCAGGGGGGCGCACTGCGGGCCCCCCCACCCCAGAGCACCCTGTCCCCATGTTGATGAGGACAGGACCACTTCCCGACAACCCTGGCCGTTGGTTGTCGGGGTCTGCGGGCGGGGTGCTTATCGGAATCTGGGAGTCCCCTCAAATAAGGGGGCCCCCAGATACCGTCCCCCCACCCTAAGTGAATGGATATGGGGTACATCGTACCCCTACCCATTCACCTGGAGGAAAAGTGATAGTTATTAAACACACAACACAAGGGTTTTTAAAAAAATTTATTAGTCTGCTCCGGAGGCCCCCCTGTCTTCTTTAGCTCTAATACCAGGGGGGGCTTCTTCCGCTCTCCGGGGGTCTTCTCCGCTCTCCGGGGGGGGTTTCTTCTTCCGCTCTCCGGGGGGGGTCTTCTCCGCTCTCCGGGGGTCTTCTTCTATCTTCGCCGCTCTCCGCTGTTGACTCGGCGAACCCCGGTTCTTCTGCAGCTGTCCGGTGCCTTCTCCTTCAGCGCTGGCTGCCTGCTCAATTACTAGCAGGCAGCCAGCGCGGTCTTCTGTGACGTCATGTTCTTCTCTTCTGTTCTTCTCCCCTCTTCCGATGTTGACTCGACGCCTCTTCTCACTGCAATGATGGAAGCGCGCCTTGCATCCCATTTATATAGGCATCACCGTCCCATCATGCTCCGGTAGGTACCCACGTGGGGAGAAGAACAGAAGAGAAGAACATGACGTCACAGAAGACCGCGCTGGCTGCCTGCTAGTAATTGAGCTAACACACGAAGATAGCAGGCAGCCAGCGCTGAAGGAGAAGGCACCGGACAGCTGCAGAAGAACCGGGGTGCGCCGAGTCAACAACGGAGAGCGGCGAAGATAGAAGAAGACCCCCGGAGAGTGGAGAAGACCCCCCCGGAGAGCGGAAGAAGAAACCCCCCCGGAGAGCGGAGAAGACCCCCGGAGAGCGGAAGAAGAAGCCCCCCCTGGTATTAGAGCTAAAGAAGACAGGGGGGGCCTCCGGAGCAGACTAATAAATGATTTTAAAAACCCTTGTGTTGTGTGTTTAATAACTATCACTTTTCCTCCAGGTGAATGGGTAGGGGTACGATGTACCCCATATCCATTCACTTAGGGTGGGGGGCCGGTATCTGGGGGCCCCCTTATTTGAGGGGACTCCCAGATTCCGATAAGCACCCCGCCCACAGACCCCGACAACCAACGGCCAGGGTTGTCGGGAAGAGGTCCTGTCCTCATCAACATGGGGACAGGGTGCTCTGGGGTGGTGGGGGGGCCCGCAGTGCGTCCCCACTCCCATTCCTGGCCGGCCGGGTAGCGTGCTTTGGATACGGGTCTGGTATGGATTGTAGGGGGACCCCCTACGTCGATTTTTCGGCGTAGGGGGGGTCTCCTTACAACCCATAACAGACCTAAGGGCCTGGTATGCTCCTGGGGGGGGAACCCATGCCGTTTTTTTATTTGAAAATTGGCATGGAGTTCTCCCTCAGGAATGCATGCCGAGCGACGCTGTCAAATTTTTTTTTTTTTTTTCCCAACGCAACTTTTTTAAGCCGGCGCGATCCACAAAACTCGGCGTAACGTAACTTCACGCATGCGCAGTACGGCTGGCGCGGGAGCGCGCCTCATTTAAATGGGACTCACCCCATTTGAATAGGAACGCCTTGCGCCGGCCGGATTTAAGTTACACAGCCTGAAATTTCTAGGTAAGTGCTTTGTGGATCGGGCACTTAGGTAGAAATTTTAAGGCAGTGTAACTTAAATGGGATTTTTTAAGTTGCGCCAGGTTTTTGTGGATCTGGCCCTTAAATCCCAAAAGATAAACAATGACTTGACTTTTATCTTGATATTTGCCGAATATGGACCCTACATAAAAATCTGATTTCTCAAGACACAGTGCTTAACCACTTCCATACAGGGCTTTTATACACACATCCATACCAGGCCTATTCTGGCACTTCTCTCCTACATGTACAAACCATAACTTTTTTGCTAGAAAATTACGCAGAACCCCCAAACATTATATATGTTTTTTTAGCAGACACCCTAGGGAATAAAACAACGGTCATTTAAACGTTTTATCTTGCACGGTATTTGGGCAATAATTTTTCAAACGCCTTTTTTTTTGTGTTTCATGAATTAAAAAAAATAACAAAACAGTAAAGTTAGCCAAATTTGTTTGTAAAATATGAAAGATGATGTTACACCGAGTAAATAGATACCTAACACGTCATGCTTTAAAATTGCGCACTCATGGAATGGCGCCAAACTTCGGTACTTAAAAATCTCCATAGGCAACGCTTTGAACATTTTTACAGGTTACCAGTTTAGATTTACAGAGGAGATCTAGTGCTAGAATTGTTGCTGGCACTCTAACGCACGCGGCGATACCTCACATATGTGGTTTAAACGGCGTTTACATATGTTGGCGGCACTTGCGTGTGCGTTCGCTTCTGTGCGCGAGCTACTGGGGACAGGGGCGTTAAAAAAAAAATTGGATTTCTTTTTTTTTTTTTTACATATTTATTTATTTTTTTACACTTTTTTATTTTATTTTTTTTATTATCACTTTTATTCCTATTACAAGGAATCCCTTGTAATAGGAATGTGTGTGACAGGTACTCTTTATGGAGAGATGCGGGGTCAATAAGACCCCACATCTCTCCTCCAGGCTGGAAAGCATGAAATCGGTGAAAAAAAATTCACCGATCTCATGATTACTATTGCTTAGCAGCCGCAATCGCGGCTTTGTTTACTTATGGGGACCCGGGCGTGACGTCATCACATCGCGCCCGGGTCCTCCGACGGTCATAGAAATGACTGGTGACCATCTGGTCACCAGTCATCTCTATGCTTCCTGCCAGCGCCGGACGATTCGTTCTCCGGGCCCCCGATGGCACGGGAGAGCCCGGAGAAGCACCGGATGGCAGCGGGAGGGGGGGGATGTCCCCTCCCGCCGCCTATAAGAACGATCAAGCGGCAGAACCGCCGCTATGATCATTCTTATGTTGCACAGAATCTCCGGCAGAAGAGAAGGATATCTGAATGATGCCTCTAGCTGCAGGCATCATTCAGATATCCCCCCACAAAGCCCAGGACGTCATATGACGTCCACCCGGAATGGTAGAGGTCCTTTGTGGACGTCATATGACAATGGGCTGGTATTGAAGTGGTTAAAGGGGTTGTAAACCCTCATGTTTTTCACCTTAATGCATCTTAAGCATGATTTCCCTTGGCAGAGATGCACTGTCACTCTCTGCACGGGGTCCAGGCTCTTGATTGGATAGATTGATAGCAGTGCAGCCATTGGCTCCAGCTGCTGTCAATCAAGTCCGGCATTCGTGTCTATGGACCCGCAAGGTAACCCCCGGGAGAGCGCTTCTCCTAGGGGGTTATCTGATGTGAGCCGCCGAGGGACCCCAGAAGTCGAGGATTGGGGTCACTATGTGCAAAACAAGCTGCACAGTGAAGGTACGTATGACATGTTTGTTATTTAAAAAAAAAAAAATCTTTACAATCACTTTTAGGCTGGGTTCACACTCGTACGACAAACGCTCTGACATTGGGAGCTCATCATGCATGAACCGTCTTAACTGGTCCGACACAAGTCGGTCCGACTTTGAAAATGCTCCCTGTACTACTTTGGTCCGACTTTGGTCCTACTTGAATATCACTGAATATCACTGAGGTCGGATCAAAGTTGGATCCTTGGGCCAGATTCAGGTACATTTACATTGCTCCGCGGCAGCGTAATGTATCTGATTTACGTTACACCGCCGCAAGTTTACAGCGTAAGTGCCTGATTCACAAAGCTCTTACCTGTAAACTTGCGGCGGTGTAACGTAAATCCGCTCGGCGCAAGCCCGCCTAATTCAAATGGGGTGGGCACCATTTAAATTAGGCGCGTTTCCACGCCGAACGTACTACGCAATTACCCGACGTGCGTTGCGCTAAATGATGTCGCGCAGACGTCATTTGTTTAGACGTTAACGTAAATGGCGTCCAGCGCCATTCACGGACGACTTACGCAAACGACGTGATTTTTTAAATTTCGACGCGGGAACGACGGCCATACTTTACATTGTTTAGTCGACCTAGAGGGCAGCCCTAGTTTTACGCGGCGTATCTCAATGGAAACAACGTAAAGTTAGAGCGACGGGTAACGCGGACGTTCGTGAATTGCCGTAACTAGTCATTTGCATATTCTACACCGACCGCTATGGAATCGCCACCTAGCGGCCGGCCTAGAATTGCATACTAAGATCCGACGGTGTAATTCAATTACACCTGTCGGATCTTAGGGCTATCTATGCGTAACTGATTCTATGAATCAGCCGCATAGTTAGGACGGGCGGATCACAGAGATACAATGGCGTATCAGGAGATTCGCCGTCGTATCTCTTTTGTGAATCTGGCCCCTTGTCCTTACCATCCGACTTTTGACATCTGACATGGTGATTACAGCAGCAGTAAAAGGAATTTATTTCACACTGGGATTGGGGATTGTTTTGATCGGTCTAAGAACAAGTCAGACTATCAAAAAGTTGGATCAAAGTAGTTTCATGTTCATTCAAGTCGGATGGATGTAGGACCAATGTAGGACTGATGCCGCAGAGCAAACATGTCAGCACCCGAAGCCGATCAGTCCCTTGGCTCTCAAGTAGAGGCGCTGCCAACTTCGGTAAGGGAATAAGGCTTCACTTCCTGGTTCCATACTGCACATGCGCGAGTCACACTGCACTTTCTCACCGGTCCCTGCTGTCTTCTGGGACCTATGTGTCTCCCAGAAGACAGCGGGGCAGGAGGAGGGGCCGGACATGGCATGGATTGCCGCGTATACAGCGATGATCTATGCCCGGTGGTGGAAGCAAATACCTGGATTAGACAGGTATCTGCTCCCCTTCCCCTGAAAGGTGCCAAATGTGACACCAGAGGGGGGGGGAGGATTCCGAAAAGCGGAAATTCAATTTTTGGGTGGAACTCCGCTTTAATGTCTGCTGTATATAGGAAAAATAAATAGTTTTCTAAAGCATGCCATAGACCTTTTTGCAGCCAAGGCACCCTTTTAAATTATGGACAGCCTTGAGGCACCTTTTAAAATTATGGACGGTCTCGAGGCACCCCATTCTAATATGTAAAAGAAAAAATCAATTCTAATAATTCTACATAATGCAGCAACAACCACACACGTGGGATACCCAACATTAGAGGCGATTTATTCTTCCAAGCTAATACATCTTTGCACACTGGTACTGACTAATATTTCAGTGTTTCGCATCTTCCTCAGTTTCTCTCTATCACCCAGCTAATGTGACCCCAGTGCTGATGGAGTAAATCAGGGGAGGGGCAAACAAAGGTCCTGCAAAGGTGACCGACATCCTCCTTATCAACTGATGATGTTATTGGTTGTTAGGATGCCGGCAGCTAGAAGGTCATAATAGTGTACAATGAAAAACTGTGGCTTTGTGTAACTAAAAGGCAGGCCTGATCCACCCGCTGGCATGTATACAATTTCTGGGCAGTTTTTAGGCAAGTTGCCAAGACACCCCTCAAGAAACCTGAAAGCACCCTAGTTGAAAAACACTGCTATAGACTTTGGAGAGTGTTTGTCAATGATCCAACCACTGAAAGGATTATATTCCCTCATATTTGTCATATAAATTCATATTGTATTTGTGTATTTTTATTTATAGCACATGCGGCCAAGCTGTTCTTTGAGGTAAAATTAAATTTCTGAATCAGACAACAATTTTCAAGTTAGCTAATTCTGCTTAGTTATAAATAAAATCACTAGGTGTAGTGAATAGGTTCTGTGTTCTGGGGGTCTGGAACTGATAGTTTAAAGTGATCCATTAATCTCCCCCATGAATAATGTCCTTTAAATAAATTATAAGATCAGTTCCCTGCCAAAGAAGAGCCTTTTTTTGCACCTCTACAGTGGCCAGTGCCTTTTATCGTCACTCTGTTTCATTGCTTCATCATTTCTCAGACTTTAAAGTATTCATTATTCCTGGGACTATTATGCCTCGTTTCCACTGAGCGGAACGGTTCGGGTCGGTACAGTTTGGAATGCTTAGAATGGTCCGGTCTTTTCTGGTGAGCGTTTCCACTGCAAGTCGGACCGTTAGGGGCCATACAGGGTTCGGTTGTATGGGCCGCTTCCATAATGGAAACACGTACCGAACCGATTCACTCAGTGGAAACGAGGCATAAGATACATGTGTCCCCTTCCATTTGTTGTTGTTCCACTCTAAAATCTCTAGGTCTCTAATTTTCATATAGTCACATAGGAGTTGGAGGTTGGAAGCACAGCATGCAGCAGTACAGTTTCCCAGCATTAGGAGAAGGGTGCCTTTATATTTGAAAGCCATGCATGGTGATGGCAGCTTGGCACCTAAGTCAAAGTTTGCATTCCCCATCCTCACTCCCCAACTGAGCCGTATAGTGTTTGCATGTACAGTGGCTTAGCTGGGACAGGGTGCAGAAATGACAGTTGCTGTCCTCTGACCCTTGGGTTGCCACTTCTTGGTGCATAAAAAACTAAAATAAAAAGGGGAAGTGTTCCAAAATGGTTAAACTAGTGTGATTTAGTCATGAGTATGGTAAAATAGAGCCAAGTTATCATAGATTTTATGATAAATAAAATTTAGCGCTTTCACTTGGGAATTGAGGTGGCTTATAATTCATTGCATTAGTAAATGTTATTTGCCCCATTTCACAATGGCCTCAATATTATGTGACGAAAAAAAAAGAACAAAAAATGAACAAATTAAAAAATATTTTTTTTTGTGTGTACTTATGTGATGAGACACTACAAAAACAAAGTGATGGTTTACTGGAGCTAATATTATATGCAGATCAAAAGACAATACTTTAGCCCTGGTTCACACTGGGTACGATTTGGAACGATTTGAGATGCGATTTGACATGTCAAATCGCATCTCAAAATCGGCGGCAATTGTCGGCAATGGCACTGTCCTAATCAGTGCGACGCCGCATCTGCGATTTCAAAAAGTAGTTCCTGTACTACTTTTTGCGATTTCGGGCCGCGATTTACATTAAATTGCGGCCGAAATCGCGGCAAAATCGCGGCAAAATCGCGGCCACGAAATCGCTGTAAAATCGCGCATTTTACCGCGATTTTGAATTCGCAGCAGTGTGAACCTAGGCTCAATCCTTAAATGATTATGTTATCAATGAATGATGGCTGCAATGGCAATGCAGGGGTAAATCATACAGGAGTTGCTGTCAACACTCTCGATACACAGTGGACCAGCTGTCAAAGTGACAGGCCCGCCCTGCCAATTGCACTGCTGTTGTAGTTTGCAGGGCTCTGCTTACAGTTTCACAGCCATTCCTACATTGTGTATCAGGATCCACTGTCAATTTTTGATACAGATAATCTGCAACCAGGGTCATAGGGAGCTCTGACAGCAGGAGAGACTCCCACGTCAGATAGGCTCCTCTTTCCTAGCACAGTTATGAGCATAGTGAGATACAGCTGGATATGAGGTTTATACAGTGAAAGCATAGGACTGTTATGCTCTGGTAGATTAAATGATTTCAGCTTTATTTGTTTGCCTTTTTAAGAGGGATTTCTAAAAAATATTATTATCTATTTTGGATGGATTTTCATCATTGTAATTAGCTAGTTGGAATGTGTGGGAGGACGGAGTAATCAGACAAGTATCAACATTACCAGAAAGTGTAAGGCCCCGTACACACGACCAGTTTCCTCGGCAGAATTCAGCTTCCGACCGAGTTTCTGGCTGAATTCTGCCGAGAAACCCGGCCGTGTGTACACTTTCGGCCGAGGAAGCCGGCGAGGAGCTCGGCGAGGAAATAGAGAACATGTTCTCTATTTCCTCGTTGTTCTATGGGAGCTCTCGCCCCGCCGAGCTCCTCGGCGGCTTCAGTGCTGAACTGGCCGAGGAACTCGATGTGTTTGGCACGTCGAGTTCCTCGGCCGTGTGTACGAGGCCTTATAGCTTTGGTCAATCACAATGGCCCAGCATTTAGGTGTAGAAGAAAGGTTGCTACATGTGAGTACAGCAATTTTTAGTTGTTAGGGGCTTTCTTTTTTATGTGACAAAGTCACTTCAAAAAAGTCAGCTAAACATATCCAAAACATACCCTTGTCTATTCACCCCTGATACTCAGCTTGTACTTCCAGGCATGGGGGATCATGTGACCCATTTCACAGAGCTCGGGTCTAGCAGCCAACAGCTAGGCCCAAGCACTGGCACTTGACCAAGGGAATGATGTCACCCCCTTAGCATCCAACAATGGGGATTGTGGTGCCAGCTGTAATGGAGACAATAAAATACATTATTTTCTTCTGTAAGAAATAGGGACTTCTCACTTAACTAATGTAATATCCACTGAGCCTCATAAATAAGATTAGGCTGTATTTACTTAAAACACCAATCATGTTGTAACACTAGCCAATGTCCCCTTTTTTAAATATCTTTGCACATGATTGGGTATTAAATAAATGCAGGTTCTTTGTAATTATAATCATCCACTTTGCCAAGTAAATGGCCTTTACTGCTTCAGTAAATCAGCCCCATTGGTGCACACAACTTTTAGGTATAATTTCAAAGAAGGTGTGTGTATTTCTGAGGATAGGGTTGCTGGCCAGAGTTAAGGGTAAACGTATCTCAATTGCAGAGGATTCTGAATAGAATCATGCAGCAGTCCATTCAAAGGATTCTAGAAATTATCTTCTTCTTTGAAGTGTTTGCTAAAAACAGAAACAGTATACAGTAAAACCTTGGATTGCGAGCAAAATTTATTCCAGAAACATGCTTGTAATGCCAAGCACTTGTATATCAAAGCACATTTCCCCATACGAAATAATAGAAACTCAGATGATTCATTCCACAACCACAAATTCCACAAATTGATAAGTCTTTTGCCTTGCACACACGATCAGTTTTCACAACATGAAAATTGTGAGGAGGGCTTTTGGCCGGGAAACCTGTCCGTGTGTATGCTCCTCGCAGTTTTTCCAGTGGTGAAAACTACCCAAAAACCGCCGGCAAAAAAAGAGAACCAGTTCGGCTTTCCCCTCGGGATTTCCGACAGGAACTTTTCCCGTCGGAAATCCCGCACGTGTGTACGGGACATTTCAGTTTATAGTCCATATAAAGATTATAGCAATGTGATCGGTTGTGTAACCATAAAATGTCCATCCACAATGGAAGCCTCCACGAGGGAATAAGAAGCAAAATCCAGCAGGATCTACAGAGTGTAATAGAGAAGAGAGGCGCCTCTAAGTGTAGCAATACGGTTACATTTAATAAAGGTACAACATTTAGCAACTCACATGGTTGATTAAAAGAGGCAAATCTTAGTATGAAGACATCCGGGGTAAAGCTGTCAACATAGACCATCCTCCACACCGCCGGCTCTCTCTGCTGTCAGTCTGCAATCGTGACAGGGAAGACTACCCTGCAGTACAGCGATCTGAAAGCGAGGCTTGAAGCGCTCGTGGAGCACAGCATGAAAGGGATGACTTTGATGGCAGTGCCCGGGATTGTGGACAGCTTTACCCCGGATGCCTGCATACTGAGGCCCCGTACACACGACCGAGCTTCTCGGCAGAATTCAGCCAGAAACTCGGTCGGAGCTGGATTCTGCCGAGAAACTCGGTCGTGTGTACACTTTTCAGCGAGGAACCCGTCGAGGAACTCGTCGGGCCGAAAAGAAAACATGTTATCTATTTCCTCGTTGTTCAATGAGGAAAGTCGGCCCGCCGAGCTCCTCGGCGGCTTCCACACTGAACTCGCCGAGGAACTCGATGTGTTTGGCACGTCGAGTTCCTCGGTCGTGTGTACGGGGCCTTAGATGTACCTGTTTTAATCATCAACCATGTGAGTTGCTAAATGTTGTATCTTCATTAAATGTAACCATATTGCTACACTTAGAGGCACCTCTCTTCTGTTTTATAATCAGTTGTGACATGACGCTACTCTCAAGACATCGCTTGTATATCAAGTCAAAATGTATTTAAAAAGTTTGCTTGTCTTGTAAAAAGCTCTTAACCCAAGTTACTCTCAAACCAAGGTTTTACTGTATTTAGCAATGCTATGTATACAGGCATTTATCTTATACTATGAGATCTAACTGCTCTAATTCAGGATACAAGTAGTCTTTATGGTTGCTTGGCACCAACTGCATCATCTTCTTCATGCTACAGTGGCATATTTAGAGTTTATCAGTGTTTATTGCATGTAGCATAGAATCATAACTTGCATGTAATGAACCAATCACTTATGGCAGAATTGCAAATCATATTTTTTTACACAGTAAACATTGAAGTTGTAGGATGACTACACTACTTTTTATATTGCCTAAAATTACCAATCTCAAGCATTCATTAATGCTAGTCAGGGATGAAACCCTTATGGACAATGCAATTACATGGTCATGAATATGCTTGCATTGATCTGACAGCACAGATATATCAAGGCTTGATCTTTAGTTGATTTGCTTGTCTCCAATTTGTGGTTGATCACACAATTTAGGGATCCATGATTCATGAACTGGATTGGATGCATATGAGAAGAAATAAAAATGACCAATTCACCTAATCTATGCATTTATTTGCACACTGCACTCGAATACATTGACTACCATTGCTTAAACAGACCCTCTCAAAAGACCGTTCATTTCAACAACAATCTTCAGGTGAGATTATTGGGTTAAATTACTAAAATCGGAAAGTGCAAAATCTGGTGCAGCTCTGCGTGGTAACCAATCAACTTCCATTTTTTTTTGTCAAAGCTTAATTGAACAAGCTGAAGTTAGAAGCTGAATGGATGCAGTTGCACAAGATTTTGCACTCACCAGTTTTAGTAAGTCAACCTCTATATGTACAGGTAATACATTTTATGCATGGTATTTATCTGTAAAGGTTTCTTGTGCACACATTTAAGCCCTGGTTCACATTGATGCTACCTTGAAATCACTCTACTTCACTTGAAGTAGTGCAATTTCAAAGTAGCAAGGTCAGCGTGATTTCAGGTGCCATGTCTATTGAAGTCGCACCTGAAATTGGCAAAAGTAGTGTAGAAACTACTTTTGCAAATCGGTGCGGCGCCGCAAAATCTGTGTCGCACTGATTGGAACAGTGCCATTGCCTCCAATAGCCTGCGACTTGGTATGTGATTTGATCTCTCAAATCGTATGACAAATAGCTTCAATGTGAACCTAGGCTAAAAGTAATAAATAACTCACCGCTCCAGGTGAATTGGCTGATGCTTGATGGGAACTCCAGTCAAGTGTTAGTCCCGACCCGCCTCCGTCAGTATGTGAATAGAAGAAGAAATTGCTGCACATCGATAGAAATCCAAATGCCATTTATTTATCACTAAAATGACATCAAAGAACACCAACACACAAGTCTTGTAGAGTCACAGTACAATTGTGCTTAATCATTGCAAAGACATATCTTGCTAAGAACACTAATACGGAGCCACTCTATATTAATTGGAAGTAGGACACAAACTTGATCAATTGTTTCATTGGACCAAAGTGCGAGTCTTGGTCTAAAATAACCATACCAATAACAAATGCAATATACTAATCGAAAATAATTCACAATTAAGATGAATAAAGGTGCGTAAACCACATAAAAAATGATGCAATGCAAGGGACCCACAGTCACACAGTATAATTAATCACAATCATAAAAGGAAAATATATATAAAGATTATAAGGACAAATAATGGAAAAGAAAGGAAAAAAACGTGTATATAAATACAAAATACACCCAGGTGCAAGATAGGTGTAAAATACTACAACATGATAAATATAAATATATATATATATATATATATATATATATATATATATATATATATATATATATATTAGACATGTACACACACTGAAATATTTCGTTTCGTAATTTCATTTTCATCCGCAAAATAAATTTATTTAGTTACTCCCGAAATTTGTTTTTATTTATTTAGTTTTTCGTTAAAAAAATGCATTCGTCCAAAAATCCAAATTAAGGTTGAATCTGTCATTGAAGGCTTATGGGGCCAGATTCACAGAGCGAGTACGACGGTGTATCTACTGATACGCCGGCGTACTTTCAAATTTGCCACGTCGTATCTTTAGTTTGAATCCTCAAACCAAGATACGACGGCTTCTGGCTTCGATCCGACAGGTGTACGGCTTCGTATGCCTTTGGATCATAGATGCAATACTTCGGAGCCCGCTGGGTGGAGTTTGCGTCGTTTTCCGCGTCGGGTATGCTAATTAGCTTTTTCCGTTGATCCACGAAGGTACGCGCGCCCGTCGCATTCTCTTACGTCGTCGCTAGTCGGCTTTTCCCGGCGTATAGTTAAAGCTGCTATTTTGCGGCGTATAGATAGACTTGCCATGTTAAATATGGCCGTCGTTCCCGAGTCTAAATTTAAATTTTTTTTTTGCGTAAGTCATCCGTGAATAGGAAAGGGCTAACTCACGTCTAAGTTAAAAAAATTACGTCGGTGCGACGTCATTTCGCGCAAAGCGCGGCGGGAAATTTCAAAACGGAGCATGCGCAGTTCATTCGGCGCGGGGACGCGCTTCATTTAAATGAATCACGCCCCCAACGCGCCTGCAGCCCCAGTGCCGGGATGAGCACTTTTTAATGTAAGCGGCCACTTGGCCTATGTTTTTATTCCATATTTTAAATAAATCTGGTTGCACTATGGAAGTTCTCTTTCTGTTTCATATCCCATCCTTAATCTAATCGGAGGAAAAAGGTCTACACTATTTACTCCTGGCGCAGTATATGTATGCAGGCATTATCCTACATAAGTGATTCCGACCATCTTTTTCACTAAAGAGGTGCACAGGTTCTGGTAAGCTCATTACCATCTTTTGAGCACTTTTGGGTGTCGATCATATGATTAGTATGTTGAAGGACATATTACAGGCACCATTTGTATGAGGAGACATCTATAAGCACATCAAGATCTATCCAGTGGCGGAAAATCATTATTGTTTATTTATTTATTCACCTTTAGATTTTTGCACTGGCAGCTAGTCATTCACTTATTGTCTGGCACATTTGTTTGGGATCAACTATTTATTTTCTCAGTTATGTCACATTTATTAATTAATATACATATCCTATTTAAAGATAGGTATTAGTTTCTATTAATTTTACTTACCACTTAGCGCCCCCTATCATTCACTTATGACTTAGATAGGAGGTATCCACTCCATCACAACAGAGGAGCAGCTCAAAAAATGTAACATAGACACTATTGTGTATTTGTTTAATCTACACGTGTGGGTTCATCCAACACGTACACGTATTGTTGGCGTGAAAATCACACCTTTTACATTATATATATATTAGACATGTGCATTTGTTTTCGTCCGAATGCATTTTCGTCCGAATGCATTTTCGTCTGAATTTCAGGTATTTTCTTTATCGTTTTAACAAACGATAACGAAAGCACAGAAAACAAAAACCGACATAAAAAAATGCTATATTTTCGTTTTCGTTGCGGTCAAATGTGCCTAACCTTAACTCTATTAGTTCAATATTATTCTACATAAAGAGAAAAGATTCGACATAGAGAGAAAGATTCGACATTATAGAGACATGAAGAAGAGTCGACATAGAGAGAAAAGATTCGACATAGAGAGAAAAGATTCGACATAGAGAGACATGAAGATTCGACATAACATACGATCGCAGCATTTATGGTGAAAAGCTCTGCCCATAGGCTATAGAAGAATTCTAATGTTGGTTGACTAGTAATAATAATTAATAAATATAATTATTATTAGTCATACAACATTAGAATTCTTCTATAGCTTGTAGGCGGAACATTCGATGCGGCATCGTACAGTTTCGTTGCACCGTCTAATTTTTTTTTTTCTTAGAACATTCGACAGACACCATAAGCCTTCAATGACAGATTCAACCTTAATTAATTTGGATTTTCGGACGAATTCATTTTTTTAACGAAAAACAAAATAAATAAAAACGAATTTCGGGAGTAACTAAATAAATGTATTTTTCGGACGAAAACGAAATTACGAAACAAAATATTTCAGTGTGCATATGTCTATACTGTACCACTAAAAAGATATATAGTATATACAAGAAATGTTATTATTCAAAAACTACTAAAGTGGATGTGGTTTAGGCACCTTTATTCATCTTAACTGTGACTTATTTTCGATTAGTATATTGCATTTGTTAATGGTATGTTTATTTCAGACCAAGACTTGCACTTTGGTCCAATGGAACAATTGATCAAGTTTGTGTCCTGCTTCCAATTACCACCCTCTGTGTTTAGAGGGGGTGGCTCTATAATAGTGTTATCAGCAGGATATGTCTTTGTAATGACTAAGTACAATTGTAGTGTGTGAAACGCATCTACAAGACTTGTGTTTTGGTGTTCTTTGATGTCATTTTGGTGATCAATAAACAGCATTTGGATTTTTATCGATATGCAGCCATTTCTTCTTCTATTTACACATTTAAAAGTCCTGAGACTGCTGGGTTGCCGCCATCTTGGATGTGATGTCAGCAGCAGCCCCAGCAGACTCTCAATACTGTCACGCAAGTGACACTGTATAGCATTCCCCTTTTCTCCTCTCTTGGTAAATAAATAAAAGGTTACATAGGGAGGTGAGGAAAGGGGTGGAGATGCTGGGTTACTACAGAGAGTAAATAGAGACACTTCCAAGGTGGTAAGGGCTATAATGTGCAAGGAGGAAAGAAGTTTTACTAGAGAATTTACTTTTTCTATCAAATCTGTCAAATATGTTTTTGGCTTGTCGGGAAAATTGGAGCAAATGGAGGACAATCACACAAATACACTGAAAACTGAAAACAAAGCCCTACTTTGGTAATGCACTGATTTCACCAAGAAATACTCACATTTGTTTATTAGTGACAAATCTAAATATATTCTGAATATTTGTTCAAATCAGATTCATTAAAATACAACATTGGCAGTAAATAGCTGCAGAGATTTGCTTTTATGTGCTGTACCTAGTAAATACATGCTGCGTAAGCTGAGCTAGTTAATAAAACAAACTATGATCCAGGTGATCTTTAGCATTCAAAGTCTGCAGGAAAGCCGCTAATGCAAAGTTCTAGTTAAATATTGTCCTGCCGGATGCCTTATACCGTCTGTTGTTTTTACACTAAAGCCTCAACAAAGGTTGTAGGTGGTATTGACTTAGTAATTAAAGTATTTTAACTTCAGGATTTTTGTAATCAATGCATTAAACGCCATCTGTTATAGTATAAGGTTCATTTTTTGCCAGATGGAAGAGAAAAAAAATATAGTTTAGTATATTTTTATAGCTTGTATGAATTCAGTGTCTTCCGTGACTTCCTATTTGAGAACGTTTAATGACTTTCAGTTCAAATATTTTATACAAATCATGTAATTTATGTACATTAAAAGAAACATTTGTTAAACTAAGCTATTAATCATAAAATAAAAACAAATTATTATGTCTAGATATAGAGATTAGTATTAATTTTAGGTGCCCTCTAACTAAGGTCATTTTTCTACACCATGCTCTATTTACGATGTCTCAATAGTTGTATTTCTATTTACATCTAAATACAGGGTCTCAGTATTAGGACAATTTTTTTTTTTTTTTAATGTAAGCAATTAATTTGTAGGTATGTTTAACCTCCCTGGCGGTATGATTATTTCAGAAAAAAGGTGCTGAAAGCGGTACCATTATTTGCAAGGAAATTTGGCGTTTTATACTGTAGGCCTGTAATTCTTAGGAATAACTCACTTAAATCTGACCAAACAAGAGTCTTGTAGGCATCCCGGGTATGACTTTTTTTTAAAAACAAAATTATAAATTATAATCTAATAAATAATTATAAATAATTATAACAAATAATAATATAATTATAATAAAAATTATTCAAAAATGGAATCAACTCAAAATCACTGAAATTTGCACAGTTGCAGAATTGTCGCTGTCATTACTTTTATTTTTTTATGATGAATTTCCCCACAAATCGCTATCGCACAATTCTGCAAGTGATTATAATTTATTATCGCTGTTTTCTAGCTGCTCTAAAACCATTTTTGACATAAAAAGACACTTTTGGTTGCTATGGACAATCTACAGTTTGCAGGCAGAAAGAACAGTTTTTATTATATAAAAGTACATGCAGGACACTGGGCAGACCACTAGGGACAAGGGGGGTGTGTATTTTTTACATACAGTACTGTGATCTATAAGATTATAGTATACTGTATGTATTGTGTTTGTTTACGTTTTTGAATTTGGCGCTGTTCTCTGCTCCCGTGCGTTGTAGATCGGAGATCGGCGGCACAGGAGGACGCTGTGTGAATCGAGCGAGGTCCCGCTCGCTCACACAGCGCGGTGGCATCGCTGGATCCAGGGACAAGGTAAGAAAACACTGCCTGTGGATCCAGCGAGGCGAGCCCGATTCACACAGGTTAACCTGTTTATTGTAAGTAATTATAAAATGGCTTATACTATCCATGCGCACCACATTTGCTGGGTATTAGAGTAGAGGAGATATGTAGGGTCACTCCATGGGTGGAAACTATTTGTTATCTTATTCTACATAATTCTGACTATTCAGACTGACTTAATATGTACAGCAAAGCCATTTTCTTGATGCTATGATGTTTTCATTAAGACAAAAATATTATTATTAATGGGGCTGATTTATTAGAACTTGATATTGCAAAATCTGGTTCAGCTGTGCATGGTAGCCAATCAGCTTCTAACATCAGCTTGTTCAATTAAGCCTTGACACAAATAAATTAAGCTGATTGGGTTCTATGAAGAGCTTTACCAGATTTTGCACTCTCCAGTTTTAGTAAATCAACCCCTATGTTTTTTCAATCTAAGTAACACATGAAAAGTCCCAATTTGTTGCATTTTTGTTTATTATAGGAACAGCACAAACTTGCCTTAACAAGGACCTATATGGCAGAATGACCACAAGCTCTTTCAATGTAAGCAGTTTTAAAAATATTGAAAATTACCTTTGAAATTGCATCAGAGCCTATATAACATTTTAGCGGTTGAATTTACATACACTTTAAACTTGGTTGTTCATCAGTATGTGATTTGGATTTTCGAGACTTGCACAGAAACAGTACAGAGTAACTTTTTTTTTTTTTTTGAGATGAGAGAAGAGGAAAAAAAGGCCCTTACTAGAAAAAAATCACAAAACGCAGCAATGATGATATTAACCTATTATCACTAATTTACAAAAAGTGAATTTGTCTACATTTGAAGGGTTTGTGTCCCATGAATTAAAACTAAAATTTTTAACCATAGAAAAATAAATGGTATCTGCAACTGCCTTCAAATCCTGTTAATTGTTTTGGAGTCTGTTAGTTTGAGGAGTGTTGTCTACGTAGGCCTGGACTTTTGCTCTACCCTAGAGGTAAACACTGCCCCACACTATTAAAAAAAAAACAATGTTAGAAAATCAGTGTCAAATTTTGGTATATTTCAATGTTATCCTTAAGCATAATTTAAAGTCAACATAATATTAGCAAAGTAGGGAGAACATCATACTACAATAGCTGCATTTTTTGCATTGCTAAAATTAGAGTGAATTTATTAAATAAGTGCACTTCAGACTTTAACATGTATTATGGCCTACGATGGAAACAATTTTATCAGAATTTGCTAAATCACCCAGTAAGCTAATTATGTTGTATGGATTTTGAAGTTGAAGATAATGGCCTTTCTAGTAAAATGGCAAAACATAAAGCAGTATGTGCACTAATGACTATATTTCAACAGCTAGAACACATGCTTACCACCAGAAAAGCATACATGTAATAACAAAAGATACCATGAAATGCGTAAGTGCTTAATTATAAAGTAGGGGATTAGCATTTTTTGCAGAATAAAATGAGTGATTAATATGACATATTACATGATCCCATTATAATCTCTATTTTGTAAAAAAATGTAATAAAAATCACAGGTTATAATACTACAAGCAAAGGACTAATCTGACATTTAACAAAATGTTCCTGTTAATTAGTTTATTAATTAAAATTGCACATTTATACAGCACTGAATGTGATATTCACTGGACATTCACTGCAGGTGTATTTGCCTGGTAAATGTGTTTTAAAGAAGAATTTCAGGTATGATGTCACCACCCTGCCTCTCCAACTCATTCATTCAGAGAACACTGAATTCTGAACCTCCTGGTTCAGAATTCAGCAAGGCAGCCACTCGGCATGGGACCAAGAAACCAGTAAAGATCACTGCAGTAGTGGTGTCTACCACAGTTATTTCCAGGCTCTAGAGGGATTCAACAGGTATGGTATATGCATAGTTACATTGGTCCAAGCTGAACCAATGTAACTACATATATAAAAAATGCCATACCTGTAATTCTTCTTTAATATACAGTAAATATTTACCAACAATGAGTGAAGAGTGTCAAGTTCACTGCTTTAGAAATATGTTCAAAAGTGTATGAAAACCGCAACAATGAACTTCTCTTATATGGTAATTTGAACCTGTTAATTATACCATTGATAGTAGTTTAATATTGTTTTTTATTGTTTTGTAGACGAAATTAGCTCTTTAATTTGCTAGCGTTAATGAAATGTGCAATTGGTATCAATAGTGAAATGCCAGGACATTGGATGATTTTTTTATGCTGCTATCTGTTTTTTTTTTTTTTGGTCTTAATTCTTTTTTATTATTATTAGTATTATTAATAATAATAATAATAATAATGATAATAATATATTAATTATTAAATTATGAATTGATTGTGTTGTATGTAGTGTTATTATCCCTGCACAGTTACCTCCAGAATACCTCCCCTTATATTAAGAAGATGAGTAAAGATGGAGTTGTTCAGTAGTCGTAACACACTTTATGTGCTAAGGTCACAATGCTGCTCATCTGTAAATACAATGCAGTGATTGAGTCTTGCCACTAGCACAGGAAATGTGTTAGTGGCAGAATCACCAGGACTGAAAAACTAAAACGAATGCATCAACTGCATCTAAGAACAGGTAAGTTATCAATAAGCTTTAATAAGTTACATAATTCAACATAAACTTTAGGTAAATGTACACAAAAAAAGACAGATTTAGATGACTGTGTCAGTTATGAAGTCTCTTCATGCATTTGACTTTCCCATAAGGCTTTATTCACATCTAAGCCATTTGGCTCGTGGGCGGAACCGCCACAATTTTGCTCATGAATCGAGAATCGCGGCAAAATGTGGAACGTATTTGCAATGCCCTTATTTCTTAATGCGGTGAGATTTTTGCCGCGATTGTCAAGCGACAAAACGCACTACAATCGCAGCAGAAATCGCAAATGCTCCTGACTAAAAAAAAAAACTTGTCATAGGTCAACCTATAACTTTGTAAAGAATTTTATTTGACACATACATCTTTGGGTTTTCACTTTTCACAATGAAAAAAAAAACTGTTTTGCAATATTGGTCATGTAATTATCTTGACTCTCAATCAATTGCTTTCAGTTCACTGTTCTTTTGTTTTATTATCCTTACACTGTTAGTCAATCACATGTTTAGTCTCCCATGCAAGTTGTCAAGTAGCATAATTATTAAATATATACATATTTTTTATATTAGTTAACAATACTTCTTGGATGATAAATATCAAATGTGTTTTCTTTTCCAATACAGAATTGCCTTTTCAATCTCTTATCTTTTAAATTCAGTTTCTGTGGCAAATAAAAAAAAAAAAATCATGTGGTCGAGTCAAAGAAAATATATTCACATGTGCAATTAATTGCTGTTGTTTCCAGCCAACAATTTTAAATTGCAGAGAGTATTTCCACAAAAAAGGATGCTAATCAACCCTAATATGTTTTACTTTATGTCACCTTTAAAAATATTTAATTGATGTGGTTCCTGTAGCACTTGAGTGTCTGGCTTACTAATCTTAACAGATAGCACATTCTGAGATAAAACTACTATTAACAACTTTAACCTCCTAGCACTGACAGTATGCAAATATGTGGCCTCTCAGCAGGTGGATCTTGACGCAGAGAGGCCGCATTTTTGCATCCCAAAATGTAAAGAGCCATGCGCACTTCCAGCACAGCTACCGGAACTCGCTACTTGCCATTGGGAGCTTCCCCGAACATGTGACCGCTGTGACAGCCATTCATGGCGGTCACATGTCAATAGACCCCACCCCACCTCCTGGCATCAGAAACCCCTAAAAGGGCTGGAAGGCACCGGCACTAAGCACTAAGGGGTTAAGGCCAAGCTGCCCACCTTCAGAATTTATAATGCAGCAAGACAGGGGCTCATCACAGGACACAATAGTCAGTGGAGATCACTGTAGTCATGGTCTCTACTAGAGATTTCCAGCTTTTGAGGGATCCCACAGGTATGGTATATGCATTAAATATAAAAACGAGGGGTGTTGGGGCGCTTACTAATAACACCAAAAGAAATAGCATAAACCTTTAAACGTGATAATAAGCATAAGACAGTAATATAAATACTGTAAATAATTAGTGAAAATAAGTGCATAACATATTTGAACCAAATAACGTGAACAAAAAAAGGAGTGCTAACAATATTAGGCACGGCAGCTATAAGTCACCAATCACACCTACAGCTCTACACCCTATGAGTAAGTGGCGTGTGCAGCCACGTAACGCGTAAGGGAAGTGAGCCGCCAGTGACGTCATCTCCGCTTTCGGCCGGGAGCGGAGAAAATTACTGTGTCGGATGCTGTTGTCATCGGTTTTAAATGTAAGTTCATACTATGTTTTAATAAATAATATTTGGAGCGTTTCTTCCTTCCTGTATGTACCCTGTGGGGAGCCATTGATTAAAGGGGAGAGGTTCTCAGACGCTGCATTGACGTGACTGCTAGGGATTTAAAGAGACCTTCGTATGGTGATACAAGTATTGAGAGAGGAGCTGCTGCCAATGATATACGTTATTAAGGCTTTGTTGTAAGCCAGCTGGAGGTGAGAGGCTGGGGGAAACAGGGCACCTGGAGTGGAGCACTTTGTGATTTGTTTTTTGGAGCACTTAACCTTTGGAAAAAATTGTGGACATTCATCTTTTTTGGGCTGCATGCTTTTTGGAGTTTAGCCCTGATTGCTATTTTTTACAGAGACTTTTTGGATTGCACATTGCATGAAGATTTCTTTATTCTCACAATATTGTATTAATTATAATATTAATATTGTTAGCACTCCTTTTTTTTCACATTATTTGGTTCATATATGTTATGCACTTATTTGCACTAATTACAGTATTTATTTTACTGTCTTATGCTTATTATCACGTTTATAGGTTTATGCTATTTATTTTGGTGTTATTAGTAAGCGCCCCAACAGCCCTCGTTTTTATATTATTGTCAGTGTGTGAGCACTATTTTGGTTGTGGCTGCTGCTATTGATTGATTATTTATTTGAGTTATGCTGGCCATACACTATACGAAAATTCGGCCGAAATTCGGTCGTTCAGAAAGATCTTTCGTTTTTCGAACAGTTAATGGGCACAAAATCGAAAATCGTTGGGAAATGTTCTGCAAAACGAACGATAAATCGGAAGGTTAATGTGTTTCCCGTCCGAACTTTCTGCACTAGATATATGTAAAAAAAAACGAACCAAATTTTTTTTATTTATGTTCACTGAACGATTTATCGGTCATTACATGATGTCACTATCGTTTGCGCTCACGACCGAATGTTCGTTTTTCGAAAGTTTGTTCGGACGATTTTTCGTAAAGTGTATGGCCAGCATTAATTCACGCATCAGTTTTCCCCGTTTTTTTAGCCATGGCTGCTGCGTAATATTATGGTATTTATTTAGGTTTTAGTTTAGACCTCTTAGCTTAATCTGTGACCAGTGTGGTTTGCGGATTAGTTCCCCCCATTATTCATATGCATTGAATAGTTGCATTAATCCAAACTAGACGAATGCAACACTGAACTCAAATACATTTTAGATCATTTGTTTCCACAGATATAGCTTTCTTTTAGTGGTATTTAATCACCAAATATTTATTGATTAAAAAAAGACCATCCGAGTGCCTCCTACAGTGTGTTCAGTTGCTGAATGAGGGGGGTGGGTCTGGGGCGGAGGCCGTGCCTGAGTGTGTTGTGTGATGTCATGGTGCAAGGCAGCCAAGCGGAGCGGCCAGAGCCTTGTGTGCAAGTCTGCATATGAGTGTCACTGTCAGTGCTGTTTGGACTGGACTGGACTGGACTGGACTGAAGGGACCACCTGACATGGAGAGAGACTGTCACTGTGACTTAGGATGGGATGCGTCATGTCGGTGAGTCCTGTCCCTGAGCTATTTTCTTACTATGTAAAAAAATATATATGTTTCTTGCCTTAATATCTACCTACTTACATTGCTAATTGCATATTGTACTTGTTTTTAGTCTAAAATACAGTAATTTGCACTTAAAACTGCAATTAGATAACTTTTGGATATGCCAGTAAAAACTTGGCTGTGCCAGTAAATGCTGGGTTTCATGTAAGTATATTCCAATCTGGTAGGTTGGCAACACAAGGTGACAGGCAAAGGCAATACTGCACTGGTGCGGCAGCAATAGAATCCCTGTTGCTAGCCGGTCTGGTGACACAGAGACTTCTGTAACAACAATCAGGAACGATGTTGCTCACTTACATTGCTCTAGTGACACTGGGGACTAGTGTGGCAGCAATCAGAAACACTGTTGCTGACTTACACTAGTCTGGTGACACTGTATTTGGTGTGACAATAATTAGGGAAATCGTTGCTGGCTTACACTGCCCTGGTGACACTGAGACTTTTGTGGCTCATATAAGGAACACTGGGCTCCATTCACAAAGTGGGATCTTGGTAACAGAGCTGACAGAGGCTCCTAATCACGATTGGAGATGCGGAATGTCAGACCAACACGCCGCACTCGCGATTGCAGCACTGCGCGCCCTCAGGGGTCATATGACGCCAAGTCAGGATAACAGAGCCACTTCCCTGACGTCAATATGCTATTGACCGGGCAGGAAGTGGTTAAATAAAAGACTTATCAAAAACTACCTAGCTACGTTTTTAACACTACATTATGTACCCCTTACTCATTCACATAAGGTGCTTGGGGGGCATTTTTGTTTTAATTCAGCCCGCTGACAGCTGATGATTTACCGATTGTAAAGAACGCGGCAGCCGCCCACTCCTTAACAACTATGTTGTTTACTGGTTCTTAACCATTTCAAAACCCGCCTATTGTAATTTGATGTCCGCAGATGGAATCTTCCATCCTGGGCTGGCCTCATATGACATCCTCGGCTTCCCGGCGATATAGGGGGCGCACCAATGGAGCCGATACGCGATGGAGCCGATGCACGTGCCCAACGGCTATGATGTCTGCCGAAACCCACGATCGCTCGTGACAGAGCAGGAACGTGGATCTGTGTTTGTGAACTCAGGGGAGAGGAGAAAGATTGCGTGTTCCTAGTATATAGGAACACCGATCGGTCTCCACCCCCAGTCAGTCCCATGCCCCCACAGTTAGAATCACTCCCTAGGTAACACATTTAACCCCGTGATCGCTCCCTAGTATTAACTACTTCCCTGTCAGTGACATTTATACAGTGATCAGTGCATATTTATAGCACTGGTTGCTGCATAAATGTCAATGGTCCCAAAATAGTGTCAAAAGTATCAGACCTGTCCATCGCAATGTCGCAGTCACCGTAATTACTGGTAAAAAAATAATAATAATAAAAACGGCCATAAAATAATAACCTATTTTGTAGGTGCTATAAACATTGTGCAAACCAATCAATATACGTTTATTGCGATTTTTTTTTTTACTCAAAAATGTACAAGAATACATATCGGCCTAAACTGAGGAAAAAATGTGTTTAAAAAAAATGGGATATTTATTATAGCAAAAAGTAAAAAATATTGTGATTTTTTCAAAGTTGTTGCTCATGACCGTGCAATTGTCATTCAAAATGTTACAGCGCCAAAAGCTGAAAATTTACCTGGACAGGAAGGGGGTGAAAATGCCCTGTTTTGAAGTGGTTAAGGGAGCCAGCGGCTGCCATTTCCTTAAATAACGCATGTCAGGACAACTAACTACTTATTACCACATGCATTTTTTTCTTTTCTTGTGAATTGACTTTCACTCCTGTTTTATGTGGTATTTCCCGGGCATTTTTGTTTTATGCCGTAAATACGGCATTAAGCAATAGTGAATTGGCATTTTCAGGATTGATTGCGGTATTTGGGAAAACACCTAAATACCACATGTGATCTGATTCCATGAATGCAGTCTAGCGTTAGCATACACTGGACTGGTGACACTGGGACTAGTGTGGTGATGATCATTTAGAAAATTAGCCATTTATCACTGCCCTCTGGACATGATCCTGTAACCAGTTTCCTATTCGTCCACATACAATTCCTTCAATGCCAATGGTCCTAAATAAATAAATTAAAGCCTATAACACACGGTCAGAAAATTAAATGAAAAATACTGCTTTCAAAGTGATTGTACGATAATCATTAGTACACAGTTTTTGAGAGCCGATCACGACAGTGCGCCCAAAATTATTCAAAGGGACAAACACGTACGTTTCCTTGTACGATACCAGATCGTACGATTTTTGTTTAATCAGTACAAATTTCATCCAAAAATACAATACAAATACAATGCAATACAGTATATCACTTCCGAATTGTTATTCTGTTATATGAGAATTTTGTAACTTTAGTAACCTCTTCATTTTCGATATGGATACTAGCATTCAAAGAAAACAGATGTTTATTCACCCAATAATCTCATTGTGTGTACCAGGCTTAGGTGTTTGTGGGGAACTGTAAAGAATGCTTTAGCAAAGTCCAGATAGACCATGTCCCCTGGCCTCCCTTCTATTTAAAGCGGAGGTCCACACAAAAATGCAACCTCCGCTTTTCGGAAACCTCCCCCCTCCGGTGTCACATTTGGCACCTTTCAAGGGGGAGGGGGTGCAGATACCTGTATAATACAGGTATTTGCACCCACTTCCGGGCATAGACCCCGCAGAATCTGCAGGGGTCTACCTCACTCCCCCCCTCGCTCTCTTCTGGGAATCACACAGGTCCCAGGAGACAGCAGGGACCAGTAAGGACACGCAGCATGGCTCGTGCATGCACAGTAGGGAATCAGGAAATGAACCCGCAATGCTTCACTTTCTGATTCCCTCACCGAGGATGGTGGTGGGGGAAGCCGAGAGCCGTGCAATTGCTCGGCTTTGGCTGCTGACATTGCAGGCACCCTGGCCAGGTAAGTGTCCATTTATTAAAAGTCAGCAGCTGCAGTATTTGTAGCTGCTGGCTTTTAATTTTTTTTAGGCAGACCTCTGCTTTAAATTGCTGCTACGTTCCTCATAGAGTGTTAGGTTGGTCTGACAAGAATGGTCACTTATGATACCTATTGTCACTTATGATACCTATTTCTGCTGGCGATTTCTTGAATATATTCTCTTACCATTGCTTTACATACTTTGAATACTATCAGGCCCCGTACACACGACCAGTTTCCTCGACAGAATTCAGCTTCCGACCGAGTTTCTGGCTGAATTCTGCCGAGGAAACTGGTCGTGTGTACACTTTCGGCCGAGGAAGCCGACGAGGAGCTCGAAGAGGAAATAGAGAACATGTTCTCTATTTCCTCATTGTTCTATGGGAGCTCTCGTCCCGCCGAGCTCCTCGGCGGCTTCAGTGCTGAACTGGCCGAGGAACTCGATGTGTTTGGCACGTCGAGTTCCTCGGCCGTGTGTACGAGGCCTCAGTGTAATGCCGCGTACACATGCTCTGAATTTTTGACAACAAATGTTCGATGGGAGCTTTTTGTCGGAAATTTCTGACTGTGTGTAGGCTCCATCGGACATTTGCTGTCGGAATTTCCGACAACAAAAGCTTGAGAGCTGGTTCTCAAATTTTCTGACAACAACATCCGTTCTTGTAAATTCCGATCATGTGTAGACAATTCCAATGCACAAAATTCCACGCATGCTCTTAATCAAGTACTAGCGTTCGCAATGGAGATAGCACATTCGTTGTAATGGACTGAAAAGCACAAGGCAGAATAGCGAGAATCGTCTCTCACCAAACTTCTACTAACACGACTAGTATTGAACTTCCCTTTAATAGTGCCGTCGTACATGTTGTACGTGACCACATTCTTGGAGATTGGACTTTCCAACAACATTTGTGTGAACGTGTGTATGCAAGACAAGTTTTAGCCAATATCCATCTGGAAAAAATCCACAGTTTTGTTGTCGGAATGTCCGATCGTCTGTATGCGGCATTAGACTGACTGATCTGTAGTTACCTTGTATATTTCTCAGTCAGTAATACATTTTCTTTTTTGCCAACTGATTGGTAATATTTCAGTTAGTAATGTCTCCTTAAAACTTAGCAACAATGGTCTAGCTATTATTTGGCTAAACGCTTTGAGGACTTGTGGATGTAAGCCATCTGGTCATTTAGATTTGCTCTTGTTACATTATTTTTCTTTTTTTTTAACTTGATTTAATTTAGCACCTTAAGTCTGCTTGCTGGTATTACCATTAGGCCTCGTACACACGACAGAGTTTCTCGGCAGAATTCGGCGAGAAACTCGGTCAGAGACAGATTCTGCAGAGAAACTCTGTCGTGTGTACACTTTCGGCCCGATGGAGCCGCCGAGGAACTCGTCGAGAAAATAGAGAACATGTTCTCTATTTTCTCGTTGTTCTATGGGAGCTCTCGGCCCGCCGAGCTCCTCGGCGGCTTTAGGGCTGAACTGGCCGAGGAACTCGATATGTGTTTAGGCACGTCGAGTTCCTCGGCCGTGTGTACGGGGCCTTACTCTTGTGATTATTGAATCCATCTTTTTCTTCTTTATAAACCTAACTGTCTAACCAGGTTTCTTATACCCCCACAAAGTCAAAGTCATCCTTGAGTAGTAGAAGTTCTAGCTCTTCCATTTCATTTTGTTCGCCAGACTCCTACCATTTGTGTACATGCCTTTTAATTAATACATTTAGCCCCTGTTCACACCGGTGCGACTCTTCGTGCAATTTGACAGTTCTAAATCGCATGACAAGTCACACCCCATTGCTGGCAATGGAACCATTCATATAGCTGCATTCCTGCACTTCTTTTTACTGAATTAACTACAACTTGCATAGACTTCTGTTAAATAAAGTCGCAAGCCGCAATGAAATCGGCAGTGCAAATCACACTGGTATGTGGCTTTGAAATCATGCTGAAGTAGCATGGTTTCAACGCTGCACCGTTGTGAACAGGGGCTTAAAGATGTATTATTGAATACAGTGTTGTATTCAAGGCTTGTCAAGGTTTGACTATCCTGATTGGATTATTGTCCATCGATATTTGTTATCCTGGGATAAGGGTGACATTAAAAGGGTCTACAGTAGATGCATGTACAATCCACTCAAACATTTGATTATGATCAAATGGGTAAAAAAAAAAAAAAGGACTGTTACATAGCCAGGTTAAAAAGAATACATAGTTAAAAGCCTGAAACAAAAGGTTTTTGATTGATTGCATTTGTGCTATAGCACTTATGTAATCATATGATGTTCCATTCTCTTTATTTTCAAGGTGACAGGGAAAAATGAAATCTATGTTTAAAAAAAAATATATATAATCTGCTGTCATCTTTTTAAAATTGTGGCCTTCCTATTCCTGTCAGTCTTTGTTGCAGCAACCAGAACTGAGTGAAGTGAGCATGTGGTCCATTATTTGAACAAGGATAATATTCAACTAACCTAGCAGCACAACAAGTCGGTCCTCATATTTTACCAGTTTATTGTAATCTTTATATGTTTTCAAATGGTATGTCCATCTGTGCCATCAATAGAAGAGCTCAGCTACTGCCAGAAACAGCACTTGTGCAAGGAAGTAAACATACAAAAAAAAGGTCAGTTCTTGTTCTGTCTAATGGATGGCAAGTCACTTATGTGGACCTTTTTACTGGAAAAATATATAGTTAAACATAAGGTGATATTGTTTTACACACAGTTGTATTTAAATCATTGCGAACATATTGTTTTTTCCTTAGGTCTATTTAAAATGCAGATATAAACTTAGACAGCTGGTGGGTACAGGAGGCAGCCTTTTTAATTCTATGGGGATGCAGTGGCTGCACAGATACAGCTGCTCACCCTAATGTGACAGGTGTGAAGGTCCGGGGGACTGGCCCCAAAAGCAGCCAGTGTACACACACACACCACAAACAAAAAGCTTACCTTGACCCGCCCATTTTGATGGAAAAAGAGACAAATACTTAATTATATGTCCTTGTAAAACCTTTTTGTGCATTGATTTTTAGAGGTCTAGTATGCTATGCATGTCATTATTGTAGTCGTATTTGTGATATTAAAGCAAAATGCACTAGACCTGGGACAAATAACCATTGATTCCACAGTTTACTAAACTTCTGGGGGCAGCTCCTGTGTTGAAAAATGTATTTTCCACTGACACTGCCCAAACAAGTAATTTGATAATGGGAACATACACTTACCGGCCACTTTATTAGGTACACCTAATTCAATTGCTTGGTAACACAAATCAGCCAATCACATGGCAGCAACTCAATGCATTTAGGCATCTAGACATGGTGAAGACGGCTTGCTGAAGTTCAAACTAAGCATTAGAATATGGAAGAAAGAGAATTTAAGTGACTTAGAACATGGCATGGTTGTTGGGCTGGTCTGGACAATGTCTATGTGAGACGAAACATACGTCGGGAGGTTGACGCGCCGACGTCATCGCGACTGGACGGGCACCCGCATGCCGGCCAGCATTTCTTATATTACAGTTTGGTTATGGTTATAGCTTGCCTTTAAAAGCAGAAAATCTATGCGGTGGTGGATCACAAGTGTTTTGTCGGTGTTAAATTTGAGGCTCATCTTTCTATTTTTTGCACCTACAAGTGTGCCACTCATCTCATCTCTGCACCCTATATGGACTTTCACTATATTTTCTAGAGACAATTTTAGTTTCACGTACAATTTTATTTAACCACATGAATTTCCAGGTTCAATGTATTTGGCAATTTCTGATTGTTTCACTATAGGTGTGGTCTATTTCATTTATTAGTCACATATTAATCATTAATTAGCGCAGCTTCCTAATATTGTATTTGTATTTTTGTTGCGGATGTCACGTCAACGCTGCTGCTGTTTTTCCTAATTTACTATTTAATTTACCAATTAGTGGTTATGTGTTAGTTTTTGATGCGGTATCACTCCCTTAATTTTTACACTGAGTATTTAAAAAACTGCTGATCTACTGGGATTTTCAGGCATAATATTCTCTTGGGTTTGCAGAGAATGGTCTGAAGAAGAGTGGCAGTTGTGCAGAAAAAATGTCTTGTTAATGTTAGAGGTCAGAAGAGAATGGGCAGACTAGTTTGAGATGATAGAAAGGCTACAGTAACTCAAATAACCACTCATTACAACCAAGGTATGCAGATACCATCTCTGAATACACAACATATCGAATCTTGGAGCAGATGGGCTATAGCAGCAGTTGACTACACGGGAGCCACTGCTGTCAGCTAAGAACAAAAAAACTGAGGCTACAATCCGCACAGGCTTACCAAGTTGCACAATAGAAGATTGGAAAAACATTGCCTGGCCTGATGAGTCTCGATTGCAGATGCAGCATTCAGATAGTAGAGTCAGAAATTGGCGTAAACAACATGGAAGCATGGATTCATCCTGCCTTGTATCAACAGGTCAGGCTGGTGGTGGTGTTATGGTGTGAGGGACGTTTTCTTGGCACACTTTGGGCCCCTTAGTACCAAATGAGTATTGTTTAAATGCCACTTTCTACCTGAGTATTGTTGCTGACCATGTCCATCCCTTTGACTACAGTGTACCCATCTTCTGATGGGTACTTCCAGCAGGATAATGCACAAAAGTCAAATCATATCAAACTGGTTTCTTGAACATAACAATGAGTTCACTGTACTCCAATGGCCTCCACAGTTACTAGATCTCAATCCAGTAGAACACCTTTGGGATGTGGTGGAATGGGAGATTCGCATCATGGATGTGCAGCCAACAAATCTGTAGCAACAGCATGATGCTATCATGTCAATATGAACCAAAACCTCTGAGGAATGTTTACAACACCTTGTTGAATCTATGCTACAAAGATTTAAGGCAGTTCTGAAGGCAAAATGGGGTCCAAGACGGTACTAGCAAGTTGTACCTAATAAAGTGGCTGGTGAGTGTATATCTCTGGAGGAATACATTCTTTATCTATTGCACCTGACAGGCATATATCTGGGTTTAGCAGTATTGAAACCTTAAAAGCAGTGGTGATAATATTTAGAATATCCAGCTAGTATCAGTGTAGTTCAGAGCATAACCACAACATTTGAATTAGATCAGCTGGACCTCGATCACATCTGGGATAATGTTGGAATTTTCCTCAGTGCTATTGGGATAATTGTATGGGGGTGTGTACAGTAATGTACTGTGTAAAATAAACAGCTGTATGAGCTTCTGTGTAGAAGAGAGGCTTTGGGGACAAATTCCTCCAACATAGGGCCTAAATCTTCACCTTTCTGTATATTATTATTATACCTATTATAGTATATAACACCAACTGCCAACCACCAAACTGCTGCCAGATGGTTTAACCTATGTACTGCAATAACTTTACAAATAAGAACATGCTTTAACCACCTCAGCCCCAGAAGGATTTACCCACTTCCTGACCAGGCCATTTTTGCGGTACAGCACTACGTCGCTTTAACGGACAATTGCGCGGTCGCGCAACGTTGTACCCAAAATAAATGTATTTCCTTTTTTTCCACAACTTTCTTTTGGTGGTGGTAATTGATCACCTCTGCGGTTTTATTTTTTTTCGCTATAAACAAAAAAAGACCATTTTTACTTTTCGCTATAAAAAAAATCCCCCCAAGAAAAAGTAAAAAACAAATTTTTTCCTCAGTTTAGGCCGATATATATTCTTCTACATATTTTTGGTAAAAAAAATCCCAATTAGATTATATTAATTGGTCTGTGCAAAATCACGTCTACAAAATAGGGAATAGATTTATGCCATGATTATTATTTATTACGTTTTTACTAGTAATGGCGGTGATCTGGTATTTTTAGCGGGATTGCAACATTGAAGCAGACACTTTTGACACTTTTTTGGGACCAGTGCCATTTATACAGCGATCAGTGCTATACAAATGCACTGATTACTGCATAAATGACACTGACAGTGAAGGGGTTAACAACAGGGTTAATCAAAGGGTTCAATGTTCCCTAGGGACGTGCTTTCTAACTGTGGGTGTATTGGACTGACAGGGAGCAGAGAGAGATCGCTGTTCCTAATCATCTCACTCTATTCCCCTGACAGAACAGGGATCTGTTTTTTTACACTGGCAGATCCGTTGATTGGCTCTCCCGCCAGTGAATGGGGATGCACGTGCGCCCACAGATTGCCATGTATGCGGCCGACGTACAATGAGGCCGATTTGCCCAGGAGAGCCAACCTGTCGCAGTAGAACTGCGGAGGCTGGTCGGGAAGTGGTTAAGATAATTTAGTAGACATTAGCTCTCTGTCCAAGCTCTAAGCACTGAAAGCTCTATATTGTAAGAAACCTCAAATGCATTGGAATTTTTTATTGTCTTGAAAAAAATTTGAATTAGTCCACCTCCTTTTTTTTTAATTTGTTTTTTTATTCTTTTATTTTAGCTCTTATACACACGCTTTGAGTCAAGAGGAGCCCCCATTTGTGAACTGTGCCATCCGTAAAAGCATCCTGAATTTCAAAACTTCACACAATATATTTCAACAATTTGTTGCTTTGAACTTGATCCAATACCAACACAACAATTACAACAAACAGCAATACTGCAAACACGACAAAAAACATGAAAAACTCTTATAGGCTCTTTTCAACATTTTGAACCAGTATAAATTTCCTAAACTCAGTTTACAGCAATGTCACTGAATAACAAAACATCCCAAGCTTCTGCTTCAGAATTACATTGATAGCATTCCTGTACATTCCTGCAAAACAATGCACAATGCTACAGAATAGACTCGGATGCTTTGTGATGATTTTTGAAATTTTGCCAAACACATTTGAACTAAAAATATAATTGCTGCAGAAATTTCAGTAGACATGTTCACTTAACTTAAAGGATTAACACATTGAAATTTCAAATTGAAATGACAAGACTGGTTAAAATATAAGCAGACACACAGATTTGCAGAGTGGATGGTATAGAGCAAGAAGGACGATAGGTAAAGGTAGACACGACATGAGATGATGGTTGGTCGGAGAGAAGAGGGTGGGTAGGAGGTAGGGGCAGGGGAAGGGTTAGGGACGGGTTTTTCTTAAAACTGGAAAATGAATTATCTTTGTATGAATTGGGCCTGTACAGGCTATACGATTGTGATTGAAATACTGTATGTACTTTATATTTAATAAAGAAAAAGAAAATTAAACTTAAAGGATTGACACATGACTCAAGCTTCAGAAATGTGTGCATTTTCAGCAAATGTGTTTTCTTCTGCTTTTCTCTGTATTGAGAACAGATAACAAGCTGTTATTGACTTAGACATAGTCCGTAAATACAATTTTCACAAACTCAGCAGTTAGTTCCAACTTAACCTAAACTATTTGCTAGAACATTATAGGTTGGATGAGTTATGGAGGTATTTTATATACGTCAGTAAACAATTTGTTTAATTTTCATGTTCTCTTTCTTGTAGGTGTACACTACCCGAGGCGATTGTTAGGAATGAGTGAATCTGCCTGGCTATTGTGTGTGAACAGTTCCTTGAAGTTTAAGAACATCATGGCTAAATCCATTGAAGACTTAAAAGGTAAACCTTGTTATTCAATTCTAATCATTTGTGGGGCTAATGAGTAAGCTATTGTCAAACAAAAGGCATGAGAATCTGGGCACTGTCATTAACATATTTACCAATTCCAAAATGAAAAAAAAAATGAAAAATAAAAAAAGAGTATCTCTCTACATAGAATTGTTAGCTCTCGTCAACAGATTCAATGCACACTGACAATATGGCCACTGTGAGCCCACTCTATTTTAGAAAGGTCGCTGGGCTATCCATTCCTTAAAATTATTGGCTCTTGTGTCCTACCTGACTATGGGCAATGGCAATGCACAGCATTACAGAACTTTCTAGAAATCTGGCAGCAAACATTTCAGCCCCAAGTTTGTCATTCACAAATCCTGGAGATTTGATGCAAACCCATGGTAGTGGAAAACCTGATTCTTATTTCTAATGCCTGTCTAATTTGTACACACAAACCATCAGAAGCTTTGTTTGTGGCAAATTAATTCCTTTTGTGACATAGCACTTCTCTACGCTATTTATTTGGTTTCACTCTGCTCTTTTCACTTTCTCCATATCTTTTTTTCTACTCTAACAATGATTTTTTTTATCTTGCTACAAGTCTTTTTTTTAATATATATATTTATCCCTCAGCATCTCCTCCCCCCTACATTCCATCTTTCCCTTCAGTCTCTTTCTCTCTCCTCTGCCAGTTTTTTTATTCTTTCTTTCTTTTTTTTGTCTACAATACTGTTGATCAGGGCTTTTTTTCAGGGGGAACTTGGGGGAACTCAGTTCCACCACCTCTGGCTCAGACCCTTTGGTGCCTACTCACCACAATCACTTGTAAACACAGAAGTCTGTTTTTTGTGTTTACAAGTGACAGCTCTACACTAGGGGCCAGATCCACGAAAGAATTATGCCGGCGTATCTCTTGATACGCCGCGTAATTTCAAATTTTGCGTGTCGTATCTTTGTTTTGTATCTTCAAAACAAGATACAACGGCATCAGCTGCAATTTTTCGGCGCCCGCTAGGTGGCGTTTCTGTCGAAATCCGCATCAAATATGCAAATTAGCTAGTTACGGCGATCCACGAATGTACGTCCGGCGCATTTTTTTACGTCATTTGCATTCCGCTTTTTCCGGCGTATGGGTAAAGCTACTGTTATGAGGCGTACTCAATGTTAAGTATGGCCGGCGTTCCCGCCTCGCATTTTGAATTTTTTACGTTGTTTGCGTAAGTCATTTGCGAATAGGGATTTGCGTAGAATGACGTCACCGTCGTGAGCATTGGCTTGTTCCGGGTTAATTTCGAGCATGCGCACTGGGATACCCCCACGGACGGCGCATGCGCAGTTAAAAAAAAACGTTGTTTACGTCGGGTCACAACGTATTTACATAAAACACGCCCCCATTACATTTGAATCCCGGCCCTTACGCCGCCAAAGATACACTACGCCGCCGTAACTTACGGCGTGAATTCTTTGAGGATTCAAATAAAAAAAATAAGTTACGGCGGCGTAGTGTATCTTAGATACGCTGCGCCCGGCGGAGAGAAGCGCCGCTCTACATGGATCTGCCCCTCTGTGTGTAACCCCCCGAACTCTGCACTCTGTATGTTATGCAATCCTGGTATTTAATGCCCCTTTAAGACCCTTCTACTGTTTGGGAAAACTGAACAGGGTCGTGGTTGAGTTCCTGCACCTATTTTCTGAGAAAAAAAGCTCTGCTGTTGACAATTTTGTGTCCACCACACAGAGATTTTATTTAATGACACTGTAACAGTTTCCTCTATAGGAGTACTCACCATTAATGAAATGTTTTTGATGTACTGGCCTTAAAGTATAACTAAACCTTAGAACAAAAATGTAATATGTTGCAGCTTACCAGTCCTTCGATGTGGTGGCCAAATTAGTTTATTACTACATTTCAGGAAGAACAGACTATTCTGCTGATCGTAAAATAATGTTTTATTTCTTCTGTAAACTATTGATCCCCTCACCCTCATTAAATGAAGATAAACAAGGGAAACATGTTTGAAGTCCAGCTTGGGTAACAATCTTGGCTCCCCACACAGATACAGTAGCGTAGTGAGCATAGCCACCCAGGGACAGGAAATACCAGGTAAAAATAATGGGAAGAAGCCTGGAAAAAGAAAACTAACTAAAGCACCTCATTAAAGGACTGGTTAGCTGTAATATATATATCTGTGTTCGAAATTTAAACACACTTTAAAGACTAGTGCATGCATACCAGAGCCACTGAAGGAGCATTCTGATCCGTGCACAATGCGACATCAACAACTAGTGCTGCCCATCACCACTGTGGCTCTCTAAAACATCAGAATGAAACAAAATGGAGGATAATCTGACCAAGGTTTATGAAGAAATAGAATCTCTTATACTAACAAAGCCATTCATAACTTACCAAGTTACATCACCAATCTTATCTCCAAATATCACCCAAGCCGTCCTCTCTGTTCCTCCTAAGACCTTCTACTCTCAAGCTCCCTTGTCACCTCCCCCATGCTCGTCTGCAGGACTTCTCTAGAGGCTCTCCCATCCTCTGGAACTCTCTACCTCTGGTTGCCTTCAGGCGATCCCTGAAGCCTGTCACTCCTCCAAATAATTTTCTATCACTTGCACCAGTTCATTCCCCACTGTATTGTCTTCCTTTTACATTGTAAAACCCTGCCTAAACTGTTGGCAATATATAAATCCTGTATTATAATAATAATAATAATAATGATAATAATCTTATGTAACTGACATGTCAAACTGTCCCTGCTGAATTCAACGGAGCTGCATTATCACAGTTACTAATCAGATTCAAAGCAGTATTAAAGTATGAATTGGATTTGTGATCTATCATGCAAAGAAAGAAACATACACGGTACGAGTTTTAGGAAGTAAGCTTACTCTTTACAAATATGGAAAGAAAATTTGACAGTGGATTGCAGACAATTCAGATTAAAGGAAAACTATAAAAACTATGGGTATTTTTTTATGTTTTTGTAAGCCTATAACAGTCAATTCAGTGTGTATATACATATAATACTTATAGAAAATTGAATATAAAAGTTCAACAGTCCACAAATGGTATGAGTAAGTGGAATCGCTGTATTGATCAGAGGCTGATTTGCATGCAGAGATGTTCAGCTTTTCAATGCACCAGGTGACATATATACAATGTGTGAGATCCCACCACCGAAATTGTATATCAGCTTACCAGATAGCAAGCCTTTAGTGCAGTTGGCTATAGCCCAGCCACGGCCTTTGAATCCCCTGGGCTAAGATGTTTCAAGATTCCCAATCAAATGGCAGACTTGGAGTTGAAAGCGATGCTTGTTTGCGATTTAAGACACCCAGCACCTCCTCAATAATCACAGTAACGTGATAAGCGTAACCCAATCCGGTTCACATGCGGGCAGGAAGATAGAAAGGGACGCAATAGCTATCTGGTAAGCTGATATACAATTTCGGTGGTGGGATCTCACACATTGTATATATGTCACCTGGTGCATTGAAAAGCTGAACATCTCTGCATGCAAATCAGCCTCTGATCAATACAGCGATTCCACTTACTCATACCATTTGTGGACTGTTGAACTTTTATATTCAATTTTTTGTTGATACTTGGCGCGGCTTTTTATATTGTTTTATTTTTTCTTGTCATCACACGCTAGCCGCTGCCTGAAATTACTGTGTTGTGATAGCGCGGTTTTTTTGGTGTATATTTGCTTTTCTGATATTATTACTGCTGCTTCACTTATTAGTCTGGTTATACTGACTATATTTACAATGGACATTTTTGAATTTCGTGCCAAAAAATTGCTCAACACCGATGGTGTATTTGAGTCCTACAAAGAGGACGAGGGTGATTTGAATGGCTTATTTACAAGGTTGAAAAATGTCCTTGTTTCTGAAAACCATACAAAATGGGATATCGCTTATTTGGAGTCCTATATGAAATTAGGTATGGTGCCCAGAAGTCTTAGGTGGGAGGTACCTCCCCAGAAGGGTGACCTTGACTTTGATGGGTGGTTTAAGTATTTTAATACTGCAGGAATTTCGTTTCTTAAATTTTTGGTTGACAAAAAAATCACTAAATTAGGGAGTCTGGATGATGAGATTAAGACCTTAAAAATCAAACTAGACCCCCTGAAAGAAAGTGAAGAATATAAAGATAAATCTGCCAACCTTCTTAACCTTTTAGAGAAAGAAGATAGGGACCAAAAAAAGAAAAAGAAAAAGAAGTTCAACAGGGATTTGGAGGACTATCAAAATGGTCTTGTCTTCAATTGGCAAAAAAAACTCCTTGAAGAAATGAACAAACAGGCCCCTTTAGAGATGGAAGTTTCAAACCCCGCTCCGGGGGAGCAGCCCGTTACTATTCCGGGACCTAAGAAAAATCTACAATATCTAAAAGGTAGCTCAAGTAGAGCGTCTCCGAGGAGAGGGAATGGACAGTTTAGAGGCCCAGCTGTAAAAAACCATAACCGTCCACAGGGTGCCTTTAGGCCTTTTCCGGGTTCTCAAAACCTGGGGGGTTCCCAACAAGGACCCTCGGGTTACCAATATCCCCCAAATAGGGTACCCCCAAATTATTATCATAATGGGACATCTAGACCTTTAGGGTCAAGGCCTCAATCAAGGGGGTGGCAGACAGGGGCTCCTGTGGATAGGGGCCACTATTTGGATAACACCGATAATTGGCGCCAGGGCCCAATAGGAGAACCTGAATATCCCTCTCCGGCTTATTTTCAACCGGAGTCTGGATTGGGTTGGGATTATAACATACCTGTTTCCAACGCCTTCTTCCCACTGAGAGACAGGGAGGGACCAGAAAGATATCAGGCCCCTGATACTTCTACTTACAATTTGGCAGCTGAGGGAGCTTGGTACGCACCTCCATCTTCACAGTACCTGGATGCACCTTCCCTGTCCGGTGCTTCCGCTGCCCCAAGTGGATCCTACAATTGGGGTTTTCACAGACCCGGCCAGGGCACCAAAAGATTGGTAGAAAGAGGAGAGGAAACAGAGGGGGGAGGAAACACAGGGTCCAAACGCCCCAAAACGTAGTGGGAAGGGGTATTTTTAACCTTAGTACCAAAACCCTGACAGACCCAGAAAAACTTTTATTAGATAAGGGGTTGAAATATGCACCCCCACAAAGTCTCAACAGGTTTAGTACGTATATGGACATACATAAATTTATTAGAAGGATCCATATTAAGAGGTACATGGCGGGAATCACCCCCACTGACCGACAGATATCTAATGGCTATGTTCATTCAGGCCTTGCCAATTCTTCTTTGTTTAACCCTCCGGGTGGAATGGCACCATCTCTAAGAACTTTTAGGGATGTCCTATTAAGGGACCTGGAGGTTATGGAAATTAAGAAGGCAAAACTTAATAAAGATCTGCAGGAGGGATTAGATTCCCTTTGTAACAATAAAGATTTGATTATTCGACCAGCGGATAAGGGAGGGGGTATTGTGGTGTTAGACAAAGTGGACTACATGAGGGAGATGCACAATATTGTTGACGACACCAACACTTACTCTATTCTTCCTGGGGACCCAAAGCTCAAATTTAAAAGGGATTTGGAAATCCTTGTAGAAAGGGGTTTGTTTGAAGGCATACTTACCATCAGGGAAAAACTGTTTCTTATTCCCAAGGCGCCTCGAACCCCCACGATATATTATCTCCCGAAACTGCACAAGGATCCTATCTGCCCCCCGGGACGTCCCATTGTTAGTGGGATAGATTCGATCACGTCCCGGGTGGGCAGATATATTGACTTCTATCTACAGCCTCTAGTCAAAAGGATGCCTTCGTATGTCAAGGACTCGAGACATATAATGAACATCCTGTCCAGTTTTACAGTGATTCCAAATATGTGGATGGTAACTATAGACGTGAAGTCTTTATATACCATCATACCCCATGCCTTAGGCATGGAGGCAGTTCTGTATTTTCTGTCTAGAGAATCAGGCCTAAATACCAAACAGATAGAATTTATTATGGCTCTACTTAAGTATGCCGCCGGATCAAACTATTTTTGGTTTGACAATGAGTTCTACAAGCAGGAGACGGGGGTGGCTATGGGGGCAAAATATGCCCCTAGTCTGGCCAATCTATTTATGGCCAAATGGGAGGAGGATGTCATCTTTTTAAGAAATGTACCCCAAGTGGCCCTATGGGCAAGGTACATCGATGACATCCTCCTCCTATGGGCCGGTGAGTATGAGGATCTCAATCAGTTTATTACTGATCTCAACTCTAACACCAGGGGGATTGAATTAAAACATGAGGCAAGTCGAGTTAGTGTCCATTATTTGGACCTGAAGATTAGTATAAAAAATGGTGCCTTTGTCACCTCCACTTATTTCAAGGATACCGACCGCAATGCCTTTATCCCCACTGACAGCTGTCATCATGCTCCCTGGCTAAAAGGGGTCCCTAAGAGCCAATACCTCAGGCTAAGGCGCAATTGTTCGGACCACCAGGAGTTCTTGAATCAAGCGGGGGTCCTAACTGAGAGGTTTTTGGAGAAAGGGTACAATGAGCGATCCTTGAAAGAAACCCTAGACCAAATCACAACCCTAGATAGAGGTGAACTTCTACAAGAAAGAGAACGGAGTGTGGGTAGTCAATTTTCGGATGGCGTACCTTTCATTACCTCATATTCCATCCAACACCGTTCCATTTCACATTTAATTCACAAGCATTGGCATATTGCCAGGAGTGATCCAGTGTTGAGGGAAATTTTACCATCAAAACCCAAGGTGATCTTCAAAGGGGTGCAGTCTCTTAGAAATAAGATCTCTATTAATGTTATTGACCCTCCCCTTAGAGGTATTGGTTTTTTCGATCAGCTTAAAGGCTACTACAAATGCAACAAGTGCCGAGTATGTGCCCTTAGTAGCAATCACCAAAGATGTGTAACATCATTTATTTCTACAGTTACATCAAAAGAATTTAAAATTGCACCATGCATCACCTGTGCATCCACAGGGGTGGTATATTTGGTCCAATGCCCTTGCGGGCTTCAATACGTAGGCCGGACCAAGAGATCAATGCAAGTAAGGGTTAATGAACACATCACAAAAATCCTAGCGGGCTTTAGGAACCACTCCGTGTCCAACCATTACAGGCTTAAACATCACAAGGACCCCTCCAATACCCTTTTCCTTGGGATTGACAAGTATAAGGCACATTGGAGGGGAAGTAATCTTGTGAGGGAAATTTCTAAAATGGAAATGGGGTGGATCCATCGTTTGAAAGCATATAGCCCCCATGGCCTGAACATTGAAACTAACGTGAACGCTTTCATTAACAACGCCTGATGTGAACCTTTGCATAGGGTCCCATAGAAACAGACGCGGTTTTTTTAAAGTCAAAATTTTAAGTCAATCTTTAAGTAAATCCCAGACTGTAATTATGTTAACATTTTGGGTTTAATATTTAGATTTAGAGTCTGCTCCTATACGATTCGCATATTCTGTTTAAAGGAGGTACTATAGCCTCAAAATATAAAGAAAAATTTTTTTTCAAATCAAATTTTTTTCACATAAAAATTAACAAATAAAATTTTTTTTCACATAAAAATATTTTTTTACATTAGATGAATTTGTTTGTATATTTTTAGCACGAGTTTTGGCCGTTCTTTGGCCTTTCCCCCTTGAGTTTTTTGAAAAACTGGGTGGATTTAATATTAATGTAATTTTTCACGATATATGTGTGTATTCACTTTCATATAAGATAACTAATGTAATTAGCACTAAAGGTAGAATAGTTTATATACACTATTTAATATTGATATCCTTGGGCCATTAAAGACCCTCGGATCACGCTGACCATAGGGTGTGTATTATAACAGGCCCTGTGATCTGGTTTTTTTCTTTTTACTTTTTTTCATATAATATTTATAGATTTCTAATAGCACTAATTTTCCTTAATTGTCTTTAGTACACTATAAAGCCTTATATATTTGGGTTAACATAATGAATCAAAGGAATTTTGGATGAGGACTTTACTAAATGTTATATGAGATCTTGAGAATCTCCTATTAACATGGTCAATAAAACCCATTATAATCTCATGTTAGTTTGGAGGCTTGATTCCTCTTAAACTATGTATTGTTACGAATGAATTTACCCTTTTCAAAAAGAGTTTTTAATTTTGTCCACAAGATGGCCACAGTGAGCCAAGGGATCCTTGTCTTGTGCCAGACATTAGTCTTTCCCTCGGTTCCTCAGCTCTCTCTATGCTGTAGGTATTAAGACTACACTTTTTAAATTTAATCTAATTTTATATTTACGTTATCAATCCGTAGTGAGAGTACTTTCATCTCCGTTATAGAACGTTGGTGAATGCTTTATACTCTCTTCCCTGGCCGCGAGATTATGCGCGGTTGTATGGGAAATTTTTTCCCTCAACAAAGATGGCGGGGTCAGTTTCTATGGACCTCCCTTTGCATTGAGTGGCTGTTATATAAGATGACACACTGCTGCTAGCCCTACCCCCATTGAGAATGTCCAATAGGACGAAACGCGTCTGGAGGCAGCGTCAGTGACGTCATCACGCCGAGGAGGAGGGCTCCGTAAGCCGGCCGGCTTTTTTACCTGTTTATATGCTGTGTTTATACTGTCTAAGTGTAAGTACAATACTTTTTTTTAATAAATCTGTTACCTACGATATCACGCTATTGCGTCCCTTTCTATCTTCCTGCCCGCATGTGAACCGGATTGGGTTACGCTTATCACGTTACTGTGATTATTGAGGAGGTGCTGGGTGTCTTAAATCGCAAACAAGCATCGCTTTCAACTCCAAGTCTGCCATTTGATTGGGAATCTTGAAACATCTTAGCCCAGGGGATTCAAAGGCCGTGGCTGGGCTATAGCCAACTGCACTAAAGGCTTGCTATCTGGTAAGCTGATATACAATTTCGGTGGTGGGATCTCACACATTGTATATATGTCACCTGGTGCATTGAAAAGCTGAACATCTCTGCATGCAAATCAGCCTCTGATCAATACAGCGATTCCACTTACTCATACCATTTGTGGACTGTTGAACTTTTATATTCAATTTTTTGTTGATACTTGGCGCGGCTTTTTATATTGTTTTATTTTTTCTTGTCATCACACGCTAGCCGCTGCCTGAAATTACTGTGTTGTGATAGCGCGTTTTTTTGGTGTATATAAATACTTATAGAAAACCTGTTTATTAATAGTATCATCACTGCGACTTGTATTAGCAGCATCTTGATTTCCCTTGCTCCCTACAATTGATCTTCATAGTGTACCTAATAGTAATTTGTTGCATTCAACTGATCTGTTTTGTATTGTTGAAGATGTTTCTCTGCCTATCCAAACAGCTCTCCCTGTGTGGATATAAATAATGTGGTTTGTTGCTGACACTAATTAGAACTGTAAATGTTTTATACATGAAGCAGAAAAATGTAATATATATATATATATATATATATATATATATATATATATATATATATATATATATATATATATATATATATATATATACAGTACAGACCAAAAGTTTGGACACACCTTGTCATTCAAAGAGTTTTCTTTATTTTCATGACTATGAAAATTGTAGATTCACACTGAAGGCATCAAAACTATGAATTAACACATGTGGAAATTATACATAACAAAAAAGTGTGTAACAACTGAAAATATATTTCATATTCTAGGTTCTTCAAAGTAGCCACCTTTTGCTTTGATTACTGCTTTGCCCACTCTTGGCATTCTCTTGATGAGCTTCAAGAGGTAGTCACCTGGCGCAGCACCCCTTCACTCTCGTTCTTGGTCAAATAGCCCTTACACAGCCTGGAGGTGTGTTTGGGGTCATTGTCCTGTTTAAAAATAAATGATGGTCCAACTAAACGCAAACCGGATGGAATAGCATGCCGCTGCAAGATGCTGTGGTAGCCATGCTGGTTCAGTATGCCTTCAATTTTGAATAAATCCCCAACAGTGTCACCAGCAAAGCACCCCCACACAATCACACCTCCTCCTCCATGCTTCACGGTGGGAACCAGGCATGTAGAGTCCATCCGTTCACCTTTTCTGCGTCGCACAAAGACACGGGGGTTGGAACCAAAGATCTCAAGTTTGGACTCATCAGACCAAAGCACAGATTTCCACTGGTATAATGTCCATTCCTTGTGTTCTTTAGCCCAAACGAGTCTCTTCTGCTTGTTGCCTTTCTTTAGCAGTGGTTTCCTAGCAGATATTCTACCATGAAGGCCTGATTCACACAGTCACCTCTTAACAGTTCTAGAGATGTGTCTGCTGCAAAAGGTAGCTACTTTGAAGAACCTAGAATATGAAATTTATTTTCAGTTATTTCACACTTTTTTGTTAGGTATAAATTCCACATGTGTAAATTCATAGTTTTGATGCCTTCAGTGTGAATCTACAATTTTCATAGTCATAAAAATAAAGAAAACTCTTTGAATGAGAAGGTGTGTCCAAACTTTTGGTCTGTACTGTATATATATATATATATATATATACAGTATATGTATGTGTGTATAATAAAAACATATGTTAACTTTGAGTAACACTAACTACTAATAGCTATACCTTTTAGTTGTGGTGTAATCCCCCTCCCCACTTAAACACCTTATGGAGAGCAGTTTAATGTGTATCAGTTATGACGGTGCAAGTACTTGTAATAACCTAACCTAAAGATCATAATTTACTAAAAACACATGTAAATAAATCAGACTGCCATTCACGTGGAAAGAACGTAGTTTAATGAAGAATAACAAGAAAGCTTACTGTATGAATTTGTAAACAATTCCATAGGAGGTAGAAAATGTATCCTGACGTTATGTCAAGTAAATTCTAGTAAACGTATATTCTAGCAGTAATAAATATTGATAATATAATACATGTCTAAATATACATATATTTTACAGGTAGACACACATATACACATGTTAAAAATATATACATCCAAAATGGTTAGATTATGATGGTTTAATGTATGCAAATGGCAGACACATCAGTGGTTAATGAAGAGCCACAGAAGATACAGCCATGACCAGCCCAATGCATCATGTGGTAACATACCACATTATATCAAAGTACATACTTGGTATGCCAGTGACTGCCTTCCTCTGGTCCTTTACCAACTTCGTTTTTCACAGCTTTGTAGTAGCAGGCTGACACTCGTGCATTTTAAAAATAAATTAAGAGATTAAAAAAAAAATATATAGGTATTGTCCTCTATCTGTAATGTGCCACAGTATCAGCCTACTTTTACATAATAATGGGTGATATCAAGGTAGAGAACAGGCAAGCATTAGCATATTTGTATCACACTGGCTGGGCATACAGTTGAACTGTTTTTTTGTTTTTCTATTTTGCAAATCAGCATATGTTTTTCAGTTATCAGAGACATGTAGAGACATGCACTATGCATGCAAACTAAAATTATTGGATATACTTAACAATTCAATGTAAAGTGCTAAAGCTGAAAGTGCAGTAACCAATAGCAGCCAATCAGAAATGTATTTTTAATTTATATGATTTTGAGAAACTAAAATCTAATAGGCTATTTTGTCTTAAAAAGAGTCAAGCTGGAAATGTATTAACACAAAAAGGATTGCTTAACTTTGGCACGGTTTTTACCATGTAGACCAGACTTTTCAGTACTTAAAGTAACAAGTCAACCAAAAGGATAAAGACCCAACAAAAGTATGGCAAAACACCAATGTGAAGCTCTGTGGGTTCTACTTCTGAGCTTATTAGGTTGTCGGATTTCTATGAATCTTAAAGTTTGTCTAAAGTCAAACTTTTTTTCAGATTTTTTTTTATTTTTTTTTATATTGTAGGAAATTGTGTATCTCTAAACTGGGATGCACATTGAAGAGTGCTGGAATGGGTGCAGAGGAAAGTAGTATTGGACCAGGTGGTCTGCACTCGGAGGGGGGGGGGGGGGTGACTTAAAGGACAAGAAAGGACAAGTTATACCAAAGGTCCTTTAAACAATATTTTATTTTAAATACGTTAGAATATTAAAAATATATATATTCCATTTTTACTAACAGGAGCCCATATGTAAGTGTGGCAATTCACTTGTATAAAACTCTTAAAGTTCCACATCCATGTTTTGAAATACATCATCAACTGTCAAAATTATATTTGTGAATAAATGTTGGAATATACTAAAAAGGATAACTTAAATTTTGTTGTGTTTTTTTTTTTTCATCTTCAGGTTTATTTTAGGGGCTGTTTATTCAGTCAGCAAACTATAATTATCTAATTTTTTGTATCACATTTTATACTGTTGGGCCAGGCAATAGGATAATATGTATATATGCTATGCTCATTACATATCTTGTTCTGTTAATCCTTATAATACCTTATTGGGTAATTTTTCATTTACAGTACCTGAGTATTAGCATTCAGACCTCCATGATCAGTAAAACCAGAAAATTCAAAAATCCAGGCAATTCTAATTCACTAATTGTACGCTTCTCTGCAGTTCAGAAAAATCTATATGTATATATACCAATGAATATTTTTTTTTAGGAATTTTCCCTATTGCTGATTTACAAAACCATTAATTCATCACTAGTTACAGTACAAGGTTGCATGCACAATAAATATACATGTACACTGCGGTTAGTAACAATTAGAAAACTTTTGTACTTATTGTACAAAAATGTAATTAGATGGCCTTGTGTCTTTTTTCAGCCAGACTAACTATGTAAAATCTTTTTATTGGAGTTCATCAAGGGACACAGAACTGTAGAATAGTCTATGACATATGGGTTATACTGTCAACTACAAGAGGTTTGGATACTGGCAAAATACTAAAAAAGATAAGCCAGTCACTGAGCAAGTAATACATAAGACCAAAAAATATAGAGAGGCAGAAAAAGATTTTACTGTAATTACAAATATTTTCTTTTATTTATCATCCTTTGATGAACACAGGAATGTAAAATAAAGCCCTGTACACACGGGCCAAATGTAGGGAAACATCGTCTGGTTCAGGAAAAACAGCTGACATTCGGCCAGTGTGTAGGCCACCCTGTCCAACAGAAGCCAGCCATTTGGCCGGCTTCTGTCAGACGAGCATGCTGGAAAGCCAGCAGCTGACCAACTCCTGATCAGCGCTCTCAGCCAATGGCCAAGTGTCAGAACACAACAGCTCAACAGGGGAGATCGCTATACCAACTTTACTTTTACGTTTTTTTTTGTTCCATTCAACCCACTGGGTTGCATAGAAAAATGCTGGTGGGGCCACAAGTACTAAATAGGAGATGATTTAGTCCAACAGATAAACGGTAAGCAAAGTGGTGTACTATAAATGTTTTAATATTATAAAGGTCCAACACTGAAATACCAATCCCTTGGCTATAGGGAAAGAATACACTAGGAGACATCAAAATATGTCTATAAATAAAGAAACAGATAAAAGTAGTAAGTTTAGATTAAGCATTTGGCTTTGGCTAAAAGGCAAAAGATTTAATATTATGAGGGGTGTGTCAGGAAATATCCCTGCAAAAGAGTAGAGAAATTAATTTTACCCAGAATGCAAACCCAAGAGAAGGACCACAATCAACCGAGGAGAAAGATGGATGTAGGTATGGCTAAGTGTATTGTTAGGGGTACCACATGTTTTCCTTTAGTTAACCTTATAAAGAAGGAGAGCAGGTTGAAGAAAAGGTGGGTTCAGAAGTGAGGTGGTGCTAAGGCTACCTGAGTTACAGTATTCCTCTAGGGAATTTTTTTTTTTACCTAAACATAGTAAAAGAGGCAGTATAACCCAAATGGCATGGTCTAGTGTCCCTCACTGAGCTGATTATCCCAATGTCTCATTTCCATCGTTCATAATAATAATAATACCAAAGCTGTCAGGAATGTGGATAAATAAGTATAATTTAGGTTTGTAAAGTATAGTTTTTACTTATTTTCTCAGAATTGACTTATGCATTTTCTGAAGATGTTCCCATGAAGACTGTATTGATTGGCGGTAAAGAGGACATTATCTCCCTAATGTCACTAGACTGGACATGGGTCTCCAGTGATTCTTGAGGGCCATATTGTTCTGTCATTCCATACATGCATTGGGAGGTGGGGGCGGATATCACACTTTGCATATTTGAACCTGCTAAAAAAAAAAGGAAAAACATTCATTATGTGAGGTTCACAGTTAAGATAAACTTGTAACCATGCTGTGGATATTCTTTAAATGAAGCACCTTCTGATGTCTGCAGCTACAGGCACTGTGGAGCAATTCATCCTCAAAGTTCACAGCAGAAGCACTAAAGTCTCGTAAGTCCTTCACTTAGCAGCTCCGATCAGCCTCTCCCCTTCCTCCAACCCAGTTGTGACACAGCAGCCTTTCAGCCTTCTAACTTTTCATTTCTGAGAGGTTTAAACAACTTCAGCACATCTGCTGTAAACATCAAGGTTCGATTAGTTCAGTGTCTGCAGCTATAGAGGTCACTAGTGTCTTTTTTGCTTTTTTTATTTTTTTTAAGAATATGCAAATGCTTGAATGCCCTTAGTCTGTCCATTGGCACATTTTTAAATAGTGATTAGGGTTAGAGTGTGGTCATTTATGAAGGGTCAAACCCAGAACTCAAAAATGTTCCTTCTTTGTTTTTAAAACTGTCCCTATACTCAGGCCCCAATGAATAAGGCCTCGTACACACGACCGAGTTTCTTTTTTTGCCGAGGAAACCGGTCGTGTGTACACTTTTCGACTAGGAAACCGTCAAGGATCTCGTGGGGCCAAAAAGAGAACATGTTCTCTATTTCCTTGACGGGAATGGGAAAATTTGGCTCGCCGAGATCCTCGGCGGCTTCACAAGGAACTCGACGAGCAAAACGATGTGTTTCGCCCGTCGAGTTCCTCAGACGTGTGTACGAGGCTTAAGGCTTTTTAAGCAGTTGTAACTTTGACAAAATGTTCAGCTTTCCAGCAGAATGGGTTAAAGCTAATGCTTAAAAATCCATTTTCTCTGTAAGAAATGTTCGTTTTGACTGTAAAACATTTTTCAGCATACAGACATGTCACGTGGAGTTGCTTCACCATGCTGATCTCTTCACAAACAATAAAAAACATTGGGTTTGTTTGTGAAATGCACATTTGTAAATAAGCTGAAGCTTTGTTTACATCAATCAACCAACTATGTATTAGCAGAATTCTTGCTTTTTTAAGTTTCCAGCCAGGTGATTGGGTATTTAAAGTAACAGAGCTTCACTTTGCTAGGGGAAAAGCCTAGACTCCTTTGGTAAATCACCCCCATAGTCTTTCCTCTCCAAAAAACATTGGTAAAACCTGAGTAAGACCTATGTAAATGTGATGTTCAACTGTGGGCACTAGACCAAACAAAGATGTCTGTAAATAAAAGAAGTGTAGAGAAGGGCAACTAAATTAATAAGGGGACATGAAGAACCTCAACTAACTAATATTAACCTAATCAACCTAGAATATTAAGGGCCCTATTCACACCAAATGCAGTGGGATGCATTTTTGACAGCACTCCAACTGCATAGACAGTCCAAAATCCATGTTATTCTATGGGCATAGTTCACACTATTGCAGTACACTGCAGTAAAAAAAAAAATACAGAAAACTGAAAATGCACAGAAGCGTGGGCAAATGCATGTAAATGCATACAAATGCACTACAAATCCCAGAGAGGAAAGAACACGGAAGTGACCTCAAAGAAACCGCATGCTTATGAAAAATGCATGCAAATGAACGTAAAAAAATGTGCATCAAATTCATGTCACTGTGCATGCAAAATCACGCAGTAAATGCACAGTTTCTGGTGTGAATGGGCCCTAAAAGAGGTTATATTCAATTAATGTAAATATTTTACACTTGAAAGTCACCATAAACGATGAGAGGGAACTTTTTGCACCTAAGGTTTGACCTCTGCATACAGTATAAATTCTTAACTTTTAAAAATGTTGGATATATTTCTAAAAACACAAAACATCAAGGTGTAATAATAATTATAGAAAATATGAAACTTTTTAGAATATTCATCCAGAGAGTTAACCAATAGTCTTATTTATTTTTTTGAAAAAGTAAGGTAAAAAACTCTAAAACATGGTTCTGTTTCTATATAGAAAAATACTTCCCCTATGGTAGCAGAGCCATGTTTCAGGGTTTTTTAACTTTCTGTGGCACTGTGAATCAAACATTGGTTTAAAGTTTTAAGAAAGCATGGTGTTTTTTATTTCTCTGAACTTAATGGACTCTATGGGTGTCTTTATTCAACTTACTGTATTTATTGGCGTATAACACTCACTTTTTTACCCTGAAAATAGATGTTAAACTGTGCCTGCGTGTTATACACAGGGCGCTGTGGATGATCTTGCCACTTTACTTACCCATTGAATTGCGACAGAGAATAGGAGGTGATGCTTCTGTATAATAAGATCCCAACTGCTTTCTTCCACTGTCTTCTAAAATATTGAGTGGATCATGAATATCATTAAAAGAATGCAATGGACGTATAGAACTAATGCTGCTAATCACAGATACATGTTGGTCAATCATTGATCCAAGTCGATGGGACTCTGAATAGCCTAAATGATTTCCATAGTATCCTGTAAAAAAAGAGGGGACCACAGTTATTTGTAGCAGATAAAAAAGATAAACATATCAGATAAAGCAGATGAACATATCAAGTCAACTTAGAAGTATATCTAACGCAAAACTATAATTTAAAATTTTAGATGGAGTATTGTTAAAATATCTGTTTTGTCTCTGTCCGTTTGCAGAGCGTTTCCTTTACTTCCTTTCTCAAGATGTAACAGGAATTGAAAGGAAATATCTCTAATGTAAGAAAAATTATCTATTAGACACTTGTCTCTGAAACAGTTGAAAGATTTTTACGCTAATTCCTGACCCACTGACAAAATATTGGATTTTTTCCTTGCTTTCAGTTTAGGCAACAATGGTCACCAGGACAAATAAGGCGGTAAATCTCCCCAATGGGGACACAGGAGACAACTTTTTCCCCAAACTGAAAATAAAATCATAATGACTTTAGATGCACTTTATGTCAAGTACAAATGTTGTGTAATCTTGGAAGAATTTCACCACTTATCAGGAGTTCTTTTTTAAATCTCTGAAGCCACTTGAATGGCAAAACCCAGGAGGGATTTTGACTTGAATACTTTGAATACTAGATATATTCAGTTATTTAAATGAATAATATATACAGTATATCATTAGCTATACATATTACATTTCAACATTTCCAGGTATTAAATTAAAACATACTTTACAGATAACTATTCTTTTAAAACATACTTACGTTGATTTGCTGAAGGCAAATAGAGTGTGTACTTTGCAAGTGAAGTTGTACTAATTTTCCCCAGAACTTAGTAAATGTGATGACGTTTTGCTGATTTTCATCGTCCAATCATGTGCAAGCAAAAATACAGTTTTTTTTTTATTTCCTTGCACCTGATTGAGTGTTTTTTTACAAAGTGAAGCTTCACCACATTTACTAAGATCTGGAAAATAATGAGTTAAACTGCACTTGCACAGTGTGCAGTCTATTTTAGTAAATAAACCACCATCTTTAATATGCTAAGGGATGCACATCAACTTTGCAAATATACAGTAACCTTTTTGTTGAAGCATCTCTATACATACGCATTGTGAGATGTAATCACAGGCCAGTGTAAACACTAGGGATGGGCCAAACAGACCCCTGTTCGGTTCAGACCCTATTGTTCGAGCACCGCAAAAGTTCGGACCTGAATAATGAACCCCATTAAAGTCAATGGGACCCAAACGTCAAATATCAAAAGTTTCCATTTTGAAGGCTTCACAGCGTCTCCCCGCAGGGATGTAGTCCCAAGGGAGGGGGCGAGCATGCTGACTAACCCCCAGCCAGAATGGCTCGGATGATGGGGCCAAGCTTACTGAGGAGAAACAGGAAGTGAGAAATTCAGACAAAGAAAAAAAACATTTAGAAGGGAAATCAAAGGAAAAGGTAAGTGAACCAACAATGCACTAGCTTAACCTGCCTGGCGGTATTCCCGAGTCTGACTCGGGGTTAGATTTTCCTGCTGCGAGCGGTAACCCCGAGTCAGACTCGGGCTTGCCTCGCTAGAACCACAGGCATGGTTTACTTACCTTGTCCCTGGATCCAGCGATGCCACCGCGCTGTGTGAGCGAGCGGGACCTCGCTCGATTCACACAGTGCCTCTGTGTGACGCCGATCTCCGTTCCCTGCAACGTTACGACGCACGGGGACGGAGAACGGCGCCAAATTCAAAAAAGTAAACAAACACTTTACATACAGTATACTGTAATCTTATAGATTACAGTACTGTATGTAAAAAAAACACACACCCCTTGTCCCTAGTGGTCTGTCCTGTGTCATGCATGTCATTTTATATAATAAAAACGTTTCTTTCTCCCTGCAAACTGTAGATTGTCCATAGCAACCAAAAGTGTCCCTTTATGTCAAAAATAGTTTTAGATCAGCTAAAAAACAGTGATAATAAATTATAATCACTTGCAGAATTGTGCGATAGCGATTTGTGGGGAAATTCGTCATAAAAAAAAAAAATAATGACAGCAACAATTCTGCAACTGAGCAAATTTCAGTGATTTTGATTTGATTACATTATTGAATAATTTTTATTATAATTATATTATTATTTGTTATAATTATTTATAATTATTTATTATATTATAATTTATAATTTTGTTTTTAAAAAAATGTCATACCCGGGATGCCTATTAGATTCTTGTTTGGTCAGATTTAAGTGAGTTATTCCTAAAAATTACAGGCCTACAGTATAAAACGCCAAATTTCCTTGCAAATAATGGTACCGCTTTCAGCATGTTTTTTCTGAAAGAATCATACCGCCAGGGAGGTCAAAGGAGCCTATTTAGAAAATAAAAAACAAACCTTTACAACCCCTTTAAATGCAAGTAATTGGGCATACAATGGTTATAGGGGTCTGGGTCCTGCCCTGGGGGACATATATCAATAAAAAAAACTTTGTGGAAAACGTAATTTTTAAATGAGCAGTGTTTTTTTTTTATTTTAAAGCGAAAGCCTAAACATTATAAATTCCTTCCAATATAGCGTCTGGGGGGTCCCCTTAGTCTAAATGTAAAGTGGCATATCTGTACCATGTCTATAATCAGCTGCAGCAATAATTGAATTTATAAAGCCAACAAAAAAAAACAGCAACAGCTAGGGAGCCAAGCCATTGTGTATGATGAGGCCACAATCTAGTGCACTGGGTGTTTAGAGATTTTTTGGATACATTCTGGTGTCACTTTGACTAAAATTGGTCTTTGGGTGTCGTGGCGCTTTTCCACCATAATCCTATTGAGATAATCTTGATGAAAGCAAGAATATGCATTGCTGTAAAAAATTGCAATGATATGCACCTGTCAGGCAGGTACTGAAAAATTGGTCTTTGACCACCACGTCCACCTTTGCCTGTGGATACATTTGTTGCTGGCCCCCTTACAGTGGCAAGAGAAACGTCTGCCTCTCCTTGTTGTCCTCCCAGACATTATTGGGAGGGAGGGGGCGGTGCTTATAAGCAAATGTAAAGGAGAAGTTGAAATCTGTACATAGACGCACTTTAATCAATGTAAAGAGGTGTTTGGTGCCCTTTAATTTGAGTACTCACACTACACAGACACACTCCACGGATACATTATAATATACTGAAATATAATGCGCCAAACGTACAGTGACGGACAGAACTATAAGGCGTTAAACTGGCAGTAACACGCGCAAAACGATATGGCATTTAACTGGCAGTAATGCACGCAAAACTATATGGCGTTAAACTGGCAGTAATGCATACAGAAATAAATGGTGTTAAACTGGAAGTAACGCAATGAAATAGACGGTGTTCAACCGTCACTACACTGACATCTAAATTGTCCCTACTCTAGCTATACACTAATGTCAAGATTACTGACACAGTTTCACTACACTACAGTGAAACTATCTGAGCTGTCACTACTCTACACTAATGTATGTATAAATGACACGGTCTTACTACACTACAGTGAAACTATCTGAGCTGTCCCTACTCTAGCTGCACACTATGCAAAGCTGAATGATGGTCCTCCTCACTACACTCACACTATCCCTAGACTGACACTAAACTAATATTCTACACTGACAATTGAAGCGAAATAACACACTTTATTACACTAACTAGCTAAAAGCACTGAACAGAGCCATGTTCTATCTCTCTCCATGTCAAAATCACACTTATAATGGCTGCGATTGCAAGAATATTTTTATACTGTGGGGCGGGAATGAGCCATGATTGGATAAAGTCATGATGACAGTGTCCAACATCATGACAGTGCTCTGTTCCCTGATTGGCTGAAATGTTCACTGCTTCAGCCAATCAGGGCTTGCAATGCTCTGTAAAGCACCGCAATGCATTGTGGTCAGTTCGGGGGCGAACAAACGGTCGAACATCCCGAAAGTTTGGCTGTTTCCCAACCGTCCAAACAGCGAAAGTTCGGCCCACACTTATGCTCGGGCCGAACCATTCGCCCATCCCTAGTAAACACTTCTCTGTTAACATTTAGCTCTGCAGCTGTTCTATAACTGTAGACAAAAGCTAGTACTAGTCAGCCACATCGAAATGGGCTTGTTCAGTTCCTATTGACTAGAGGAAAAGAGGAATGTATTAGGGGAATTTATCAAAACTGCAGCATCCAATATCTGGAGCAATTGTGCATGGCAATCAATCTGCTTCAATCCTCAAATTGTTCAGATAGTCTTTAAAAAGGAAAGATAGAAACTAATTGGTTGCGAATGCACAGCTGTTTCAGATAATGTCTGCCCCAATGTTGATACATTCTCCCTATTGTTACATTCGCCAGGTTTGATTATGTAAAATAATTTACGTTTTCTGCTTAAAGCTCATCTCCAGGCAAAACAGTTTTTCTTAGCAGGGATGTTAATAACTTTTTGCTTTTTTATCCCTGCGTAGAAATTTTTTTCCTACATTGTTGTGATATCCTCTCCCAAAGTTACCCTACTGACCTATTCTCATATTTCCTGTTCAGGAGAGCTGATACCTGTGTCTACCCAATGTGCAGCAGGGTGACTGGTCCCCACATTGCCCCTAAAAGCTCTAATCGGTTGGCATCATCACTCTCACACTGGCTAGGGGCCCAGGACACTAATAGGGTTGTGTAAGGCTTCGGCTGTATGGTTGTGCTTGCTAATGTAATCAAACTGCTCAGAAGCCTCTCGCTGCCTGCTATGCTAGCTTTGCATATCCCTATTCTTCTCAGGACATATGGCAGGAGCTTAGGACACTGAGAGGTATACATTTTAGGCTGATAGCCTCTTCTTCTCGCTGTCCTAGCTCAGGATTTTGACAGGGTGGTGTAAATCTTTTGGATTTCTGGTAACTATAGTCTCTCTGTTAGTCTGCTGCTAATTGTCCCAGGAGCTCAGAACACTGATAGCAATGTGTATGCTGGAAAGGCACGTCCTAGACTTTCTCCCTATGCAGTCTTGTTTTATAAAGTGAATAAAGCTACATGAAGGATAGCAAACATCTAAGCCCTATTGCAGAGATATGCGATTAGCCGATCTCCAGCTGTTGCAAAACTACAAGTACTATCGTGCCTCTGCCTCTGGGTGTCATGCTTGTGGCTGTCAGGTCTTGCTATGCCTCATGGGACTTGTTGTTCTGCAACAACTGGAGGTCCGCTAATTGCATATCCCTGCCCTATTGTTTTGCAGCTGTGTTCAGTGTTCCAGTGTTGGCCCCTGAATAGGATCTGCAAAGCATAGGGGCTTTGCTGTTTGCTCTGGGACCATAGACAGAACAATTAAATAGATCAACTATATACTATATTATTATAATAATCATGAACCAAAAAGCAATTTTGGATCTAAATGGCCGTGGTCATTATGCTTTTTTTCATACAACAGAGACCGATGAAAAGGGGACAGTATGTACAGCATCTGCAATGACAAGGGAGTTCTCTGTTCACCTGCCAACACTCACAGTAATGCCCCCTACCACTCATCCCAGTTCTCTGTTGATGTATGAAGATTTAGAAGCCCTATAATGACGTTGCAGAGGCAAAAGGGAAGCATATCGCCCTATTAAAAAGAAGAAAGAAAAACAGGGTCAAGCTCAGGGGGTGGTAGGTATACGTTTGAATTGCCTGGAGTTCAGCTTTAACAAAGTAAATGTTCTTGGTCATGTGAAAGAAATATTAAAAGATAGAATTTTTGCTTGCACACGACTGGCATATTGAAGTGAACACAACTTCAACTCATTTACAAAGCTAAGTAAGCATTCTCTTTTGCAATTGTAAATTGTTTAGTCTTTTAGTTGCAAGAGCCGGAAATTAAGAGTTTTTTTTTTGCAATTCACTATGCAATTGCTGGAGACCACAAACTATTAGAAGCAGACAGACCCTGTATAAGTTGAGCTGCAGTGCAGTAAAAATGTCTTCAAGTCAGTGTTTCTTAACCTTTTTTTCCAGTCAAGACGCCCTTTAAAATTATGGACAGTCTCAAGGCACCCCATTCTAAAATGTAAAAAACTATACTAATAGCTTTACATAATGCAACAACATCCACACATAGGACACCCAACATTAGAGGTGATTTTATTCTCTAAAGCAAATACACTTTTGCACAGTGGTACTGACTATTATTCCAATGTTTCACTTCTCCCTCAATTTCTCTCCATCAGTCAGCTAATGTCACCCCAGTGCTGAGGGAGAGGAGCACAGGAGGGTCAAACAAGGAGGCAACAGACATCCTCCTTATTAACTGATGACATCATTGGTTGTTAGGATGCCAGTGTCTAAAGAAAGTCGTAATGGTGCATAATGAAAACCTGTGGCTTTGTACAACGAAAAGGCAGGCTTGATCAACCCGCTGGCTTGTATACAATTTTTAATCAACTGTTAGGCATTTTGATAGGGTGCCCCTGAAGTAACCTCAAGGCACCCCAGGGTGCTTGGGCACCCTGGTTGAAAAATGCTGCTCCAAGCCATTGATGAGAACATGTAAAATAACAAGTTTTCCTCTAAATGTCAATTCATTATTTTTAAGCTACAGATACACCTTTTGGTTTATGTCAGGGTTAACCACTCCACTCAGGTTAACCCTGACATAAACCAAAGGCACATATGTAGCTTGTTTCTGGTGAGTGACCATTTCAGAAGGTGGTGGTGTCATGACGAGTTGGTGCAGAAATAGCTTTGTTCAGTCAAGGATGTGGATTCGAGCACATGGGAAGTAGTTGATCAGCTTTGAAGAGCAACTTGTGGACTATATAACCTTATATATTTAAAAAAAAATTGCTATCTCATTTTCCAATTTGTTATTATGCTTGAAACATATGGTCACTTATATCACTTGTTTTAATAAAAAAGTTTTATTATTATTGTTCACTTATACTATGCACGTGATGGCATTTATTAATACTGAACATTCACTGTTGAAGGAGTAGTGGTAATATACGTAATTATAGGGATTGTGCAGTTATCACTTTTTTCTTGTGACATATATTACCCAATAATATTTGTGGGAAAAACGTAACTGCAGCAAACTCATTGTTTAAAATATTTAAAACATATTGACGCAAAAAAAAATGTTTGTTTTTTTTGCGCCGATGACACACACAACACATATTTTCCTTTTCTGTGCCTAAGCTAGTCAAACTGATTTCACCTCTGAATAATAGGCATCATAAATTTCCAGATCCCACCATTAGCAGCAAACCTTCTGCTGGGCGCTATGTCTCACATTAAAACCCCAACATCTGTATAACAGGTTCAATAGCAATGCCTTCCCAAAGAGACAGTACCCAAGCAAACAGCAGGTCCACGTTCTGCCCCATAAAGTGGCATATACTAACTTTTAAATCAATTAAATCATGATGTTAAAATGCTGTATTTTTGTATATGTACTATGTTTATATCTTTTCTAGTTTATGTATACTGCATTATATATTATACAGACCCTCCTGAAGAAGCGGTGTTAACCGCAAAACCGGTTGAGGTTTTTGCCTTCCTCCACTACAACAGACACGTGATGGTTCTTCGTTATCAACAATGACATTTTCTATTGTGGGGTTTGGCTCAAATGTTTTTAAACTTGTATAGTTTTTATGTTTAATAAATATTTTTTATTCTACTTTTTTTGTTGTGTTATCAGTGCCTAGAAAAATCCACATCAACATCCCTATTCCTGGTGACCATTTATGGGTTAGACGGCACTAGCAGCCCTCACCCTATGCTCATCTGGTTAAATCCTTTAAAGATTAAATCATATTGCATTTGCATGCCAAAATTAGGGTGATGACAACAAGGGGGTGCATTGACTCTGAGCAGGACATTTGAGTAGATTGATCTGCTGCCCTTGACCAGTGGAAAATTTCATTTTCCCAGACTAACCATTCACAATCATTTCCCTTTCAGCTGACTGACCACCAATTCAAGGATAATTCTACCCAGTGTTAGGTGGTCACTCTTACCACTAAACATTCATGTAAAGGGGCATTTTAATCACTGGAAACTAATATAAGAGTGATCGTCCCAAAGACCACCAATGTAAAGGGGCATTCTATTTCCTACTGAGCAAAAATATGAAGGGCATTCATTTCCCTACTAGCCAACATTGTAGGACGTGGCACTTTTCTTCTCACTGACCACCAATCTAAGGAACAATCCTTCATCCCACAGTCAACCAATATAAAAAGGCATTCATCCTGTCACTTATCGCCAATTCAATGGGAGTTTCACCTACTTACCAACAATGTAATTAATTACTCTGCCCACCGGCCACCAATTTTTGATGCATTGTTCTCACAAACTACCAATGTAAGGGGGGATTCTTCCTGTTACTAATCACCAATTTAGGGGGGGGCTTCTTCAACTGACCATAATGAACACCAATGTAAGGGTCTCTATTCCCACTGACCTTCAAAGTAATGGGGCACTACTCCTACTGAAAACCTGTGGAGGAGTCTTCCCACTGACTAATAATGTAAAGGGAAATATTACTGACTGATTACAATATAAGGACAATGTTTTCTTCCACTGAACCAACACTAATGTAAGGAACATTTCTTACACTGACCACCAGTGTAACAGGGCATTTTTTTCTACTGACCACCTCTGTAAGGGGCAATCTTTTTCCCCATAGACTACTCATGCAAGGGCGTTCTTCCTGCCACTAATAACCAATGTAATGGACATTCCTCCTTTCACTGAACACTAATGTAAAGGGTATTCTTCCTACCAATATAAAATTGCTCCCTTTGGGGCACTCTTCCTGCCACTAACCACAAGACTACACGACCTGACTATTAAAGAGGGCACTCCTCCACAGACATCATGGTAAGGGGATTCTTCAATTTTCACGGTCTTTTTTTCATTTCAGACCATGGGGGTTATTTACTAAAGGCAAATCCACTTTGCACTACAAGTGCAAAGTGCACTTGAAATTGCACTGAAAGTGCACTTGGAAGTTCAGTCACTGTAGATCCGAGGAGGACATAATTTTAGCTTGCACACGATTGTATAATAAAATCAGCAGAGCCTCATTTCAGATCTACCCCTCAGATTTACAGCGACTGCACTTCCAAGTGCACTTTGCACTTGTAGTGCAAAGTGGATTTGCCTTTCGTAAATAACCCCCATGTTTTTTCGTTGCATTTCATGATTATTACTGAAAAAATGTTGTAATACAAAGTGGGGGCATTAAAAAAAATCCACTCTGGGCATCAAAAATGCTACGTAAGCCATTGTCGCATATATTACCAGAACTTTTCCAAATTTTCTGTTATTTTTCCTCATACTTTGTATATAAAATTCAGTTTAAAAGATTAATGCCTATGTGTTTGCTTACAAAACCTTCTGACTGTCAGTTTTATATAGATAACAATCAGTGTGCTTTAATGTTTTGCCAACCTGGTTTTTATCAGAGTCATAAATATAGATCATGGAGCCAAATAGCAAATTTTGATGGAGCCCCCAGCAACCTCTCTAATATCATTAATCCTAATATAAAGGAGAGACAGCAAGAAAGCTGTCAGCATAACACTAGAGACCAGAGTCGTGGACAGAAGTTGTTAGGAAAGAGACGGGCATCAGTTCATGGAAATAACTGTCACCTTTATTTTACTCTGCCTTCAGTAGCTCAGCAGTTTTTATCAGCATTTCCAATCTCAGGACCTCAGTCCACATTCTGAACCCTCCCACTACCACACCAAGCAAGTACTGAAATAGGTGGTCTAGAAGTAGATTTCTATAAGGTCTGGTTCACACTGCCATGACTTCAATGTCTTGAAGTGGACATCCCAGCGTGACTTCGGTACGACTTGCAATCGACTTCTTTAACAGAAGTCGTATGCAAGTCATGCTGAAGTCAGATCAAAGGTAGTGCAGGAAATGTTTTCTAACTCGGAGCAACTAAAGTCGCTCCTATTAGAACGGTATCATTGCACTTAATGGGTGCAACTTGTGATGCGACATGTGCTCTCAAAGTCGCACTAATGTGAACCGATGTTCTGTCAAAATAGCCAACTCGTCAAAATCTCCAACTACGTCACTTCCGGTGACTCTCCAGCAACAGATTTAGCCAACAGCTGCCGGGGTTTCTGTTATTCTGTTGGGTGCATGCGCGCACATTGCCAGTAGAGCCAACTCATTGAAATATGCTGCTGGAGAGTCACCAGAAGTGATGTAGTTGAAGATTTCGACAAGCTGACTATTTTGACAGAACAGCGGGCCTAACCTTAATACAAACGTCTTTAAATTGTGGCTGTTATTTTGCAGAACTACATAAAGCTATCTTATCAGTTTTTAGCTGGGGAGACACTCTGGGCTTTTATGCAGCCTGAGAAAGAGTGTGCTAAACACACAGGGTTAGTTTCATGACAAGAATGTACAGAAGCTCTAAGGGCAATGCAGCTACACTGCTAAGACAGCTAAACAGATCTTCCTTAAAGCAGAGTTTTTTTTTTAATTTTCCCAGTCCTTGATTAATAATAATAATAATTTGGAGTGAAAAAATGTTTTTTACTTACCAGAAGTGCCCTGTTGCTAGGTGGTGGCTCCTAATCTGCCACTTCCAGCTCCACTGCCCTCCACATTACTCCCTCCCTCGCCTGTGCTCCTAGGAAATGTGAGTCATCATTTGTCAGAAGTCAGTGGGCAGGACTGTGTGCCCCTGTCGGGAAATAACGCGATTTAAGGCGGATCTATCTATCTATGTTGCCATAACAACGGGGGCGGGACCTTCCTCTGTCGCCGCCCATTGTTATGGCAACTTGATTAACAATTGGCGCTATGGCTGCCAGAGCATCGTGCATGTGCAAGATCGAGAGGTGCATACTGGTTACCTCGATCAGTTATCCAGGAAGAGGTTGCGATTGGGCGTCATATGCCCATCATGGCAATGGCCAGAAGAGGATCAGCTAAATCTTAAGTAAAAAAATAATAATATGATTACTGTCCACTAACATATACACATATAGTTTATGTGTCTTATTACTGCAGTGTGAGGGGATGCCTGGGAAAAAATATATATTTTCAGTGGCCGGAACTCCGCATTAGGCTGTCTATAGACAGATTGAAATTTGTCTCATGGATCAAGGACTGGCAACATTTGGATACATCTAAGGCCATTTCAATTCATAGGAAGGCAATCTAACAAATAACTTCTCACAAAGTTAATCTGTTGGAAAATGTTGCTTCAATCAGCACATAAGAATACAATGGCACAGTGGGGAGTATTCCCGTATCCACCTCAAATATGTGGATAGGGGAATTGGTTCAATTTTTTCCTTTCAGCCTGCTAGCTGAACAAGAATACAGGTATGGCCAGGTTAATTGAAAAGCCTGGAGCTGTATTTGTTTGGAAATGTCACAGAGGATACATGGTTAGTGTCAAATGACACCCTTGCAATCTCTAATGATACAGTACTAGATTTATGTTATCTTCACATGCACACAGATTTTTTTATGCTTAATTTTCCACAAGAGCCCCTCTAAATCAGGGGCCCCTTCCACCCCCCAGGCCCCTTAGCTAAAATCTTATCTCAAAAGTTGTAAAGCAAAATCATTTTAGTGGGTAATTAACCCTGCCTCTAGTGTATAATCTACAAATCTTTACTCTTGATAAAAAATAAAAAGTTACATAAAAATGCTGCAATAGCTAAAATATGTATATTGTGAAGAGCAGAAGATAGTACCATTGGGGATAAAATAACACTATCATATTAATTACTGATTAAAATTATTACATCTGTGGGCTAAATAGAAAAAAAAAACTTTATAAAAAGTGTGCAAAAATCACATTACAAATATCTGTGGAAAAAATAATCTATAATCACAATAACTGTGGCAAGCTGTAAACACTACCATTAGGTGTGTTTGAAGAATAGGCTCCTCCTTGGCAGCTTCCGGAACCATTTAGAAAATTGAATCCACTAGCATTCAAAAACTGCATGCTCTGAATTTCTTGAGGATTTGATGAATTTCCATAATTTGAGGAAGGACGAGCACTAAATGAAGTCACTGCACAACTGTTGCTGAAATAATCTCGTGAAGCCTGCTGCTCATTTATCTGCTGGTAACGATCCAATCTGTGATGGAAGGCTCCAGGAGTAGTCTGAGCATGAGTTCGGAACATGGCTTGGTAGTTTGATCCAGATGACAAGTAGTTTTGATTAGACTGAGGAAGGTTCTGGTAGAGTGGCTCAGAAAATGAAGAAACTTGAGAATGACTAGCTAGTCCTTGGCCTGCACTAGAAGGCCTTAAAGCCATTGGTCCTTGGTTTATAACACTACCACGATTTAACATAGCAGGTGACATTGGTGGAGTCATCAAATGAGCTGTACTTTGAGTAACGTCCATCTGATCTATAAACATAATTTGATATGGATAAAAAGGTTAAAATTATGCAAAATACATGATATATCATCAACTAAATCAGCATCTCTCGTTTTTGTATTAAGTAGGGAAGGGAATGGTTAAACATTAATCATATTTTAATTGCTTTTTTGGCCTGTTTGGGGAGAATTGACCTCACTTTTCTGTCTAACACCTATCAACTCCTCATTGTGGACATAACAGTAAAATAAACTGACAGCTTTAACTTTTTCCTGCATCATTAAACTTTTGGTGAGACGTCCCCTTAAATTAACAAAACGAGAAGATAAATGGTTCTAGGGATTCTAATCTTCTTTAACAGCTGACATTTGGCCTAATGTAGGACATTAATTTGTTTCAGGTTACTGAATGTTGGATTGATTTTGTTTCCGGTCTTAATAATCATGGTAATGTACGGTAGATTTTTAAAATAACATAATATGTTTTTTATAAATTGCACCATGTAGCTGTCATCAATTTTTTTGGTCCCTCAGTAGGGGAAAAGAATCTCTGGTATTTCCTCTTTGGTGCTTTCCCCCACCGAAATTATTTTCTGCTTCTAGATATGAGAACATCCTTTAAATGCAGGGTGTCGTGGACCTACCTCCTGAGTGCGTGACACCACAATGTCCCGCTACCACATACAATAATGCGGGGAGTAGTGATGAAATCATGTCAATGCCACTTTCTGCATTAATGAGTACTGCCCATTCCTGAATTAGAGCTGAAGTCGAACCTGCATGCTCTGGGAGGGAGAGCACTGTGGAGGGGAGCCAGAAGGCGACAGTTTAACTTCAAACATTTACCTGTAATTGGAATATTTTCGCTATCTTCATTCGAGAAGGTGTGCAGTCCACGTACAAGACCAGCATGGTGATCTGGTGACATTGCTGGGTAACCTTGTTCTTGCTGACACTCATTTTTGACAGTGGATTCATTTGGAAGACTACTAGTTTTGTTGCGACTAGCAAGAAAGCAAGAGCTAGGAGATGCTGTAAATGTTGCTTTACTTGCATCTAGGTAGATACAAAAAAAATGGCTCACTAAATAAAGTTAAGAAATCATGAAAGAAACACACATTTGTTTTTCTTAAATACATGGACTGAAAAAAGCAAGGTTGAATAAAATTAGGTAATGGGGCAATTAAAGCGTAAGTTTAGGTATGGCAATTTTTACATAGTTATGTTGGTCCAGCTAAGACACACTTTGGCGTTGATTTACTAAAAGAAAATAGGCTGTTTACTTTGTGAGGGAAGGAGCACTTTCTACGGGAATTCCCCCCCCCCCCAGAGCTCAGAGAATGTAGTAATTTCACTTTGCAAAACATACCCAATCATATGCAAGAAAAATAATCAGAAAAAAAGAACAACCGTTTTTTCCTGCTTGCACATGATTAGATGATGAAAGTCAACAAAGCTTCCCCTCATTCACTAAGCTATGAGAAAAATTCCCTAGCAAAGTAAACATATTTTTGCTTTTATTAAATCAACTCCTCTGTGCTTGGTGTAGATGGCAGAACGGTGAAGATTTGTTGATATCGATATATGATGATCACAAATCATTTTAATCCAGGTTGTGTCTAGTATTATCAAAACCCAAATCTTCATAAATAGATAATTACGTATTCAATTAAAAAAATAATACATTAAATATGAATTTCTACCATATCATGCATTTAAAGATTTTCATGTTATTTGGGAAGATAGAAATGTATTCTAATTTCAATTACAGGCTAGGGCTGAAATTGGTCAAATTAGTAACATTCTTTTGAGTTCCTTTCAGCCGCAGCCTGTAATTGATATTTTTTTAGTTACTTGGATAATGCCAATATACCTGATGGTGAGTCAGTGGCTAATTGGCTGATGGTAAGTTCCACAATTCCTTAGCATTTTTTATATATACAACTAAGTGCGGTCCTTAGCAGTTTTAGTTTTTTCTAGTTGATGAATTCTAGTTTACCTGCATTCTTCATGTATTTATCTAACAGATTCTGAAGTTCCTGTTCTTTATCATTATTAAACTGTGTCTCCACAGCAAGTAGAATATATTCATCAAGAAGCATTCGTATTAGGTGAAATGAACCTACAAACAGAAAAGAGAGAGTGGAGTATTGATACTATCTTCATGAACATCTGACCACAATCTTCAAGGCACAAGTGAAGGCAAAAAATAAACAATCAATGCACTTTATATGACCTACCAAAACCAACAAAGGATAGTTTCTAAAGTTAGATTTCTAATTCTAATCTTAGGATGAATAAACCACATGGTTCAATATATTTACTACCTCAAAGCACACAAATTAGATCAGAGACCAAGTTGATGAAAGCAAGACATGCCTTATACTAAAGGAAATGCAAATAAAGTCATTCACAATAAGCCTGGATGACTTATATGTGTTTACTTTATCTCTTGTCCAAATACAGCAAAGAACACCAAATCTGTAGGGTCCAGTCGAAGTATATGGACATTTGGAAACAAATTAACACCTTATCTAGCATTATTTACTTCCACCACAACCGCACATTAATCTGGAAGAGAGTGTGGTCTGTGTGGTCTCTTGCAGTTACATTTTTGTACTTGTGCAAGGCTATTAGAATTTCCTCTGTCATAATATAGTTACTGCACAAATTTAAAGTGTGCTTCCACTTTTGAAGCCCAATTGGGATAATGCATTCTTTATATTTGATACATGTTCATACTCACATAGAATAACTTAAAAAAAAACATAACATTTCCTGTATACATTTTACTTGATCGTCTCTAAAAACTCCAAAACTAAAGTTTTCTATGCAAACAGCTACAGCTCCCCTTCATACACAGCGACCACTAGGGACAAGGGGGGTGTGTATTTTTTACATACAGTACTGGAATCTATAAGATTACAGTATACTGTATGTAATGTGTTTGTTAACGTTTTTGAATTTGGCGCCGTTCTCCGCTCCCGTGCGTCGTAACATCGCAGGGAACGGAGATCAGCGGCACAGGAGGACACTGTGTGAATCGAGCGAGGTCCAGGGACAAGGTAAGTAACTTTGTCTGTGGCTGCAGTGAGGCAAGCCTGAGTCTGACTCGGGGTTACCGCTTTTGGTATAAAAATCTCACCCCGAGTCAGACTCGGGAATACCGCTAGGAGGGTTAAGCATCATTAAAATCACTGCTCCAGAAAAAAACGACCGTTTTTAAAACTTTTTTTTCCATTGATACATGTTCCCTGGAGCAAGACCTGGGTTCTCAATCCAATTTTACGACAATAACTTGCATATTAGCCTTTAAAATTAGCACTTTTGAATTCGAACGTTCGAGTCCCATAGACTTCAATGGGGTTCTAAAAGTTTGCGCGAACGTTCGCCCCGTTCGAGGGTTCTGGTGCAAACGGAACGGGGGGTTGTTCGGCTCATCCCTACTAGGGAGTAGGGATGAGCCGAACACCCCCCCCCTGTTCGGTTCGCACCAGAACCTTCGAACGGACCGAACGTTTGCGCGAACATTTAGAACCCCATTGACTTCAATGGGACTCGAACGTTCGAATTCAAAAGTGCTAATTTTGAAGCCCAAAATGCAAGTTATTGTCGGAAATGTATTTGAGAACCCGGGTCTTGCCCCAGGGAACATGTATCAATGGAAAAAAAAGTTTTAAAAACAGTTGTTTTTTCTGGAGCAGCGATTTTAATGATGCTTAAAGTGAAAAAAAATTAAAAATTCCTTTAAATATCGTACCTGCTGGGTGTCTATAGTAGTGGCACGTGTTTAGAACTGTCCCTGCACAAAATTAGATTACTGTAAGAAAAAAGTACTTTAAGACTACTTGAGGCTTTAACCTGCCTGGCGGTATTCCCGAGTCTGACTCGGGGTTAGATTTTCCTGCTGCGAGCGGTAACCCCGAGTCAGACTCGGGCTTGCCTCGCTAGATCCACAGGCACTGTTTACTTACCTTATCCCTGGATCCAGCGATGCCACCGCGCTGTGTGAGTGAGCGGGACCTCGCTCGATTCACACAGCGTCCTCCTGTGCCGCCGATCTCCGTTCCCTGCGACGTTACGACGCACGGGAACGGAGAACGGCGCCAAATTCAAAAAAGTAAACAAACACTTTACATACAGTATACTGTAATCTTATAGATTACAGTACTGTATGTAAAAAAAAACACACCCCCGTTGTCCCTAGTGGTCTGTCCTGTGTCATGCATGTTCTTTTATATAATAAAAACGTTTTTTTCTCCCTGCAAACTGTAGATTGTCCATAGCAACCAAAAGTGTCCCTTTATGTCAAAAATAGTTTTAGATCAGCTAAAAAACAGCGATAATAAATTATAATCACTTGCAGAATTGTGCGATAGCGATTTGTGGGGAAATTCGTCATAAAAAAAAAATAATAATGACAGCGACAATTCTGCAACTGAGCAAATTTCAGTGATTTTGATTTGATTACATTATTGAATAATTTTTATTATAATTATATTATTATTTGTTATAATTATTTATAATTATTTATTATATTATAATTTATAATTTTGTTTTTAAAAAAATGTCATACCCGGGATGCCTACAAGACTCTTGTTTGGTCAGATTTAAGTGAGTTATTTCTAAAAATTACAGACCTACAATATAAAACGCCAAATTTCCTTGCAAATAAATGCTTTCAGCACCTTTTTTCTGAAAGAATCATACCGCCAGGGAAATATATTGTGATTCCTACCAAAGCTAGATGCGTTGTTTAATGTTAGGTTGTGCATAACTCTGGCACCGAAAAAACTCCACTTTAACAGGAAATCCTGAGCTCTCTTCTTCAGTGACTTGCCACTTTGTTTGCTCGTCTGATTAAAAAAAAGGAAAACAAAAGAATGATAATAACATAAAATTAGGCAATTCTGTACATATGTACATATTTAGTTGAAGAAGACATAAGTCCATTACGTTCAATTCATAGAAAAAAAAAAAATGGAAAGTCTGCACCTATTTCAATTTTGTTATATGACAGCCTGATACTACAGTTGTTTAAATTATAATTTTTTTCTCATGAATCTTCACTCAGAACCCCATAAAGACAAAGTGAAAACAGAATTTTAGAATGTTTGCAAATGTATTCATGTAAAATGTAGGAGCTGGAAGAACCTGCTCTTGATCACATAATCATTGTAATAGCCTGTGATTGGCTATCACAGTGATCACTATGTAAACCTCTCCTACTCCTTCAGAATGTAGAAAGAAATACATTTATAGGAATTTAGCAAAACCGGAACAGACAAAATCTGGAGCATCTGTGCATAGCAACCAATCAGATCCGAGCTTCCGATTTCAAAACTTAACTGAACAAGTTGAAGATAGAAGCTCTAGATTCTGCTTGCTCCAGTTTTAAAAAAAAATGTCCCTCGTATATTTTTCTTCCACTAGGTAAATGTAAATTAAAAAAAAGGTTTGTGTGTTAAAAAGTATAATAACTATAGATAAAATAGCTATATTAAGCTATATTAAAGGGGTTGTAAAGGTAAATGTTTTTTCACCTTAATGCATCCTATGCATTAAGGTGAAAAAACATCCGACAATAACACCCCCTCGCCCCGTCTTCCTCCTCGTTTCTGAGCCTGCCCGTTGATTGGCTACACTGGATGGTTGAAAGCAGCGCAGCCATAGGCTCATGCTGCTGTCAATCACATCCAATGACGCGGTGCGCCGGGGGCGGGGCCGAGTGATACAGTAAGCGTCAATAGCCGCTGGCTGTATCACGGGAGCGCGCCCCCAGGAACTACACACAATGCGAGCTCTCTTGCATGAAGGTGTTGCGTTCTTGCGTGGAGGAGCCGAGACAGCCGCCGAGGGACCCCAGAAGACCAGCTGCACAGTGGAGGTAAGTATAACATGTTTGTTATTTAAAAACAAAAATAAATTTACAACCCCTTTAAGGATTGGTGTCAGTATTTTTTTTTTTTTTTAAACAGGGGGATCTTTTGGTTGTGGATCATGGTGATGGCAAAAAATATACAGTTAACATTAGAACATTTCTTTTTTTTTTTACTATTTTGGGCCAGTTTGACAATATCAATATAAAGTCAGAAGATATCCATTAACATATATCACCACATGAAGGCCCAATGTATCTTGAAAATTTATCTAGATACACTAGTAGTTACAATGATATGTACGGTTGTACTAACACATAAATTGTGTTCAGGCATTAAGATTTGTTTTACCTTCAGGCATCAAGAGTGCCCCCTTTGTCCTTTGTGATGACCTTAAAGTCAATAACTCCAAAAGAAGTTCACCATATGGACCACCTATGTATCCCCCCTAATAGCCTCTTCTAAATTTAGTTCAGCTAATCTTACCTCATAGCTGAGCTTCTCTATGCCTCTTATCAGTTTGGTTGCCCTTTTCTGCACTTTCTCCATTTCCCCAATATCCTTTTGGTGGACTGGTGGCCAAAACTGAACAGTATGCTTCAGATGAGGTCTTACTAATGATTTGTAAAGGGGCAAATTGATGTCTCTCTCTGGAATCTATACCTCTTTTAATACAAGAAAGTATTTTGCTTGCTTTGGAAACTGCAGTTTATTGTTTCAAAAAATATCTATATTTAAACAATTATTAAAATATGTAAGAACCTGCATGTGAAACATAAAGGTTACGCAAAAATAACTTCAGTTTAAAGCTTGGTATTAAACAAGATGGGCATTGGTAAAGATCTATTCAGATTTCTGTTTCCATACTTCCAAAAACTCATAAACTCAAACACATAAAGATTTTATGGCTTACTCATTAGAAAACATAACCTAGGGTCTTATTTATGAAATTACACTGAATGCACAATGGCATTACAGTGTGTCAGATAATAGTGGCTATTTTTTACAGATTCACTATATATAAACTAAAATAGGTGAATTCATTCTTATACCTAATCTAATGTATATGGGTTAAAACAATTATGTAATAAAAAAATCAAACATACCTGTAGTGACTTCTGCAGTAAAGTAATTAAAAGTATCACATTCAAAAAATAAAAGGGGAGCGTTAGGGCTAGTTTAAACCACATGCAGTCCCACGCAGATTTTTTTCTGCATCAAAAATGCATGGAAAGTAGGTTGAATGGTTTCCAATGGCATTGATGAGACCGGTGCAGTCAGTTCCAGGGCGTTCCAGAAAAAAAAGTAGAACATGCTGCATTTTTCCTACACTGGACTGTGCCAAAACACGGTAAAACGCATCAAAAACACACCGAAATGCACTGGAACACATGAACAGTGTGTCAGACCCCAGTACAGTGAAGATAAAACTGAGAAAAAAAAAGAAAAAAAGCATCTGGAATGCATCCAGAAACGCATTAACCGCTTAACGACCACCGCATGTATATGTACGTCCACAGAATAGCACGTACAGGCAGATGGGCGTACATGTTCGTCCCTGTCTTTCCGCGGGTCGGGGGTCCGATCGGGACCCCCCGGTACATGCGGCTGTCGGAAATCGTCGGGGGAGCGATCGGGATGAGGGCGCGGCTATTCATTTCTAGCCGCCATCTCTCGATCACTCCCCGGAGCTGAAGAACGTGGAGAGCCGTATGTAAACACGGCTTCCCCGTGCTTCTCTGTGGCGGCTGCATCGAACGTGCCATCCCTTTTATAGGGAGACATAAAAGATGACGTCAGACCTACAGCCACACCCCCCTACAGTTGTAAACACACACTAGGTGAAACATAACTCCTTCAGCGCCCCCTGTGGTTAACTCCCAAACTGCAACTGTCATTTTCACAATAAACAATACAATTTAAATGCATTTTTTGCTGTGAAAATGACAATGGTCCAAAAAATGTGTCAAAATTGTCCGAAGTGTCCACCATAATGTCACAGTCATGAAAAAAATCGCTGATCGCCGCCATTAGTAGTAAAAAAAAATAATAATAAAAATTACGCAGTGCCGAATCGCAAAACCTGGCCTGGGCATTTAGCTGCCTAAAGGTCCGGGGCTTAAGTGGTTAAAAATGCACGTGCAGAAATGCAGCCAGAATGGAGTGTGTTTTTGTGGTGTGAACCAGCCCTTAAAGTTTACTGAAAGCGAAAGCATATTTTTTTTGTTTTGGAAGGATTTTGTGCAGAATTTGTGTTTATTGTTGTCTGTGTCATCACTGATTCATTCCACTGCCATTGGGACTGAAATGGAGGGATAATTCTAAATTTTAAAGTGGAACTAAACCCATCAATTTAACAGTTTCATAAAAAACACGTGCTGGAAATGTAACAGTCACATTGTGCTCCCAGTCAAACTGGTAAACTATCAAATGGCTGGTGTCATAACTGATCACATGTGCAGCATCATGGCAGTTGAAGATCAAACAAAGGCCAAGATGGCAACTTTCTTAGCTGAAATGATAGGAGGGTTCATTTCCACTTAGGCCCCGTACACACGTCCGAGAAACTCGATGAGCAAAACACATCGTTTTGCTCGTCGAGTTCCTTGTGAAGCCGCCGAGGATCTCGGCGAGCCAAGTTTCCTCATTGACTAACGAGGAAATAGAGAACATGTTCTCTATTTGGCCCGACGAGATCCTCGTCGGTTTCCTCGGCCAAAAGTGTACACACGACCGGGTTTCTCGGCAGAATACGACTCCAATCGAGTTTCTGGCTGAATTCTGCCGAGAAACTCGGTCGTGTGTACGGGGCCTGAAAGTCATCACCCGAACAGAGATTGAAGGAATATCTTCCAATAGGGGCACATTTTTAGACAACAGTTTTTTAAAAGAAGATTTTCCTCACATTGAAGAGGGTTATCTAATTTTTTGCCGTGTCTATAGGACAGGAAGTTACTTAGCTAACATAATTAGTCTGGTTAAAAAAAAGACACAAGTCAATCCAGTTCAACCAATAGAACAGAAGTGAGGGAAAGTGATAAAAATTTAAAATAAATAAACTGATGGAGTATAACCTACTTTACCCAAAAAAGAAATAACAATTAAACATTTGGCTTTAGGTATACTTTAAAATGCAGAAAGAAACATACCCTACTTTTAATTGCTGCCTCCTTTATCTTAAATATGATTTGTACACAAAGCTCAGAATTGCTGTTTTTTTTTCTTTAAATTCAAATAGTTACCTTAATAACTCTTTGCTCTACAACATTATCCAACCACTCAATGAAGGACTCCACTGTTGCATTTTTCTTCAAAAGGTCTTTTAGTTCATGAAAGACTGCAATATATTTAGGCACAATATGACATTTTTGTGGATGTCCTGGAACTAATGTACACTTGAAATAATTGTCAGATACTTTAAGATCAATACAGATATGGAATAATAGCAGATACAGGTTATAAGAAGATAGAACAAAATAATTCAAAGTTGTATACCAAAGTATTTAAATTAAGATCAACCAATCATGTTCATGGCAAAATCCTCTCCTTTAACCCTACACATGATCGGGTATTCAATGTATACAGACTAATGCCGCGTACACGCGATCAGAATTTTCGACAAGAAAACCGTGGATTTTTTTCTGACGAAATGTTGGCTCAAACTTGTGTTGCATACACACGGTCACACAAATGTTATCGGAAATTCCGAATGTCAAGAACATGGTCATGTACAACACCACGACGAGCCAAAGAAAATGAAGTAGGATTGCATACAGACGATCAGAATTTCTGACAAGAACTTTTCCGTCTGAAAATTTGAGAACCAGCTCTCAAATTCTGACAGAAAATGTCCGATGGGGCCTACACACGGTCGGAATTTCCGACCAAAAGCTTGCATCAAACTTTTCTTGTGGGAATTTCCAATCGTGTGTATGCGGCATTAGCCTTCTGAACATTAACTTTGCATGACCAGTCTTTGTTCATTTTTTAGAATAGGTAACGGCAAAATTAGTTTTAAGATTAGAAGAGTTGTAAAGGGTTAAAACCACTGTCAGGTTTTTATTGCTATGTGTTCCCATTAGTTAGATTCAATAATTGTCCTGTTCACCAATGTCATTAGGAAGGAAACTGCTGTTAGTTGGAAATCTATCATTTAGTAGGGTACAATGGCAGGGTCAGATATGTTCACATTTTTTTATTAGGAGTAGGAGTAGCAGCAACGTCAATATGTCTGCAGAATGCTAAACGTTGTTCAGATCGATATGCCTGTTTTTATCTTCCTCCTTGTGAATATTTTTCTTAATAAAAAAATGATGCTGGCTTGAGGAACTGTGGTGAGATCTTCCATATCAAGTGCCTGGATTTGCCAAGAAGTGTCAAGCCCCATACACACTATCAGTTTTCCTGAAGGTTTTTCTCTTCAGGTTTACCAAAACCATGTAGTGCAAGGGCCTGCCTGATTGCATACGAATTGAAACTCTTAGACCCCTTTCACACTGAGGAGTTTTTCAGGTGGTACAGCGCTAAAAATAGCACTGCTATACCGCCTGAAAAACTCCTTCACTGCAGACTCAATGTGAAAGCCCGAGGGTTTTTACACTCAGGCCCTGTACACACGGCCAAGGAACTCGACGTGCCAAACACGTCGAGTTCCTCGGCCAGTTCAGCCCTGAAGCCGCCGAGGAGCTCGGCGGGCCGAGAGCTCCCATAGAACAACGAGGAAATAGAGAACATGTTCTCTATTTCCTCGCCGAGGTCCTCGTCGGCTTCCTCGGCCGAAAGTGTACACACGGCCGGGTTTCTCGGCAGAATTCAGCCAGAAACTCGGTCGGAAGCTGAATTCTGCCAAGGAAACTGGTCGTGTGTACTGGGCCTAAGGCAATGCGTTGGTGGGAGACGAAAAAATCTCCTGTCAGCAGCATCTTTGGAGCGGCGAGAGGAGCGGCGTGTATACCGCTCCTTCACCGCTCCTTCCCATTGAAAACAATGGGAAACCGCGGCAATACCGCCCGCAATGCACCTCTGCGACCCGGTCCGAAGCTCTGTGACCGCGGGACCCGCGGACTCGATCGCCGCTGGAGTCCCGCGATCGGTCCCCGGAGCTGAAGAACGGGGAGAGCTGTGTATGAACACAGCTGCCCCGTTCTTCACTGTGGTGCCGTCATTGATCGTGTGTTCTCTTTTATAGGGAAACACAATCAATGACATCACACCTACAGCCACACCCCCCTACAGTTAGAAACACAAATGAGGTCACACTTAACCCCTTCATCGCCCCCTTGTGGTTTACTCCCAACCTGCAATTGTAATTTTCACAGTAAACAATGCATTTTTAATGCATTTTTTTCTGTGAAAATGACAATGGTCCCAAAAATGTGTCAAAATTGTCCGAAGTGTCCGCCATAATGTCGCAGTCACGAAAAAAATCGCTGATCGCCGCCATTAGTAGTAAAAAAAATAATTAACAAAAATGCAATAAAACTATCCCCTATTTTGTAAACGCTATAAATTTTGCGCAAACCAATCGATAAACGCTTATTGCGATTTTTTTTACCAAAAATAGGTAGAAGAATACGTATCGGCCTAAACTGAGGAAAAAAAAAATTTTTATATATTTTTGGGGGCTATTTATTATAGCAAAAAGGAAAAAAAATGGATTTTTTTTCAAAATTGTCGCTATATTTTTGTTTATAGCGCAAAAAATAAAAACCGCAGAGGTGATCAAATACCACCAAAAGAAAGCTCTATTTGTGGGAAAAAAAGGACGCCAATTTTGTTTGGGAGCCATGTCGCACGATCGCGCAATTGTCAGTTAAAGCGACGCAGTACCGAATCGCAAAAACTGGCCAGGTCCTTTAGCTGCCTAAAGGTCCGGGTCTTAAGTGGTTAAAGGCTCTATCTGACCTGTAAAGGTCAGATTTTTTGGGAGGAGGCAAATTCTCTATTGTTTGCAGTGGAGCACATTACAGTGATTATTCTGATTATAACCCTATCTGGAACCAATTATACATTCTAAATCCGATTGGTTTCTGGGACTTTTTCTTGATCACACTATTGTTTTATGGGACTTTGCACAATTGTTTCTATATCAACACGATATATATGTTATATATGTGATTTCCTCTTTCTAGGAGTTTGCATAATATACTCATATATTATTTGGAAATCATTTATAGATTATGTTTACACTATATTGCACTATTGCACTTTGATGATTTGGTATTTAATGCATTATGTTCTTTATGATTTTTAGTCAAGTGCATCAATTTTTTATCTACTGTTTTAATTTATTGTTATGTGCAATATTCATGATTGCTGCTATCCTTATTCTGATTGGTTTCACCTAATTGTATTCATATGATCACTTAATTTACTAGCACACAAATCTTTATTTTTTAAAGGGCAGGTTTACCTATTCTTTTTGTTTTTAAATTCCAGCTCTCCTATGTACCAACATACCGTTAATGTACCTCTGTTGCAAAAAAATAAAATCTTTCTATGATTTTTTAGAACAAGGCCTTACCTCAGCCCTAGTGTATTCCATAGAAAAGTTCATGACTTCCTGGTATGTAGATTTGGGACGTGAAAACTGTTTAGTAAAATTAGTGCATACACACCCTGCACCAATCAATGTTTGCAGGGCATTGCCGGCAGAATGGCATGGGAAGCAAAAATCATACAAATGTATAAACAGTAGGGCTGCCTATGCAGCAGTTGGAGTCAAAACGATGTCTGTGCTGGAAGGTCACAACCCAAAAAGCAAAACAAAAACACAAAGAAGAAAACAGGGTGTTCAAGGGTGGCCTGCTGGTATTTACATTTCATAACAAGATACACCAAACCATCATATAAAAATATCTAATATGATTTATTATACAAAATACATTTTTAAAAACATACACAAGTATATATACTTAAATGTTCAATCTATTAGAATAGATAATTACTGTCAAGTGTACAAATGTACACCCTGTTTTCTTCTTTATGGTTTTGTTTGGCACAGGAAGCAAACATACATTGTGCCAAGTGAAAAAATAAGTGTCAAAGCCACAAAATGCACAGTAAAAAGCGCACAAACTGCAAAACACCAAAATATCCAATGAGCTTCTTTGCTTCGTCTAGGGCAGCCTATTAAAACCAATGGGTTGCGCTATGCATATCATGGAAAAAATAGAGCCAAAAACTTACAGTCTCACTATGTTAGGCATAAATGGGGCCTGAAAGTGAAATTGGTGTGTTTACACAAGAACAATGAGGCTCCATTTACATCTGTGTGTTTCTGAACAGAAAATGCTCGCTTTGTCATGCATTTTGGAAAGGTACTGCAAATGCACATGACGCTTGTGTTACCATTAAATGTTAATGGCACCCCAAGCCTGGGTATCAGGCGCATGTTGGCCAATGCATTTTGTCCCACGACAAATGTGCTTCAAACGCACCACCCCCACTCAAAAAAGAGTTTTGGAGCTTCTGTGGAGTGTTTGTCATGCGTAGGGCAGTCCATTCAAGTGAATTGGCTGCCCTATGCACGATGAACAGAAACGCTCAAAAAAGGGCCCCCCAAAAAACAAATACAGAGATATGATTGGGGCTTGACAGCTGTGTGTCTCTGTCAACTCCCTCCTATGTAGATTTATAAAGTTGGCCATACACTATATAATCTTATTGTACAATCTCTGAAAAATTCCCTTTAGATTTACCAAAATTATGAAATAGGAGGACCCACCCATCTATCTATTTACTCTGTATCCAATCAGGCAGGCCCTTGCACTATATCAGGTGTGTCCAACCCACAGCCCACATGTGACCCGAGAGAGTTTAGCATGGGGCCTGTGTCCATCTGGAGAGAGGTTGGGTATGCTGTGAAAACATGGCAGCCTACATTGGCAAGCCAGGCAAATGCACCCCTGGAGGGGTCCGGGATGCCAGGCAAACATAGTTGGTGGATGCAGGGTTTGTGTGCTAATGAGGTCAGCTGGCAAGCTTCTTCCTGTGTCCTAACAGTTTTTGTGTCCCAAATCTACATATCAGGAAGTCATCAACCTTTTTGTGGAACACACCAAGGCTGAGGTAAGGCCTTGTTCTAAAAATCATAGAAAGCTTTAATTTTTCCGCAGAGGTATATTAAAGTGGTTGTAAACCACTTGAAGTTTTTTTTTTTTTTACCCTGCAAGGTAATGTCATAATGTGCTAGTATGGCGCTCCCATCTTCACCCGCTGTGCTTCCGGGTTCACGTGGACTTCAGCTCTGTGACTTCCTGAAGCCGCGATGACATCACTCCGGCGCCTGTGCACTGGAGCCACCGTTTATGGCACAGGGCTCTGAAGGAACAGTCCAGGTGGCCGTCACTGACTGCGTGTACAGTAAATATCTCCTAAACGGTGCAGGTTTAGGAGATATTTACACTACCTATAGGTAAGCCTTTTATATAGGCTTACCTATAGGTAAAAGTCAGAGATGGGAGTTTACTACCACTTTAATGGTAATCAGCTCCAGAAGATTTAACCCTTTCATTACCAGAGCATTTTTTCACACAAATAGAGCAATCTTTTGGCTGTATTTCATCACCACTGATTTTTCTATTTTTTTTTTACAATATAAGCGAAAAAAAGACAGAAAATTAAACGCCTCCACAGCAAATGTCTTTATCTATTATGTAACGCGTACTGTATATGTCTATTTTTATATGGCTAGCTTTCACTATGATGGCTCCCAAGTTGGATAAATGTAATCTCTGTCATGCTGTGGATGGGTTTATATATATTGGGTTTGTGTTTTAAAGAATTAGATGTTATGTATGTTTTCATTACTTTTACTACTTTTCTTCCTTTTAATGACTTAGACCCGGTTCACACTGGGGCGACTCGTCGGGCGACACAGCCGCCTGACAAGTCGCGTCCCATTGTAGTGAATAGAACTGTTCTAATAGGAGCGCCGCAAGTCGCTCCGACTAAGAAAAAGGTTCTTGTACGACTTCGGGGGCGACTCGGGGCGATTTGCATTGACTTCTATACAGAAGTCATTTTGCAAATCGCCTTAGATGTCGTCTTCAGGTCGCCTGGCCGAGTCGCCCCCAATGTCGTGCCGCCCCTGTGTGAACCGGCTCTAACCCTGATGTTATGGTTGAGTTAAAATAATAAACAGTTATATGCATGTGTTGGGTCTGTGAGAATCCCATCAAACGTTTTAGTGCCCTGCGGAGGCAGCTGTTGATATGCAAGACAATAATTAATAAAAAGTGCCCAGCAATTTAAGGTAAACCTTCTGACCCATTCATCTTTAAAGTAGCAAATTAATTAGTCTTGTGAAGTGTATTTTAAATAATTAAATTACAGTACCAAGTAACTATGCAAAAATAATGAAGAAATAGATAAAAACAATGTAAGTCTTTTTGAATGCTGCAAAAAAAAAGTTTGGTTGTAGACTCACGCTCCGTGTAGACCTCACTGTCCGAATCAGCACCATTACAACTGCTAAGAAGAGCCTGAGATCCAATGCTGTACAAATCTACCTTCTCGATGTCTGCAGTCATGGAGTTTACCACATTCTGATCAAACAAAGCTGGCCGTGCAATCTGGTTAATTAAAATGCAGGTTTTATGTTAATGATTATTTCACTAAAAAATTTTTAATGCATTTAAAATACATATGCGTTACATTTCTTTACAGGGTGCCTTTTTACCAGGGATCACCATAATGTTCAATTCCCCATAATAAACCAGGCAAATGATTTAACCATACATGTGAAACATGTTTTTTGTGACTGGTAGGCCCAGGGCAAATACATACAGTTCCAGTTTTCAAGGGCATAGCCCTCTATGAATTGTGTAAATCCCACTGCCTGTCATTGTAACTAGCACAGCAGGACACTTCAACATAAAGTTTGAGAGGAAGATCCCACCTTTTAGGCAATATGGATATCCCAAAAATGATGGACTTAATACACAAATTTGAAGTAAATAAATAAAAATTGAATACATACAAAACAAAATAGAAAACATAAAAAAATGATATTCAAACTTATTTTAAGACTTCACAATTAAAAAAAGGTTAAAAATAGACCCACAGAAAATTTCTTTAAAAACATGTAAAGGAGTTTTTCTCCTTGAAGTGCAATGGACCGCAGAAAATTGTGTATTTTATTGAAAATATATATCCATAAGTATAATGACTATTGGTTTCAGCTCAGTTATATAGGAGATTGAACTTTCTAATGTCTGCAATATGCATATATACAGTTCCTTCAGTAAATAACATATATTACCCAGACTTCAATAGTGATAATCATCAGGTAAGGGAGAAATAAGTGTTAATAACATCCTTTTTTGGAGGCAAAAAATGTTTATAAGGTTAATCAACATGAGAGGCAAAAAAGGCTCCTGTAGTTCAAAGCATATGGTATAACACTGCCCAACTCCGGGGTACCAAAATAAATACCATTGCAGTGACTTCCCTGCATTTCAAAGTTCAAATGCTTGGAAAATCTATGTGTAGAGGAGTACACTGTAATACTTTTTTCATCCTAAAGTTCAGCTTTAAATGAACTATGGTATTTCAGATCTTGTAACTGACAGGAAGAATCATCCCCATAAATTCCATAAATCTGTAACATACTAGAATGCTGAATAGTGACTGATGTAAAACAAGCCTGTGTAGATAAAGCTATTGATCAAAACATCTCTAGGATAATCACATGGCTTGTACTTATCAGGTTATTGTTATGAAAATAATCCAATTCTGCACACATCAATACAATTGTCAATAGTTTAACACTTCCTTTCAAAGCTGTTGCCTGTGCAGGAAAATACCCCAAAGGGTATACATTCTGTGTCACCAATCAGAATTTAATTTATATGTAGCTGGGAGCGGACTACGATTATCTGACTTTGCAGACTTGCCCCCTATTATTCCTATCTTGCTGGGACCTCACTTCTTATTAAAAAAATGCACACCATAAATTAATTTCCTCAACAATACACAAGATTTTGTGTATATATATATATATATATATATATATATATATATATATATATATATATATATATATTACATGAACATATCTTACAATTAAAATCAATTAACACGAACAATACTATAATTATTCCCTTTTGTTGCTAGTCTGGTATTTTCTGTCACTTTGTCAGCACTACTAAAGTATGATTTTCTATTACTTACTAATTTATTATTATTTGGAAACTGCATCGCAGGTGCTGTTTTCTTATTTTCTGGAGGTCCAGGAGTGTGGCTTCTTGTAAGCTTTTTGGAGCTGGATTCACCTTGGGGAGATGGGGACGGCTCATGGAGGCCTCTGGATCACTGAACTTCTTTTAAATTTCTGGTTACAGGACTTTTTCCCAATTATACTTCTCTAGCGGTAAATATACCATTATTATGTATGTAGGTGCCTGTATATCATATGTTAGAATTCTGAGTTTTTTTATATTACTTACTAGAATAAAAATTCACCTGAACAAGACCATGACTACATGGGTCGAAACACGTTGGGGTATTAATGGAGCTGGCATAATGTAATGTTTTGCTCCACTGTGCCAGGGCCGATCAGCCCTATAGGCTCACTATGCAAGCCGCTGGAGGCCCTGCAAAGCGGCGGAGGGCCCCCAACCAAAATTACTGGAGACCCCGCCTGGTGAGAAGTCATTTTCGACCCCTCACCCCAGTTCTCAACTCACTGGCTGCATGGGAGAAGAGGTAAGAAGTCAGCACCCCTCGCTTCTCACTTTAATGTAAGATGTCATTTCCAAAAGCAGAACACCCCCTCCCCCCGCTTCTCAACTTTAATCTTTAATGTGTCATGTCACTGTCAGCAGCGCCCCCCCCCCCCCCACTTCTCAACTTTAATGTGACATGTCATTTTCGGTCAGGATCGGCACTGCACTGTGCTAATATCACCATGTACAGGTCATTCTCAAAAAAATAGCATATTGTGATAAAGTTCATTATTTTCTGTAATGTACTGATAAACATTAGACTTTCATATATTTTAGATTCATTACACACAACTGAAGTAGTTCAAGCCTTTTTATTGTTTTAATATTGATGATTTTGGCATACAGCTCATGAAAACCCCAAATTCCTATCTCAAAAAATTAGCATATTTCATCCGACCAATAAAAGAAAAGTGTTTTTAATAAAAAAAAAAGTCAACCTTCAAATAATTATGTTGAGTTATGCACTCAATACTTGGTCGGGAATCCTTTTGCAGAAATGACTGCTTCAATGCGGCGTGGCATGGAGGAAATCAGCCTGTGGCACTGCTGAGGTGTTATGGAGGCCCAGGATGCTTCGGTAGCGGCCTTAAAGGGTCACTAAAGGAATTTTTTTTTTTAGCTAAATAGCTTCCTTTACCTTACTGCAGTACTGGTTTCATGTCCTCATTGTTCGTTTTTGCTTTGAAGTAGCTGTAATTCTGCTGTGATCTCCACACTTCCTGGTTGCCTGTTTCCTTATAACCATCATACTGGGAGCTTTCTCACGGTGGTCTAAGCTGTCATTACTGTGTGTCTAAAACTCCTCAGAACCAATCAGATTCATTTTAAAAACAAAACACTGCCCTGAATTTGTTGGTTTTTGTTCTGTGAGTCTTCCCGACTCACCTCTCACCCGGAACTTCATGTATGTCCTTTAAAGCCGAAAGTGAAACAAACTAGAGGCACATTATATGATAGATTAAATTCAATTTTTAATCATTTTTAAAAGGAATCAGTTAACTTTTATGTCTCTATACCCAATAAACAGTAATTTCAGCAAAAAAAAAAATTCCTTTAGTGACCCTTTTAGCTCATCCAGAGCTTTCTCTTCCCAATATCCCACAGATTCTCTATGGGGTTTGGGGTTCAGGTCAGGAGAGTTGGCAGGCCAATTGAGCACAGTAATGCCATGGTCAGTAAACCATTTACCAGTGGTTTTGGCACTGTGAGCAGGTGCCAGGTCGTGCTGAAAAATGAAATCTTCATCTCCATAAAGCTTTTCAGCAGATGGAAGCATGAAGTGCTCCAAAATCTCCTGATAGCTAGCTGCATTCACCCTGCCCTTGATAAAACACAGTGGACCAACACCAGCAGCTGACATTGGCACCCCAGACCATCACTGACTGTGGGTACTTGACACTGGACTTCAGGCATTTTGGCATTTCCCTCTCCCAGTCTTCCTCCAGACTCTGGCACCTTGATTACCGAATGACATGCAAAATTTGCTTTCATCCGAAAAAAAGTACTTTGGACCACTGAGCAACAGTCCAGTGTTGCTTCTCTGTAGCCCAGGTCAGGCGCTTCTGCCGCTGTTTCTGGTTCAAAAGTGGCTTGACCTGGGGAATGCGGCACCTGTAGCCCATTTCCTGCACACGCCTGTACACGGTGGATCTGGATGTTTCTACTCCAGACTCAGTCCACTGCTTCCGCAGGTCCCCCAAGGTCTGGAATCGGTCCTTCTCCACAATCTTCCTCAGGGTCCGGTCACCTCTTCTCGTTGTGCAGCGTTTTCTGCCACACTTTTTCCTTCCCACAGACTTCCCACTGAGGTGCCTTGATACAGCACTCTGGGAACAGCCTATTCGTTCAGAAATTTCTTTCTGTGTCTTACCCTCTTGCTTGAGGGTGTCAATGATGGCCTTCTGGACAGCAGTCAGGTCGGCAGTCTTACCCATGATTGCGGTTTGGAGTAATGAACCAGGCTGGGAGTTTTTAAAAGCCTCAGGAATCTTTTGCAGATGTTTAGAGTTAATTAATTGATTCAGATGATTAGGTTAAGAGCTCGTTTAGAGAACCTTTTCATGATATGCTAATTTTTTGAGATATGAATTTTGGGTTTTCATGAGCTGTATGCCAAAATCATCAATATTAAAACAATAAAAAGGCTTGAACTACTTCAGTTGTGTGTAATGAATCTAAAATATATGAAAGTCTAATGTTTATCAGTACATTACAGAAAATAATGAACTTTATCACAATATGCTAATTTTTTGAGAATGACCTGTATGATGGAACATGTCCTTTAATGTGTAACCAGAGCTCATATTTAAAACAAATTCATGACATTGAATCCCATTTTGGTGTGCAGCCCTACTATCTTTCATGCATGCTTTTCTTTTTTCAGGTTATAAAAAAATATCCCAAGCTTTGAATATCTCACTGAGCCCTGTTCAATCCATCTTCTAAAAATGGAAAGAGTATGGCACAACTGCAAACCTACCAATACATGGCTGTCCACCTAAACTGACATGCCAGGCAAGGAGAGCATTACTAAGAGAAGCAGTCAAGAGGCCCATGGCACCTCTGAAGGAGCTACAGAGATCCACAGCTCAAGTGGGAGAATCTGTCCACTGGGCAACTATTAGTCGAGCACTGCACCAAATCTGGCACTGTGTCTATGTTTATACAGTGTGTGTGTATATATATATGTATACCGTGTGTATATGTATTAAGTGTGTGTGTGTGCGTACATGTGTATACAGCGTGTATGTATGTATGTGTTTATTATCTGCAAAAGAGGGTGGTGGTGCAATGAATCATAGATGGTGCTGTGCACTGGCTTGTTTATACTTCTGACCCCTGTACTGTGGATTTTACATACACCTGACCCTTGCACTATGTACATGACATACTTCTGACCCCTGTACTGTGTACATGACACACATTTAAATACTGCACTCTATACATTATATACTTCTGACCCCTGCATTCTGTAAATCATGATTTAAACTCCACCCGCTGTTAGCACAATTTTACTAAGCTTCTTCTCCTCCATTGATCTGTTACAGAAACCCAGCTGAAGGACTTTGCTGCTATGTGAATAATTTAAAATTCACAAATACCTAAGACACCAAGTTCCTACCTTCTTTTGATATCTCAGTTTGTAGGAATGCAATTAGGAAATTGATCACTATGTAGTACAGAAAACCTATGGCAATGGGCATGATTCTTAAAATCAGTAGCAATTACCCACATACTCTTATTAGGAGAGTCCTGAACCCAATAATCGGGCGTTATGCAAGGCAAGCAATTGAGTGAAGAAACAGGATTGTATTGTTATGGTGAATATTAAAAATTGCAGAAAGAAAAAAAGTGAGGATAAACTGTGATTAGCTACAACATTTTCAATGCAATCAATAACAGGGGTGTATATATAACATATTTGCATGACAATTTGTCTAGTAAAAGTACATGTACATTCCTCCTGTGCAAATGGGGCAATAAACTATTGTTATTAGGCTATTTCTTGTGCTGGACAAATGAATTTCATAGATTTGAAATGCAAATGACTGCGTTTGGCCATAAGATTGTGCTAAGTGCAGCACTTTCCAATCAATTCCATTTGTGTAGTCCGGGAAATAGCTTGATATCATAGTGTTTTTCTTTTTGTCCTATTCACACAGAACAAATGTGCATGCACTTTCACTGGGCAAATTTCTATGCAAGTTTTATTATGATTACACCCCCTTTTAAAAAAACATTGGTACAGAAAGAAGATCTAGCAATAGTTAAATCTGGACTGACCAGTCACAAATCACATATACAAATATCACATATACACATATACAAATAGGGATAAGAAATCTTTTCTGAAAGTTTGTTGTAGACATGAAAACTGCTGGCAGAGCTTTCTTGCCGAGCGTGTGTACGAGGCTTTTAGGTTTCTCGACAAGAAAACAGCCCAGAATCTAGACGAGAAAAATAGAGAACATGTTCTCTTTTTTCTCGTCATGAGATTATCGGCAGTTTTCCTGCGAGAAACCCGACAGTGTATATACTTACTTGGTCGCCGTGGAAACCCGCGCATGCTCGAACTGTCTTTGACGCATGCGCGGTAGCTTCCTAGGCATAGGTAGGGTGCAGCAAGATGGCGGCAACAGCATCGAATGTGACGAGCGCATGCTCGTCGTACGTGATGACATTACCACGTTCTTGCCTTTCAAGAGAACCGTGGTTCTTTTGAAAGGAGTGTCTGTACACTCGGGCGGCAAGAGACCCTTGCAAGAATCTCGTCAGGAAAAACACAGTTTTTTTTCCTGACGAGATTCTGGCCCGTGTGTAAGAGGCTTTAGACTTGTAAATACTGTAGATATCCCTGTGGGAACAATAATGGCAAACAGGCAAAACAATTAGAACAAGACATTTTTTAAATTGTCACACAGAGGGGGTTATGTATCTAATGTTTTGCAGATGTAATAGTTTTTGTTGTACATTATATAGTGTGACGCTGCATAGAACTCCAGTGCTCAAACAATAAATAAATTAAATATCTCAAAAACAATGACTAAATCTATGAGGAAAAATCAGTCTTTAAAGTCCTTAATATATAAGTCCATAAATGCCAGAATATACTTCAAGATTTTTTATGAATATCTTCACATCAAGTGCTTAGGTGCTTCCAATAATAAATCCTACACCGTGTCAAATAAATAATATAAAAGAATACCTCATGCTACCTCCAGGCTCCCAGAACTTTCACCTCCACTTAGGGAACATAAAGCCTGTATAGATAGACTCTTGGATGTCTAGACCCTCTGTGTGGGACCACTTCCACCTCCGTCCACTGAGGTCTTCCTTAGAACCCCACTAGGTGCTTCCCAGGATAGCAGAGATACTGTTTCTTTAAGACTTCTCAAAGTTCCATGTAGCCAGAAAGAAGATCATCTTATTGGTCCTAGAATCTTCAGATTTCACCACTGACATGGCACAGATGTTGGGAAGAGACAGTCCTGATGTATGCCTTGGGATCTGTGCCAGGAGCGAGGTGTTCCTCCTCTTTTAGCCTTGCAGAGAACAGTCTGCAGATTGAAGTTGTCACTACATCAGGGGGTAATTTTATATTACTTTCTTTCAAGCAGTGTGGGATATATTATTGGAAGCACCTAAGCACTTGTTGCAGTGATATATGCAATGCATACCAACTTATTATCCCTTTGGCTTGCAGGTTGTTATTTTTTATGAGAGTTTACAACCACTTTAACTGTATGAATTGACTCAGGAATCACATTTTCTTTTATATTACATGATAACGTAATCATGACCCACAGGTACAAGACTATATGTTGCATATTTAAATGACATCCTAATGGGTGACACATTAATGAGTGACGTGCATACCCTTTGGTGGTATGGGGAAATATTTCTCTGTGCAGACAACCAATATTACAGACTGAAGCCCCATACACACTATCAGTTTTCCTGCAGGTTTTTCTCTTCAGATTTATCAAAACCATGTAGTGCAAGGGCCTGCCTGATTGCATACAAATTGAAACTCTTAAGGTTTGACCTCATATTAGATGGTTTTGGTAAACCTGAAGAGAAAACCCTGTGTGTATGGGGCTAAACAGTATTGGAAGGAAATGTTGAACTATTGATGATTGTATTGATATGTGTACATTCTTTTCATAACAGCAACCTGACATGTGTATAAGAAATGTATTTTGTCATTACATGTTTTACTTTGGGTTTGAGTATAAAGGTCATATTTTGGGTGAATTCGCTAGTGGGGCAAATAATAATTGTTGGTGCCCTCTTGTTATAATGATCTACTGTAAGTTGGCCCGTACATATGTTAGACTAAATCTAACAGATTTCATCAGCAGGTTCTGTCCCTCCACTATTATACTATTATCAAGGTACTTGATCACATTTAAGGTGGGGGGACAATCAATCTCTCCCAATCTGACACAATTATTATTCATACACTATAGAGAATTAGGGCAATGAGAGCTGATTACATTTTCAGCTGTCAATCAAATAGCAGCCAGTGAATGGTGGAATCCTGAAGAGATATATGGAATTAGCAGATGACTTATCTTTTCAACAGACAAACAATGCTTTAGATTGATATAGAAAGGCACAGATACAAGTATATGATTAAATAATGGTGATCTAGAGAAGTGGCAGGTGAAAGGACACAGCTCTTCCAATAGTTGAAAATAAAAGCCCCACTTTATCAGCATCATGTCTGGCAGGCCTACATGTGCAGCCTATGAGGGCACAAGCAGCAGTCTTTATATCCACAGGCCAAACTGATGGTCATGAATGTGGTGCATAATCTAGAAGAAGAGCATGTTTTCCATTTGGGCATGCTATACAGCAAGAGCATGAGAAAGAGGTGTTGGAGTGACGAACCAAGCCATCATTGTCCTCTTCCTTTGTCGCCCAGGTGCAGTCTATCACAGCAACCTTGTTTGGCACAGCAGTTGATGAAATACATATGTATATGTATACACATGTTGTCTCAATTATTATACCTATTCTCCCTGAGTACACCCATCCACAATTAGCACATCCCTTTACCCACCACTGTTAACATCGCCTGCCATTGTTGTAGGCCTGCTACCATTACTGTCTAAAAATGGAGCCATAGCTGCTGTTCTTTGCAACAGCAATTTATAATGCGGCACCCTAAACTTTTTATCAACTGTGCAAATGTTGTGAATTTTGTTTGAAAGAATTATGTGTCAGAATAATAACAGCTGGATTGATTGATTCTGGCTACAATATAACATCTACCAGAATCTTAAAAACTAAGGCTTCGTACACACGACCGAGTTTCTCAGCAGAATTCAGCCAGAAACTTGATCGGAGCTGAATTCTGCCTAGAAACCTGGGCGGGTGTACACTTTGGCCGAGGAAGCCGACGAGGATCTCGGCGAGGAAATAGAGAACATGTTCTCTATTTCCTCGTTGTTCAATGGGAAATTTCGGCTTGCCGAGATCCTCGGCGGCTTCACAAGGAACTCGACGAGCAAAACGATGTGTTTTGCCCGTCGAGTTCCTCGGACGTGTGTACGAGGCCAATGTGTTAATGTGCGAATTACAGTGTGTTCTAAAACTCCCATTATCGATGTGCACTTAATGCACCTAGTGTGTCCATTAATAATAATGAGATTCTCTGTTTGAAATATGTACAATATTTGTATCATATCTCTGCAAATACACAGTTTAATGTAATTATTTAAATTTAAATCTGCCCGCTCTGTTGGTCAGAAACAGCAGCCCCTTCATAATGGGTATAAAAGCTGTGCTGGCAGATACCTTCATTTTTGTGTAAAAATGTATAAAGTACAATCTGCTTGCTCTTTCTCTCTCTTTTTCTCTCTCTTCCACTCAAGTGGTCCTTTCTCACACATGAAAAAAGACGCCCTTTTTGGAGCTAATTGCAACCTGGCTACTCTCTCCCTCATAAAGCCTTGACAATGAAGGTTTTAAAGTTATGTTGCAGTTCTATCTTCGGTGTCCAAAAACAAAGTTACTGACACATAATTTCCTGGTGTAAATTGCCTGCCTGCTCTATCCCTCAGAAATTGTAGATTGTATTAGGATAAAAAAATCTTCTGCCTCTACAACCACTTTAGCACTGCTACACAAAAAATCTATTGTTTTTGCAAAAACTACCTACTACCAATTTATTTTGGGTGGAAATCAATCAAATTAAATTGATGTTGCTGTATGTGAGCAAAGCAAATATTTAAAACTAAAGTACATTATTAGACATGCAATTTATGTGATGCCAGAATATAGTGTGACTGTTACTGCCCCGAGAGTCATAACATTGTGTAATTACACATAAAGAAAGACCCTCAAGCATGTATTTAAAGAAATTGAATATTTTATGTGTTGCTCTTTGAGCTGTTCTAAAATGTCCTTTCTTGAATGATATTTTTTTATTTATTTTTTCTTCAATGATGCATGTTCCCAGTGCATGCTCAATGCCTGGCCGGCCCCCATGCCCTTTCCTTTTTCAATCCATTTAGCTTAGAAAATAGCCATTACTGAAAACGAACATTCAGCTGCCATTGATTTCCATTGGGTATGAAGTCTGGATCTGAACTTCTGAAAACGTACACCGAATGTTCACAGAACTGAACCCAGCACATTTGTCCTAACCTGGATTACAATTTTAGAACAATATGTAAATAAATGTTTAGGAGATAATATTTCCACAAATCAGCTAAAGCAAATGCCTAATAATTATATAGGGATAAGCCACTACTTTGCCTCTGCCATCTGTTGGCATAAACCTACAGTACCTGATAGTGAATCTAGCTTTGGTCAATCTTACACACATCTAGTAATTCTAACTGAACAAATCATGACATATTTTTTAAAGGATTTTTTTTTTTCCAGTAAAAGCTTTATATCATCAGGATCTCTAGATCCATAAATGCTGCATATGCAACTGAAGATATATGCAGATCCTGGCTTTCTATATAAAAGTTGTGCTTACACCCTACCCTCAGGTTCCTAGCTCCTATGGGTCCATGAAGTTGTCCTTTACTATAAAGGACCAAAGTGTGAAAGGGGTCAAAGCCAAGCTCAAAATGTACACTATACATATATTATATGCAGAAATCTTCATCTCTGTATACTGTATCTCTGGATCTGCCAATTTTTCTATTATGCAATTACAACTGAAGACAATTTCTTCAGTGAAACTATTATTCAGCACTTAATTTTTTCCTGTCTGAATTTAAATGCATGGGGAATCTTCTAAGGCAATTTGAAGCCTTTGGTAAGTAACATGGGTAGGGGAGAAAGGAAAGATTATCAGAGCCCAGCTGTTACTCTAACTCATAAATGCTTGTCAGGTGTATTCATAATCTTGGAAAAGGCATAAGGCTGGGTTCACACTACTACACTACTTTCATCCTACTTTGCTCTGTGTTCAATGTTTCCCTATGAGAGCGTCTTGTAGCGTCCTACACAAGTCTGTCCGACTTTGAAAATGCTCCCTGTACTACTTTTGGTCCTACATTGATCCTACTTCAGGCCCATTGAATATCATTGAAGTCGGACCAAAGTAGTATCCTGTTCATGAAAGTAGGATGGATGTAGGACCAATGTAGGATAAATGTAGGACCGATGTAGCAGAGCAAAGTAGGATGAAAGTAGTGTAGTAGTGTGAACCCAGCCTCATGCACACAAGTCTCTTGTGCAAGACATGTTTATGTATAGTAATTGTAACATCATTACACAGTTGCCCATCAAGTTCAACCAAAATAATTGTAATCTTCTGAAATCATAGTTAGGAAGCCAATCCCAATCAAAATAATTTTTTGTGTTCCTAAGAGTGGGGAATTGTTAGAACTTCTGTTGAGATTATACTGCAGGCTGTGTCCACCCCATTGAGGGAGATTATCAATACCCTGTATGATCATCAGGACATGAAGTGAGGAGAAACCTCTCCAACAGAAGCACAGAAAGCAATACAATCTGTTAGCGGTACTAACCCATCCCTGCTCCATTCAACACTAAAAAAATAAGTATTATATGGAGAGCCAGTCCTATAATTGTTGTTATCTTAATGGTTCTGAGGTCTTTCAGTTCACTAGGAGGTAGACTGTAGCTGAAGATAAAATGTGATTTTCAGAACTTACTTGTGCTAAGTGCAAGAATGAAGTCTGTCTCTTCAGGGATGACACAAATCTTCTAACAATTGGCAGTTTCTTTTCTGAGAGTGATTCTGGAAGGTTTTCCAATGATGTAGTAACCCATTGCTCCCAGTGTTTAGCAAAGTTTCTTATGTCAGCTAGTAAACTACACAAAAAAAAATGTACCCTTTAGATTGATACAGCAATATGTCAATAGAACAAATATGAATCAACAAAAAAAATAACATTCTTTTAAGATTTAAGGAAAAACAAGCACAAATTAAAGTGGACCTGAACTCCAAAATTGAAGATTTACTATTTTAGAGGAACAATCCAGAAATGTTATTTGTGTCTAAGCAGTATCCTAAAAATGTACTTGTTTTTGTTAATTCCTCCTAAAAAATAACAGTACACCTTCTTACTGTACCTAGGTACCCATGTTGCATACCAAAAATTCTGAATGAACAAAATAGTAGCGCTAAAAAATAACTAAACGTTTCTAAATATTAAACAATACATTCGTGATACAAAACATATTGTGAGGAATGCAGGAATATATAAATAAAGTGAAAAAATTGTATAAATATATATGTGAAAAAGCGTCCACATAGAAAATCCAAGGTGATAATATTCCAGGTGAAAACAATTAAAGTGTCCAAAGAAAAACAAATCTTCAAAAAAAATTCTTAATATGAGACCTTTTACCACACCAAAGTGCTCAGTGACTCCACACCCATAAGAAATTCGCTTACCAATGCGATATGCCTTGCATTCTCATGCTTGGCACAAACAGCAAAATATTTATCCACACAAACTGACCAATTCCACCAGTGATTCTCACAAGCCGAATCGTTGTTCCACATGAAAGGTAAAGTGACTCCAATGGTGAAGTATATCAAAATTGTTTATTTAAAATCAGTGAAAAAGCTTCACACATTGCACTCACATTTGATACAGCAAATCAAGGCACTTCAATAGTGAACTAAGCAGCGAGTTCCTCACAGGTGATTATCTTGTTGCATTATGGTCACAGCAGACCTAAATAAAAACCGTCAGCCTCACCTCCTGCTCCGTTTGTCTCACTCGTCACTCGTCACTTCAAAAACACACTACACATGCGGTGGTCGGTACTCAGACGCTTCCTTGGTGTGCCGTGTAACTTTCCCTAGACTAGTTTCGTCGCTCTGGAGAAATATTTAGCACTTTCATCACTTTCATCACTTAACACTTTCATCACTGTGGTTGGCAGGTCTTACTATTTTTCCCTTCCTCCTCCGATAGGAAGTGGCATAATTTTAATAGGTCACTTCCTCCCAGCCGTATTGGAGGAAAAATAGTGACACTGTCTGACAGGATTCCATTTCCAAGGATTGGCATTCCTTGCAGGTGCGGGACAAGTTTAAAAATAATTTATTAGAATAAGACTAAGGTGTTTTGAAAATTGTATGACCAAATTACCCAAAAGTCTCCTTTGATGATACTTGCTGATCATCAAATTGCTTATATTATAGGATTAATTGCTATACTATAATCTATGTCTGCTTACGCTGTAAATCTATCTAGCTAACAATGGGCTCGATTACACAAGCAGCAGCACTCAAGACTTTTAGCAAAGTTTAATTTGTAATGCACTGCCCCTCCAGAGACTAGGCTCTGGATCCACCACTGTGGCAAGAGGATATTTTAAAAATGCATTTGCTTTTTCAAGGTGTGAGCCATAGATACACAAAATTCACCAATACAAGACACTAATACTTCTACGCAAAAGCCCCACATCTGTTTGCTAAATAAACCACTCAAACATAAACTATAGTAAAACGTATGCATTTCCTTGTGTTAGATTTCTGTCCAATGTAATGTATAACAGTAGATGAATAATGAATATGAAAACATGCTTTCTTATATACCTTTCAGGCATTTCCTGCATTGTTGCTGGTATAAGGACATCTGTGAGAACCTAAAATAAACAACATCATGTAAATGAAGCTCATAATGTCAAAAAAGGATTGTATAATAATAATAATAAAAAAAAAACAATTTTAAAAAATAACAACGTACCTTGAAAAGAATAGAATCACAAACACAAAATATATCTATTATAACAGGATTTTCAAGCAAAGGTAGCAGGTGATCTGGCATCCCTTGCCAAAAATGCAGTAAAAAGTGCTGGATCTAAAACCAAAAAAATTAATAAAAAATATGTTTTTGTAATAATTGTAGATAACACTGTAATATCCACCTCGACATATGTAAACATTTTACCTCCTCAAAATTTCCATTAATGGCGTTGTCAAGTATGCATTGACAGTGTGTTTTGTACATCATGATAAGTGTGTCTACCTAAGAAAAAATAAAAAAATGGTTATATATAAGTAAAACATATACTTGAACATGACATGTTATAGAAATTAAAATGAATTAAAACCTACAAAAGTGAACTAAGATGTTATGAATTAAAAAATAAACAAAAAAAACAATGTTATTATTTACCATGATCATGGATTGCATTCTGTCTCATTTATATAACTATCAGTAAATGGTTGACGGTTTCTCTACATTCTCTACTTTCTAAAAGCCTTTCAGTATAGTTTCAGGCTGTGTTTACTTGTGAGCATAATCTATTTTGTTTTGGAAAATGAAAACCAACACAGCACAATTATATCTACAGGGGGACCATAGATGTTATAGCCCAATGAAATGGTCAAAGTATGCTTACTCTGAGCTTTACACAAACTCCTAACACATTACTTAACCCTTAAAAATGACGATTAACATATAACCTTGGCTTCTACTCCAAAATAATAGCCTTCATATCCTAAGCTAACTCTTTTCAATTTTGAACAGGCAATACATTGCCTGTACTATGATGATGATTGTAGACTGTGAGCTGATTGTAGACTGTGACTGTGAACACTGACAGTGATTTCAGTAACCACAACCACTGGCTGCTTTTAGACTCAAAAGGAAGTAGAATTGAAGTTATGTGATGGCACTGGATATTGCAAAATAAAGGTAGAAGAGCTGGGATTTTTTCATTTTGAGGCATAAGGCTGAACTTAGCTCACATTACTGATTGCAAGGTGATAATTTAAGTGTTAGGGTGGACTTCCACTTTAAGGCAGAATCACAGAATGGTATTAGTACATGCTTTAAAATATTTTTAAACACAAAAAATCTATTATCACATAGCAAGTATTATTTGTTCTTCTTAGGCCCCGTACACACGACCGAGGAACTCGACGTGCCAAACACATCGAGTTCCTCGTCGAGTTCAGTGTGGAAGCCGCCGAGGAGCTCGGCGGGCCGACTTTCCTCATTGAACAACGAGGAAAAAGAGAACATGTTCTCTTTTCGGCCCGACGAGTTCCTCGTCGGCTTCCTCGCTGAAAAGTGTACACACGACCGAGTTTCTCGGCAGAATCCAGGTCCGACCGAGTTTCTGGCTGAATTCTGCCGAGAAACTCGGTCGTGTGTATGGGGCCTGAGGGGTGATCTGACGTTTACTCAGGTTTACTTGCAATTTTGTGGTGGTTACATTCAGTAGAAGGGTCCCTTTGGAGCCCTATTGTAGCCAGCATAATGTGCACATTCTCCCCCCTAAACTACAATGGAAAGTCAGGTGCAGACATGCACAGGGGGCACATTGAGTGTTGTTCGTGAAGAGAAATAAAATGAATTAGAAAAATAAAAACTGCTTCAAAATGAGCAGAAACACTCAGATTTATCATTGTGTATGCACATTAGCAATATGCATGCAATGTATCATGGGATATGCAGTCCTGCCATTAAAACCATAGGGAAAAGATTGGGTGCACACTCCGCAACCAGAAGTAAAGGGGAAACCCTGAATCACAAGATGAAGGGTAGGAATTTCATTAAGGAAATATCATAATTTACTAAATGAATTGGTAAAAAGGAATTACATTTTAGACTATATTATGATATTTTAGTTGAGAATAGACATGTGCATGACGATAAAATGTATTTTGTTTTGATTCGCTAATCTATTTATTTATGTTAAATTTGATTGATTCGGGGGCGTGTCCTGGCTATGGAGGAGTGAGGACGTGTGTGTCTGCTGCTCCGTTCCACCGCCGCACATTATCACAGCTAAGAGAGTGAAATCTCCGCCGAACACCTCCTAGGATGTCACACAAGAACCGGGCATCCTCGCAGCCCCCCCGGGCAGACCGCACAAAGCAGGGACAGCTGGATTCCTTCCTCACGGAGCCAAATAGGAGCGGCCGCGAGACCTCCAAGATGGCGCCGGCCGGGAAATCACAGCACGCAGCGCAGGCTTCACAGGCTGCCACGTCTCGATCCCAGCTACAGACATGCTCACCTGTGCCTTCCCCATCGCTGGTGAGTGACCCGACGGCCCCGATTTCCCCGAGCTCGCCCTCCTCACTACTGGGCCTGTCAGAGGGGCCTGACCCTCTGGAAGACGCGGACATCAGACGCCATATTTGGGCCCTCCCTACCAAAGCAGATTTGGAGCGCTTTGCGGATCGGGTCGAGAGGGCCCTGAAGGAAGACGTGGCCCAGCTCAAGGCTGACACTACCCACCTAGGTAACAGGGTGGAAACCCTGGAACAAAAGCTGGAGGATGTGCTCCCAGTCATCTCCCAACTACAAGAAACATGCTCCGCTCAAAGTCACCAGATAGAGGCCCTGTTGTGCCATTTAGATGACATGGAGAATCGCAGTCGCAGGGCGAATATCCGGATACGGGGCCTGCCTGAGGCGACAAGCGCCAGAGACATTGTTCCTACCCTGGAGGACATATTTAAGGATATCTTGGGCCTGCCTGCCACTGCTGTGGTGGAAATTGACCGCGCGCACAGAGCTCTCAAGCCCCCGTCCCAAGATGTGAATAACCCGCGCGATGTCATATGCAAACTCCATAAATATACGCTTAAGGACCGTATCATGCAAAAAATGCGGGGTAAATCCCACTATGATTTTGACGGTGCGCACTTGTCCTTTTACCAAGACATTTCCAGACGCACTCTCATGCAGCGACGGTTGCTGCGGCCTCTCCTGGTAGCCCTACAAGAAGCAGGCCTGTCATACCGATGGGGTTTCCCCTTTTATCTGCAGGCCACTAAAGAAGGCAGAACTGTGACCCTTCGCACGAAAGATGACCTACCGCACTTCTTATCTTCCCTCGACCTGGACCCGGTGGACTTCCCAGACTGGAGGACCTCTTCGGCTCTCCCCACTATCTCCCTTCCACCCTCAGGTCCTTGGCAGACAGCCAAGCGCAGGAACCGCAGAAGAGGACGTGGTCAGCGCATCTCTGAATCCTCACAGGGCCCTGATCCGGTCGGAGACTGAAGAACTTTTGGACATAGGCTCACTATGCAGCTTCTTCCTCCCCTTCTCTTTTTTATTTTTACATCTCCGGCTGGAGATGCTGGAAGAATCCTGACATTGGCACGCTGACGCCCGCCTACCACAGGCCTGGCAGTGCTTGTGCCCTTTGTACCTGCTTCACTAGTGATTTTACGGCTCCCTGCCCCTCTCACCCTCACCACCCCAAGTCTGACGCGGTGGACGATGGCGGATGCCCCCCCTCTCCCTCTTTCCATGTTGGCCACGTTCCCCCAGTAGGCCACCCTCTCATTTTGGGTACTGATCCCCATTGGGATCTTGGACTGGGGTCCGAGCCCCCCCTCCGTAAGGACTGGGGTCCCGGACAGGGTCCATAGTGATTCCGTTAGACTGTTTGGCCTAGGCCATCTTGTCATGTTTCCTATGTCTTTACGTTTTTTTGATGCTTGTTTTTTTATCTCCCTCCTATCTCTTTTCTATGCCCCCCTTTTTTCCTCTTCTCCCTCCCCCTTCCCTCGTCTTGCCCCCCTCTCTCCTCTTCCTAGGTGCGTCTTACTGCTCTGCCTTCCACACCGGGCGCCTCGCAATGATCAGCAACTCCATTCTCTCCGACTCTACCTATGGCCACCCTGCAGGTAAGCTCCTATAATGTTCGAGGCTTGTGCTCTCCTCACAAACGTAGCAAGCTTTGGGGGGAGTTGAAGCGGCTGAAGGCACAGGTGGTGTTCCTACAGGAGACCCACTTCACGCCACGGTCGCTACCCAAGCTCCCTAAACATCTTTTTAGCCAGTGGTTTCTTAGCACGTCTCCGACCCCTAAGTCCAGGGGTACAGCTATTGCCATACACCGGTCGTGCCCTTTTCAACCCACTGATACCCTGATTGACCCTTTAGGTCGCTATGTGTTCTTAAAGGGCTCCCTAGCGGGACATATATACACGTTAGCGTCCATCTACGCCCCTAACACAAATCAGTTGGGTTTCCTCGATTCTACATTGGAACGATTGGGGGAATTTAGAGAGGGCTTCCTGATCTTGGGGGGAGACTTCAATGTCAGCCCTGACCCCTTGCTGGACACATCCCACGCTAGACCAACGCATTCTCATGCGTTCCTTAAGCATTTTCGCAAATCCCTTCAGTCCCTCCTGCTGACAGACAGTTGGCGCTTGCTACACCCCACTGACCGTGACTTTAGCTACTATTCCAAGGTACACGACGTTTATACCCGCATAGACCACTTATATGTGGACCGGAACACACTGGAACTCCTGCAATCTGCCTCTATAGGCTCGATCACCATCTCAGATCACGCGCCGATTTCTGTCGTCCTTGCTCTTCCCTCGGGATCGCGACGCTCCTGGACATGGCGGCTCAATGATAACTTATTAGACGATACGGGGGTGGTGGGCGAAGTCTCGGGTACCTTGTCCCATTACTTCTCTGAAAACTCTACAGGAGATGTGAGTGAGGGCACGTTGTGGGAGGCCCATAAGGCCGTGGTTAGAGGGGCATTGATCTCTCAGGGGTCCCGGTTGAAGCGGGAACGCATGGCGGACTTTCACAGGGTGTACACCGCCCTCCAGAAGGCTGAACTCCACCATAAGGCGACGGGGGGACCAGAGGCACTGAGTAACTTGACTGAGCTGCGGGAATTGCTCCTGCGCCTTTTGGACAGACAGACGCACAAACGATTCCGCTACATGTCCCATAAGTTCTATGAACATGGGAATAAATGCGGGCGCATGCTAGCGCGAGCGCTGCGAGCTCGGACTGCGCAGATGCATGTCCACAAGCTGTATTCCCCTTCGGGGGAGCCGACGGTGCTGTCCTCTAAAATTGCCGCGGGCTTTCGGGACTACTACGCCACTTTATACAACTTGAACTCTGGACTCCCCCCCTCGGCGTGGGACACCAAGCGTCAGGCGATTCGAGACTACTTGACCTCGTCGGGTCTCCCTTCACTCACGGACGATCAGTCTTCAATCTTAGAACAACCAATTACCCTGTCTGAGCTCAGACTGACAGTTAAGTCTCTACCCAATGGGAAGAGCCCGGGCCCGGATGGGTTCACTAAGGCCTACTATGCGACATTTCTCTCCCATTTAGAGGCACCCTTGTTGAGTTACTTCAACTCTATAGCAGAGGGCAAAACAATTCCCCCGGAAGCTTTATTAGCTCACATCACGGTAATTCCGAAAGAGGGCAAGGACCCAGCCGCTCCACAGAGTTACCGCCCTATTTCGCTCCTCAACCTGGACGTGAAGATACTAGCAAAAATTTTGGCTAATAGGCTCAAACATCTGTTGCCCGGACTTGTGCACCTTGATCAGACGGGCTTTATTCCAGGTAGGGAAGCCAGAGACAACTCCCTGAGAGCGATTCAGCTTATACACTGGGCCCGCTCCCGCACAGACCCCCAGCCCTACCTTATCTTATCAACCGATGCCGAAAAGGCATTTGACCGGGTTGATTGGTCATACATGCAGGAGGTGCTTAGCCATTTAGGCCTGGGACCCCGCATGTATGCTTCTGTCTTAGCTCTTTACTCTGATCCATGTGCACAAGTGAAGGTGAACGGTACCCTTTCTTCCCGCTTCCCCATCAGGAACGGCACGAGGCAGGGCTGTCCTCTCTCACCCCTCCTTTTTGCTCTGGTGCTAGAGCCTTTGCTCCGCACTGTTAGAGCAAACGGTGATATTAAGGGTCTGCAGGTCGGGAATGTGGAGCATAAGCTTTCGGCTTATGCTGATGATGTCCTTTTCCACCTAGAGAACCCCCTGATCTCGTTGCCGAATCTGTTGAAGGAACTTAAACACTTCGGAACCCTATCCAACTTTAAAATAAATTATGGGAAATCTGAGATCCTCCCCGTTAACTTGTCACCGGATCTAGCGAAGAGACTTAAGGACGCCTTCCCATTTTCATGGGCCAAGACATCTCTGCGCTATCTAGGCGTACAGCTCACAGATAGATATGACGCCCTATACAATGCCAACTTCCCCCCCCTGCTAGCCGCAATTAAGGCGGACCTTTCCCAGTGGACTCGCACTGCCTTCACCTGGCTGGGCCGGGTGAACGTGGTGAAAATGAACGTTTTGCCCCGCATCCTTTTTTATTTTCAGATGCTTCCGATTCGATTGCCCAGGCCGTTCTTCGACCGCCTCTCTAGCATGCTAACTGAGTTTGTTTGGAATGCACGTAAGCCCCGAATAGCTCTTAAGATGCTGAAACGCTCTAAGGAAGAGGGGGGATTGGGATTCCCTGACGTTAGGCGATATTACAGAGCGGTGGCTCTTCAGAGGATACTCAATTGGCGTTTCCATACTCACTCGAAACTCTGGGTGTCACTGGAGAAATGTCTTGCGGGACGGAACCTATCATACGCACCATGGTTACAGCGGGAACACAGGGGACTTTCAGAGACGACTTCCCCATTGACGAAGCATGTACTTGCGGTCTGGGACAGAATGAATGTTGCGCTTCAATTGTCTCCCCCTGTGTCGCCGCTGGCCCCATTGGGTGGCTTTCTTTGGTTCCCTCCGGGAGAACAAATAGCCTTTTTTGAACCATGGTTGGATGATGGAAACGCCAGTTGCGGGAAACTTATAAAAGATGGTAAACTCCTAGCTTATGAGGCCCTCCCTACGGGACAACACGGCCCACGGATGAATTTTTGGCGCTATAGGCAGCTGCACCACTTTTTTGGGAAACAGGGCCATAGGATCAGGGACCCCTCCTCTCTTACCCCGTTTGAAAGTCTTTTTGCTAGTGAGGATCCTACCCCCCACTTGGTATCGGAGCTGTACCGCCTGCTGGGGTCTGCTGCCCCTCTGCCTACACCTGTTTATATACGGAGATGGGAGAGGGATCTGGATCAGGTCCTGACGGAAACACAATTGACCCATCTCTACCGCCTCACTCATACCTCCTCGGTAGACTCTAAAACCCAAGAGACAAATTTTAAAATTTTGTCTCGCTGGTATCGGGTGCCGGCAGACATGGCATGCATTTACCCTACTGAATCCGGGTTGTGCTGGCGCGGGTGTGGGCACAGGGGCACGCTCTTCCATGTTTGGTGGGACTGCCCCTTGATTGTACCCTTCTGGGCAGACGTTAAAGATCAGATACTGATAATCACGGGAATTGATATCCCCCTCTCTCCGGTGCACTTCCTTCTCCATGTCCCGACAGTCCCTCTAAGTCAGTATAAGAAAAGTGTTATACCACATCTACTTAACGCAGCCAGGCGGCTGCTTCCAATTTACTGGAAGCAGTCCAAAGTCCCTGGTCGTGAGGACTGGACGCGGGTGGTGAGTGCCATCGGAGAGGCTGAGAGGTGGGTGGCGACCTGCCGCGACCGTAGCGAACAGCATACGGCCATTTGGGCGCCGTGGACGGATTACGTCTCGGACCCTAACTTAGTTCCCAGTAGCCTAGATGTCGCCCTGCTGGAACTTGCGGAGCCCTCCCTTAAGACCCGCAGGCTGCAGGCTCTCGCTGGTGGAGAGGATGAGCCCCTTGCTAGTTAGATAAGGACGTGGCCGGTCGATGATGGAACTTTGGCCTGGAGTGATGCGCCCGGTGTGGAAGTGGATGTGCCCTTCGCTAGCTTTTGAGGTACGCACTGCTCCTCTTTCCCCCCTTTCTTATCCCCCCTTCCCCTTTCCCCCTTTTTTTTTTTTTTTTTTCCTTCCTTCCTTCCTTTTTTCTTTTTTCCTTCTTTCCTTCTTTTCCCTACCCCCTCTCATCCTCTCCCCCTCTTCGCTCTCTCTACGCCTCTCATTTACTACTCAGTTTCTGGGGCTTCTCCCTCTTTCCCTCTCTCTTACCCTTCAGTTTTATCTCTTTTCTTAATTTCTGTGATATTTGCCAGTGGGACCTTTATGCCTGTGTATGTTAGACACGCTGAGAGGTTAACCGTAAACCGCTACTGGACCGTGACTGATATCACGGCCCCGCCTAAGTGCCTTGGCTGGCCCCATGGCCCTGGCCCTCTGGCTCACCCGGGGGCGGTGGGTGGTAGTTGGAGGCCTCAGTGCCCCCCCCCTCCGCCCTGGGTGTGGGCGCGGATCCGGGTCCGGGCCTTGCGGCCTCTTAGTCCCCCTATTGTTTCTAGCTTCTTGCAATGGCACATATTTGAACTCCCTGCCTGGCTCATCCCCGGGTTCGGGGGGTTCGGCGGATACCTTAGCTTTTTTCCTCTGAGGCTCCGTTCTGTTGTTGTTTGCCTCCGTGCCCTCTTAGAAGGCCGCCCACCTGGCTACCTTGCCGCCCTGGGGCTGACGCGGCTGCCGGCGCCCTCTTGGGTGGCGGCCGCCGTGGTGGTCCCCGGGCTTACAATTGCGTTTAATAAAGATGATGATAGATGCATATAAGTTATAATTTGTCCGAGGTAAACCTTGGCTGTTTGACGGTCCTGCGAGGCCGGATTGTGATATGTAACAACCCCGTTGGACGTGCCTGTCCTATACCTTATATACCTCCCTTCCCCCCCCCCCCTCTTTATTTTCTGTTCCCTTTATTCCTTCAATAAATACTGATTATACAAAAAAAAATTTGATTGATTCGTTCAATTCGTATGTGGGATTCATATTCAGAATTCGTATTCGGAATTTTTCAAGTTTTGTTTGAATTCACAGATTTTTTTCAATGCGAAACATTCAAATCGATACATTTTAAAAAGCCCAAATTGAAAACTTTAGACTTGTGACAAAGTGAACAAAGAAAATAAAAATCTTCATCAGATGATTACAATGACTCTTTAAATCCCCATTGCCTTAACCTGCCTGGCGGTGTTCCCGAGTCTGACTCGGGGTTAGATTTTCCTGCTGCGAGCGGTAACCGCGAGTCAGACTCGGGCTTGCCTCGCTAGATCCACAGGCAAAGTTACTTACCTTGTCCCTGGATCCAGCGATGCCACCGCGCTGTGTGAGCGAGCAGGACCTCGCTCGATTCACACAGTGCCTCCGTGTGACGCCGATCTCCGTTCCCTGCGACGTTACGACGCACGGGGACGGAGAACGGCGCCAAATTCAAAAAAAAGTAAACAAACACTATACATACAGTATACTGTAATCTTATAGATTACAGTACTGTATGTAAAAAAAAACACACCCCCCTTGTCCCTAGTGGTCTGTCCTGTGTCATGCATGTCATTTTATATAATAAAAACGTTTCTTTCTCCCTGCAAACTGTAGATTGTCCATAGCAACCAAAAGTGTCCCTTTATGTCAAAAATAGTTTTAGATCAGCTAAAAAACAGCGATAATAAATTATAATCACTTGCAGAATTGTGCGATAGCGATTTGTGGGGAAATTCGTCATAAAAAAAAAAAAATAATGACAGCAACAATTCTGCAACTGAGCAAATTTCAGTGATTTTGATTTGATTACATTATTGAATAATTTTTATTATAATTATATTATTATTTGTTATAATTATTTATAATTATTTATTATATTATAATTTATAATTTTGTTTTTAAAAAAATGTCATACCCGGGATGCCTATTAGAAGCTTGTTTGGTCAGATTTAAGTGAGTTATTTCTAAAAATGACAGACCTACAATATAAAACGCCAAATTTCCTTGCAAATAATGGTACCGCTTTCAGCATGTTTTTTCTGAAAGAATCATACCGCCAGGGAGGTTAATGGAAACAGCATTATTTCAAAATGGTACTCTAATAACACACACAGTCTTTGATCCCTGAAATATGTGTACAGTTAGAATTCAACCGGAGTTCGATATAAAATTTGATTTGAATTTCCAAAATTTGGATGATTCCCTTTCATTATTCTGAGAATTCTGTAAAATGAGTTCATATTGTAATTCCGGTATTCCGAGATGTCCGACTTTCCAAATAATGAAAATTTGTATATTGATTCAAGATGAAAAGAACCGCACATGTTTAGTTGATACGTTTTTTTTACACAAAGGATTAAATAATAATTTAAAGTGATTGTAAATGATCAACTTGTAAAACAACCCATTCCCTTTAAAATAGAAATAAAAGGTAAAACATTTGTGTCTAGATATAAAAAAAAACAAGAAAACATTATCGCCGTATAACACGCGTCGGCATATAACATGCACCCTAACTTTAAGAGGGAAGTTTAAGGAAAAAAAATTTTAGGAGGGAAGTTTGAGGAAAAAACATTTTAAATGCCCATCAATACAGCCTTATCAATGCCCATCCATCTGCAGCCTTGCCATCCATCTGCAGCCTTGCCACCTTGTCATCCATCTGCAGCCTTGCCCCCATCCATCTGCAGCCTTGCCCCATCCAGTGTCAATCTGCAGCTTTGAGGGAATGAGCGTCGCCGAGATACACAGAGCCGGATGTCCAGTGTACTCGGATTTCTTGGCTCGTCTCGCAGTACCGCCCCTTGGCGCAACTTCTATGATGTACATAACACCGCTCCAATGGTGGGAGGTGTAACTGCGAGTGGAGCCTAGCGGAGCCAAGTACACAGTACACTCGGCTTTGTCTATTTCGGCTCGTTCCCTCCAAGGCAGCCGTTCGACGTATAACACGCACCCACGATTTTCCCCTGATTTTAAGGGGAAAAAGTGTGTGTTATACGCCGATAAATACGGTACCTTTTTTATAAGTGATCACATCCCCTTTGTTCTCAGCTGCATAAGAGCTGGGGTAAGGAGAAACAGCAGAACACTGATCTTCCCAGTGAAAGGTTGTGCAGGTGGGGGTGTGGCGGGAAAAGTCTGGTTATTGGAAGAGAGCAGGCTGAGTTCCCAGAATAGCTATAGAAATGACCACTGTGTACTTAATGTGGTCAGTTTATAATAGGAAAGTAAAGGGACTGGCAGGAACACCGGGTATTTCATGTAAAGGAAACAATATACAGAGAATATAATAATTTTGCATACAATGGTACAGCAGGCGCCTATCAATTCACCCTGAATTCATCTAAATTTAGAAAGGTGAACTCTGATTTGTTTTACCACATTAAATAATTAAAACTTTCAGATGATTAGTCTTTTGCGTGGTGAAATGTGTCAAATGATGCAATAAACTGTCACAAAAAAAAAAACTTCTGGTGTGTTCTTTCCCTTCCAGACAAGCAGAAGGTATCCAACTTTAACTTGGGAGCAGAAAAATTTCCAGATTTTTTTTTTTTTTCATTGAAGTGTGGTATGCCGTTATTCTTACCTTTTCTTTAGATAAACATCCTTGTAAAACAAGATGCTGTGCACTAGGAAATTCTGGTAGTAGAGTTCCAGTCTTTGAGCTAAGGGAATACTTTCTGGTAAAGCCACCCTGTATATAATAATAAATACATTTGTGAGTTTGAAAATGTTTTACAGGATACTAAAATCTAAAACAAATTCAACAGAAAACTAGGAAACTAAACCTTTTTACCATTTATTTCATATTATTGTTACTAATTTAGTACATTTTGTAAAACAAAAACATCACTGAATTTATAGTTTGGGCAACCCCTAGATATAGCAAACATATGTAAAAATATTTAAAATTAGTTATATAGCAGATTCATTAGTGAGTTTATGCTGTGCGGCATTTGAAACAGAAAACAAGCAACAAGTTTACCACGCGATCGGCTGTGTAAAATCACAGCTGATCAATTTTGTCAGCAGTAGAGGAGGCGTGCACCGCTGTGATTGTGGATAGTGCACATCCCTCGGACATAGCCCATCCCCGATCAGGGTAAACAGCTAATGAAATTTGCTGTTTACCACGTGATCAGCTGTGTCCAATCACAGCCGGTCACAAATGTAAACACTATCTGATCCCTGCTTCTTCTCACACACTGATCATTAGGAGTGAGTGATTATTGTCTGCCTGAGTGTTTTACACCTTACTGTGCACCGTACCCCCCCAATAAAGAGAACCTGTCACCAGTACTGTCACACAGCCCATCTGGATCTGTCACAGTCAATCTGGATCTGTCACACAATCTGTCACATAGCCCATATGGATCTGTCACACAGGTTAGCCATCAGTACCACCACACCATCGGTAAGCCATCAGTACCGTCACATACGCCCACCATCAGTACTGCCATCAGTACATAACCCAGGCCTGCCATCAGTGACCTGTCAGTACCACTAGCAGTACCGTCACACAATCCCGCCATCAGTACTGCTATCAGTTTGGTCACCCAGGCCCACCATCAGTGACTTGTCAGTACCACCAGCAGTACCGACACACAGGCCCGCCATCAGTACCGTCACACAGGCCTGCCATAAGTACCTTCATCATGGCCAAAAGAGTTTACACACCTGAGAAGGCATATGCCATGCTTACCATGTCAGATGATGAGAGCAGCAGGGCGCTCCCATCATCCTATTCTGGTTTGGAATACAAGCCAGTAGAGGGTAGTGGATCAGAGTCCGAGCTGGCATACCCTCTGTTCAAAAAAGGATATAATTTATATGTGGGCAATTATTATTATACAGGATTTAATTGGCGTCAGAGCTTTACAACATTCGGGCAGACATTACAATAACAATTCAATACAGGAAGAATCAGAGGGTTCTGCTCGTTACAGCTTACAATCTAGGAGGGAAGGTCAAGTGATAAGAAAGGGTAGTAACTATGGGGGATGAGCTGATGAAGAAAATAAAAGAACAGTTGTTACGTGGAGGCAGTATAGGCTTCTCTGAAGAGAAAAGTTTCCAGGTATCACCTAAATGTAGATAGATTTGGAGATAGTCTGACAGATTGGGGTAGGGTATTCTAAAGGATGGGAGAGGCTCAGGAAAAGTCCTGGAGGCGAATATAGGAGGAGGTGATAATGATCGAGCATGCACAAATATCCCCCCCAGTAAGCGGCTTGCTAAGGGTGATACTCAAAGGCAGAAGGAGCCAATAGCGTCTGTGGGGGACCCCAGAAGGGGGGGATCAGGGCTGCTTTGTGCAAAACCATTACACAGTACAGGTAAGCATAACATGTTTGTTATTTAAAAAAAAAAAAAGATCCTACTTATTAATTACTTTTATGCATACAAGTAATATGAATAGAGATAAGGATAGTGAAAGGGGACATTAAACACAGGCTGGAAAAAAGATTTTACAATAAAACAAGCAAAACATGTATACTAAATCAATATTTTATAGTCAATCAGTTAACTGTAAATATTAAGTTTCGTTTATATTGATAAAGTGTGCAATTAAGTAATTACATTACTCATTATGTGTATTAAAAGCAATGGCTGAGTGGCAAAGGGCTTCTTAATGCAAAGCATTTAGTAAAACTAATGGATTTACTTAGAATGTTTATCTGGTATATTGTACTGGTATATATACTGAAATTTTAAGGCATGCCATCTGTTTGAAATTGTTCATTAGCAAGTAGATAAGATTAAAGTCATTATGGTATATTAGGGTAACAAGCAGCATCATAATGTTACTGAGTTTTTGTGATATTTGGTTCTAAAATTCTGAAATGTGAATATGCATTAAGTATAAGTTTTGGTCTTCCAAATGTGTAAGTGTATTTATAAAGCACACCATAGGATGTGATTGTCAATAGATGCTTGTAAGGACTTGGCTTTACATTGGATGCTTGCTATTGTAAAGTCTGACCATATTGCATATCAGCAATGTGAATTCATTGCTGCCATACTGTATACATTACTTACTGTATAAACTGACCATGGTATATTATAACCATCGAGGATCTCCTGGCTTATAATTACTTGTTATTTAGTAATGGATATACCTGCATTGGTGGCCCATGGTTTAATTTATTCTTCACTTTAACAATTTGTTCCTGGGAGGCCCCTCACTTCACATTGTATATATACAGTAATGCCCTTATGGGTTTTTGGTACATATCATCCATCTCATCCCTCCTACTGGTTTCTATGTCATACGGACCTTTTATAGCTCCTGGGTTCCCCGCCACTCTATGGCATACCCACAAACAGGTACATTCTTAGGAGGATATTCCCCTCAACATTCCTCTTGAAGAAGTGGATTATTTATGAACTGAGATGAAGTATTTTTTTGGCCCAATAGAGGTCAACATATTGCAACTATACTGTTTTGAATTTATGTAATCCTTACAGTATGTGTGTATGGGCCTAATTTAGAGGTGGCGACTTTTCATTTCGTGTTGTATGATTATATAGGTATAGTGCACTATTACATGTGTTTGTTTTTTTTGTTTTTTTTTTTACAAATCATTGTTTCCTTGTACTGAATAGGAAACCTGAAACCTGAATTTCAAGTAGCTGTTAATATTTATGTACCTAAAAAGTTCAACTGACTGGTACTCTTTTTCTGCTGAGTTTTTATAAAGCGAAGCATAGTGAAGCATGTGGATAATGGCCAGTCACCCATAAAAAAAACTTTAAAGTAACTTCACTTTTGCTGAGAAAAAAACATTCCCCCCAGGGTGATCTATGTACATTACAAGGAGTTAAACAAACTTTGTTGCAGATTCCTAACTTTTGTTTTATTTTGATGAAATAAATCCCTAATGAGGAAAATTACAGGGCCTGCATCCCTTTAGACGTGATTTCCTATTGGAGTATCTCACCAAAAATGCAAATGCCTGAAATCTGACTTGTATCTAATGCCACGTACACACGATCCGAAAATCGGACGACAGATGGTCCGACTTTTTCCGTTTACTAGTCGCAAGTAGAAATTGAATAGGTTACTAAAGTCAAAAAAATTCTCGTACGACAGAAAAAAATATCGGAAGTGATGTCATGTGTTGTAATGTATTTGTGTTGTATTTTCGGACGACAACTGTACTGACCAAACGAAAATCGTACGATCTGGTATCGTACGAGGAAAATTTTCGTGCATGTCCGATAAAATAATATCGGATGAACTGTCATGATCGGCTCACGGAATCCCTGTACTAACGATCCGATTAGCGGACGATTCTTCCTCGGACGTCATTTTTCGTAAAATATTCGGATCGTGAGTATGTGGCATTAGTGTAGACTTCTAGGTAAATCAGTGAGTAAATTACACAAGCAGGACATTATGTTTCTGGGGGGGGGGGGTTCTTTACATATTTTGTGTACAGAATACACCCAGGTAGCCATATTGCAATGCATTTTATAGAAAATTACAGAGCTGCAGATTGAAAAGGAAAGAACATTTTTAATAACATTCAATCACAATATGACTTATGTCGCAATTGTATATGCTATATATATATATTTTTTTATTTGCTAATATTTTCCCCATGAAAGTAGAGTTACCCTTTAAAAACAGACTGAAGTTGGCAATACATAGCACAACAGTCTCAAGTAAGGACTGAACAGGCTACACAGGCTGAGTACTATGGCAACAAACCAGACTTCCCCTTGCATCATTATCCTATTATATTCATTTGTAACATGCAGATTTCTTAGTTTAAGTATCAGAAAGAATTATTAGAAGCAAACTACACATATTTAAATTCTGAAAAGGCCAACAGCTGCAGTTATACAGGGTGGCATAATATATGTGGACATTGTTTTGATGAGCATATAATTATTATCCAGCCGTATCCAAAGTTTAAGTTACCAAATTTAACAAATGTGTAATAGAAGCAGCTGTGTATACATGGGCAGATGCTATCACTGTTTAACCAGCTTTTTCCATCTTGACCCCCCTCCATTGTCTGAGGGAATATTGATCAGGTAAAATAATTGACCTATACACAGTAAAATTATTGATAAAAACGGTTCAATACTTGTAGTGCTCATTGAATCGTTCTGAACTGCGTGTTGGTTGCAGCATAAGGCTATGTTGATGTTGCTGACCCCATTTCCTAGCTGCCCTCTGGCTTGCACCGTATGTATGGGCCCAATGTAAGCACTGTAAATGCATACAGTAGCACGTGATGCTTTTGTATGTATCTTCAGGTAAGTTACCAATATTGACATTAAATGATTGCCTGAGCAGTGATTTTGTGATTTCTGATAATGTGGGAACTCCATGGCAATAACTTCAAAGTACTAGTCTGAGCTCCCTCCAGAGTTACTAATGGTAAGTGCCACACATCTATTTTACTTTGTTGATTCATGGATTAAAAAAAAAGTCCATATGTGATTCCATTTTTGATATAAGTTACTTACTACATTTTAGATATTGTTCATTTACAATTTTTGTTTTTTAAATGCAGACTAGAACGGTAAATCCAAGTAACCAAATACTACTATTCACTACAAAAACTCTGCCGGTATCATATTTTCCATTAGGCTGGGTTCCCACCTATGTGAATTGAATGTGGCTTTCCCTGCATCCAATTTGCATAGCAGGAGATTGTGACCGGCTCTCTATTGAGCCGGTTTACATATCTTCTCAGCGGCTCCCTGTGTGTCTTTTTGTCCGTTTCAGGTCCGAATTCAGCAAAAAATGTGAGCTGAAATCGGACCTGAAATGGTGAATTGAGACGCACCGGACTCCTGCTGTGAGCCACAGTGTGTTATAGGTGGAGATTTACTAAAACTGGTGGACTCAGAGTCTGGTGCAGCTGTGCATGGTAGCCAATCAGCTTCTAACTTCAGCTTGTTCAATTATGCTTTGACAATAAACGCTGGAAGGTGATTGGTTTTAATGCTGAGCTGCATCAGATTTTGCACACTTCAATTTTAGTAAATAACCCACATAGTGTGAACCCAGCCTTAAACTACTGCTTAGCCATGTTCAGGACATCTAATAGGAAGAAAATCGTAAAAGCTTTCATAAGAAAAGAATCAAGCGTATCACTTAATTATGTTTAACACACGCTACCCTACCTATAAATCACTGATATGAAACATATGTGACTTCCTCTGCACTTACCGACCTGTGTGCTAATCCTTTTTATTGATAGGTGTTACATCACTGGGTCTATTTAACTGCAAGCACCCTCCCCACTGTCTGACTGTTCATTATATATAAAATGTATATTACAATCATATATTAAAAAGAATGTATACATATACAATACAGGTATGTTAATTAAATGTATTCCAAAGATACTTTGAAACAGTACAAAAATTAGATAGTTGTGATCCTGTTTAATAAGTCAACAGTCTGTTATCAAGTTGCAGGAGACGGGTCAAGGGCTGCATACAGGTATAACAAGCCTCACTCATATTATGATAGCAACCTGGTTACATAAAAAAGTGGCTCTACGATGGACACTTTATATTTATAAAGGAACCGGTCTGCCAGTCATACGCTGCTTATTTCCTGCCAAAGTGCTATTGGATCTTTTACTGGAGTTTAAAGGGCATTTGTCAGTGGCAAATTTGCACTTGCCATATTTCAAGAGGCAATGCATGTCTCAGTAATATTGGCCACATTAGTACAGCTGCCAGTCCAAGTAATTTTTTGAATTCACCATTTGCAAATGTACATTTTTTTCCAACTATATGCTATGGAGTCCTATACTCCCTTACCCATAGCTCCCAACTGTCCCTGATTTAGAGGGACAGTCCCTAATTTGGAGCAATGTCCCTCTGTCCCTCTTTCCTCCTCATTTGTCCTTCATTTTGGTCTGATCTATATACTTGGATATAAAATTCACTTTTTAGCTTTCAAAAAGTGTTTCCCAGTGCTAAATCTTTCATCCAAATTCTAAATTGCTGCATTTGTACATTTTTAAAGACAATATAAAGGAATAGTAGTGGTAAGAAAAAGCCCTTGTGGATTTATTTAATCATTTTTTGGTTAATTCTCCTTTAAGGGGGTGTGGCAGGGGGTGTGTCATACACCTACATGTGTTTGCTAGTGTCCCTCATTCCCATCTCAAAATGTTGGGAGGTATGCCTTACCTGCAAATTAGAATTTTAGCACATGGGGATTTTGGGCATTTGCTCAAACAAATTTGCATCTCCAGGGTGAAAGACTACAAACCACCAGAGACTGCAAATGTGGCACAAAAAGAAAGAAGAGAAGAGAAGCTTAAATAGAAAATATTGGCACTGACTTAACTTTCCTATACTCATACCCTATTTGTGAGAAGCAGATCATGCTGCTGCTATATCAAACAGCCCAATGAGCGGGTAGTATGCTGAAAACTGCTTTAATTTTGTAGGTCAGATGGCCTTTGGTGATTAATCAGTGCCAGCAGATCATATTTTGTAGCAGGTTTTCTGACACAGAGGGGGAGGGGGGATTTACTAAAACTGGTGCAGTCAGAATACTGTGCAGCTGTGCATGGTAGCCAACTTCAGCTTGCATACTAGCTCATTATGCCTTTGTCTTGGAGGGTTTTTTGTTTTTTCATTTTTGTTTATGGGTTTACTTCCTCTTTAAATAAAGGCGAACTTAGCCTTTAAATATCAGTTCTTGGGTTTAGATAAACTTTAGCATGAGCATGATAGGTAAGTAAATTCCCCCCATGTTTTGGCCAAATAAAAAATATATATGTACATCTATATACATAGGAGTGCGCAGTCTATTGCATTAGGGTGTGCACCCAAAAGCTCAAACATCTATGCATATATACACTGACAGTGTCAGTAGGGCAGAGATTGGTATCAGTAGGGGAGTGGACAGTGTCAGTTGATTTTTAACTTTTTTTATTTTGTTTGCAATAGATTTTTATTCAAAAGTTTAACAAACTTCTTAGGATACAATTAGTATCATACAGATATAGAAAGATCCAGGCATCCTCAAGGGTAATCAAGTGTCAGACCATTGTAAATATAATACATGGAAAAGTGAATCCAACTAAATTAAGCTACTGCTTGCCCAGGACATATACAGTATAATATAATCATACTTACTCTGTAGCATAAACAATTCAGAAACATTACTCCAAAAAACATCCCTGCAACAGTTGATTCAACTGTAGGACAATAGTATAACTAGAGATAGGAGCACTAATCACCATGGTTAATCTATCACTTCAAGGCAGGGCTGTCTTAATGAGAGGGCACACCTGGGCACTGTCCAGGGGCCCCAGCTGCATGGGGAGCCCCTGCAATTTCCCCAAAAGCAGCTGGTCCTTGAGTCCACGCTGCCCTGAAATTGGGGGCCCCATAGTGGCACTGAGAGTGATGGATACACAGGGGAGGCAGGCTGGCAGCGGTGCAGAGGGGTCATCGTGCTGGGTAGGCATCAATCGAGCATATATATTATATGCACAGGACAGCTTTGTTACTTTATGTATGTAGTATTTTCCCACTGTTTCTTTGAATTACAGAATGATTGTTCATGTAGTTAATGCGGATCTCCACCCAATAGGGGAAGCTCCGCTTGTCTGCCTCCTACATACTTGATATCTGTTAACCTGCACTGTCTGCATTGTAGGGGCCCCAGAGCATTACTTTGCCCAGGGGCCCATGATGCTATTAAGATGGCCCTGCTTCAAGGCACTTTATGTAGCTCCCACATTGACATTGAAAAATTAGAGGCTGTATGTCTCTCCATTTGCATCCATAAGGTAAATGTCATTAAGCATAAAAAGGGGTGAAAAGAAGAAGAAAGAAGCAGGAGTCAATTCCCTCAGCCTAGGCTCCTGACCGCTTAATGGGGCTTAAAGGTATTTAATCCAGGGGGACCACATCTTTTTAAATCTGGCTCGTTTGTCCCTGAACATGATCCAGTAAAGTTTATGCTTTACTAATGCTACATTAAACACTGAAGATTTCCATGCTCGCGCTATAGTAATTTCAGCTGCTAATAAAATGAAAAAAAAATTGGGATGGGAGATGTCTAGGGATCTCATCTAGCAAGTCCGCAAACCTTTGTGAACTATGAAATGTGCTTTCCTGTAAAGGCCTTTGTTAATCCACCATTTGTTGGGGATTCTGTCCTGGAAGAAATTTTGGTTATTAATTATAGGGGCCACAGGAAAATGGGCAGACCTTAGCGGGTATAATTTGCATACAGGAAAAAAAAAAACTCGCGCCAAATGAATTACACTAAATTATATACTTGATAAATCAAGTGACTAACTGAGTGAAGCTGCTCCCAAATAAAATCAGGTGACTGACTTGCATATATTGTATAGTGAGGTGAGGGGCGCTATATCAAAATAGTGGATGCGTGTCACAATGTGCGTTTGAGTAGTACACAGTGTAACTGTGTACCCAAATCTATGTGAAAAACCAAACAGAATATAGTCTAAACTCTATAAGTACAATAGGGCCAAATGCCGTGGAAAATAAATAAAATATAAAATATAAAAAAAAATAAAAAAAAATAAAAAAATTTAAAAGAATGTCCAGCAAATAAATAGTTAAGTGCAAAATGGATCCAGTGTTGTATCAAGTCCAGGTGCAAAATGCAAATAATCCAATCCCAAATCGCAGGGAAAAGTGCAAATGCTAAAGTGCTTGTGAACATTCAAAATAGCCAAAGTGCGAGAAAGAAGTGATCCGCCTTCACCTATAGGTCACCAGAATAATAATGGATGGCTCCTTACCACACGGTGTTGACCAGATTACTTAAAATATGGTCAATCAGGCTTGTTTTAAATGAGGATCAGCAGGGTCTCATTGATTCCAATGTCAGCGATTGCAGCAAATGGTGTACCAAGAAAAGAGAAGAGATACCACCATAGTGTAAAACCATTTAATATACAAAAGTTAAAATTACAATGCCAAGGCTGTAGGTGGTGGGGATAGTAAGACAAGATAAGAGATGGCCGCGTCCTGGTCCACTAGCGTGCGTTCCACCGCTAGTTGTCCATCAACCAGTGAGACCGGAAGTGCGTGGCTATGCGTGCGCGCCCGGATACCGCCTCGACGTCACGTTTCAGTTAAACCGTCTTCAGGAAGCGTACAGCTTTTTTTTTTTATATTTTATATTTTATTTATTTTCCACGGCATTTGGCACTATTGTACTTATAGAGTTTAGACTATAATCTGTTTGGTTTTTCACATAGATTTGGGTACACAGTTACACTGTGTACTACTCAAACGCACATTGTGACACGCATCCACTATTTTGATATAGCGCCCCTCACCTCACTATACAGGGTATAATTTGCACACCATGTCCCAGAGACATAGGGAGTGGAATAAAGAAGGTATAAAGGTAGTGAGGGACTAGCTTCTGCCTCCAACCCTATTCAGTCAGGATGGTATTCTGTAGACAAATTTGGTACAGTTGTACTAATTGAGCACTCCTAAACCGCTGGCAAAGGAAGTGAGTACACCCTTAAGTGCAAATGCCCAAATTAGGCCCAATTACACATTTTCCCTCCCCGGTGTCATGTGACTCATTAGTGTTAAGGTCTGAGGTGTGAATGGGGAGCAGGTGGGTTCAATTTGGTGTTCTCGCTCTCACTTTCTCCTACTGGTCACTGGAAGTTCAACATGGCACCTCATGGCAAAGAACTCTCTGAGAATCTAAAAAAATCATCAGTTAGAAATAACAGAAAATACATTTGGTCAATGTATGGGCAGCCTGGTTGTACTGAAGTCGATCCATCGATCAACTGCAGTACAACTAGCCAGTCGGATTTATGGAATGCGATTGCTGCCATAACTGCTAGCAGTAATCATTTTTTTTCGCCGGTCAGGAAGGCTCCCTACGCCCCTACTCCTTCGCCAGCACAACAAAATAGCACTCCTCCATCAAAACTGATTGTGTTGATGACGTAATCGAGCGATTTTCTTTCCCGCGAACCGTGGTTTGCAGGAAAGAAAATTAAATCATCTATGGCCTGCCGCAATATATTACATTTTATTCTTGGGTTTACAGTAGATAGAGTTTAAACAAAACAACGAAACAAGACTGTTGTTTCAAAGACAGCAAGACAAACTGACATACCTCACTCTTCAACTTGCTGCCAGAAAACCTTTATGAAAATAAATATGACAAATTAGATAGTGAGGCATAAGACATATAATGGGACATAAATATAAATAGACATGGATATAGATAGATAGGTCGATAGACAGATCAGTATATCTTAATGCTTTGTAACCCAATGCAGCCTGAACTCAGAGATTCTGTCCCTTGTGGTGCACCCACTGCAGCATAGAGACTGTAGTGGGTGTGTTTGGGAATACCTCTTATACATTACAAGCAGGAGTTCCCAGATCACCAATAAAAAGGACTTGGTTGGATTAGGGCACTACAGCAATGACTGAATCAAAAAGTACTAACCAGGCAGTCTGTGCCACATGCATGCAATTTGATGTTTATTTTTTTTAATTTTTATCAGGATGTAATTTTGACAAACAGCTTTTAAAACACAATAGAAATGATGACTATGATGATGATAATTCGTTTTCCTAATATCAATATATATATTGATCTGTTTTTAAAACATTCATACCTTGTCAGCCCCTTTCCAGAGTACACTGAATGATAATATGCACTGCTTTCCTTTATGCCAATGCCGTAGTAATGATATCTGTACAAAAAAAAGAGCACATTTTTATTATAGGGAAAATAAATGATGAAAGAAACCTGCAGTTACTTTAGCCTAGGTTCACACTAATGCAGTGCGAGTAGAATTTGTTTTGCAGTGCGATTTGGTTTGGTTCAGATACGCTTTTGATGCACTTTGGATACAGCTGTCATTCTTTCTCGCTTTCTTTCTCTTGCAAAAACTTGCAGAAAACGTACTGGAATCGTGTTACTATAGGACAGATAGGTGTATTGCATGTGATTATTACCATTCTAGTCTAAGGAGCTAAGAATCACACCACACCGCTCTAAACACGCACAGGACCCTTTTTAAAATTGCATCAGATAAATGCTGGAGATTATGTGGAACTAGGGGGGACCTGCTCCATATCTTATGGAAATGCCCTAAACTGAAAGATTACTGGGAAAACATATTTAGTATTATAACATGCATGACGGATACTAAAATAAACCCTAATCCAGCATTGGCTTTATTGTCCCTTGGTGTAGAAAACTTTCAGTCTACCCAACGCTATTCTATTATCCACTTACTTCTTGCCGCCAGACTTTCAATTACCAGGAGATGGAAGGATTCCTGCCCCCCTTCTGTAATTGAAGCTATTGATCTTACGAATCTCCATATGTCATATGAACGCTTGTTGGCTATATCCCAAAATACTTTATACAAACATGATATTGCATGGGCCCCTTGGAAAACATGGTTTGACCACAAGGATTAAATGCCCATTTTGTTGTTCGATGTCTGAAGTTTTCATTTTCTAGGAATACCTTTTTCCAGGTATGTCATGTTCGAGAACACAATAGAGAAGGATATTTCTTCTATACATTTTTTTGATTATTGAATAGTATTTTATTTATTGCAGATTTTAGGAATGATAATAGTATACTGTGCTTCTTTACTGATTTACTATTTTCTTTCTTATGCAAAGTCACTCTTACGTACAGTTATATATATGGTGCATCCCGTATTTTTTTCTTGTGTCATACGATATTGTTTATTCATTGTTAATACTACTTACATCAACGACTTGCTTATGTATGAAAAATGAAATACCAATAAAAATCTATTGAAACAAAAAAAATTGCATCAGATTTGTGTTGTATATATGTAAATGGCATACATAGAAAGTCATGTTATTTAACTTGTCATGTGATTCCATGAATTCTGGAACGCATTGGAATTCGCATCAGTGAGAACCATGGATTAACCACAAACATGAAAATCACTCGTATACACGACCTAGTTTCTCGGCAAAAAACAGCAAGAAACTTGCTGTTTTGTTTTGTTTTTTGACGAGGAAACCAATCGTGTGTACATTTTTCGTCGAGGAAACTGTCGAGGAACTCGTCGAGCCAAAAAGAAAGCATGTTCTCTTTTTCCTCGACGGGAATGAAGAAAATTGGCACGTCGAGTTCCTCGACAGCCTAACAAGGAACTCGACGAGCAAAACGATGTGTTTCGCCCGTCGAGTTCCTCGGTCGTGTGTACGAGGCCTCACTGTTAACTAAACTGGACAGAATGTGATTTTTTTTCCATACACTACATTTTAAAGAGGAACTCGACTCAAAGTTTTGAATAGAATAGGGAAGTGTTACATTTATATTTCATCATATGAATAAAATAGACAAATTCAACCAAACGGGAAAACTTTGGTTTAACATTCAACCTAATTATGAACGCATATAATCTTAAATGTTACTTTTTGTCTTCTTTAAAGTGACACTATAGGTTCCTCTTATTTTAAATAGCAAACATACCATACTTACCTCCACAGTGCAGTTTGTTTTGCACAGAGTGGCCCTGATCCATGTCTTCTGGGGTTCCTCGTGGCTGTCTTGGCTTCTCCCCGCAAGAGCTAACCCCCCTCTGGGAAGAGCTCTCCCAAGGGGGTTAGCTTGCGGGCGCTCTCCCGTGTGATACAGTCGGCGGCCATAGCCGCCAAGTGTGTCATTCGGCCCCCGCCTTCCGACAAGCCTCATCATTGATTTGATTGACAGCAGCGGAAGCCAATGACTACTCTGCTATCAATCATATCAATCATCCAATGTAGAGCCCACGGGAGCTGGGGTAAAGCAACGCGGGATCGTGCCCACGGAGTTTCAGGGCTCAGGTAAGTAAAACGGGGGCTCGGGGGGACCGGAGAGTGCAAGGTGTTTTTTCACCTTAATGTATAGGATGTATTAACCTCCTTAGCGGTATTCCCGAGTTAGGCTCGGGGTGAATTTTCATTACCAAAAGCGGTAACCCCGAGCCACACTTGGGATTGCATCGCAAAATCCATGTACAGGTTATTACCTTGTGCCCTGGAGTCTGCCAGCCATGTGTCCTCCACTCGATTCACAGTGCCAAGCTCAGTTCCCTGCGAGCATTACGAAGCACGGGGACAGAGCTTGCGCTAAATAACTTTTTTTTAAAAACAGTATACATATAGTACACTGTAATCTTACAGATTACAGTACTGTATCAAATAATTACACATCCCTTATGTCCCTAGTGGCTTGTCCAGTGTCCTGCATGCACTTTTATATTATAAATACTGTTCTTTTTGCCTGGAAACTGGAGATTGTCCATAGCAACCAAAAACGTGTCCCTTTACATCAAAAGTGTTTTTAGACCAGCTAGAAAACAGCGATAATAAATTAGAATTGAGCGATAGCGATTTGTTGGGAAATTCGTCATCAAACACTGTAAGTAATGACAGCGACAATTCTGCAACTGAGCAAATTTCAGTGTTTTTGATTTGATGACATTATTGAATAATTGTTATTATTATTATATTATTATTTGTTATAATTATTTATAGTTATTTATTATATTATAATTTATGATTTTGTGTTTCAAACTTTATCATACCCAGGATGTCTACTAGACTCTTGTTTGGACAGATTTAAGTGAGTTATTTCTAAGAATTACAGGCCTCCAATATAAAACGCCAAATTTCTATGCAAAACAATGTACCACTTTCAGCATAAAAAATCTGACATAATCATACCACCAGAGAGGTTAAGGTGAAAAAACACGACGCTTTACAACCCCTTTAATCACTTAGCAACTGCCGCCCACAACATACCATGGATGGGCGGCCGCTGTAGGCAAGATGATGTACCCGATTGTAAAAAGCAACATGTGATTGTACACAGCGGGAGCCTGTCAGCAAGTCCCGGCCAATGATTTACGGTTGCTGATTGGTTGTGTATGATCACAGCCCAGAGTTTAGTGGGGTGGATTTACTAAAACTGGAGAGTGCAACATCTGGTGCAGCTCTGCATAGAAACTAATCAGCTTACAGGTTTTATTGTCAAAGCTTAATTGAGCAAGCTAAAGTTAGGAGCTGATTGGATACCATACACAGCTGCACCAGACTCTAAATGCTCCAGTTTTAGTAAATCTCCCCTACAGTTGGTAAACAACACAGAGCTATGCACAGAGGGAGAAATCTGGCAGAGATCTCTTACCAAAAACAGCACACTTTACACACATTACACATAGTTAGGCACATATTTAACCCCTTAATCGCCCTTGATGTTAACCCCTTCCCAGCCAGTGTCATTAGTACAGTGATAGTGTATAGTATTATCACAGATCACTGTATTAATGTCACTGGTGATGTCAGTGGCAGTTAGTCAGTTTTCCCCAGTGTCAGTTAGCGACAAATTGCCTGCCACGCTATCGCAGTCCTATTATAAGTTGTTGATCGCAGCCATTAGTAGTATTAAAAAAAAAATTACAGTATACTGTATATCATAGATTGTAGGCGCTAAGAAATACCATAAAGAAATCTTTAAAGCCAAAAAAAAAAAACATTTTTCCAACATTATCGCAAATGCCCTAAACCGCCCCCGCGAACTCTTTAATCTAGTCACCCAGACCATGAACCCAGTCTGTCTAGAGGCCCCGAATTCTGATTCACAAGAATTTTGCAACAAATTATCGGATTATTTCATTAACAAAATTGACAAAATCCGTGAAAGTATTCAGCAAAATAGAACCTTCATCTACCCCCCCTAAATCACAAAGCTAATACCCACATAAATCCGCCGCAATCGACTAATTTCACTCTAAAACCCATTTCCATCGATGCCATTAAAAATATCATCGTTACTCTGCGAAATAGCACAGCACCCAATGATATCAGCACCAGCTATCACGCAGCTCATAAACCAGTCATTCAAGGAGGGCATGGTGCCAACCCTGCTGAAACAAGGCATAATCAAACCAATTCTAAAAAAAACACACTTGACCCCAAAGACCCAAACCACCGTCGACCCATAACAGGCCTAAATGTCTTCTCTTTTTTTAATCAAAATTATGTAGCAGATTATGTAGCAGAATACATTTTGCCAAAAATGTATGAAGAATTGTTTTTTATTGGATATGTTTTATAGCAGAAAGTAAAAAATATATTTTTGTTTTTGTTTTTGGTCTTTTATTGTTTGTTTTGCAAAAAACAAAAAAAAGGCCAATGGTAATCATATATCACCAAAAAAAAAAACTCTATTTGTGTGAAAAAAAATATATAAATGTTGTTTGGTTACAGCATTGCATGACCGCGCAATCACTAAAGTGGTAAAGTAAAGATGGCCTGGAGGTAAAATCTTCCACAGCTGAGGTGGTTAACCAAAGAGCTATGGAAACTATATTGCTATTTACTAACTGAGAATATAGCAATATTGTGTAAACAAGCTTACGATACTTGATTTTTTTATTATAATGATAAAAAATGTGTGGTGGATCTCTGTAGAGGAAAAAGCAACTTTTTTTTGCCTTTGCTACCTATAGGTACAAGCCTAATGCCTAATGGTAAATACAGCAGTGGCGGCTGGTGCTCAAATTTTGTAGGGGGGGGCGCAAACAAGCGAAAAAAAAAAACAATTGGAGCCTCACTGTGCCCATCAAATGCAGCCATTGGGCCCATAAAACGCAGCCACTGTGCCATCAATTGTCACCACTGTGCCATGCCATCAAATGCAGCCACTGTGCCATGCCATCAAATGCAGCCACTGTGCCCATCAATTGTCGCCACTGTGCCAATTGTCGCTACTGTGCCCTTTAATTGTCGCCACTGTGCCCTGTAATTGTCGCTACTGTGCCCTGTGCCGCTGGCTCTGATAGGCACTTCCACAGCCAACCAGCTGCCGTTATTCAGATGGCCGGCGCTCACCAGGGGGTCGGCTATCTGAATAGTTGGCGGCAGCGGCAATACACAGATTCATGCAATGCATGAATCTATGTATTGTATTCAGTGGCGGTGCGGGAGCGAGAGGGGGCGGCGCTCTGGCGTCCTCTATGGACGCACCTTTTACTTGATATCACATGTCTCTTCCATTGACATATCGGTATGGATGTCACACCACTTTCTCAAACTCAATCTTTATAAAACTGAGCTTGCTATATTTCCTCCTTCCCGGTCCCTCCCCCCCATGACTTTACCATTGATATCAACAGCACAACCTTCGGTCCCTCCACACATGCTAGGGTGCTGCGTGTAATCCTTGACTCTGACCTCTCCTTCAGCCCCCACATCCAATCACTGGCTAAATCCTGCCCGCTTTACCTCTGCAACATTTCCAGAATTTGACCCTTCCTGACTAATGACACCACAACTTATTCACTTCTTGGTAATTTCCCGCCTTGATTAATGCAACTCTCTCCTTTATGGCCTACTCTTATACAGGCTATCCCCCTTCAGTTTATTATGAATGCTGCTGCTAGACTAATACACCTCACTAACCGATCCGTGACTGCTGCTCCTCTCTGCCAATCCCTTCACTGGCTTCCCCTACCCCACTGTATAAAATTTGAAACACTAACCACAACTAACAATTCATTCACAACATCGCCCCCAGCTAGATCGCCAACCTCATCTGCAGATATCGCCCAAATCGTCCCCTCCACTCCTCCCAGGACCTCCTGCTCTCTAGCTCCCTTGTTACCTCCTCCCACCCTTGCCTTCAGGACTTCTCCAGGGCCTCTACCATCCTCTGGAACTCCCTGCCCCAGTATGTCTGATTAGCCCCTAACCTGCCCACCTTTAGAAAAAACCTGAAAACAAATTTATTCAGAGAAGCCTATCCCACACCCACCTAAGAACTGTCCCAGAGCCACCCCTATCAAATCATTCCCTGCAGCTATTACCTTTTGTACCACCACCCCCTCCCTTTAGAATGTAAGCCCTCCTGTCCCTTCTGTATTGAACTGTATTGTAATTGTGCTGTCCCCCATCTACATTGTAAAGCGCTGCATAAACTGTTGGCGCTATATAAATTATGTATAATATAATATAATAATCATAATAATAATAATTTCTGCGCTTTTAATCATTTTACTTTAGCATGCTTAGGTCCTAATGTCCTCAATACTTAATTCAGCTGTATTTATTAGAGTCCTCAAGAAACTGATAATGATGTCACCTATGTTTTTTGAAGGGTTAAATAAACACAAGTAGTATAATCCTTTTTTAGTCATATAGCAAATTAAAAGACATCACCCATCTTAAATCCTATTACCTTAAAACACTTGAATCCATTTAACCTAAAGTATATTGTAAACTAAACATTGCTTATCTTTGCCACAAATATTTCACATTGCTCTTACTGCATATCACTTCAATTTACACAATTGTTAGTTTAAAAAGGAGGTTGATATTTAATTTGCAGCATTTATGGCTTCTTTATTTGAAAGATACTATACATTTCCTGCAGCATATGTTCACTTTTTGTGTGTGCACCCACAAGACCTGTCTTTATCATGCACTGCCACAAACAACGGCTGATAAGCAGATTGATATAAGGAAGCTATCTCCAGCCTGCAATAACATGTTATCACCAGGCCAGCTGTCATGCCATTTTTTCAGCATGTTCAATCACATCTCCTAAAAAAGGTTCTGCTATTTGTACTTCATCTCCAAAGAGCTAAAAATAATCTACATAAAGACAATAGCTAGATTGATCTAGCTGGTCTATCTATCATTGTCCCAATTAGTGGATTTCTTGGAACTGTCTAACCCCCGACTGAAAGTTTCATTCCACGAGTTAAACAAGATTGTATGGTGCATTTAATTTTTTCTTTTTTTAGACAAACATATATGAAAAGTATCAGCCTCATGTGAATAATCAAAAGTTTTGCGAATTACACAAATATAATTTTTCACAAAGTCTGCTGCCTCTCTTTTTATGATGGGAATTTACATATACTCCAAAATGTTATGAAGAGTGATCAGATGAATGCCAATCAATTGCAAAGTCCCTCTTTGCCATGAAAATGAACTTAAAAGAGAAATATGGTTTTTGTTTTGTTTTTTGAGATTCATACTTACCTAGGTGGATGCAGTATCAGACTCTGCACTGAGAACAGAGCCACCGAATGCTGCTGATGGCTCGGTTCTCAATCCTCCCTTAGCAGAGATCTGCTGTCAGTCAGCATGTCTCCTGCTCTATTCCTCCACGCTCACTGGAGCGCTGAGCTGTGGAGGGGCAGGGAGCGTCTCAATGGCTCGTCTAGAGCACTATGCAGCATTACAGGCCTCCTCAGACCACCATCCAGAGCACTGTGCATCATTACAGGCCTCCTCAGACCACCATCCAGAGCACTGTGCAGCATTACAGGCCTCCTCAGACCACCATCCAGAGCACTGTGCAGCATTACAGGCCTCCTCAGACCACCGTCCAGAGTACTCTGCAGCATTACAGGCCTCCATTCTGTACAACTCATCCCAAAATTTATACAGTACAAAAGTAAGCACAGTACACTTAACTTTTGTTGAGAACAGTCTTATCTATGTACATTGCAGGTATTTTTAATAAACTTTCTTGCAGTTATATTGCATACCTTTTGTTATTCTGAAGTAATAGCTGTTTGTTTGTCATGTTGTGCACTTAGTCACTGAATCTTAATGGGAGTGATTTCATAACATCTCTCAGCTGCTGCTTACCCAGAATTGGATATATATAGTGGGATGTGGTCACTGGGAGTGGCACTGTCAATATTTTTTGCATGGCACAGGGCACCTAAAGGCACATACATGTACAGGCATACCCCACTTTTAAGTACACAGTGGGGTTTATTTACTATCACTGGAAAGTGCAAAATCAGGCTCACTTCTGCATAGAAACCAATGAGCTTCCAGGTTTTATTACCAAAGCTTAATTGAACAAGCTGGTGTTGGAAGCTCATTGGTTTATATGCAGAAGTGAGCCTGATTTTGCACTCCCCAGTAAATAAACCCCATTTTGTACTTAAAAGTGGGGTATGCCCGTAGTATATTATAGAGGGACAATTTAGAGCTGACTATGTGGGGTGAGTAAGAAAAAAAAATCAAAATAACTAAATTTTTTGCCCTAATTCAACCCCACAGATGCATAAAACCTCTAACGACGGGCCAAGTCAAGGCAGTGCACCACCACAGTAAACTATTTGCACTGCTCTTTTAAGTGTTTCAAAATACAAATGTAGCGACCTGCTACTTTTTAGCTGGCGCTGCTTTAAATTTAGAGGGTAGTCTGAGAGTTAGTTGGCTCAGACTGTAAGATTTTTCACTAAATATGGGCCTTTGTTCCAGCCAGGCTGTACTGTGAGTGACCACTATTGTTGTCTGGGGTGTTGTTGTTATTATTCCAGGCCGAGGGTGGCAGCAGTCAGGTCAAGGTGTTTTGGGTGTTCCCCTTCGGCAGCAAATCAGAGGGAGTTGATCGTCCCGCTGAGCATGCTGGGGAGGAGTACTTAAGGGACAGACGTCGCTAGTCCGGGGTGGTCGCCTATCCTGGGTCTGTCGTCCCACCACCCCCGTGTGGCGGCCTTCATGGCCGGGGGTGCGTGCTACACTTGTAATTATACTTCAATATACCATAGTAACATCTAACAAAAAGATCTAAAAACACTGAAGCAGCAGACTGAAAATTAATATTTGTGTCATTCTCAAAACTTTTGGCTGTAGTATTGTAATAAAAAACCTTGGTTTTTGTATAATTTGTAAATACAAGAGGCAGCTATATCTGCTCATTAGACATGCAAGCCTCTTGCATTTTAGTAACACATAATGTACTTCCACACAATTCAATTCTATGGGGTTGATTTACTAAAGGAGTAGTGAACGTTAATTTCTACAAAGTGAATATAAAGGTCAAGCTGTATTCACCCGCAGCAAACTTTGCTTTACTTACTAATCTATAGGAACATTTACTTTGCTTAGTAAACAGTCTCTACCTAATAGGGGTTCATTAACTAAGGCAATAGCAGCTGTTTGTCAATAGGTCATCTGACGGGTGTTAAGCAATTAGACAAAGCAATTTTAGTGGCTAGTCTACATTTCATTTATAGCTGAATTTGATGCTTTTCTGAGCTGCTCCTGATTCCCTTCTGAGTTGTTTCAAGCTTTCCATGAATCACAATATATTCTCACTGAAAATACACTTTACTTTCCTGTCATACCTATTCTTTATGGTAACACATGGTAAAAGCTCTAAGCAGATAGGTGAGCTTCCACAATTGCATAGATTGTTGGTATCTTAATGTACTTTAACCACTTGCCTTCTGGGCACTTTTACCCCCTTCTCGACCAGCCCAATTTTCAGCTTTCAGGGCTGTCACACTTTGAATTAAAATTGTGTCATGCAACACTGTACCCAAATTAATTTTTATATATATATATATATATATATATATATATATATATATATATATATATATATATATATGCCAATAGAGCTTTCTTTAGGTGGTATTTGATAACCACAGGGTTTTCTATTTGTTGCTAAACAAGGAAAGAAATACAGACAGACCATTAAAAAAACAAAAAAAAAACATAATTTGTTATAAAATTTTGCAAACAGTTATTTTTTCCTTCACTGATGTGAGCAGATGAGGCTGCACTGATGGGCACTGATAGGCTGAACTGACAGACACTGATGGGCTGCACTGATGAGGCGGCACTGATGGGCGGCACTGATGAGGTTGCATTGATAGGTGGCCTAGATGGGCACTGATATGTGGCACTGATGGGCTCTGATAGGTTGCACTGATATATGGCACTGGTGGGCCCTGATTGGCAGCACTAATGAGCACTGTTTGGCAGCACTGGTGGACGTTGATTGGCAGCACTGATTGGTAGCATTGGTGGGCACTCTTGGGACTGCACTGATAATCAGGACACTGATAATAAGTGCCCTGATTATCAGAGCCGATGTCCCTTTAACACAAGCTGGCTATCGGCTTACTTCTTTTCTCCTCATGCTGACAGTGTGATTGGCCCTTTACCTTGATCTGTGATCAGCTGAGTCCTTCAGACTCATCGATCACAGAGCACGCTATCGCACGCCACAGGGGGTACGCAGGAAGCACGATCAATAGATGCCCTCCCGACAAAGTAAGCCCATACTGTAGCCTCCATTTGGCTATAGCACAAATGGCGGCAACAGGTTAAAGTGCTAGTGCTAAAATATACAAATTGATATGCAACAATTTTTTTCATATAAATAAAGAACATTCCCCCAATTGCATATACAAACCAAATGAAGAACCTTTTAAAAATAGATAAGTAAAAAAAAACTCACTAGAGATTTAATAATAAATATATAATTAACAGTGCTTATGTGACCAATAATTCACGCTTTTCAAATAAAAAAAGGAAAGTGTAAAGTCTGAATAATCAATGAGTGTTGTGGCCATAAGTCAATGCAAAAAAAAATAAAAAAAAATGCAAAGAAGCAGAAAACAGGTAACTGCTTCATCTGTGACTCTTTCATCAAAGATCACACAGCCTCTAACCAGATCACATTAATCTCCCCTTTTAAAAAGGATTAAATAATAAAAACATAAATAATAAAAATAGGTCAATATGCTCTCAATAGGCTCAATGTGGATGAATCCCTTGGGAGACCGCCTCCTCTAGTTAGTAATAACCACCAATGTTCCCACCAGGGCACATCAAAGGTTAAAAGCATGCCACACTGGGTAAAATCATCTTTAAAAGAAACCAAAACAGTAATACCACCAGATGAATCACTTTATTGTACACTGAAGAGGTACTTACAATACAGAGAAATCACAAGCACAGAGCGGCACACTTTTGGGAGTCTGAGGGCATGATGACATCACAGGCCAAGCCCCACCCAATGCGTTACACTACCAACCAATATCGTCAGGGGGATGGACCAACATGGAGGTTTTTGTCATATATTCAGACAATTAGAGAGCTGCATCCTATATTTTAAATGTACGCTAAGCGCAAAAATATGTTCTATATACACAACACATGGTAATAAACACACTAACACATGGTTTGCTCGGATGCCTTAATTCGGAACATCACTCTAATGCACAAAAGCCCAACTTTAAACTAGTTATCTGAACTGAACATCTCTTGTGTGGGCCCAAAACAGAACAAAATGAATACATGATCATTTCCAACATCTACTTCCATCCCTGCTCTTTAGCATCCTATCAGATATTGAGCAAATACTGTAATCTTCTTGTACTTATACACTAGAGTTTACACTAACTACTGCAACATAAAAAGTAACTTAAAAGTACCTTAATGACTCTACAAGCAGTAGTTTATGTTGACTAGAGCAAATCCTTGCAATTTGTGGTTGGCCACTGCTGTCTGGCTGAAATCTGCTTGTTTGTTGGGGGTAAACATAATCACTATTAAACATTTATAAAAATACAGTTATAAAATACTGGTCTTACTTTGAATGTCCTCTGGTGCCCAGTCTTCTTGTGGTCAGAAGAGGAAACTTCTGTCGAATTGTCTAAAAACATACATACAAGACATAAGAAAGCCTACATTTTCCAGTTATGTTTTAAATGAAAAATACAGTACTGCTTTATTTTAAGTAACCAGAGAAATTATGTACTGTAATGGAGACTGCTGTATGGTTGTATAGCGATAGGACTAATTTTCAAATATCCAGACAACAATGACATCCCAAAATCAGTGCCAAGTCTCTATCACTTCTTTCAATAATGTCTCCTGCTTTTCCCTTGCACATTTGTTTTCCTCTTTCTTTCCATAGGTTACTTAGGCCGGCCATACATGCATACATACATACATACATACATACATACATACATGGATCAAATCTCAGGCAGGAACCTTCTTGGGTAGGGTTACCACCTCACCCCTTTAAACCCGAACACATATAAATTACACAGGTTCTGTGTCTGATTAAAGTGGTAATTAAACTCACTCACTCATTAAATTGGCCTCAGAACCTGTGTAATTTATGTGTTCGGGTTTAAAGGGATGAGGTGGCGACCCTATTCTTGGGAGGGTGCATGTGATCGGCACAGGTCCAATCAGCACTGTCCAGACAGAGGGTCAGGTGTCCTGTAGCCTCATAGGTCCTGAGTTTAGTAACAATTTAACTACTCCCTCTAGCAGTCTTCCACTCTGCCCTTTCTGTCATAGTACTCTAGATCCCAACTCTGGGTATGACAGGTTTACAGCAGCCAAGCATTTTTTGTTTTTCAGAAGCCAATCACTATCATTCAGGCATACTTCTATGATCTACAAATTAGTTAACATTTCAGGATTAGTACAGAAACATAGAAACAGAGAAGAGCATTTAAACAAACAGATCGGGCAGTTTACTCTTGACTGCCCATAGAGTAGCATGAGCTCTGTCTGTGTCTGCTGCGCAGAAACAAATTGGACACAGGTGCCTCATCTGTCCACTTTGTTCTGTACAGTATGACAATATGCAGTATGACTATACTCTAAAGCCCCATACACACTATCAGTTTTCCTGCAGGTTTTCTCTTCGGGTTTACCAAAACCATGTACTGCAAGGACCTGCCTGATTGCATACAAATTCAAACTCTTGAGGTTTGACCTCATATTATATGGTTTTGGTAAACCTTAAGAGAAAACCTGCAGGAAAAATGATAGTGTGTATGGGGCTTAAGGCCCTTTCTACATGGGGCCGACTCTGCTGATCTGCTGCTGAGCTTAACAGGGTCCGCCCCTTGTGAAAGGGGCCTTAGAGTGTACTGCATATAGTTATACTGTACATGAAGTTCAATAATGTTTAAACATCTTTCCTTTCTTAAACATTAAATTATAATATGTCAACTGGCTGCTTTTTATTTTAGGATCAACTAGTCAATTATCTAATGCCATGGTTCTCAACCTGGGGGTTGGGACCCCCTTGGGGGTCAAATGAGGATTTGCCAGGGGTCACTGAATCCTGGGCTGTTCCTGAAGCCTGCAGCTGCCCATTCAGTTCACGGCATGGCTTGGGAGCAGGGACTAGAGGTCAGCTGACTGGTGAGGAATGTGAAGTGGGAGGGGCTGGAGGAGACCCTTTCTGCTGATTTAAGCATAGGTGTCACTGCTACGAGACACCCCACTACCTGTGATTATAGTTGCCTTTAAAAGTCCACACTACAGTTCTCACCTTGATCAAGAGCACCTAAGTTGGCTGATCAGAACTCCCCGCCAGCACTGCCACTCATCCCAACTCCCTGCCAGCACTGCCACTCATCCCAACTCCCCGCCATCACTGACACTCATCCCAACTCTCCGCCAGCACTGCCACTCAACCCAACTCCCCGTCAGCATTGCCACTCATCCCATTCCCCCCACCAGGGAGTAAGAAAAGGAATAAACAGAGAATACACGGAAGGCAGAGGAAAAGAAGGGGAGGAACAAAGAAAAAGGGAGAGAAAGAATAAGAGAAAGAACAAGAAAGATGGCTAGAGAGGGATGGGGAATACAAACAAGAAATTAGGATAGAGAGATAAAATGGAAATAAAAGGAGAACAAAGAGAAAGAGTGGTACATCCTCAAATGTACCATAAGGGGTTTAATACTGTACGAGAGGAAGGCACTCAGGGAGTGCTAAATGTCCTTGGGTTAGGGGTGAAAATTTCTTGTCTTGCCTTGGGTGCTGACAACCCACTCTACGAAAATAATTTTACTGTTAGGGGTCCCCACAACTTGGGAAATTTTATCAAGGGGTCACGAAATTAGAAAGGTTGAGAACCACTGATCTAAGCTTTAATAGCTTCATTAACCGCTTGCTGACCAGCCGCAGCAGTTTTACGGCGGCAGGTCGGCTCTGCTGGGCAAGATCACGTATATCTACGTCATCTCGCCGAGCAGCCTATATGGCTTTATAGCACTGATCGCTATAAAAATGCCAATGGTCCCAAAAATGTGTCAAAAGTGTCTGAAGTGTCCTGCCATAATGTCGCAGTACCGATAAAAATCGCTGATTGCCGCCATTACTCGTAAAAAAATAAATATTAATAAAAATGCCATAAAACTATCCCCTATTTTGTAAACGCTAAAACTTTTGCGCAAACCAATCAATAAACGATTATTGCAATTTTTTTACGAAAAATATGTAGAAGAATAGGTATCGGCCTAAACTGTGGGAAAATTTTTTTTTTTTTATATTTTTGGGGATATTTATTACAGCAAAAAGTAAAAAATATTATTATTTTTTCAAAATTGTCGCTCTATTTTTGTTTATAGCGCAAAAACTAAAAACCACAGAGGTGATCAAATACCACCAAAAGAAAGCTCTATTTGTGGGAAAAAAAGGACGCCAATTTTGTTTGGGAGCCATGTCGCACGACCGCGCAATTGTCAGTTAAAACGCGACGCAGTGCCGAATCGCAAAAAGTGGCCTGGTCTTTGACCAGCAATATGGTCCGGGCTGAAGTGGTTAAACACTTTTATTCCACATTAGTTAGAAAAGCATATGGTAAATAATAGTTTGACATGAAAGGTATAGGGTTCTTTGGCATCCCTTTTAAATAGTGTATTATGGATCTACAATAAGCCAACAACCCAAGTTGTTCAGTATTCGGGACAAAACTGCAAAATTCCCATGTTCCTTATATGCTTATCCACTGTTACATATGTGAGATTCCAAGTATATGGTAATGCTGACAAATCTCATTTGCAGGTTTAGACATTGAAACTGATAAGTAACATTTTCCAGCCTGTTGACTTTCATGGACTGACAGTCCTTTCATTAATTGAAACAATATGTGCTTTATGTGATAATTAGGTGTCCATCAGACCCTATTATCATCCAATAGGGAAGAATGGAAGTGTTGTACTAAACACTGTACCACCCTAATTTTTCCAAAGTCTAAGTCAAAACAAAATGTTTAAAAAATCAAATTTCTGCTCTAGGCATTTATGGGTAGAAACACATTACAGTCTAAATTAAAGCTGGCCATACACGATGAACATTTTATCCAGATCCTGACAAACTGAAATTCTGTGTGTGGGTATACCCATGGCTGCTTGCCCATCTGACATCTTTCAATTGCAAAATGAAAGGAGTCCGATGGAAAATATTTTAGGCTGAACAGTAGCTGCATCCAATCAGATGCAGTCACTGGTTAGGTAATACAATGGGTGCAGCGGGAGATTCAATTATTCACACGTGGTTTGAGAAATCTTTTAGATTTTTTTCCTGGTCACACTAACGAATGAGAAAATAAAAATCGGTTAGATACCAAACATGCCTAAGACAAGCCCGGAATTCTGATAAATTAAACTGAATTTACTCGACACAGAGCCAAAGACATTTTGCAAATTATTTTTTTTTTTTTATATCAAAAGTCATACAGTAGAGGAAGTAGCAAAGATCAAACGTTTACCAAACATGATACAGATACAAAGGCATAAAATACCTACTGACCAAAAATGCACAAATTACCATTCTATACCATTAGAGGTACATTGCATCTCAGTATAAATACATCACATGCTGACAATTACGGTAAGTTGTCAGCAGGAAGATTTTAAAACAAACAAAAATAGGTGCACCGAAGTGTCCAAAAGATTTGAGCCATTGTATGGTCCAGTTTACAATATGGAAGTTGGAAAGGTGGGGAGAAGAACACACAGGACACACAAATGAGGTATACAGGCGGTCTCCTAGTTACAAACATCTGACTTACAAACTACTCCTACTTACAAATGGAGGGAGACAACAGGAAGTGAGAGGAAATCTACCCGTAGGAAGGGAAATTCACTCCTGTAAGAGCTACTATGGGAAAAAGGTTTGTTTCCACAACCCAAAATGTTCAAAATTCAATTGTCATTGGGACATAAAGTTAGGTGAAATCTTCTGAACAGGGGCAGAGTAAGCAAAACCAATGTTACAGGCGTGTTAACCCTTCCCTATGCTATCCATAAAGCTTAAAAAATCTTTTTTTTTTTGGCTGGATCTACACTTAAAAAATGTACCTTTTCTGACTTCAACTTAAAGTGGGGGTTCACCCGAAAAAAAAATGTTAACATTAGATTGAGGCTAATTACTGGAGGCAGAATCGGGTGTTTTTTTTAAATCAATGCAGTACAATGCTCAGTGCATCAATGCTCGGGACTGAGCATTCCTATTTGATTGACAGCCTCCCGACGGTCGCATACAGCGCGTCACGAGTTGCCGAACGTCGGTGCGGCTCTATACGGCGCCTGCGCACCGACGTTCGGCTACTTTCGGAAACTGGTGACGCGCTGTATGCAACAGTCGGAAGGCTGTCAATCAAATAAGAATACGCCCAGTCCCGCAGCCCATACCCGGAAGCGGCGGAGAACATCTATCTCTAAAACGGTAAGTACTGCATTGATTTTAAACAAAACACCCGATTCTGCCTCCAGTAATTAGCCTCAATCTAATGTTAAAAATAGATTTTTTGGGTGAACCTTCACTTTAAGAACAAACCTACAGACCCTATCTTGTTTGTAACACGGAGACCGCTTGTATCTCCCATACTCCAATACACTGTGAGCGGTCCACCATATCCATTCCTACTGAAAATAATTTCTGACACATGGTCCATGTGGTACCAACAGTGGGGTGGGTTTTTACTAAGGCAGGGACATTTTCCTAACACCAAGAGTGTTTTCAGTCGGATGACGGTAAAGTCTTGCTTTACGTTCACCATTGTTTGGGCTTGTTAGATGACAGGCTGCATTGTGTAGTGAAGCATCTGATAAAGCGATCCCGTTTTAATCTCAGGGATTTATGAGACCATAAAACTGTTCAAATGTAGGTACAATATTCATGGCAGGATATTCATTTTCAGAACAATGTAACTGCCAAACCAGGGAAATCTCTTGTGATGCCATTGAGTGAGATCTTTCTTATTTTGGCTAAGTATGGGAGGGAAACTAACCGCATATATTTGAGATAGGTTGTGAAGACTATTAGTACCTAAGTATCCAATGACAGAGTCCAACCATTTAAAGACAACGTTGTCTCATATGTGCTGCATAATCTTGTCTGGGAGGGAAATATTTAGGGCCTCTGCATTTTAGTAGTTATTTGAAAAACTCTGCCAGGTAGTTTGGTAGAGAGATAATTTGATTGGTGACATAGAATACAAAGTTATCCACATCCCCAGAAACATAGTCGTAGTTTTGGGATTTGAGCTTACCCTGAACAAGAATGGTTCCAAAGTAGGAATAAAACATGGAAATAAATGAGGAGCAATTCTTCTGTGTGCCATTCATTATTTCAAAGGGCAAAGAAAACATACCATTACTCTTGACCTGAGCCAATGGCCTTGAGTATACAGCTCTGATCCAAGTCATCATCCATTTACTGAGACCATTATGTTTGATAGTCAGTTCCATGAATGTCCAATCCATCAGATCGATAACCATGGTCTTGATTACTTTATCCTGGGCCTCTCTGGTAGGTATAAAACCAACCTGATCATGATGGATAATTTTTTGAAGTACCCTCAACAGTTTTAGATCCACATTGAGCAGGGAAATCAGGCGTCAATTAGGACAATAATGTGATATGGGCCCTCAATGAGTCCAATGAAAACAGAGTAAGCCCCCTCTACGTTGAAGGCTTTTGAGCTTCACATGAGATTACAAGGTCACAAGGAAGGGATGTTGTTCTGTTTGAAATATTCAGTCATGCTTTATGCATCTCTGCCATTACGAGAGTCCTGCAGTAAAGTGTTGTTTAATCGCCATGACCATAATTTAAGTATTTTTTCATTTTAAACCTGTCATTTTTAATCCTGTTTATTTTACTGTTGCTTATTGTCAGTTTTTTAACATCTTTTCTGTAAATATTTTATTGCACTGTTTTTCTTTTTCCATCCAAATTACAGTATATTTTACAATTGCTATGTTGAGCCACTGAATGTTTAAATCCGAAATTAAATAATCTTTACCTCCATGAGGGCTTTGTGTAACTCTGATACATTCCTTTCTGAACATGGCAGCGAGTGCCACAGACATTTCATAAAAGTTAGAACAGCAATAGCAAATGCTATGAAACCAGAGTATTTACATTAAAACACATGGTGGCTGCAACCATTTGTTTGTGTAGAGAGTTAAAGTGGATGTAAACCCAAATTGTTTTTTTTTTTATGTCACAATGTACAGTATAAGATTTCCTATCAACTGTGCCCAGTCTTGCCACACAGAGTTAACCCAGCTCTGAGCAATCCTCTTTTATTGTTCTGTGAAATAAAACTTACAGAGTAACTTACAGAGAAAAACCTTCCGTTCCGCCCCCTTGCTGTGAGTGACAGGTTGTTTACATATCTCATGCACTAGCTTGGAGACAGGCATTCCTTTTTAATTCCCACCCCCACTCCTTTTCTGATGTCATGTGTTTACTCTTCTGGATTTTGACTGGATGTTAGTGATCATAGCAGAATTTAGTGTAAGGAATACACAGGAAAAAATGCATGTTGACAAGGGGAGTGTAGAGGAGGGCAGGAACTCCCCCCACGGAGCTCCAGACAACAGATCCACCCACAGAATCTGCAGTTTTTCAGTTCTTATAACAGACAGAGGGGAGACATTTGACAAGTAAGGATACAAGTATGGATACATGCAGAAGGAATGTATATCCTTATAGATCAGCACTATGGCAGTAGTTTAGAAAGGATGAGAGTGGGTTTACATCCATTTTAACTGTGGAGCTAACTGGCCCCAATGATGATCACTCTGCTGGTGCTTCGGTTGTTTTCATGCCACCTGGACAATCTCTGCACAGGTTGAGGCTGAAGCCTCGTACACACGACCGAGGAACTCGACGGGCGAAACACATAGTTTTCCTCGTCGAGTTCCTTGTTAGGCTGTCGAGGAACTCGACAAGGCAAGTTTCTCCATTCCCGTTGAGGAAATAGAGAACTTGCTCTCTTTTTGGCTCGTCGAGTTTCTCGACAGTTTCCTCGACGAAAATGTACACACGACCGGTTTCCTCGGCAAAAAAATATCTCCCAGCAAGTTTCTTTCTGGTTTTTGCCGAGAAACTCGGTCGTGTGTACGAGGCCTGAGAGTTTAATATGTCCCACCCTATACACATGGAATTTTGTAAGATTGTGCAAATATCATTCAATGTTCTTTTTCTGTATATGGCCAGGCAAAAATTTCATATTCAGAAAATAGCATATCATTTTTTTTTTCTAAGCAAGGGCACCAAACATATCAGTATTAGTATTAGCAAAGCTAACTAAAAAAAACAACAATGTTTTAACATTAACATTTTTAAACAGCCATTGCCAAAAGTGGAATAAGAAACAATATTAACTCATAAGGCTAGTTTATAGAATAGTGAATATGACATTTACCAAACACATTAAGTTATTTATTCTCTGTCATTTAAAAGGCATGCACCAGGCATATTCACCTACACTGAATATTTAGTGAATATCGCAATCACTGCTTTTTAAATATTACCCACATAGTTTACAAATGTAATATTATGTACACTACCTGCTGTTACTAAGCACAATAAAGCAATCTTTATCTGTACCATTACCAAATGTATTACAGTAAAAGCTCCTAGCTGTAAAGTAAACATTGCAGTGATTTTTACAATCATATTAATAAAATAAGTGCAGTAGAGCAGCCCTTAGTAGCTCTCACCAGCCCACGTATACTTGACCTTCTGGCAAATTCTAAAATTACAAGATTTTTAGCCACCTGCCAACAGTTTATTACTTCTCTGCCTCTTATATTTAATTTCCTTTCTGACACATATGATATACCCAAATATGCTCATTGTTTAGAACTGAAAACCTCAGAAAAGTACAAACTAGGCAATAATTTGCTGCCAATATCTACTGACCTGAAATATTAGCTTAATCAGAAAAGTGACATTACATCAATGGAGAAGTCCATTATCTAACATAAGCATTAGTCTTGTGTTAACCAGTTTTTGTCTCACAAGTACTTTCACTGCTGATGCCGCATACACACGACCGTTTTTCATGTCATTGAAAAATACAACGTTTTTATCTACGTGATTCTTGTGAAGCCTTCCTTGCATACACATGATCGTGAAAAAAAATGCTCGAGCAAAGCGCGGTGACGTACAACACGTACGGTGGCACTATAAAGGGGAAGATCCATTCGATTGGTATCACCCTTTGGGCTGATTATGCAAATTTCCCTTCTTATAACTTGCTTCTGAGCATGCACGTTTTTTCTCCCCGTCGTAAAAGCCTACACACAACCGTTTTTCACTACGAGAAAAACGAGGTGAAAAACGACGAGAAAAAATAGAGCAGGTTCTAAACTTTTAATGGCCATTTTTCTCGTCGAGAAAAATGCTCTGGAGCCTACACACAATAGTTTTTAATGACCAATTTAAAAAATTGCATTTTTCTCGTCATGAAAAACGGTTGTGCGTACGTGGCATGAGTCTTTCTTTTTTTCACTCTCAGCTAAAATCTTTAAAAAATAGTCATAGTCAGCACATATCACATTTCCTCATTCACACTGTGGGGTTGATTTACTAAAGGCAAACAGGTGGTGCACTTTACTAAGTGCAGTTGCACTTTGAAAGAGCAATTGCCCAAGTGCTTAGTAAATCAGCAGAAGCTCTACTGACTTTCATCATCCAATCACGTGCAAGCAAAAATGCATTTTTTTTCTTCCCTGGTACATGATTGGGTATTCTTTGCAACATGAAGCTTAACCTCACTTACTAAGCTCTGGAGCAACTGCACTGATGGTGTTTTTCTTCTAAACACAAGAACAAAAATGTAATATATTGCAGCATCAGTTTTCTCTTATCAGCCTTTATTTTCACCTGGTGATTCTGTCAGTAAAAAACTTCCTGTCCTAGGCTGGCAATGCTTGCTAACCGTATCTGTGCCTAGGCAATGTTGTCACTGTAACCTGGACTGTAGCTGAACTGCTGTGGAACTTCTTTCTTTGTTGCTACTGCATTATCCTTTTGCAGTGTTGACAGGGTTAAACTGAATATTCATTAATGTAGAAGTTCAGCAGACATCTTTAACCACTTCCTTACTGGGCACATATACCCCTTCCTGACCAGGTGAAATTTCAGCTTGTGGCACTGCGTCACTTTAACTGACAATTGCGCGGTCGTGCGACGTGGCTCCCAAACAAAATTGACGTCCTTTTTTCCTCACAAATAGAGCTTTCTTTTGGTGGTATTTGATCGCCTCTGCGGTTTTTATTTTTTGCGATATAAACAAAAATAGAGCGACAATTTTGAAAAAAAAACAATATTTTTTAATTGTTGCTATAATAAATAGCCCATTTTTTTAAAAAAAACATTTTTTTTCTCAGTCTAGGCGATACGTATTCTTCTACATATTTTTGGAAAAAAAAAGAAAAAAATCGCAAGAAGCGTCTGGTTTGCGCAAAAGTTATTGCTCTTGCAAAATAGGGGACAGAATTATTATTATTATTTTTTTATTATTTTTTTTACTACTAATGGCGGCAATCAGCATTTTTTTCGTGACTGCGACATTATGGCGGACACATCGGACACTTTTGACACATTTTTGGCGCCATTCACATTTATACAGCGATCAGTGCTATAAATATGCACTAATTACTGTATAAATGTGACTGGCATTGAAGGGGTTAACACTAGGGGGTGAGGAAGGGGTTAAATGTGTACCCTGAATTATGTTCTAACTGTAGGTGGAGGGGGGGTGACTGGGGGAGGTGACCGATCTATGTCCCTATGTACAAGGGACACAGATCGGTCTCCTCTCTCCCCTGACAGGACATGGATCTCTGTGTTTACACACAGAGCTCCACGTCTTGTCCCTGTAGCCGCCGATCCCGAGTCCCTGGCGGACATCACGGCCGCCAGGCACTCGCATCGGCATCTCAGCGATGCGGCGAGCACGCGCGCGCCGCCGCTGGATGCGCGCGCAGGCCGTGTTTTTACAGCCTGTTAGAGATTCAGAACCACCCCGCGGCCGTATAAAGTCGTACGGCCGTCGGGTAGTGGTTAAGGAGACAAGGGGAGAAAAGCAGTACCTACTAAATGTTGTATTGCAGCAGAACACATTTATTCAGAAGGTGAACAACTCAGGCCTCGTACACACGACCGAACATGTTTGCTGAAACTGGTCCGCGGACCAGTTTCCGCAGACATGTTCGGTCGTCTGTAGCATGCTAAGAAACATGTTCGCTGGAAGCCTGTCCGTCGGACATGTTCGGTCGTCTGTATGACTCACCGGACATGTCCGCTCAAGCGAAAGCCCTCGCATGCGTCAAAAGTGATTCGACGCATGCGTGGAAGCATTGACCTTCCAGGGTCGCGCACGTCGCCGCGTCATCGTCGCGGCCACGTCACCGCGTATCCTGTCCGCGGGGAATTTGGTCTGATGGTGTGTACAGCCATCAGACCAAATGATCCCAGCGGATATGTCCGATGAAAACGGTCAGCGGACCGTTTTCATCGGACATGTTTGCCCGTGTGTACAAGGCCTCACATATTGAAAGTCTTGAGTATGGCATACCATAATGGAGTTCTAGTAGCTGACCTTAGGGCACAGTAGGACAAACCAGGGATACAGCAGGAAGATACCATTATGATATGTCATGCTCAAGACTTTTAATATGTGAGTTGTTAACCTTCTGAATAAATGTGTTGTGCTTCAATACTTCACTTAGATGAGCTTGTCTTAATTCTGCCGAACCTAACTCGAGCACTGCCAGTCTATCTGGTGTATCTCTGGAGCACCGCCGACTCTATACTGCGCCAGCCGATGCAGTGCTGAATCCTCTCAGAGCCTTGCAACACAGCCAGGGGTGGAGAAAAGCAGATGACAAGGAGCAGCCAAGGAGAGACCTGGGAGAGATGGACACACCAGCAGGGGAAGACTCCACCTGACTACAATGCAGGAGATTCGGAAGTCAGCTGCAATCCGCTATCCGGGAGGTCAGAGAACAGCGTGAAGAAGAAGTCCACCACACTGCAGAGGATCACACACACCAGCCTCACACACAGGCCAAAGATAAGTGCTGGAGCAAGGGAAGCCAGGGGAAGTTAGTCAGCAGGATTAAAGAGGATGAAAGAGCCAGAGCTAGAGCACACCCCACGCACGTCCCCTCACATCAGGTGTTCCCTTTTCTTTGGCAAAATTGTCAGTCTCTGATTATCTCCTGTACTATGTCCGCAGTCTCTGATTGTCTCCTGTACTATGTCCGCAGTCTCTGATTGTCTCATGTTCTATGTCCGCAGTCTCTGACAGTCTCCTGCAGTATGTCTGCTGTCTCTGACTGTCTCTTGTACCATATCTTCAGTCTCTGACCGTCTCCTATAGTATTTCCGCAGTCTTTGATTATGTTCTGTAGTATGTCCTCAGTCTCTGTCTTCTGCAGTATGTCTGCAGTCTCTGACAGTCTTCTGCAGTATGTCTGCAGTCTCTGACATTCTCCTGCAGTATGTCCCTAGTCTCTGACAGTCTCCTGTAGCATGCCTGCAATCTCTGACTGTCTCCTGTAGTATGTCCACAATCTTTGACTGTCTCCTGTACTATATCTGCAGTCTCTGACCATCTCCTGTAGTATGTCCGCAGTCCCTGACCATCTTCTGTAGTATGTCTGCCGTCTCTGACCATCTCCTGTAGTATGTCCGCATTCTCTGACCTTCTCCTGTAGTATGTGTATTGATGTGCCGCAATTATGTGGGATTGCTCCACTGCTCAGTGAGTGGTAATGATGGGCAGTAACCTGTAGCAACCAATCAGTGAACAGTAGTGATCTGCTCTAATCTCTCACCACCAATCAGTGAGTCGTAATGATGTGCTGTAATCTCTAGCAACCAATCATTGAGCAGTAAGGATAAGCTGTAACCTCTGGCAACCAACTTCAGTATGTGATCTGCTGCAGTAAATTCTGCCTGCTATTTTTTTGTATGTCTCAGAATGGAGGGGGGGTCCAAGAAAATGTTTGCCCAGGGTCCTATCAACATTAAAGCGGAGTTCCAACCACAATTAGCATTTTTTAAATGTATGTCCTTTCATCCTGCGTTTTTATAATATAAATCTGGTCACCTAATATTTTACAATCCGCCGCTGATCCGCATAGATATTCAAAAAAGATAGTTTATAAAACTATATCTACACCGTTGTCATTTTGCTTGTGGGCATTGTGAAGCCTACAGGCACTTACTTCCTGGAAGTGTTGGATGGGGAGTGATAATTGGACAGCGCACTGCATCCTGGGAAATGATGACACACATTTCCCAGGAGCATTAGAGGGAGATGATGTCAGAATCCTAGGTGGTTTCAAAGGCAGATTTCGTGGGACAGCATAGCAACAGGCATTTCCAGATGAGTAAAAAAAAAAATTCTGCATGGGCACTGCCCAGGGGCCCCAGGTACATAGGGGGCCCAATAATAGTCTTGCGTTACATCATGCATGCCAACTGTCCCGGATTTCCCAGATCAGTCATGCGTTTTACTAAGGTGTCCCAGAATGGCCATGTCCTAAGCAGCATTCTGGAACCTGTGCTGTGCCTTCCTGATCCCAATATCGTGCCCTCCTTGATTTATCGAATGCTTTTTATATTGTTTAAAATCTATTTTATTGAAAGTACTAATAAATGTATGTTTAATTCTATCAACTAATTCTTGAGTAAGTGCGTAAATTGGGGCAGGCTGGTAGGGTCGCAGTGCATTACTTTGCCCAGGGGCCCATGATGCTATTAAGACGGCCCTGCACATGCGCAAGCCACACTGCACTTTGTGAATGGTCCTGCAGGCTTCTGGGATCTGTAATGTCTCCCAGACGGCTGCAGGCAAAGAGAGGGGGGCCTTTTGCCAAGATTGCCTAGGTACCCGCTCCTCCAAAAAAAAATTTAACGTGCCAAATATAGTAGAGGTGGGGGAGAACATGAAGCAGAATTTCCCATTTAGAGTGAAGTTTTTGCCAAGTTTAATCAGTTATTGGTGGTAGCAGATAGTATTTTACCCAAATTTCAGATAATACATAACAGCAGAGCTTGCCCCAAAATGTTACCAAATTTGGCAACCTTCAATTGAAATTAGATAAAAACCCTCTTCTTGATTCTCTAGAATCATGGGAGCTGACTAAGCAAACTGATATCTGCAATATCAGATATTGCTGATTAGGGAACCCTGTTCGGTTTACACCGGAACATTCGAACATTGTGAAAGTTCGAAACCGAATAACAAACCCCATTGAAGTCTATGGGACCCGAATGTGAAAAATCACATGAAGGCTTATATGCAAGTAATTTGCTATAATGGTTATAGGAGTCTGGGTACTGCCCTGGGGGCATGTATCAATGAAAAGCTTTTTAGCACAATAAATTTTACACTTTGGTATTATGCTATGGTCTTCTTCTCTCTTTTTTGATAATTTGAGATAAATGGACATCGCCTCAGGCACACCATAGAAGGTCAGGAGGGAGACCTAAAATCCCCACGCTTGCTGAGACCACTGTAATAGTGGTCACATTAATATGGTAAGGAGACTGCAACACTACTCCTGGGTGCCTTTTCTCTGGTGGATGAAGTTCGCTCTATCCTTCTACCTATTTTTTTGGATGAACATTTGAATAATTTCATAAGGACATCTTTATCCAATGAGGATTGATTTTTCATTCATCTAATGTAGTGGGACTTTTCTTCTTCATTTCCTTTACCTTTTTTGCACTCATATTCATTTGTGTTACACAATTGTTTTTTCACTTGAATTTGTTATTGAATTTGTTATTGTGAGATATAAGTCTCATTATTCACCTTGCTATTATAGCCATATATAATATATGTTCACAGTCAGAAATTTCTCAATTCTTTTGAGCGCTGTACCGTATATTCCATTGTTTTATTAATTTTTGTATCACAAATATTTGGTACTGGCAGCTATTCATTTATTGTATAACACTCATTATTGGTGTTTATTATTCACATTCATATTGAGCGCAGTGTTTTCCTTTTGGAATTTTTTATTTGGGTCTTTTCTCATGACCCAGTAAGCTAGTGGATCGTCGACTGGAAAGCTCTCCAACTCTGTTTTCGGCCCTAGATAATTGTCCACCATGTGCTGCAGACGCTGCCGATGGGGTGCGGAAGCTGACAGCCCTGGGCGGCGAGAACTAATTTTTTTTTAGAAATGCCTTCTCCACTGCTCCTCTCTTGACAAACAGAAGCCTCAAAACTATGTTTTTCATGACACTGTAACCTACCAGAGTCGGGAAAATGTTTGATAAACTCCTCTTTAAGGTGTCCTCAAGAGATTTCTTCTGCACTCTCTTTGGGGATGGGATAAATTCTGAGATTTTCCCCTTATAACAGTGGTCAAGGAGTGTTGCCAACCAATAGTGATCCTTTTCATTTACGCCATGTATTCTTGGGTCCTTTAGCAGGCTTTGAAACATTATGGAGCCCAAGGACCACAAATTTGCGGAGGAATGAAAAGCAGACACCCCGGGTCACTGAGGATTACAGTATCTGGAACTTCCACCTCCCAGCCACTTACTACTCCCAAGGGTTCTGGAGATGGAAAACCATCTCTTATTGTTTGACGTATGTCTTCCTCTGCTTCAATACCTCCGAAACTGCCAGAATCCTCCTCTCTCTCCTCTTGTGTGTTCTGTGGCATAGGGACAATGGTGTCTGCATAAAGTGGACCTTGAGAGTAAAGGTAGTCCTCCTCTTCTTCTTGCCTTGAGGGCCCTGTCCATAATGCCACCCAGCGTCTGCTCCAGCAGGAACACAACAGGAATTGTGTCACTGATGCATGCATTGTCACGGCTCACCATCCTTGTGGCCTCCTCAAATGGTGACAGTACAGTGCATGCATCCTTTATGAGCAGCCATTGGCATGGGGAAAAAATCTGAACTGGCCTGAGCCTGTCTGGCCCTCTGCTGCATGTGCAGCCACTGCAGCATTGCCAAAGTCAACACAAATGTCACAAATCAAGCAGTTTACGGGCAGGTGGAATTCCCGCGGAATTTCAGCCAACTGAGCACTGGCTGTGTATGACTGCCTAAAATCACTACTTCTTGCTGGCTTTAGTAGCTCTTCGATCTCTGGGTACCTATTTAGGAAACACTGCACCACCAAATTGTGTCAACTTTCCCTGTATAAGGGCGGACAGGAGGTTTGTGCCTTTATCACACATCACCATTCCTTGCACCAGCTGGCGTGAACCACCTCTGGGCCTGTCACTGCAGAACTGCAAGAATCTCTGCTCCGGTGTGGTTCCTGTCCCCTAGATACACCAGCAGAAGCACTGCATTGCACCTTTTATCCTGACTCATTGAATAGCCCTTTGAACACTTAGGGGGTACTTGAGGTTCATAGGACAATTCAGCAGAGGATGGCATGGAGGAGGAGAAGAGGGGTAGAGCTGACAAATCTTGCATCATCACCAGCTGTATGGAGATATGGGGGCACAACCAGCTGCAGCACTAAGCCCTGTCCTGCATCTTTCTGAGTTGCAAGCAGAGTTACCCAGTGTGCTGTGAACAAAATATATCGTCCCTGCCCTTGCTTGCTGGACCACGTGTCAGCAGTAACGTGGACTTTGCGGCTGACTGCTTTGCCCAACGATGCCACAACATAACCTTGCAAGTGATGGGTGATGATAAAGAGCTAGAATAGCCCTCCTAAAAAGAAATAGCGACTGGGAACCTGCCATTGTGTTACAGCACGTTCTGCATATTTCAAGGAAGGGGCAGAATTCAGCAAGTGGAAAGGCAGTAGTTGTAGAGCCAGCGGCTTTGACAAGCTTGCATTTAGATGCTGGGCATTTGGGTGGCAGGGACTGTAATTTTTTTTTCCTCTGCAGCAGATGGGGGAGAGAAATTTTCCATCTATAGTCTACAGCTGGTGGTGTGCTGTTGGCAGATGTGCAGCAAGGAACACCATGCGCTATACCATCATCCCTGTCAGTGGAGGAGGCTGAGAGGTCATGAGGTATAGCAGGGACAGACTGAGGTAAGCAAGGAGGAGGGACAGATTTGTGCCCCTTTTGTGTGGCCTTTAAGTGCTCTTGCCAACGGCTGAGTGGTGGAAGGTTAAATGCCTTGTCAAGCATGGGGTACCCAAAAGGTTGGTGTTTTTGCCACTCTTGGTGTGCTTGAGACAAAGTTTGTAAATAGTGAGAACGGCTGCACATTTACAAAAAAAAAACAGTCAGCTAAGCTGTGGGAAGTGGACCTGGAGATAACAGCTCAACAATGTGATGGAATAGGGTAGCTCCTCTCTACTCTTCCATGGTTGCTGCCCCTTGGGGTTGTGCCTCACTTTCCTCCTTTGCTCTATCCGACACCCAAGTGGAGTCAGTGACCGCATCATCATCATCATCTTCATCCACATTACCACTGGAGACAACTTGGCAATATGCTGCGGCTGGGGGAACATGAATGCCAATTTGTGTACCAGTGTTCTCCCCTCTCTGTAGGCTCATGTTCCTGCCTTCCTCAACCTCAGAACCAACATCTGAATCCAGTAATGGCTGTGCATCCTCAAGGAGCAAGTGGCTGACGCTGTGTTCAGAAAAAATAAATAAATCGCGCTACCCCTTAACCATGTGATAAACTTAATTAAAAGGATCACAAAAGATTAAAATTACCAAAAAATTAATAAACAAAATAAGTGATGTAAATTGTGAATGGTGGCATATAGTGTGGTGTCACTAATATGCCAAAAAAAAAGAGGGATCAGTTGCCACTTAAAGCAATCTCATACCAATCAGTGAACATAAACCAATGATTATAGTATTATAAAAATGTAAACATTAATATTAAAATCAAAATAAATGTTTACATTAAATCAATCAAATCAAAGGTATGCCTTAAATCAATCGGGTGTATAGCTCAATCAGTGGATGCTATACACCCGTGCTCTGGAAGAGGTAAGATATTACGAAACGGACGTAGGGCGGAGCGGCGCGCTGACGTCACCCAGAGCTCCAAACGATCCCCCAGCAGGACGGGTGTCCGGAATTTGTGTACCGGCCGACACACCAGATTTAAGGCATTATTTTTTTTGCAAACTTGTAAGTGCAATACAATCTTTTTTAATCATTTTTTTTTACACTTTTAATGCGCTATGTGGAGCTGTCATTGTTTTTTGCATGGTGGTGATCTACAATTACTATTGGACAAGATTCATTGCTTTAAAGACCGAATTTGTTTGAACTGGAGTGACATCCTTAATCATACACTGTTAATGATCCCCTGTCATAAGAGTCGGTAAGGAGCCACTTTTTATTGATTGGTGGATGATTTATCACCTTTTCTTGGACATGTTAATTATCAGAAGTTGGATTTTGGCACAGAGCACGGGTGTATAGCATCCACTGATTGAGCACTTATGGACTATACCTTTGATTTGATTGATTTAATGTAAACATTTATTTTGATTTTAATATTAATTTTGATGTTTACATTTTTATAATAATATTATAATCATTGGCTTATGTTCACTGATTGGTATGAGATTGCTTTAACCACTTAAGGACCAAAATGCAGGTAAAGGACCAGGCCCCTTTTTGCGATTTGGCACTGCGTCGCTTTAACTGACAATTGCGCGGTCGTGCGACGTGGCTCCCAAACAAAATTGGCGTCCTTTTTTTCCCACAAATAGAGCTTTCTTTTGGTGGTATTTGATCACCTCTGCGGTTTTTATTTTTTGCGCTATAAACAAAAATAGAGCGACAATTTTGAAAAAAAATCAATATTTTTTACTTTTTGCTATAATAAATATCCCTCAAAAATATATAAAAAAAATTGTATTATTCTACATATTTTTGGTAAAAAAATCGCAATAAGCGTTTATCGGTTGGTTTGCGCAAAATTTATAGCGTTTACAAAATAGAAGATTGTTTTATTGCATTTTTATAAAAAAAAAAATTACTACTAATGGCGGCGATCAGCGATTTTTTCGTGACTGAGACATTATGGCGGACACTTCGGATAATTTTGACACATTTTTGGGACCATTGTCATTTTCACAGCAAAAAATGCATTTAAAATGCATTGTTTATTGTGGAAATGACAGTTGCAGTTTGGGAGTTACCCACAGGGGGCACTGAAGGAGTTATGTTTCACCTAGTGTGCGTTTACAACTGTAGGGAGGTGTGGCTGTAGGAGTGACGTCATCGATTGTGTCTCCCTATACACAGCGAAGCACGGGAAAGCCGTGTTTACATACGGCTCTCCCTGTTCTTCAGCTCTGGGGACCGATCGCGGGACCCCAGTGGCGATCGGGTCTGCGGTACCCACGGACCCGGTCTCGGAGCTTCGGATCAGGTCGCGGATGCGCGCCCGGGCGCGCGCCTGCAACCCACGGCTGGGTAGATGTACAGGACGTATCAGTATGTACATCTGCCCAGCCGTGCCATTCTGCTGACATATATTTGCAGGAGGCGGTCCTTAAGTGGTTAAGTGGCAACTGATCCCTCTTTTTTTGGCATATTAGTGACACCACACTATATGCCACCATTCACAATTTACATCACTTTTTGGTAGTTTTAGGGCCATATTCTCAAACAAGTTACGCCGGTGTATCTACTGATACACCGGCGTAAATCAAATTTCCCGCCGGCGTATCATTGTTTTGTATTCCCAAAACAAGATACGCCGGATTTAGGCTAGGATCTGACTAGTGTAAGTCACTTACACTGTCGGATCCTAAATGTAATTTGTCGCCGGCCGCTAGATGGCGTTTACGTTCAGGTCTCATTTGTTTATGCAAATGAGCCTGATACGCCGATTCCCGAACGAAATCGCGTAACCGTCGCTTACGTCGTTTGCGTAAGCGTAAGGTTACCCCTGCTATATGAGGGGTAACCTTACGCCAGTCCCACGTATGCCATGTTAAGTATGGCGTCGGGTCTGCGTCGTCATTTCCCGTCGGGTACGTCGTTTTACTAAGTCGTTCTTGAATACGACTTTACGTCAATGACGCACACGTCGGCATCATTGACGTTTTCCGTCGAGAACTGGAGCATGCGCACTGGGCTATTTTAAGCCCGGAAATGCGCAGTTCGAACGGCACAGGTGCGTGCTTAATTTAAATACAAGCCGCCCCCTTGGAATTATGCGGGGATACACCGGGCCAATTACAAACTACGGAGCAAGTGTTTGGGGAATACAGCACTTGCTCTACAAGAATCTGGCCCTTAATCTTTTGTGATCCTTTTAATTAAGTTTATCACATGGTTAAGCGGTAGCGCGATTTATTTATTTTTTCTTATTTTGTTTTGTTGTACTAATTGTTTACATGATAATCGCGGCTCTCAAATTGAACAGACTGTAATTGTGTTACAGCTTTTTTCCATATGACGCTGTGTTCAAATAACTCTGCTAACTTCTCCTGGCCTGATGCTGGGGCTATGGCAGGAATAGCTGAGGACAAGGAGACAGGTTTGCCAGACTGGCAGCTGCAGGGGACTGTGCACTAGTCTCTGCTTGGGTGACGGAGGATGAGGATGGTTTAGTAAGCCAGTCCACCACCTTCTCTGCATGCTGTGGCTGGATAGCACGAGCAACATCACTAAACAGAGGAAATGTTGCCCTGACCACGTCCACCTTTGCCTATAGACACATACACTACTGGCCCACTTACAGTGCCATGGGGACTTCTGGCTCTCCTTGCTGTCCTCCCAGACATGATGGGGGGGTGGGGGTGCTTATTAACAAAATGTAATAAAGATGTGTACGTGGATACACTTTAATCAATGGAAAGTGGTGTTTGGTGCACTTTAATTTGAGTATTCACTACAAAGACACACTCCACAGATACAGTGCAGTAACGCACAAAACTATATGGCATTAAACTTGCAGTAACACAACTGAAACATACTGTGTTAAGCGTGCAGTAACGCCCACAAATGTACTGCATTATATGCCACGTAATTCACTGAAATATACGGCATTAAACTTGCAGTAACGCACCGAACTGTATGGCGTTAAACTTGCAGTAAACGCAACTGAAATATACTGCGTTAAGCGTGCACTAATGCACAGAAATGTATTGCATTAAATGGCACTTGACGCACTGAAATATACAACATTAAATTTGCAGCAACGCCATGAAATATACTGTGTTAAATGGTCACTACACTCACACTGACTGAACTATCCCTACATTCACACTAATGTAAAGATAAATGGTGGTCACACTATACTCACACTGACTGAACTATCCCTACATTCACACTAATGTAGGTGAAAGATGAATAATCGCCAGGGCTTTTTTCAGATGGAACTTGATGAACTCAGTTCCACCACTTCTGGCTCAGGCTCTCTGCCTACCACTATCACCTGTAAACACAGAAGTCACGTACAGTGGAGGTACTAGGGCCGGCTGGGAGCTTCAGCTTAACACAGCAACGGCACGGCACATTGTGGTTGTTCGGTGGGCCGAACAAATGGTCGAACGTCCTAATAATTCTGTTGTTCGGAGAACGGCCGAACAGACAAAGTTTGGCCCGAACTCATGCTCCGGCTGAACCGTTCACCCATCGCTATTGCTGATATCTGATGATGTCAGATATACCACTACTAATTTTTCTCTATCCAGCAGACAACTTTTTTGGTTTTGGATGCAAAAATTTTCCTTTTCCACTCAGAAGGTCGATTCTTCGATATTTTACCCAAGAGTCGCACAACTTTCATCCAAGATTCATATATTTTTCACATTGAATGAAAAGTTGTGTGAATTTTTGTTTAAAAAAAAATGATAAACTGACCCTAAAAAGTCACTTTCATTATAAAACAACTTACAGTAATTCCATGTATGCGATCTTCCAAATACAAGTTGCTTAGTTGACACTATTCAGACTGCCGAGAGCAGAACATAAACTGGATCCTAAACGTAAGGATACCTATGGATGTGACATGAGTGTCTCCTGATTCAGTCATGATCGTAGAAACCATTTCATGTCTTTGACACCTACAAACAGAACCATGCTAACAGCCAGTCAGTAATAACAATCAGTATGATAGGTTGCTATAGTTCCACCACAGAAGAGCTAACCCCAGAGCTTAATCCTAGAGTCCACTCCTAACTGCCCCTCTTTACTGTGCATCTGACCTTTCCGTTAAATCGGCAGCCAGTTCTAACATCTAAAACTTAAAAAACTCAAAATAATGTCAAACATGGCATTTTGCTATCCACAGAAAACATTACAATGGGAATCCTTGCAATGTCTATAATTTACCAGGAGAGACATTTTTAACAAAAGTTGCACAAACATGTAAAAGAGACTATTATTGCTTCCAGACCTATGACTACAAAACCCAGTCCATTTCTAGAGTATATATGAAAAACAACATACCTTTCCAAAAGTCGCTGCACAAGCTGGCTCCAATTTCTCCTTTCTGCAGAAATCTAGATAATGTGCGTACAGTATACACCTTGGCAAGCATACCCCTTCACATACAATGTAGTTTTCTTCCAACCTGTGATGTAAAAGTCATACGTTTCATTTGTATTCATCTCACTCCTTTTACAAGTCATACTACGTTTGTTTGAATTTAACAGACTGGGGGAGATAATTTCTTTATAAACTTATCACATGCTTTCTCTTCTCTAGCCATTATCAATGTAACCCAAATTTTTTTTGTAAATTACTATATTTAGACATTTCTTTCATAATTTAATCATTGAATAGAGAGATGTTTCCATGGGCACTAAGGCCTGTACATCATGAATTGGCCCTTTGTTTATGTGGCTGAAACTGCCTGGATCTGTGTGCAGGCAGCCTATGTAAGTATATAGGGATGTAGCCACTGTATAGAAGCTAACTTGACAGGCGTGGGTGTGCAGCCCCAAATACTGTCAGTGTGTGGTTAAAAATGTGGTGCAGCTCTGCATAGAAACCAATCAGTTTCCAGGTTTTATTGTCAAAGCTTAAAGTGGTTGTATAGTCATTTGTTTAACTTTTACCTACACGTAAGCCTATAATAAGGCTTACCTGTAGGTATAAAGAATATCTCCTAAACCTGTACGGTTTATGAGATATTCTCCCCACAATGCGCCACTGATTGCAGCGGCGCATGCACAGGGGGGATCCTCGGCTAAAGGGCTGGCAGCCGCTGGACCTTGCCGGAATAAAATCTCCCACGTGCATGCGCGGGAGTGACGACATCGCCGCTCCAGCCAATCACAGCGCTGGAGCGGCGATACCTGGAAGACACGCCAGGCAAGATGACATCTCGCTCGGCGTGGACCAGGTAAGTTCTCTACACCTCGTTTTAAGGTAAGTATTTCATAATGAGCTAATATGCGGTGCATACTAGCTCAATATGGCTTTTGCCTTACTTACAGGTGTAAAAAAATAAATAAAAAAATGCGGGTATACAACCGCTTTAACTAAACAAGCTGAAGTTAGAAGCTGATTGACTACCATGCACAGCTTCATCAGATATTGCAAACTCAAATTTTCAGAAATAAACCCTTGTGCATTTAGGGCCGCACGCACAACCCTGCATGCCTGTCAAATTAGGACAAGCAGCTGTCCATACAGCTGCTTCATCCCCATACAGTTACAGTATCTCACAAAAGTGAGTGCACCCCTCACATTTTTGTAAATATTTTATTATATCTTATTATATCACTGAAGAAATTACACTTTGCTACAATGTAAAGTACTGAGTGCACAGCTTGTATAACAGTATACATTTTCTGTCCCTTCAAAATAACTCAACACACAGCTATTAATGTCTAAACTGCTGACAACCAAAGTGAGTACACCCCTAAGTGAAAATGTCCAAATTGGGCCCAAAGTGTCAATATTTTGTGTGGCCACCATTATTTATCAGCACTGCCTTAACCCTCTTGGGCAGGGAGTTTACCAGAGCTTCACAGGTTACCACTGGAGTCCTCTTCCACTCCTCCATGACAACATCACAGAGCTGGTGGATGTTAGAGACCTTGCGCTCCTCCACCTTCTGTTTGATGATTCCCCGGCAGATGCTCAATAGATTTTAGGTCTGAAGACATGCTTGGCCAGTCCATTACTTTTACCCTCAGCTTCTTTAGCAAGGCAGTGGTCATCTCGGAGGTGTGTTTGGGGTCGTTATCATGTTGGGATACTGCCCTACGGCCCAGTGTCCGATTGGAGGGGATCATGCTCTGCTTCAGTATGTCACAGTACATGTTGGTATTCATGGTTCCCTCAATGAACTGTAGCTAGCTCCATAGTGCTAGCAGCACTCATGCAGCCCCAGACCATGACACTCCCACCACCATGCAGACCAATTTGATGCAATGTGCTTGTCGGAGCACTGACCCCTCTCCCCTTCAACCTCAGCAGCAATGCTGGCAGCACTCGTATGTCTATTTCCCAAAGACAACCTCTAGATATGACGCTGAGCATGTGCACTCAGTTTCTTTGGTTGACCATGTCAAGGCCTGTTCTGAGTGAAACCTGTCCTGGTAAATCACTGCATGGTCTTGGCCACCATGCTGCAGCTCAGTTTCAGGGTCTTGGCAATCTTCTTATAGCCTAGGCCATCTTTATGTAGAGCAACAATTCTTTTTTTTTTAGCTCCTCAGAGAGTTCTTTGGCATGAGGTGCCATGTTGAACTTCCAGTAACCAGCATGAGAAAGTGAGAGTCATAACACCAAATTTAACACACCTGCTCCCCATTCACACCTGAGACCCTGTAACACTAACGGGTCACATGGCACCGGGGAGGGAAAATGGCTAATTGGGACCTATTTGGACATTTTCACTAAGTGATGTACTCACTTTTTTTGCAGCAGTTTAGACATTAATGGCTGTGCGTAGAGTTATTTTGAGAAGACAGCAAATTTACATTGTTATACAAGCTGTACACTCATTACTTTACATTGTATTAAAGTGTAATTTCTTCACATGAAAAGATATAATAAAATATTTACAAAAATGTGATGGGTGTACTCTCTTTTGTGAGATAGTGTAAATAGACATGCAGCTCCTGGAGCCTGCAGTTGCATGAGTAAAGGCTGATTCATGATTCATGGGCCACAGCACCCATGTGAATGAGGCCAAAATAACTGATAAAAACGCATGTTAAAATGAAAGTTGGCACTTTTTAGATCTGATTAAATTGTTCCATAGTTATGTTTAAAAAGATCACATATCCATTGAGACCTCTAAATGTATTGTTTCTAAAGCTGGGGTTGGGGTAGGTGCTGCTAGAATTGAAAATAAATAAAATAGAAGATCTAAACTAGGCCCAATAATTGTTTTTACACTTCTACTAGTTTAAAGGGAGTCTGAGCAGGGAGACCGGCGTCAGGCTGCCCTGGGCTGTGATGGTATATCCAGAAATCGGATGTCCGCCCAAAGACGATGTGTCCATGTGGACTAGTGAGAGGAGCTGTCAGTCCAAATGCTGTGTAAGCCAATCGGGATGTGTTTCGGACGTGTTTCGGAAGCTTAACTAAGCCTCCTTCATCAGCCTGATTGGGTGATGAAGGAGGCGTAGTTAAGCTTCCGAAAGGCGCCCCGATTGGCTCACACAGTGGTTGGACAGACAGCTCCTCACTTCTCCAGCTGGACACGTTGTCTTTGGGCACACATCTGATTTTTGGATATACCATCACAGCCACACAGGGCAGCCTGACAGATGCCGGTCTTCCTTCACGGACTCCAGGCTCATCTTGCTCCCCACTACTGCCAGCTTTCTTCTCCACCAAGGACTACCACACAGCTCCCAGCTCATTACTATCCACTGCAGACTGTTTTTAAATCACTGTTTATATAATTTATGCAATATGTATGCTGTCTTTGATTTTACAAATAGGCATTTAATATATTACAAAGGATTAGGTTAGCTAAGAGACAGAACAGAAGTAGCGGTCTTAGGCTTTATGTACACTGGAACTATTTTGACCGCTGCCCGCGGTCAAAACATTGCTATTCTGGATGCGATTCTTCCATGTTCAGGAGAGGGAGGTTAGGGGAAGTAGAACCTCCTCTAACCTCAGCAGCTCCTAAACTATCCTAAAAGCCTACTTGAGGCTCCTTTTGTCTGAACTAAAATTTGGTCTGTGCCGCAGCTGGAGCAGAAGAAGCTGCTTGTGTAAGCCATGAGTATTAGTTCACATTGGACTATGGATTCACCCAATGTGAGAATGCTTGCTGTTTAGCCCAAACCTGTCACATGGGCTCAGTCACATGCTCTCCAATACCCGAAAGTACAAAGCAGTTCCTTTGTTTAGGAAGGTGAATCTGTATTGGTGGGGAGCAGGAATTACCTTGGTCTGCATGGGCAAAGCATGGGTATTTCAAGGTCAATCTATAGTGTATTTTTGGAAAATTTCATAGGGTTTTTCTTTTTGCTCCTTAGCCTCCTGGAATAAGATCAGTTAATTCGGCCAAAGACAGTTAAAATCTTGGCTGGTTCAGCAGGAACCGGCCGAGATTCAAACCATGTATGTGCAGGCTGAATGTACCCAAGCTGATTGATCGATCAACTTGGGTACAACAAGCCTGCTGGATTTTACATGTGATTATTTCTAGCAGCTGTTATATCCATTAGCAATAATCACTGTGTTCTACCGGTGGGGATGGTTTCCGCTACCCCACCACCCTTGCCGGGAGAACACCCGGCTATAGACAAAGTACATTTCTTTACTGTAACCACAGGTTGTTACAGGGGAATCCCTCTCGCCGAGACATTGTGTTTTCCCAGCAGGGATGACTTCCCCCACCCCAGTTGGGAGAACACAATGGCTCGGTGGGAGGGATTCCCCTGTAAGAACCTGTGGTTGCAGGAAAGAAATTATGGTCGGCCTTAGTCCTATAGAGAGTGTATTGTTTTCAGTTTCTCAGATCTGATTCACTGACTTTAATAAGAGAAAGGAACAGTTAAGCTGGGTATACGCATTACGTTTTTTTTTTTTTTTTTTTACCTTTCAACCAGTAGAAACTGACAGGTCCCAACATCAACACAATGATGTGTGGTGCAGGGATCTCTCCCACTGAGCAATTGTTTTTTGATAGGGGGGACTTTCTCCCCACCAAAATACAGCTGCAAGCACGATCGAATGCTGGTTTTCCATCAAGACCATTTGACAGAAGCTGGACATTAGACTGGCTTCTAGTAAACAGACAGTGGTACACATGTACCAAAAATTGTCTAGTTCCTGCTGTTTCGGTACGTGTGTAATGGGCTTTAAGCAAACAATACTGGCAGCAACTGTGAGCAGGAAGCACATGTAATGAGGGACTATAACTGCTTTATGTACATTTTAGTTTACAAACTATACACAGAAATACATTTATGCCAGAATCACACTGCTGAAATCCCATTTTAATCCAATTTTCAGTGCCACTATGTAGTTCAACTTGGATGGAACTTGAATGTAGTTTTAATATTCTATGAGGCCAAAATCACACTCTAATTGCACCAAAGTAGTATAGGAACCTTTTTCAAAATCGCACAGTGCTGAACTGCATTGATGTGAATGAGCAAAATTGAAACAACAATTCTGTTGAGTCAAGTCACATCTGAAATCGCACTAGTGTGAATGGAGCGTATCTACCTAATTTGCATATTCTACACGTAAATCTACGGAAGCGCCACCTAGCGGCCAGTGTAAATATGCAACTAAGATACGACGGTGTAAGAGACTTACCTTGGCCGTATCTTAGTAAAATTCTGGCGTATCTTGCTTTCTGAATACAGAAAGAAGATATGCCGGCGCTTCCTAGAACTTACGCGGCGTATCAAACGATACGCCAACGTAAATTCTATCCTTCCTGTCCACAAGCTGTTTTGGGAACCGGGATACCGCTACCCTTTTAAGCCTTCATGACCTATTAAGTATATGCTTATTTAGGTCCACTTTCTCTGGAAAGCCTCCAGTTTATACCTTGGTGGTTCTACTTTCCACAACATGTCACATCTGTTTTGGATCTTTTTGGATTTGGAACTTTACTAAGATTGCAATTATTTACCACTTATTATGGACTTTTGAGCACCTTGGTGTTAACACTTTATGATTATAAGACTTATTTTTTAAAGTCTCTTTCGTTTTGATACATATATTTAGCGGTAAACCGATGAGAACAGTCTGATGGACCGTTTTCATCGGTTAACCGATGAAGCTGACTTCAAAAAAATGATCGTATCAGAACACGGTGACGTAAAACACAACGACGTGCTGAAAACAACGAAGTTCAATGCTTCCAAGCATGCGTCGACTTGATTCTGAGCGTGCCTGGATTTTTAACCGAAGGACGTGCCTACAAACGATCGGTTAGGTGTCCATCGGTTAAATTTAAAACAAGATTGCTTTTTTTTAACCTATGGATAAATAACCGATGGGCCCACACACGATCGGTTTGGTCCGATGAAAACGGTCCATAAGACTGTTCTCATCGGTTTAGCGCTAAATATATCTATCAAAACGAAAGAGACTTTAAAAAATAACCGTTCTCATCGGTTTGCCCGATTGTGTGTATTCAAGGTGGAATGTGGATGGAATGTAGCGCTAACCCTTATGTGAAATGAAAGTGCACATAAAAGAAGGAATGTTTTTAGTAATCATTCATGAAGTGAATGAACAAGAAAGTCCAACATGGTGGTAATCATTCAATATGGAAAGAAAATACATCCAACATAATATGAAGAAAGGACAAAACTAGTCTGATGACCTAAATCAAGTCCAATGAACTGGTCTGTAACCACTCTGGTGATGCAGAGCAGACACAGCCCGCTCTCCTCTATGGGCGATTGGATGTAAACAGACCACCTGTCCCTTTACACTCGACTGCCATCCAATCTGATCTGCCAGACAGATGGGGAACAGATGTTTTTAGCAGACAGGATCGGATTGGATGTCAGCGGGTGTCAATGGACACATGTACATTGACACGCACCACTCTATAGAGGAGACTGGAGGGTCTGATCATGTCTGCCTGAAAAACTGACAGGCAGACCCGATTGGTCCACCCGTATGAAAGGGCCCTGATCATCAAGCACCCAAAAATTGAAGAGAAAATATTATGTTTCCACATTTCCTTGTTTAATAGGAATCAAGGGATGATATGCATTGAGTCATTCTACCATTGCATAGTGCTGCTTAACAGGTTTCAGGCACTGGGAGCTGGACAGGGAGACTCACAACATCCAATAAATAGGTGGGTTGGGGGGTTTACTAAGACTGTTGCACACAGAATCTGGTGTAGCTGTGCATAGTAACCGGTCAACTTCTAGCTTGTTTCATTATTTTTTGACAATAAAACTTGGAAGTTGATTGGTTTCTATGCACAGCTGCTCAGATTCTGTGTGCACCAGTTTTAGTAAATCTCCCCCAATGCCTTGCTGTTATTATTGGGGTTATTCATAAACATTTTTTGACAATTTCAACCACTTTTAAAAACACTTTTTTTGTGTTTAGGAGAAGGGAGGGAGGGGAGGAAAGGGGTTACTAGGCGATGAGTTGGATACTGGTGGATGAGTTATAAGTTTAGGTTATTGACAAGGTGTGGTTGTTAATTTAAACAGCAATATACAGAACTTGGAAGTGGCTAAGAAGACTGTAATAATGCATGTAGCAACATATAGAAGTCATGTATGTTTGTAAATGTAACAACTTACAATGGATATTTCTGGAAAAAAAAGATGTAAAATAAAGAATAAAAAAAAAAAAAAAACACTGGGCCAGATTCTCAGAAGAGTTACGCCGGAGTATCTACTGATACACCGGCGTAATTCGAATTTCCCGCCGTCGTATCATTGTTTTGGATTCGCAAAACATGATACGACGGATTTAGACTAGGATCCGACTGGTGTAAATCACTTACACAGTCGGATCCTAAATGCAATACAACGCCGACCGCTAGGTGGCGTTTACGTTCAGGTCTCAGTTGTTTATGCAAATGAGCCTGATACGCCGATTCCCGAACGAATTTGCGTTGCGTAGCCGTCGCTTACGTCGTTTGCGTAAGCGTAAGGTTACCCCTGCTATATGAGGGGTAACCTTACGCCAGTCCGCCGTATGCCATGTTAAGTATGGCGTCGGGTCCGTGTCATCTTTTCCCGTCGGGTACATCGTTTTCCAAAGGCGTTCTTGAATACGACTTTACGTCAATGACGCACACGTCGGCGTCATTGACGTTTTCCGTCGAGAACTGGAGCATGCGCACTGGGCTATTTTAAGCCTGCGCAGTTCGATCGGCACGGGGGCGCGCTTAATTTAAATACAAGCCGCCCCCTTGGAATTACGCGGGGATACGCCGGGCCTTTTACACTACGCCGCCGCAAATTACAGAGCAAGTGTTTGGGGAATACAGCACTTGCTCCTGTAAGTTGTGGCGGCGTAGTGTACAAGAATCTACAAGAATCTGGCCCACTGAAACTATTTTTATGATCAAAAGCAGGTTGATAATACTATAACATTGCTGGATTCATGGACACCATTAACATTCTCTTACGAATCTAAGAATCTGAAGAAAATTTGTATTTCATATACATTTTTATATACTCACCATTGTAAAGTGAGTTGTGTCTGTTTCTTCTTATCCTTAATAATCTGTGTGATTGATTTTTTCTGTGCTGCCTTATTGCAAATAACTCTATCCTTCCTATAAATGATATCAAGGTCCTCATCTTCTGATGAACATGTGTCATTCGTCAGATGCATCTCTGAATACAGTAAGCAAAAAACATAGGATATGTAAATGTATGTATCATTTATATTCTTATCAATTTCTTCATATAGATAACATAACTAAAAACGTATTTATTTCTGGTACTTGTAAAAATAAATAATATTCTCTACTTTATTGATGCCACAGAAAAAAAAATATGTATGTATACGGTAATTCGACTATGTACTTCATATACAAATGTACAATGTACCAAAAGTGCCTGCTCTTCATCTTAACTTTACATTCTAAACATCGCCTACTATATATAAAAAAAAAACTGTTCTGGAGAAATACAGAGACTGCCATTGTTCCTGAAAATACTAGTTGCCTGGCTGTTTCTGGCTTCAGCTTAATTGAGACACTGGCTTGGAACATGCATGCACATTAGAAAAGTCAGTACTCCTAAATTAACTACTAGGTCTAAAAGCCGTGTACACATGATCGTTTTTCGGCATGAAAAAAATGAAGTTTTTTAGCATGTCCAAAAAACTATGTTTTTCCAACTTCATCATTAAAAACGATGTTGCCCACACACCATCGTTTTTGAAAAATGACGAACAAAGCGCGGTGACTTACAACACGTACAACGGCACTCTAAAGGGGAAGTTCTATTCGCCTTTGGGCTGCTTTTAGCTGATTCCGTGTTAGTAAAAGACGATTCGTGCTTTTTTGTCTGTTACAGCGTGATGAATGTGCCTACTCTATTATGAATGGTAGTTTTACCAGAAAACCGAAAAACTTCATTTTAAAAAACAACGTTAAAAAATGCAGCATGTTCGAATTTTTTTTTTGTCGTTTTTCAGAAGCCGAAAAACGATGTGAAGCCCACACACGATCATGCCGAAAAACGATCGTGTGTACGTGGCATAAGTCAGTGACAAGGAAAATATTCATGTCATCGCCCCCCTGTGTAACTTTTCATTGGCTAGGTTTGGATCCTGGGGTGAGTGTTCCCACGTTACTTTTAATATGTTCCAAAAGTATTCTCACTGTATGAAATGTATTTGTCATTATAACTTTGCATATATACTAATAATCTTTATTTGTATTTTAGTATCTACCCCCTCTGTATTCTCCTGAAGAAGTGGGCAACAGCCAAACACGTTGAGAAACCTGATGGAGTAATGTCTCTACTAGTGTTGACTCCCATGGTAGGGATGTTGGAACCGTCAAGAGGGAATTGTTGGAATACCCCTTTTTGTCCTGATGGACATTTTGTTACATTTTGTATCTGTATGTAAATAAAATGTATTGATTTAAAAAAAAACTTGTAATATCCTTTGACGGTGCCGAGAAAATCCTGCTGCCCCATTCTATCCAAACTCTCTCTTGTGACCGTCAAGTAATTACTAAATTTAGAAGGAGAGGTTGGCAGTAGCATCCTCCAAGCTCATTCACTATAGTTTCCCTTGATGTAATTACTCCAAATGACAATTCTTGTAGCTAAATGTTGAACTCAGTTGCAAATGTATGTAAGCATTTATAGCAAACCCGCAAATACATGCACTATTTACACTGAGATATGCATGCAAAATTACGTTTTTAACACATATATAAATTTAGATATATTTCATACTATTATTTTATTCTATTAGATTGTAAGCTCCAAGGGGCTCCTCTTAACCCTCTTGTATTGAATTGTATTGTTGTATTGCCTCCCTTAAGCGCTGCATAAACTGTTGGTGCTATATCAAATCCTGTAGAATAATAATATAATACTATGTTGAATAATGTTAAATTATCACATATTGATTTTTACCAAAAGTACAATATACAATGTAGCAGTCCTGAGAATCTGTGTTTACTTCAGTTTTCCACCAAAAAATATGAGAACTCTGATTTTACATTTGATTATCTGAAGCAAATATGGCATCTCAGGACTGAATACAGAGAAAAGATGTGTGTTGTCAGATACCTACACCTTTGGAAGATCTTTAGAATTGGGCTGTGTGTGGATTGTAATCTTTAAGCATGTTCTCTTGGTACAAAACCATTGGTTACCTTTGAACTTTGTTGCCAGTAGCTTATACTTCTATATTAGCTGTGCAAAATTTTTTTTTTATTGCTGAGGTTCAGAGTATTTGCCCCCCATATAATACAACTCTGTACAGTATGTGTATGTGAGCATCAGATGCATAACATGAAATATAATGGTTATTTATCGGCGTATAACACGCACAGGCGTATAACACGCACCCTAACTTTGAGAGGGAAGTTTCAGAAAACTATCCACAGCCCCCTGCGTATAACGGTTATACGCAGGCACATTTTACCCTCTATTTTCAGGGTAAAAAAGTGAGTATTATACACCAATAAATACAGTACTTTATTAACTGGCTGCTGTATTATATTCATGGACATTTTCAAATGTATGCCCTATGTGCCTGATATGGAAATTAAGGGTTGAGTCATTTTTGGGCAACAGTGTTCACAATCACCTACAGATACCAATATCTTAAAAAAAATTCTAAAATCTATCATCAATCACTGGCATTTTTTAAAAACCAAAAAAAAAGTTCTTAAAGGGGGTCATTACTTATTGAAAGTGGTCTGTTCTGGATATCTTCTAGTGCAAAGAACTAGATAGGTATACCCTGCGCTGCCACCCATTTTCTGTGAAAGATCTGCCTACTAAATATTATATAGAGCTGAAGTTCATACCTGTTTTTATTCCAAGACCAGTTGGAGTTTCTTCCTCATCTGGTGTAAGCATTATTCCATCACTCCTCTCCGTGCAGAGACTTTCCTGTGAATAAGCCATAAGCTCTTTCTCCACCATAGACCCATAGCAATCCGGTATCCTTGTGTTACTTTTTTTATGTGGCTCCCCAGTTTGGAATGGACAGTCTCCCTCTTGTGTCTCAGAAAACTGTTCAATTGGCATTATATAAATGTACAATTATTCCAGCACATTAACTGTCAAAGAAACTCAAAAGACAAAATCACAATTTCAGTCTAAAAAAAAATCCAACCAACATCCCAGGTGTTATAGAGTAAAAATAGATATGAATTATAAAGAAGACCATGTAAAAGTCCATGTGGAGAGTATTGCTTGTCTGGTCCTTCACGAGCTTCATACAATATTTGCTTTCTGGTCTGACAAATGTTGCTGTAAAAGCTTTGACATCACTGGCTATTTTAAAGTATACCTAGAAGCACACCCTGTTGTTGGCCTATATCTCCTATCAAATGAAAGGCAGTTGTTCATCTAAAGGTTGGAGCCTAGATTTTCAGGTGCTTTTATTTTGACAAAAAGTCACAGAGGGGTAGAGATAATGACTCTGGATGTGACGTAGCCACAGTAAATTGGGTTATCTGTTGTCTCAAAAAGATAGAAAAAATGGTGGTGATCACATCAGCCATATTAATGATTAACAGGTTGAAACAATCCTGTCAGATTGTGTGAGGCAAAGGGATGTTTGTTTATTATGTGTTTCCATATCTAGAGCTGCTAGAGTCAAATATGTGGTCTTTACATCTCTGAGACAGAATAAAAATCAAAGGAAAGTGTATGCATAAAATATATTTAGAAACCATAAAGGAAAAGAATCTGAATTTATCAATCTGATTCTGTATGATAATATAACAATAGACTCACTTTCAAGAATGAACAAAGTTATCCCATTTACCTGTATATAGACCTACAAATAATATGTAATGAGAACTAATACAATATTATATAACAAAATATTCATATACTGTAAGTGACTGAATCTGCTCAAGTAATTTCAGCTGCCTACTTATAACATGGTAATTTAAGTTATTTTCTCTAGTTTCAGATTTTGCCTAAATGTAGATTTTTCTTTTATTTATTTTTTATTGTTTCTCCATAATTATAAAGCAGTAAAAAATGTTACACTTCAGATAATACTTGCAATTTTTTTATATAATAAACTGGCAAACATTTTTTTTAAAAAATAATTAGCACAGCATGTAAGTGTTAGGTTTTGACAGATTTAAAAATTATCATAATCAAGATCATAATCAAGAGGGAAAAGCTATTCAAACTGGCCAAAAACATGAAATGTGTTTGGTACACAGTAAGCTAAATTTCTCACAAAACCCACATTTCCTGTGTGTATTTGTCCCATAAGAATCACAAAAATTCCAGGACTGGTTCATGCACAGGCTGCACTATGGAAAGCAAACACTAGATGGCCCTGGTGCAAATTGCTAAGAAGCATAAAACAACATGAAAAAAAAAGAATAAAAAGTAACAAAGGTTAAAAAAAAGACTAAAAAAGAAAACAAGTGTAAAAAGCCTACAGGAGAAGGACAACGTGTATTCCCAACTAGCAATTCATGCTGTCCATTAGAGTTTCTATCAAAAGAAAATACCAAGTTCCACATCATGGATCATCCAGTATTTCCTAACATACCGGTATATGGATTTTCTAAGATCCATAAAGGTTTCCCACTTTTAAAATATCAGCCTATGGTATCCGATTCAGACCGCATGACTCAGTAACTCGCCCAAATTTTTGGACCAAATAATTCAACCATATATGGTTTATTTGCTTTCCAAATTATTTGACATGGAACATGCCTCTGATTTTTTTATAGCCAATATGGATATCAGCTCCCTATACCTTACCATTATTAACCAGGATTGCATCGCTACTTTTAAAAATGTATTACGTAAACAGACTTCTGTTATCCCAAAATAATTCATCCTACAGTGTTCAGAACGCATTCTTGAAAACAACTATTTTAGATTTCAAAATTCCACGTGCAAGCAAATCAGCTGCACTGCAATGGAAAGCTCTGTGGCACCTGCTTGTGCCAATCATTTTGTGGGACTCATTGAGAAGAAGGATGTTTTTCAGTCTCATATGTGCCAACACCACGTACTTACTTGACATCGCCAAATAGACAACATTTTTCTTGTGTAGAAAGGTAAGTCCACTTAATTGAATATGTTTGTTGGTTTTTTATTTATGTTCATTCTAGCCTTGAATTTCACCTTTTTTTTCCCAGAGGCTCATGCTCCTTCTTCCATGTGTTCGTATCAAGAAGAGAACAATATGCAATTTGCACACATAGCCTTCTAAGGTCCCCCCTTACATAGTCTTGGCTCTGAATAAGGCATGAGAGAGGTTCACTAACCCTATGCAGCACACAGTGGCAAAAAAGGACATATCTTGTTCAAGCTCACAATTTCCTTTCTTAACATATAAAATAGGTCACTGGATGGCAGGGACACATCCTGGCAGGAGGTAAAAACTATACAACCAAATTTGGTTGATTATGAACTATATTGTTGGATAAAACAGTTTTTTACACATTTTTCAACTGTAATATCCACTAGTCCCCTTGCTTTCCTAATTAAAACTGACCACATTAGGCAGAGAACAGACTGTGGTCAGTTTTCTAGCTATGCTGGGAACTCAGTATGCTCTCATCCAATGATCAGGCTTGTCCTGACACACCTCTGCTGCTCAGAGTGCTGCTCCTTCTCCTCCTCCAGCTCTTATGCAGCTGAGAACAGAGGGAATGTGATCACTTATAAAAAATGGAAAAAGGGTATTTCTTGATCATACATCACGGGACACAGAGCCTTAATTACTTAATGAGTTATGTAGTCACCACAGGTGATTGGACACTTGTTAACCCAATTAGAATTGAGTTCCTCGCCTATATAACCCCTCCCAAATGGAGAGTGCCTCAGTTTTTTCGCCAGTGTTTAAGGTGGTTGGTCACATTCAACATGTGCTAAGAAGAAAGTGTTCTTTTGATGGTCTGTCTGCGGAGGCCTAGGAGCTATAACCGGATCTATAACTTGGGCCGATATCAAAAGCCTAAGATGGGTGGTAACCGGGCCTCGTGTAATGAAGAAATTAGGTTTTCCTGTAATGTCTATCTGCGGAGGTCTGGGCTCTGGGATCCAGACTTTGGTGTACTAATGCAACTGTGGAAAGGAAAGGTTCTGGCAGAGTCTTCTACAGGTCCAGTTTTGAGGTTTCTCTAATGGAACCCTTGATAAACCTGAAGGTTGTCACAACTTCCCCGCCGTGATGGGTGAAAGCTGGAAATACTTATTAGTAGCTTTTCCTGCGGCGTGGATAAAGTAAGAAGAGGTTAGATTATTTTATATTCATATCTTCTGTGAGTAGGATGTCTTTCCTGGTTTTCACCAGTGGAGGGAGTAAGTGCATACCTGGTGTATTCTTACATAGTCATCCAGGAACAAGCTCAGTGAAGTCGGTCAAATAAAAACACCACTCACCTCCTCTGCTGCAGGCTCTGCCACAAACACATACAGGGGTCACCCAATGAAGCCCTCAGTAATCTCTCCCACTTCTCCTCTTCGCCCTGGGTGCCGCCATTACAGCGGCACGTTCCGGGAGCGTTCTTTATCCTGTATAATGGGCAGATGGAGTCAGGGAGGGGAGTGGTTGCTCGTGCCCATGCGCAGACACGGCGCACCGTTGTGCAGGCGCCAAGAGGCTGATTTAAAGACCCAGCACGCCAAAAGCCTTCTGTAAGCGGCACGGACACAGAGCTGTGGGCTGTAAGCATCCCTGTGTATTGAACCAGGCAAACCTAAGACTCCTACTCGGCATCAGGTTGTGCAGTGAGCTAATATATGTGTATTGTAATACTATAACTATTGCATTTTTTTGTGGATAGTACCTTTGCTTTACAGTAAGGACTATGTCCCAGAGAAAAGGTACAAGGGCTAGTAAAGAGGCTTTAGAAGATGCCCGCTTATGGCTAGGGAATCTGAGCTTGCTTGTAGTTTACCATCCCCCTCTGTCAGCCTGATAGCAGCCTCACAGGATGAACCCCCTGTCTGGTTCTGCAGCTTCTCCTATGGCAGCTCCTGTATACGTCACTGGACGCCTAAAAGTTGCTTTGGATGGCTTAGAAAGAAGGATTGCTACTATAATCTCAACCTCCTTGAAAGATAGCAGAAAACAGGGTAAATCACCTTCATCTGCTCTGGCTCTCTCATCAGATGAGCATTTTGAGGGTGAAAAAATCCCTCTCTGGTGATGAGGATCAGTTGCAGTCTGAGGACTTAGAGGAAGAGAGGATTCCTGCTACCTATCAGTCGTTAAAGATGCAGGTGCAATATTAGGCAGAGATGGTGCGTGCCACTTGCAAATTTTCTCCTGTTGAAGCTTCTATGTCCTCTGTGTTCTCTTTGGGATCTCAGAAATCCCCACAGGCTGCATGCTTTTTTCCAGTTCATCCCTTGCTGGATAAACTGATGTATGATGACTGGGTTCACCCAGATAAACTATTTCTTCTCCTAAGCAGTTTTTCCCTATGGAGGAAGGTTTCACTAAGAAATGGGGGGTACCTGCTATAATGCTGCTATTTCTTGTGCAAACAAAAGCCTAACCTGTCCTATAAGACAATGCTCAGGGCTTTAAGGATCCAACTGATAAAAAGCTGGAATCCCTATTGAAAGCCTCCTCCTCTATGGCTGGTGCTGTAGTGCAACCTGCAGTTGCAGAAATTGGTATGTCAGTTCCTCAAGGAACAAATGAAGCAGATGATTAACCTCCTCTCTACAGAGGAGATTGAGGTTATAAAGACCTTTCTAAGGCCTTGTGTTTTGCGATTGATGCGATTATGGACTCTGTTCAGCAAGCATCCCGCATGAATCTCCTGCAGGTACACATGCGCAGGTCCCTTTTAACATTGGGAGGCCGAGGTTTCTGGGGATCCAGATTCCAATAAGCCCCCTGCCCGCAGACCCCAACAACCACTGGCCAGGGTTGTCTGGAAGAGGCCCTTGTTCCCAAGGGGGACCCCCAGAGCCCCCCAAGGCACCCAACCCCCCATGTTGAGGACATGGGGCCTGGTATAGTTCACGGGAAGGAGGTGGGGGGCGCTCGCTTGTCCCCCTCCCTTTCCTGACATGCCAGGCTGCATGCTCGGATAAATGTCAGGTATGGATTTTGGGTGGACCCCATGCCTTTTTTTTTTTTTTACTGCAATTTTTTTATTTTACATTCAGCTGTCAGCGGGGAACCCTGCTGACAGCTCATGACTCATCGGTTGTTAAGGATGCGGTGGACGGCTTCCCGGACACCTCCTTAGCAACCAGACAAATAAAAAAAGCAAAACACATCAAAAATCACATCACAAACACAACACTTGCGTTTCTGGTGCTATTCAATTGAAGTCTATTACACGCAAAACGTTAAAAAAAGTCAATGATCCTTTCCAAAAATGCACCAGCTGCAAAACGCATAGATGTGAACGTGTACCACAGAAAACCTTAAATAGACTGTACTGCATTTCTGCAAACTGCAAAAGGCACTAAAAACACATAGGTTTGAACATAGGGTAAAATACAAGATAAAGACATACAGTGAAGCTGATATAATAAAATGGTTGACGGATCCGACAGACTGTGTTTGGCCTGGGTTTGGTGGGGGTCAGTGGGGGGGGGTGCTGGTGGGGTTGTCTGGCTGGCTGAGAGGAGGATTCTAATTAGGACATATAACATTGAGGCCCCATTCACACAAGGCGGACTCCGTTCCTACGGAGTCTGCCTGCTCCCGCCAGCTCAACTGGAGATCAGTCCGCAGATCTCCGCTGAGCCGACGGATGACAAGCTCCTCTCTGCTCACTGAACGGGGAGGGGCTTGTCGGGCACCGCTGTCTCCTATGGAGCGATCTGATGAAAACTTACCCGATCCGATCCGCATGGACGGATGGGGACGTGCCCATCATACGTCTGTTTTTAGCAGATCGAATACTGTCGGATGTCAGCGGACATGTCTCCGCTGACATCCAATGCTCCATAGGGATGCATGGAGCGGCCGTTCAGGTCCGCCGTCAAAACTGACAGGCGGACCCGAACGGTTCGTCGTGTGAATGAGGCCTTACTTTTCTGACTCTCTGCCTAATGGATAATATTACCTCTGAAAGTATTTCAGCTACAGTCTTCGTTCACATTCAGAATACATTGCTGTATTTATGTAATACTTTGTTGTAATTCTGCTATTGTGTCTAACTAACCAAATTAATTATTAAAATAGTGGACACCTTTCCAGCCATAAGTTTTCAAGCTGATCTCTAGTCAGTCTTTTGGGTTAACTCACGGTTACGCACCCCAGAATAGTAAGAGAGGGTTTTTCTTTGTATATTGCGCTGTCGTGTGAAGCTGTACCCAAATACAATTTATGTCCTTTTTTCCCACGAATAGAGCTTTCTTTTGGTGGTATTTGATCACCTCTGCAGTTTTTATTTTTTACGCTATAAACAAAAAAAAAGAGCTTTAATTGTTGCATTATTATTTCCAAGAGCCTCCAATAAAAATACATATCATTAAAATGTGTGTGTTGAACTCTGTTTCTATCGCATTAAACCTAATTGAATTTGTATTGTTTTAAGTATATTCTTGTTTTGAAACGACATTGATTCTTTCTTAAAAACGGGTGGGGGGCGCAGTTTGCCATCTTCGCCCTGGGCACCAAATGGCCTTGTCCCAGGACTGCCTGGCGGATCCCGCTCCTCGTAGTCAGCCATAGCCAACCACTGAATACTAGGTGAGGGGCTCTCCTGAAGAGAAACCCTCTGGTTCACCCAGTTCAGGAGAGGACCTGATGGCCACACGTTCTTAGTCCTGCAGCCTCCTGGGATGCCATGTTACATCTTCCAGGAGGATGCAGGACCAAAGACTAAGGCTGATTTCACACGGGCTCAGTAATGCACTTCCACATGCTCAGCAGGGGATTTCCACACTGATCCCCACTGAGCAGGCGGGTGACACAACCCTGCTGTTCTCTATGGGGCTGTCAGATGGAAACAGACCGCCTGCGTCTAGCAATAGCTTAGCAAGTCATTTTCAAACTTGCAGCACAATTTCTTGCTATCTGGGTATGCATTTATGGAAAACCTTGATGGGATGCATAAGGCTGGTACATTTGTGAGGGTCCTGAATAAGGATTAGTAAAATTATTATATAGGATTTATATAGTACCAACAGTTTGCCCAGCGCTTTACAACATGAGGTCAGACAGTACCGTTACAATACAATTTAATACAGGAGGAATCAGAGATCCCTGCTTATTTGAGTTTACAATCTAGGAGGGAGGGTCAAGTGATACAAAAGGTAAAAGCTGTGGGGATGATATGGTGGAGAAAATAAATGTACAGTTGTTAGGTGGGGGGCAGAATAGGCTTCTCTAAAGAGAAGGGTTTTCAGGGAACGTCTAAGTGGACATAGTAGGAGATAGTCTGACAGATTGGGGTAGAGAGATTCATAGGCTGGAAGAGGCTCAAGAAAAGGCCTGGGGGCAATCATGGGATGAGGTAACAAGGGAGCTAGAGAGCAGGAAGTCTTGGGAGAAACAATGAGAACAATTAGGTTGATATTTTGAGACTAGGTTAGTGATGTAGTTGGGGGCTGAGTCGTGGATGGCTTTGTAAGTTGTTGTTAGTATTTTGAATTTAATTGGTTGGGTGAGCGAAAGCCAGTGCAGTGATAGACAGAGAGGAGTAGCAGACACTGAACGGTTGGTAAGGTGGGTGAGCCTGAAGGTAGCATTCATGATGGACTGCAGGGGAATAGCCTATGTAGGAGCTTAGTGGTATTATTGGTTAGGAAGGGGCATATTTTGGAGGTGTTGCGTAGGTTGAGGCGGCGAGATTTGGACAGTGATTGGATGTGGGGCCGAAAGGAAGGTTCAGAGTCCAGGATTACACCTAGAACCTTGGCATGCGGGGACGGGTTGATAATTGTGCTATCAATCTAGACAGAGAAATCAGAGGAAGAGGCACATGGGGGAGGAAATATTATGAGCTCGGTTTTGGATAGATTGAGTTTGAGGAAGTGGTGTGACATCCAGGCTGGTATGTCTGAGATACATTTGGGGGTTGTTAATGTAGAGATGGTATTGGAAGCCATGGGATGCTATTAGCTGACCCAGGGAGGAGGTGTAGATGGAGAATAGTAGAGGTCTTAAGAATAGAATCTTGGGGGAACCCGACAGAGAAAGGAAGAGGAGAGGAGGAAGTAGAATTGTAAAAAAAGCTAATGGTGCAGTTGGATATGTAGAATGGAGACCATAGGCCTGTATTTTTCTGAGGAAGAGGGGCTGATCCAACATATCAAAGGCAGCAGAGAGGTCCAGGAGTCAGAATACAGAATAGTGTCCATTGGATTTAGCCAATAGCAAAACATTTGTGAGTTTTAGCAGAGCAGATTCAGTGAAGTGTTGAGGGCAAAATCCAGACTGAAGGGGATCAAGAAGATTATTCTCAGTAAAGTGGTCACTTTTGGATGGGTCGTAGCTGGGGCAGATGGTAATTAGGGCTGGACAGTGATTTTGCAAAAGAGCCACTAGGTATATTAAAACCCAAACGCCAGGACTGAAATCTAGGAAATGGACTTGCAAGAGGAAACAGTTTACAAAATATATGCATATATATATATTACCTTTTACTTCCATACGCTTTTCAGGAGGGAACGCTGATTACAGACAGGAACATTCTGCAAAACATTACATCAGGGTCTGAGATATTACAAATTCATCAGCAACTTCTGAGTTTGAGGTATGCAAATGTTTTTAAATTCTTCAAGACAATTACAAGTTTTCAATAGGGGGCTCTTGCTGAGAACAGCATTATCTGAACTCTGTTATAAACATTTGCTTGTAAATAAAATGAAAAATACTCAATAAGCTTATCTAAAAATACAACACAACACACCAGCTGTAATTTTTTTATGAAGTTGTCAACAATACCATTTATAAGTTCAAGGTGGATCTCAGGACCTAGATTTCTATGAATGTGACCGGACAATGTTTTTTTGTCCTGAGTAACCTATGATAAATGTATCTTCAAATAAAAATATCCCAGCTGTTTGAGTCAGTTCTTGATTTTCTTTAGGAGGTACTTTCTCCTCATTTGTTGATTGATTTGTTTCTGCTTCCATTCCATTGCCTTAAAACATATTTGCATGTTTTTGAGACAGTTCTGCATAAACATCATAGCATAGAACTTTGAGCACCACATGGGCATGGGCAAATAATAAGGTACATTGAACATGAAGTTATCTTATGAGTAGGCTGTATTTGCGGTTTATTGGATGCAAAAAATACAGTTGCATCTCCGTGGTGCAGATCAAAAATTAAGAGACCTCTGCATGGTGTGATACATGATCTATGGTGTGATGCAGCAACTCCACTTCTTTCTGTGGACCTCTCTCCATTGAGTTATTTTTTGTAGCGATCACCCAGGTACCTCCATTTTGTTGATATCTTCTTTCCTACCATATATTCTATTTGCAAATATTGTGATATGTCAAACATGACGGGTGGAACATTGATTAACAATAGAAAACAATGAGCTTAGAAAAAATGCAATTGCTATTTTTTTGCTATGGTTGCTATGGGCAACTGCTCCTGTGTATGTCTACTCCTGCCCAAATCCATAATTTAACCCTTTCACTGCCAGGTCCATACGGTGTACAGACTTACAGCACTGCTTCCAGCTGACCAGGTTTGTACGCCATATGGACCTCATTCCTCCTTCTGCTATAAGATTATGGTTACTTCAGTGATGATAAACCTACAGTAGGTGAACGCGATATTGTGTCAATCTCGCTCCCTTTCTCGGCGAGATTGAGCACCTACGAGCTGGCTTGCCGCGATGGAGACAGAGCCGTCATAGAAGCGACGGGAGATCCGACTTGGATTCCCGCCAATTCTACACGTGTGCGGCGTTTGTTATGAATCCTGAGGGGGAAGTCCCAGCCGGATTTTAAATAAAAATCCGGCATGGGTTCCCCCCTCAGGAGCATACCGGGCCCTTAGGTCTGTTATGGGTTGTAAGGAGAGCCCCCCTACGCCGAAAAAAAACGGCCCCCTACAATCCATACCAGACCCGTATCCAAAGCACGCTACCCGGCCGGCCAGGAAGGAAGTGGGGACGAGCCAGCGCCCCCCCCCCTCCTGAGCCGTACCAGGCTGCATGCCCTCAACATGGGGGGGTTGGGTGCTCTGGGGCAGGGGGGCGCACTGCGGCCCCCCCCACCTCAGAGCATCCTGTCCCCATGTTGATGAGGACAGGGCCCCTTCCCGACAACCCTGGCCGTTGGTTGTCGGGGTATGTGGGCGGGAGGCTTATCGGAATCTGGGAGCCCCCTTTAATAAGGGGGCCCCCAGATACCGGCCCCCCACCCTAAGTGAATGGATATGGGGTTCATCGTACCCCTAACCATTCACCTGTAGGAAAAATGTCAAAGTTAATAAACACACCACACAAGGGTTTTTAAAATAATTTATTTTTCTGCTCCATCATGCTCTGGTACCTACCCATGTGATACCTACCCACGTGGGTAGGTATCACATGGGTAGGTACAGAGCATGATGGGATTGTGAGGTCTATATAAATCCGATGCAAGCCACGCACTTGTCATTGCAGCGAGGAAAGGCGACGTGTCAACATCGGGAGAAGGAGAGAAGTGAAGAACATGACGTCACAGCACGGAAGAAGAACTCACAGCACGGAAGGAGAAGAAGACGTACAGCACGGAAGAAGGCACCGGACAGCGAGAGGAAGAACCGGGGTGCGCCGAGTCAACAGCGGAGAGTGGCGAACATAGAAGGAGACCCCCGGAGAGTTGAGAAGACCCCCCGGATAGCGGAGAAGACCCGTCGGGATAGCGGAAGAAGAAGCCCCCCCGCCGAAGACGCCGGAGGAAACCCGCCGGGGGGTGGGGGCTTTTTTAAAAGCGACCCCCCCCAGCGGTGGAAGAGAATCAGACGGCGGCCCCCACCCACCCGAAGACGTCAAAGAAGAAGCCCCCCCTGGTAAACAGAGCTAATAAAGAAGACAGGGGGGGCCTCCGGAGCAGAAAAATAAATTATTTTAAAAACCCTTGTGTGGTGTGTTTATTAACTTTGACATTTTTCCTACAGGTGAATGGTTAGGGGTACGATGTACCCCATATCCATTCACTTAGGGTGGGGGGCTGGTATCTGGGGGCCCCCTTATTAAAGGGGGTTTCCAGATTCCGATAAGCCTCCCGCCCGCATACCCCGACAACCAACGGCCAGGGTTGTCGGGAGGGGGCACTGTCCTCATCAACATGGGGACAGGGTGCTCTGAGGTGGGGGGCCGCAGTGCGCCCCCCTGCCCCAGAGCACCCAACCCCCCCATGTTGAGGGCATGCAGCCTGGTACGGCTCAGGAGGGGGGGGGGCGCTGGCTCGTCCCCACTCCCTTCCTGGCCGGCCGGGTAGCGTGCTTTGGATACGGGTCTGGTATGGATTGTAGGGGGACCCCCTACGCCATTTTTTTCGGCGTAGGGGGGCTCTCCTTACAACCCATAACAGACCTAAGGGCCCGGTATGCTCCTGAGGGGGGAACCCATGCCGGATTTTTATTTAAAATCCGGCGGGGACTTCCCCCTCAGGATTCATAACAAACGCCGCACACGTGTAGAATTGGCGGGAATCCAAGTCGGATCTCCCGTCGCTTCTATGACGCGCTTGCTGGGATGTGCTGTCACTATTCCAGTGAGTGTGAGATGTCGTCGAGATCTCGGCACCATGTCGCCGAGAATCAGCGCGATGCTGTCGTGCTAAAAACACAATATCACAAACACCTACTGTATAGCAGAATTGTTTAGCAGACAAACCTATAGCTCTGATCAGTGGATTACAATCCGCTGATTAGGGAAGAGCTTTGTGTTCGAGCCAAACATGAGTTCGACTCGAACATTGGCTGTTTGCCCGTTCCCCGTACAGCGAACAATTTGAGGTGTTTGCGGCAAATTCTAAAGGCCGCGGAACACCCTATAAAAGTCTATGGGAGAAATCTAAAGTGCTAATTTTAAAGCTTAGTATGCAAGTTATTGTCATAAAAAGTGTTTGGGGACCTGGGTCCTGCCCCAGGGGACATGTATCAATGAAAAAAAGTTTTAAAAACTGCCATTTTTTCAGGAGCAGTGATTTTAATAATGCTTGAAGTTAAACAATAAAAGTTAAATATTCCTTTAAATTTAGTACCTGGGGGGTGTCTATAGTATGCCTGTAAAGTATTTCATGTTTCCCGTGTTTATAACAGTCTCTGCACAAAATTACATTTCTAAAGGAAAGAAAGTCATTTAAAACAGGTGGCTATAATAAATTGTCAGGTCCCTAGCAATACAAATCAAAGTCATTGAAAGTCATTGAAAAATAAAAAATAAAAATGCGTGGGGGTCCCCCTGAATTTCTTTACCAGGCCCTTCAGGTCTGGTATGGATATTAAGAGGAACCCTACGCCAAATAAAAAAAATGGCGTGGAGTTCCCCCCAAAAATCCATACCAGACCCTTATCTGAGCATGCAACCCAGGAGGTTGCAGGAAAAGAGGTGGGGGGGACGAGAGAGCACCTGAACCGTACCAGGTCACATGCCCTCAACATGGGGACATTGTCCCCATGTTGATGGGGACAAGGGCCTCATCCCCACAACCCTTACTCGGTGGTTGTGGGGGTCTGCGGGCAGGGGGCTTATCGGAGTCTGGAAGCACCCTTTAACAAAGGGGAACTCCAGATCCCACCTCCCCATGTGAATTGGTAAGGGGTACATTGTAAATAAAAGTGTAAAAATTAAAAAAATGACAGGAGACGGCTTGGAACAAGTCCTTTATTAAAAAAAAAAAACGATTCCAGCGATGTCAGTCTCGATGTCCAGCGTTGTAATACATTCTCGATGTCCAGCGATGATCCCTTCTCCAGCGATGCTCTCTCCAGCAAGGAACGAAGTACGATCCTGCCTTGACAGAGGCACCCGGCCCAATGACACGCAAGCTCTTTGACAGCTCTTTTATAACCGAGGGCGGGGCCGCCAGTGACGTGGGTGGGTGATCCCGCCCCTCTGACGCAACGGGGGTTTCCTGTGACGCATCAGAGAAGAGTTCACACATCACGGGGGGCCCAGCCCTCAGTTATAAATGACCTGTCAAAGAGCTTGCGCGTCATTTGGCCGGGTGCCTCCAGCAAAGCAAGATCGCGCCTCGTACCAATTCACATGGGGGGGGCCGGATCTGGAGTTCCCCTTTGTTAAAGGGGGCTTCCAGATTCCGATAAGGCCCCCGCCCGCTGAACCCCACAACCACCGGGCAAGGGTTGTGGGGTGAGGCCCTTGTCCCCATCAACATGGGGACATCCTTTCAATCCCCATGCTTCATATAAAGTTCCGACTCCTTTTCCATTATCCATTATCCATGTTGAGGGCATTTGGCCTGGTACGGTTCAGGAGTGGGGCACTCTCTCGTTCCCCCCTCTTTTCCTGCGGCCTGCCAGGTTGCGTGCTCGGATAAGGGTCTGGTATGGATTTTTGGAGGGAACTCCACGCATTTTTTTTTATTATGGAGCGGGGTTCCCCTTAAAATCCACACCAGACCTGAAGGGCCTGGTAATGGATTTTAGGGGGACCCCCACGCATTTTTTTTTCTTTTTCAATGACTTTCAATGACTTTGATCTGTATTGCCGGGACCCAACCATTCATTATAGCCGCGAGTAGTTTTAAATTACTTTTTTTCCTTTATAAATGTCATTTTGTGCAGAGACTGTTATAAACATGGGAAACATGCGCTACTTTACAGGCATGCTATAGACACCCCCAGGTACAACATTTTAAAGGAATATTTCACTTTTATTGTTTCACTTTAAGCATTATTAAAATCACTGCTCCTGAAAAAACGTCCGTTTTTAAAACTTTTCTTTGCATTGATACACTTTTTCTGACAATAACTTGCATATTAACCTTTAAAATTAGCACACATTTTTTTGCTTATTCGCATGTTCTGCTGCGAACCAAACTGGGAGGGGTGTTCGACTCATCTCTACCGCTGATCAGAGTTTTTCACCTCAAATGTAACCCCCATGCCACAGCTTCCCTGTCTCCGGCCTCTCCACCTCCCGCTACTCCCCTTCTTCTAAGACAGCTCCCCCCACTCTTCTTTCCTATTTCCTTCATTTACCCCTTCCCCCCATCACTGATTTCCTCCTCCACACCGATCCGACTCCCCCCCCGACCAAAACCTGATTCCCTGCAGCTACCCTTGACCCACTGGCTGCCTTTCTCTGCCTCTCCCACTAGCTTCAGGTGCTACAGGGGCTGAGAGGGGATCAAGATATGTCCCTCCCACCACTCCAATCACCCCCCCCACAATGGCTCCTGCATCACCAATCCATCGCTGCTGGGCGGCATTTCCTCTTTCCCCTCCCGCCATCTGCAGCTGCTGACCGGCATTCAGCTCCAGCAAGCTGACAGTCTGAAGAGTGTGGAGGAGAAGTGCAGTGTGGATCGGGTGAGGTTGGGGCTGGGGGGGCTTTAAGCATGTGTTTACCAGCCCCCTCCCTGTACTATAATGGACACAGGCAGCGATCTCTACCGATTTATGGGTACAGTGGCTGCGTTTGATGGGCACAGTGGCAACGTTTAATTTTAGTGCATTTTGTTATCGTAAAATTTTAGCGTAACATTTGCGCAAATATTGCAGTCCCTTAAAAATAAGTAGCACCTTCCTTTTATTGTACTGGTCCTATGCTTTCAGAAAATGTATAGTTTGGGGGTGTCTTTTACAAACTCTGAAAGCTGTAAGTGAAAAATGAAAACCCCAAATTATTTTTAAAATGTGGTTATTTACATTTTTGAGTGCATTTAGTTTTCACAAAAAGGTGAAATTTAAAATGAACAAATATTTGTAGTAGCACCATCTTTTTATTCTGCAGGTCGTGTGAAAATAAATGGTTAGTGGGGTCTTTAACAAACTCTGAAAGTGAAAAAATTAAAACCTCTATAGAAATTTGGATATTTATATTTTTGCTTAACTCAATATACAGGTTAAGCTTTTATATTTAGTAGGAATTTAGCAGGAATGTTCTAACATGTGCTGTGTTTTTATCTGCTAATAATGATTTTAGTGTATTTTTTGCAAAAATATTGTTTTGATAAACATTTGCGCAAATATCTTTGTGCCCTATAAATCAGTAGAAGCCCATTAATAGCTGATGACTCATCTGTTCTTAAGGCCTAAGCGGCTGGCTTCCTGGCCTGCTCCTTAACAACCAACTATTCACTATACACTCACAAAGCTTTGCCCAATCAAGGCTTAGAATGTTAGAATGCACTGTGCAGCACGCAGTGCATTGTGGGGCACTCAGCAGGCAAATATCCCGCTGAGCGCCCCGCAAATTCGGGTGTTCGCCAAATGGGCAAACAGGCGATGTTCAGGCTGAACTTTTGCTTGGCCCAAACCGTTTGCCCTTTTTGTGAGACTGTAGAGACAAGTAAAAATGTATAATTTTCTGATTGGCCAAAGCATGCACCTGATCTGTATGCTTTGACCAATTACAGCACAATGGAAAGCGAGGAATCCCCCAGTGTGGGGCTTTGAGGGCAACAGTAATTAAAGTAAGGGTAATATATACAAAGTAATTTTATTATTCAAATAGAAAAAGACATAAACAGCATAATGATTAAAAACAAAGAACATGAATAAAAAAGTTGAAAAAGATGATCCACAGAGTGAGTACAAGGTCCTACGCGTTTCGGGTTTTCCCTTCTTCAGGGGCCGAAGTCAATGTGGAGCCGGTATGTATCTAATGAATTTATAAAGAAAACAATCACACATATTGTAATAAATACCTTACAGTAAAAAAATTACAGCACAATGTACTGTGAGAGCCATGATTGGTCAAAGGCAGGATGCTTTTGGGCAATTATGGCTCAGGGGCTAAACACTATATGAGGCTGCTTAAACAACAGTCTTGTGCAGCGTGTTAGTGGAGAATAGGCAGGGTAGTTAGTAGATGGTGTGTTCAGTCAGTTTAGTGCAGTCAGTGTAGTGTTGTGAATAATTTAGGGCATACTTAGGGCATAATTGTTGTCCCCCTTCTGCCTCATAGGTATTTCTCTTTCTGCATAAGCAGTGCTTTCCTTTTTTCTTTTTTTCTGCGCAGAAGCACTAAGAATATTTAGGGCATATTTACTGTACCCACTTCTGCGTTGCAGGTGTTCCTCTTTTTGCGTTAGCAGTGGTTCCCCTTTTTTCTTTTCTTTTTTTAGGCTTTTTGAATTCTTTATTTTTTTCCAGCAGCAGCAAAAAACAATTCTCCATAATTGCTGTTCCTTCTTCTGGGTCACAGGTGATCTTCCTTCTGCGTCACCACTGTTTTTTTTTTTTTTTGGTCTTTCTTAATTTTTTTAACATTTACTGTCTTTCAGTTTTCTTGCAGCAGCACAAAAGTATTGCATCCAAGCACCATATTCCCATCCCACACTCTATAATAAAACGTTTTAAAAATATCCGAAAAAAATCCCCATCATGTCTGAAAGGCCAACAAGGAAAGGCAGATGCTCACAGGCCACTAAAAGAGGGCAAGCAGCCTCTGTGTCCACAGTGAAAAGTGGACTATTTTCCATGTTGAGTATTGTTGAGTATTTTGCATGCTCAATGTTTTCAGGGTCCTGTACGCAGCTAGACTCCCAAAAAGTCTCACACATGTGGTATCCCCATACTCAAAAGCAGCAGAATGTATTTTGGAATGTAATTCCACATACTGTATACCCATGGCATGTATGAGCAATATATAATTTAGTGACAACTTTGAGTAAAAAAAAAAAAAAAAAAATTCCTGAAACTTGTGGCAAAATATAAAATATTCCATGGACTCAACATGCCTATCAGCAAATAGCTTGGGGTGTCTACTTTCCAAAATGGGTGTCTACTTTCCAAAAATAAAAATCCCAGAGGTGATAAAATACCACCAATATAAAGCTCTATTTGTGGGGAAAAAAAGGACGCTCATTTTGTTTGTGTACAGAATTGCATGACCACACAATTACCAGTTAAAACAGCGCAGTGCCAAATTGTAAAAAGTGCATTGGTCATTAAGGGGGTAAAACCTTCCGAGGGTGAAGTGGTTAAGTACCTCAAGAGGGTAAAATCAACCCCATTGTCTCAGCTCACATCAAACTAACCTATAAAATAGTATTAAGGTTAAGGTGAGAAGGCACAGCATGACTTTCAAATTATCTGTATCAAATCTGTATCAAATCTCAGACAGTAATTGCAATGCAGTTAGAAAAAACAAGACTTAAAGAGGAACTGCAGTCTGCTCACATAATTTGTAATAAAAACATCTTTGCCAACCACTTTGCATATTATTTTATATATACTGTGATTCTGTACCAAATATGCTGCAGAAATATCGCTCCACTGAGTCTGGCTGCAACCATTTTAACTGTGGGCAGCTGAAGCACACCTCCAGCTCTGTAGCTCTCATTGGCTCTCTTATGGCTCATTCCCCCTCACTTCCTGGCAAACACACAGAGAGAGAGAGAGAGAGAGAGAGAGAGAGAGAACTGTGCATTAAGTGGGCTGTATAATGCATTTACTGGCAGAAGAAAAAAAGGTTTTACTATCCAAAGTTAAAACAACAAGGGGGCAGAAGATTTAATAGATGGAAAGATGACAAAATTACAGAAGGTCTGCTTTAAAGACACTTAAAAATAAACAGGATGGTCTATGGAATCTACATACAGTAAGATAATAATTCAACTGCAGACACCAATTTCACACATTTGAATCCAAATTTAAAATGCTTATATGAATGAGACCCATATCCACCTGTTCTTCGATGGCAACCTATTCAATCAATTGTATCTATTTTAGATGTGGCTGGGGAGATGAAGGAATGGAATATTGTTTTAACAGGTAAATACACATACGCCAGTATGCATATATTTGTATAGTCATTGCACCATCTAGTGGTAAAGAAGAGAATGTTCACATCTGCAAAATTGGCTGCAGTTGGACAATTATTGTGTAGTCCAGTATACTGTATGTACATGAGTGTGCATAAGCAAGCAGAGCAATGTCTAAAGTCATATGAGCTTGTATGCAAGCTAAGACGTGCAGCTATGTAGAAACCCATATCTAGCAGAGTATTGCCCCTATAATCTACATAAGGACTATTTAGGTTTAAACCATCTTATTGCTGTCATGGTAAGATGCTATCATAGCAAAGTTCCTTTGCCCATAGCTGGAAAGGGTATGGGCAATCGAAAGATTTCAGTCATAGGAAAAGATAATAGCATCTGTGTGTGGGTTAAGTATACAGGGATACAGTGCATCCAGAAAGTATTCACAGCGCTTCACTTTTTCCACATTTTGTTATGTTACAGCCTTTTTTTTTAAATAGATTAAATTCATTATTTTCCTCAAAATACTATAAACAATACCCCATAATGACAATGTGAAAAAAGTTTGTTTAAAATCTTTGCAAGTTTATAAAAAATTTTTTTTTTTAAATAATCACATATACATAAGTATTCACAGCCTTTGCTGAAGCATCCAGGGCCAGATTCATAGAAGAGATAAGACGGCGTATCTCCTAACTATGCGGCAGATTTATAGAATCAGTTACGCATAGATAGCCAAAAGATCCGACAGGTGTAATTGACTTACACCGTCGGATCTTGGGATGCAATTCTATGCCGGCCGCTAGGTGGCGATTCCATAGCGGTCGGCGTAGAATATGCAAATGACTAGTTACGGCGATCCACGAAAATCCGCGCGTTCGTCGCAATCCCGTACGTCGTCGCTAGTCGTTTTTACCCGTCGCAAAGTTACACCTGCTTTAACATGGCTTATCTTTAGATCAGTCATGTTAAAGTATGGCCGTCGTTCCCGCGTCGAATTTCGATTATTTTTTTTTGCGTAAGACATCCGGGAATACGAAACGCCGTAAAGCACGTCGCATTTCAAAAAACCATCGGGGCGCCGTAATTTCGCGCAATGCACGTCGAGAAATTTCCTAACGGAGCATGCGCAGATCGTTCGGCACGGGAACGCGCCTAATTTAAATGGTGCCCGCCCCATTTGAATTAGGCGGGCTTGCGCCGAGCGCATTTACGTTACACTGCCGCAAGTTTACAGGTAAGAGCTTTGTGAATCAGGCACTTACGCTGTAAACCTGCAGCGGTGTAACGTAAATGGGATACGTTACGCCGCCGCGGATAACGTAATTGTCTCTGAATCTGGCCCCCTGTTTCCACCGATCATCCTTGAGATGTTTCTACAACTTGATTGAAGTCCACCTTAGGTAAATTCAGTTGACTGGACATGATTTGGAAAGGCACACACCTGTCTACACAAAGTCCCACATTTAACAGTGCCTGTCTGAGCCATGAAGTCCAAGGAATTGTCTGTAGACCTCCGAGACAGGATTGCATCAAGGCACAGATCTGGGGAAGGGTACAGAAAAATCTCTGCAGCATTGAAGGTCCCAATGAGCACAGTGGCCTCTATCATCCGTAAATGGAAGACGTTTTAAGTTTGGAACAACCAGGACTCTTTCTAGAGCGTGCCACCCAGCCAAATGGTCACTCTGACAGAGCTCCAGCGATTCTATGTGAATAGAGGAGGACCTTCCAAAAGAACAACCATCTCTGCCTCATCCAGCAATCAGGCATGTATGGTAGAGTAGCCAAAGGGAAGCCACTCCTGTAAACTGGAGTTTTCCAAAAGGCACCTGAAGGACTCTCAGGCCATGAGAAACAAATTTCTCTGGTCTAATGAAACAAGGATTAAACTCTTTGGCCTGAATGACAAGCCTAATGTCTGAAGGAAACCAGGAGCCACTTATCACCTGGTGAATAAATCGCTTCCCTAACACTGATCCGCCTCTCAGCCAATTAGGTGCACCGGGTCTGGTTACCTGTCACCTGATTGGCTGAAGCATCAGGCTCTGTGATTGGATGCCTGTCAGGCATCCAATCATAGCTGAAGAGGGCAGGAGAAGACATTGAGGGCTCGGAGGTAGAGTGGAGGACAGCGCTGACCCGAGACATGTAAGTGCCGGGTGAGGGGGCACACTGGCAGCATTTTATGGGACAAACTAGTGCCAATTGATGGGGCACACTGGCGGCAATTGATGGGGCAAACTAGTGGCAATTGATGGGGCAAACTAGTGGCAATTTATGGGGCAAACTTATGGCTAATGATGGGGCAAACTGGCAGCAATTGAAGGGGCAAACTGGCAGCAATTGATGGGGCACACTGGCGGCAATTGATGGGGCACACTGGCGGCAATTGGTGGGGCACACTGGTGGCAATTGATGGGCACCCTGGCAGCAATTGATGGTTACAGTGGCTGCGTTTGATGGCACAGGGGCGGCAATTTATGGGTACAGTGGCTGCGTTTGATGGGCACAGTGGCAGTGCTTGATGGCACAGTGGCAGCATTTAATGCGCACAGTGGTGGCAATTTATGGGTACAGTGGCAGCGTTTGATGGGCACAGTGGCGGCAATTGATGGGCACAGTAGCTGAATTTGATGGACACTGTGAGACTGCAATTGATGAGGGGTTTTTTTCAGTTTGTTTGTGCTCCCCCAAAAATTTTGAGCACCAGCCACCACTGCCTGCAGTGAAGTCATGTTTTTCAGTGGCAGAAACTGGGAGACTAAACGGAAAGATGATAGCAGCCATGTGCAGAGACATCCTTGATGAAAACCTGCTCCAGAGCGCTCTGGACCTCAGACTGGAGCAAAGGTTCATCTTCCAACAGGACAACGACCCTAAGCACACAGCCAAGATAACAAAGGAGTGGCTATGAGACAACTCTGTGAATGTCCTTGAGTAGCCCAGCCAGAGCCCAGACATGAACCTGATTGAACACCTCTGGATAGATCTTAAAATGGCTGTGCATCAAAGCTCCCCACCCAACCTGATGGATCTTGAGAGGTCCTGCAAAGAAGAATGGGAGAAATTGTTCGATCATTTTATTCTATATTAACCTATTTTATTACAAATTTTAGAGTCCATTAATTTAACAGAAAAATACTGTAGCTTGTAAATATCTATGTACAAAGCAGCAGCCATCATTTTTAGAAAAACAAAGGATAGAAACGCTTTACACTGGAACCAAGCTTCCATATAGGGAGGTACAGTAAAGAGGTGTTTGGCCTGAACTCCTCTTGGCTATGCTCTTCTGACATGTTTTGCCCCACCTGTCTGAAGGTTTAATCATAAAGATGAAAGGATAACTGAGATAGCAGGCTTTTATACAAGATCAGTCACATGAACAGAATCCTACCTCACAAGTCCTTTTCTGTTTGTACTATCTGGACCAAGACAGTACCCACCGAAAATAAGGCAGCTGCTGCTCTATGCACACACAAAGACATAGATATTAGATATTGACCTATTTCATTACAAATTGTAGAGTTAATTAATTTAACAGAAATATACTGTAGCTTGTGAATATCTATGTACAAAGCAACCGCCATCATTTTTAGAAAAACAAAAGGTTAAAACACTGCACACTGGAACCGAGCTACCACATAGAGAGGTAAAGAGGAGTTTAACCTAATTTCCTCCCGGCTATGCTTTTCTGACAAGTTTTTCCCTGCCTGTGAGGCTTTTTCATAAAGATGAAAGGGTAACTTAGATAGCAGGCTTTTATACAACATCAGTCACATGAACAGAATCATGCCTCACAAGTCCTTTTGTACTATACGGACCAGGACAGTACCCACTGAAAATAAGGCAGCTACAGCTCCATGCACACACAAAAACAAGCACAGTTGTCCCTACTTACAATTAGTGGAACATACAATTGCATTTGAAAAAGGTTGTACATAAAAGTGTGGCCAGTTTTTGCAGCTGGCTTGAAAACTCTACCATGAAAAAAATGCACCCTACAGTTTAAGTATGGCTGGTTTATGTAGGTATACTCAAATTTCATTGTATTTGTAGCTGATTTACTGCTAGGCATGTGCATTTAGTTTCGTTCCGAATCGAAATTCGGACAAATTTTTCATTATTCGGACATTCGGATGTATACGAATTCCCGAATTGTAATATTAACGAATTTCCGAATCCCGAACGAACGTTTTCGAATCGAAAACCCGCGGACGAAATTGGACTCGAATTCGAAAACAAATTCTATTCGACTCGAATTCGAAAACAAATTCGATTCAAAAACAAATTCTAATGAAAATTGAAAGCAAATTTGAATCAAAATCTAAAAAATATAAATCGATTTCTAAAAAAAAATACAACAAAATAGAATATAAAATAATAAAACAATAGAATGAAAATCAAAGAATAGTAAAGAACAGAATGGAATTGAATAGAATGTAATCAAATACAATAGAATATGACCTGGCTTCTTCTATCTATCTTCTATCTATCTTCCATTTTCTGAAATTCTAAATTCATATAGAATGAACTCAAATTCTAATAGAAAAATATTAGAAGAGTAGAATAATAAAAATATAAATATATTTTATTCTGCTCTATTCTAATATTTTTCTATTCGAATTTGAGTTCATTCTATATGAATTTCGAATTTCAGAAGATGGTTATATATATAAATGTAATTTTATATATATATATATATATATATATATATATATATATATATATATATATATATATATATATATATATATATATATATATATATATATATAATTACATTTATATACATAACCATCTTCTGAAATTCGAAATTCATATAGAATGAACTCAAATTCGAATAGAAAAATATTAGAATAGAGTAGAATAATATATATATATATATATACATATATATATATATATATATTTTTTTTTTTTATTATTATTCTGCTCTTCTAATATTTTTCTATTCGAATTTGAGTTCATTCTATATGAATTTCGAATTTCAGAAAATGGAAGATAGATAGAAGATAGATAGAAGAAGCCAGGTCATATTCTATTGTATTTGATTACATTCTATTAAATTCCATTCTGTTCTTTACTATTCTTTGATTTTCATTCTATTGTTTTATTATTTTATATTCTATTTTATTGTATCCTTATTTAGAAATCGATTTATATTTTTTAGATTTTGATTTCGAATCCGAATTCGATTCGAATAGAATTTGTTTTCGAATCCGATTGAAATATTATCGAATCCGGTCAAAATATTCTCGAATTCGCCCGGATTTTTCGAAATTCGGTCGAAAACGAACGAATCAGAAAACGAATTTAACACATGTAATGAATCTAACTTAACAAAATTAATTAAATAACGAATTAAAACGAAACAAAACAAATTTTTCCCTTTTGCACATGCCTATTTACTGCATTATTCAATTACTAAAATTTTGAAAATTTTGGGTAAACACTTTTATCAACTCATGTGACTCAGACATCATGAAGGCTAATATTTCCTGGGGTCACCCTGTAATTTTTAGCTGTTGTCACAAGTCAAACTGTCACAGGACAATCAGTGTTAACATGCACCTCCTAACACCTACTTGTTTTTGTCTACAGCATTTTCATGGGGTCTAGGATTTTTCCGCCCTTCATATTGCTGCTGTCATATGTAGAAAGCATGTGTATATGATGACCCCCCCCCCCCCCCCAAAAAAAAAATTTGCTCCCTCAGACCCTTATAGCCTGGCTAGCAAGGAAACCGGAAAAAGAATGTGGGCCCCCCTCCTGAACCGTACCAAGCCACATGCCCTCAATATGGCAGAAGTACCTTGGGGGGGGGGGGGGAACCACTAGCAAAGCACCTTGTCCCCAGGTTGATGAGAACAAGGGCCTCTTCCCCACAACCCTGACCCAAACCTGGAAGCCCCCTTTAATGAAACCACTTTGTCAATGAGAAAGGGGGAGAAGGATGACCACTCAGATAGACCAAAGAACTCTCTCACCAAATCCAAATCCAAAACATTCATGCTCGCTCGCATGAAGGTGGAAAGCTTTTGCGAGGAGGAGCCGAGACAGCCGTCGAGGGACCCCAGAAGACTGGATTCGGGGGCACTCTGTGCAAAACGAGCTGCATGTTATTTAAAAAAAAAATTCTGCCTTTAGTGTTCCCTTAAGCTGGCCCCTGGAGGGCATCCTGCCTCGTTGGAGATGTGCCTGTGCCTCCTCCTCTCCTACCCTATCAGGCACCCATGTAGAGTCAGTGACCTCATCATCCCCTCCCTCCTCATCACTGTAGAAAACCTGGCAGTATGCTGCAGCTGGGGGAACATGACTGCCAGATTGCTGTCCTTCTTGGGCACCCCCTCTCTCTGGGCTCACGTTACTGCCTTCCTCTTTCTGTGTACCATCATCAGAGCCTTCAAAACGCTGCGCATCCTCATGCGGCATGTACCCAACACTGTGGTAAAACAGTTCGGGGGACTCCTCAGGAGGACATGGTGGGGCTAGGGAAGAAGTGACTGATGCCATTGAGCAGAGGGAAGAGGAAGCTTGGCAGCTGCTTTGCCAGACAAAGTACACTGAGCCTGGGTGAGAGAGGATGAGGAGGATGAGGACGGCTTGGTCATCCACTCTACCAAGTCTTCGGCATGTTGCGGCTCAACACGGCCAGCTGCCGAAAACAAGGACGAGCGTGTCCAACGACCACGTGCTGATGAGGATGCACCGTGTCCACGACCATCACTGTTGCCTTTAGACACAGAGACTGCTTGCCCTCGTGACTCTCTGCCTCTCCTTGTTGTCCTTCCAGACATACTAATGGCCTGCAGAGGACAAAGGCAGTACACACACCTTGTAGCTTTAGGTGCAAACTACAGAGGACACGTGCAGTACACACCAATTAGCTTTAGGTTCAAACTACAGAGGACACGTGTAGTACACACCAAGTAGCTTTAAGTGCAAACTACAGAGGACACGGGCAGTACACACCAAGTAGCTTTAGGTGTAAACTGCAGAGGACAAAGGCAGTACACACACTATGTAGCTTTAGGTGCAAACTGCAGCGGAGACGTGCAGTACACACCAAGTAGCTTTAGGTGCAAACTGCAGAGGGCAAAGGTAGTACACACCAAGTAGCTTTAGGTGCAAACTACAGAGGACACGGGCAGTACACACCAAGTAGCTTAAGGTGCAAACTACAGAGGACACGTGCAGTACACACTACGTAGCTTTAGGTGCAAACTGCAGAGGACACGGGCAGTACACACCAAGTAGCTTTAGGTGCAAACTACAGAGGACACATGCAGTAAACACCAAGTAGAGTTAGGTGCAAACTGCAGAGGACACAGGCAGTACACACCACGTAGCTTTAGGTGCAATCTACAGAGGACACTTGCAGTACACACCAAGTAGCTTTAGGTGCAAACTGCAGAGCACACGGGCAGTACACACCAAGTAGCTTTAGGTACAAACTACAGAGGACAAAGGCAGTACACACACCACGTAGTTATATGGTGGGCACTACAGAGGACACAGGCAATACACCACATGAGAATACTGCAGCTAGCACAATCACCTGCCTGCCAGTAAATTAGGAAGAGCTGATCTAGCTAAACTATACAGTGTATAAATATATGTACAACACCTGGGATGCATATATATCCTCTACACACTGTGGGCCAGATTTAGAAAGAGATACGACGGCATATCTCCTGATACGCCATCGTATCTCCGAGTGCGCTCGGTCGTATCTATGCGCCTGATTCAGAGAATCAGTTACGCATAGATATCCCTAAGATCCGACAGGTGTAAGTGTCTTACACCGTCGTATCTTAGGCTGCAATTTCACGCTGGCCGCTAGGTGGTGCTTCCGTTTGTTTACGCGAGGAATATGCAAATTTCTATTTACGTCGATTCAGAAACGAATGACCGCCCGGCGTTTTTTTTTATGTCGTTTGCGTTTGGCTTTTTCCGGCGTAAAGTTCCCCCTGCTATATGAGGGGTATGTGCGGCGTATCCTATGTTAAGTATGGCCGTCGTTCCCGCGCCGAGTTTTGAAATGTTTACGTTGTTTGCGTTAATCGTTCGCGAATACGGCTGGACGTAATTTACGTTCACGTCGAAAGCAATGCCGTTTTGCGGCGTATTTTCGAGCATGCGCACTGGGATGTTTTCACGAACGGCGCATGTGCCGTTCAAAAAAAACGTCAAATACGTGGGGTCAAGCCAAATTTATATGAAACACACCCCCTACATCCCCATTTGAATTACGTGGCCTTACGCCGCAACACATGCGTTACACCGCCGTAACTAAGGGCGCAAGTTCTTTCTGAATACAGAACTTGCGCCCAAAGTTAGAGCGGCATAACGTATCGGAGATACGTTACGCCGGCCAGACACATACGCTCAGGTATCTGAATCCGGCCCTGTAATTTTAACTGACTAGCCTGCCTGCTCTATCTACCTAGTAAAATGACACTGTCTCTCTCTCTCTCTCTCTCTCTCTGTCTGTCTTTAACCACCGCCGCAACACACTACACAAGGCCGACCTGCAGGCGGCCTTTTATAGTGTGGGGCGTGTACTAAACCCCCTGAGCCATAGTTGGCCAAAGCCACCCTGGCTTTGGCCAATTATGGCTCTCCGTTTTTTGCGCGCTGTGATTGGCCAAGCATGCGGGTCATAGTGCATGCTTGGCCAATCATCAGCCAGCAATGCACTGCGATGCTGCAGTGAATTATGGGCCGTGATGCGCCACTTGAATTTGGCACGAACGGCCCGTAACGTTCGTATTTCGACGAACTGTCGAACATACGATGTTCGAGTCGAAAGTTCATCCCTAGTGAGGAAACTCAGCTCCCTCTTGTGGCGAGATGGGTCAGAGCCACCTGTTGTTTACATTTTGTTCTGGTACCGCAGAGAATGTTGAGGAATTGAGTTCAGGAGGAGAAGAGACTCCATTTGCCCTGGCCTGTAATAAACTACATTACCCAGAGAGCAGCTGTACAACCCCAAGATGCTTTGCCTTCCGCGCCGCCTGCTAGGGGAGGTAATTTAAGGGAGAGGTCATGTTTGGCGCGCTTTCTCAGGACCGCCTCTTCAACCCAGGAGTACAGTGCCAGAAGTGTCTCCACGGGAAGTAGGCCGCAGCTGAGGCCTACATACGCCCGGGCGGAGCGCCTTGGAGAAGAAGAGACGGAACCTCGGTCGGAGTGATCGGACGGGCTTCCAGTATCCCTGCAACCTGTCTGAGAACCGGAGGCTGCCGGCTAACAGGACTGTGACTGGAGATCGGGACGAAGTGCCACAGAAGGACATGGCCTGAACCGGTTGGGTGAGACGGGCACTTGCCCGAGAGTACTGAGTGTCTTGCGGGAGGGCGGATTGCTGATATCCATCTTTGCGGTTTGACTGTTCAGGAAACTTTCACCAGTTTACTATTTCCCTTTTGGATTATAAATTTCTCTTTGCGCGCCGACGCATAAGTGCACAAACTATTAGGTAGTATAAATTATATTTAGGTTTGGCCTGGCCCGCCAAATCATATTGATTATATATAGCTATAATACTCAAAGACTATCTACTTAGTGTTGCATATTGTTGATATTCATTTTATTGCTCTTTGATCGAGTAATTGGTTCTATTACATTGTATAGCATTGTAGAGAGACAGAGAGCTGGGTGAGGCTTGGCAAGGGGGCGTTTCAATGTGTATGTTTTGTTGAAGGGGTCCCCCTTGCTGTGTGCTTACACAGGTCTGTATGATATTGTAGTTCAGCTCACACCTATATGTTATTATTGTTACTGATCCTGCAGGGCTCTGCAGATAGTCTGTTACTGTTTTGCCCATGTTCTTTTGTTTCCATTTCAAGTAAAGTATTACTTTGGTTATCTTTAAGTCTGTGTGCAGCCTATCTTTCATACTGCAGGATCCCTTCCATTCAAGGTAACCTTTAATTTGCTGTGTACTGCTCTGGTGAGTTTGAACACCCCATGTATATTTTAGGGTGATTTGACACTCTTATCACCTTTAGAACTGCATCCCTCACAATATATTTTTGAACTCTTTCACATTTTATCACAGTGTTTTGATTTATATTTTTTTATTGGATTTTTTCTTAATTGTATATTCTTTTGAAGCTGATTGTCAATCATGTTTTAGTTATATTCTATATACAATCAGAGTTATTAGATTCTTAATTAAATTTTAGTAGAGTATTATATGTATCTTTTGTTTTCTTGAGGTAAAGCCACACCCTCTTTCTTGTTTGTAGATTTTCAATATCACATGTTCATATACAGTGCCTTAAAAAAGTATTCATACCCCTTGAAGTTTTTCACATTTTGTCATGTTACAACCAAAAACGTAAATGTATTTTATTGGGATTTTATGTGATAGACCAACAGACCAACATAAAGTGGCACATAATTGTGAAGTGAAACGAAAATTAAATAACTTCTAAAGGCAATTGGTTCCACTAGATTTTAGTTAGGGGTATCAGAGTAAAGGGGGCTGAATACAAATGCATGCCACACTTTTCACATATTTATTTGTAAAAAAAAAATTGAAAAGCATTTCTCATTTTCCTTTCACTTCAAAAATATGTGCCACTTTGTGTTGGTCTATCACATCCCAATAAAATACATTTACGTTTGTGGTTGTAACATGACAAAATGTGGAAAATTTCAAGGGGTATGAATACTTTTTCAAGGCACTGCTCCTCTTTAGCCAGTGCATGACATGGATGTTTGCCAGTAAAACTAACATGGTCGTACGCCTATCTTAGTGGTCTATGTTATCTAAGGAATTATCTTGTAAATCCGATTGCAAAACAAGGAGTAACTTGCTTTGTGCTTTGTGCTGTCATGAGTAAAACTCGTGGAATTGTTTTGCCATCAACAGAAACACTGGCAGGAATAATATTCTGTGTTTATGTATTTTTAAACACAGTTTTTGCTGCCTTTCATGGGTTATCAGGTAGCTGAATCCCTTATTAGTTTCTAAGGTCAGCATCAAGCCTTGATCACTACAGTTCCTATGTGTATATTAGGGATGAGCCGAACACCCCCCGGGTGCACCAGAACATGCGAACAGACAAAAAATGTGTGTGAACATGGGAACACCGTTAAAGTTTATGGGACACGAATGTGAAAAATCAAAAGTGCTCATCTTAAAGGCTTTTATGCAAGTTATTGCCATGAAAAGTGTATGGGGACCCAGGTACTGCCCCAGGGGACATGAATCAATACAAATATTTTTTTTTTAAATGTCTGTTTTTTCAGGAGCAGTATATTCCTTTAAATATCGTGCCAAGGGTCCCCTTAGTATGCCTGTAAAGTGGCGCATCTACTTCATGTGTTTTACTGTGCCGCAGAAAAATTACATTTGTAATATATTGTCGCATCCGAGCAAATATAGATAAAAAATCAAGGAAAAAATTGGTGGGGGTTCCCCCCACAGTCCATACCATGCACTTCAGGTCTAGTATGGACATTAAGGGGAACACCACGCAAAAGTTTTAAAAAAAATTGCGTGGAAGCCCCCCCAAAACCCATAAAAGACCCTTATCCAAGCAAACAGCCTGGCAGGCCAGGATCGGGGGGACGAGCGAGCATGCAAAAAGGAGGAAAAAATGCACTGTGTATCTGTAAAGGATTTATTTCATATAACAATACAGATAAATACATACATAATGCAAGCAAAAAATATATACATAAGTAAATGGGGTAAATTCATATATATACATGGTATTGTACGAAAGGTGAGGACCCAATACTGACACCAGAGTTCACATAAAGAATCCAAATGGTTGGTAATGATTGAAAAAATTATTAACAACAGCCTCAGGTACAGGTACATGGTTAAAAATGTATAATAATACTGTGGCATCCAAATGGGGCTCGACGCATTTAGAAATTTAATTTTGTGCAGGGACTGTTATAAACACGGGAAAAATGTGCCACTTTACAGGCATACTATAGACACCCCCCAGGTACGAAATTTAAAGGAATATTTAACTTTTATTGTTTCACTTTAAGAATTGGTAAAATCACTGCTCCCCAAACACTTTTTATGACAATAACTTGCATATTAGCCTTTAAAATTTGCACTTGATTTTTAATGTTCGTGTCCCATAGACTTAAACAGTGTTTGCGTGTTCGAACACATTTTTTGCCTGTTCGCATGTTCTGCTGTGAACAGAACCGGGGGGTGGCCAGTGGCCAGTGGTCCATCCTCAAGACCCAGTAACACAGTGGATTCTTTGCTGGAAAGATCTCCAAGTCTGCTCTTGCCCCTAGATATTTCTGCACCATATAATGCAGACGCTGGCAATGGTTGCTTGAACCTATCAGACCTTGGAGCATAGGACTGAAAAATTGTTTAAAGGCATCAGCCAGCGAGCCACCTTCTCCACGGCTCTTCCTCTATCCGAACAAAGCCTCAGCACGTTGTCCAGCACCAGAAAATGTTAACCTTCCATGGTCTGGAAAGGCGTTACACAAACTTTTCTTCAAGGCTGCCTCTGCAAAGGCAGGATGAGTTCTGCAACTTTCCCCTTGTAACATGGTTTAAGAAGAGTTGCCAGCCAGTAATGATCCCTCTCCTTGATACCACAAATCCTAGGGTCCAAATTACAGGTTTTGCAGAATCAGGGAGGCCATGCAGCGTAAGTTTGCAGAGGCAATCAATTCTGAGTCCTCTGGGTCACTAAGGATAACATTATCTGGAACTACCTCCTCCCAGCCACGTACAACTCATTGGGTTTCTGGGGACTGAAAACCATCACTTGAAGACTGCTGCATGTTATTCTCTACATCCATGCTGACACAATCCTCCTCCTCCTCTTCCACCTGTGTGTTTGGCGGTCCCACAGGAATGCTATCTGCATAAAGGGGGCCTTGAGAGGAAAGGAAGTCCTCCTCTTCCTCCCGCTGCCTCAAGTGCCCTGTCCATGATTCCACAAAGCGTGTTCTCCAGCAGGAAGACTAAAGGGACAGTTTCACTAATGCATGCATTGCCATTGCTCCCCATCCATGTGGCCTCCTCAAATGGTGACAGGACTGTGCATGCATCCTTGATCAGTAGCCACTGGCATGGCAAAAAGAAGCCAAGCACCACTGACTTTGTCCTGGTGCCATACTCACACAGGTACTCATTGATGGCTCTCTGCTGTGTGTGCAGCTGCTGCAGCATTGCCAATGTTGAGTTCCACCTGGTGGTTATATCACAAATGAGGCAGTTGGTGAGCAGATTAAATTCCCTTTGAATATCAGCCAGCCTAGCACTGGCATTGTATGACCGCTGGAAATAACCACAGACTTTTATGGCCTTCCTCTGGAGATCTTGTAAGTGTGGGTATCTGGTCAAGAAACGCTGCACCACCAAATTGAGGATGTGTGCCAAAAATGGAACATGGTTCAAGTGTCCCTGTTGGAGGGCGGAGTGGAGGTTGGTGCCATTGTTGCATGCAACCCCCTCTGAGCCTGCCCCTGCAGAGCTGACAGAATCTCTGCCCCAGTGTGGCTCCTGTCCCCTAGGCAGACCAACTGAAGCACCACATGACATCTTTTATCCTGACTGCTTGTGTAGCACCTTGAGCACTTACGGAGCACTGCTCGTTCAGAGGACAATTCTGCAGAAGAGGTCATAGAGGAAGAAGAAGAGGAGGGAGGGGAGCATACAGATGTGGCAGAATCACCACCAGCTTTTTGAAGGCATGGTGGTAAAACAAGCTCCAACACTGAACCCTGTCCTGCATCCTTCCCAGCAGAGTTACCCAGTGCGCCGTAAAGGATAGGTAACGTCCATGCCCATGCCTGCTGGACCATGAGTCAGCGGTAATATGAAACTTGCTGCTGACTGCCCAGTCCATGGGGGTCAACACATTGCCTTTCACGTGAATGTAGAGAGCTGGAATGGCCTTTTGGAACCTGCCACTGTGGTATAGCACATTCCACAAATTTTACAATAGTGAGCAGAGTCTACCAGCTGAAAAGGCAGCAGTTGCTGTGCTAGCAATTTGGCCAAGCTAGCATTTAGATGCTGATGGGAGAGAATTTTTTGTTACAATTCAGCAACTGGGGTAGCGAAATCTAGTGGTGTACTGCTAGCAGATTGGCTGCAAATACTTGTGGCACCTATTGCTATACCTTCATTCCTCTCAGTGCAGGTTTTTAAGAGGACTGGAGGTATAGTAGGGTTTGAGATCCCAGATGAGGAGCAAGGAGAAGTCTTCCTTTTTCTATGATGTGGGTTTTTCAGATGCTGTTGCCATCGGACTGCATGGAAGGTCATCATATGTCTTGTCAAGCATGTGATGTCCAATCGGCTGCTGTTCTGGCTACACTTGATCCGCTTCAGACATAGATTGCAAACAGCAACGGTGCAATCTACTGCATACATGTCGAAAAAAGCCCACACCAAGCAACTTTTGCAAGTCAGTTGGGAGTCAACAGTGCCCTGCACCTGCGGAGCTCTGTGGTGTGATGCAATGGGCTGGCTGGCTTAAGCTGACCCCTGGAGGACATTCTGCCTCATTGGAGTTGTGCCTCTTCCTCTCGACTTTCCTCCTGTCTTCTCTCAGGCACCCAAGTACAGTAAGTGACCTCATCATCCCCTCCCTTCTCATCACTGGAGAAAATTTGGCAGTATGCTGCAGCTGGGGGAACATGACTGACAGTTTCTTGCCCTTCTGTGGCACCCCCTCTTTAGGCTAATATTACTCCCTTCCTCAACCTGGGAACCAACATCGGAGCCTTCAAATTGCTGTGCATCCTCCAGCAGCATGTAACTTACACTATGGTCGAATAATTCTGGTGACTCCTCTGTGCATGATGGCGGGGCTACGGAACGAGTAACTGTGGACAAGGAGCTGGTGGAAAAGGCTGATTTAGCAGCTGCGTTGGAAGGCAAAATATTATGAGTCTGGGTGACAGATAATGAGGACGGCTTCGTTAATTTAATAAAAGACCACATGGATGAGTTCTTGCTGGAAAAAAACTATTTAAGCAACAGACAGCATGGATTCGTGAAAGACATAAGTTGTCAGACAAACCTGATTTCCTTTTATGAAGAGGTAAGTAAAACCCTGGACAGAGGCGTGGCTGTGGACGTGATATATTTGGATTTTGCAAAAGCGTTCGATACAGTTCCGCACACACGGCTCATGTGTAAGGTAAGGTCTACAGGATTGGATATATCAGTTTGTAAATGGATAGAAAACTGGCTGAAAGACAGAATTCAGAGAGTCGTGGTTAATGATTCTTACTCTGAATGGTCCAAGCTTATCAGTGGTGTACCCCAAGGTTCAGTGCTGGGACCCTTACTTTTCAATATATTTATAAATGATATTGGGTCTGAGATCAAAAGTAAAATTTCTGTCTTTGCAGATGACACCAAGCTATGCAGTGGAATAACGTCCTTGCAGGATGTCTCCAATTTACAAGCCGACCTCAATGCTCTGTCTAATTGGGCGACTAAGTGGCAGATGAGGTTTAATGTAGATAAATGTAAAGTTATGCACTTGGGGGCTAAGAATATGCATGCATCATACATACTAGGGGGAGTACAACTGGGGGGATCTGTAGTGGAGAAGGATCTGGGGGTTTTAGTTGATCATAAGCTCAATAATGGCATGCAATGCCAAGCTGCGGTTTCCAAAGCAAGTCCTTTCTTGTATTAAGAGAGGGATGGACTCCAGAGACAGAGATATAATTTTGCCCCTGTACAAATCATTAGTAAGACCTCATCTGGAATATGCTGTTCAGTTTTGGGCACCAGTTCTCAAAAAGGATATCGGAGAACTGGAGAAAGTGCAGAGAAGGGCAACCAAACTGATAAGAGGAATGGAGGAGCTCAGCTATGAGGAAAGATTAGAAGAACTAAATTTATTCACTCTTGAGAAGAGGAGAATAAGGGGGGATATGATCAACATGTACAAATATATAAGAGGTCCATACAGTGAACTTGGTGTTGAGTTATTCACTTTACGGTCAACACTGAGGACAAGGGGGCACTCTTTACGTCTAGAGGAAAAGAGATTTCACCTCCAAATATGGAAAGGTTTTTTCACAGTAAGAGCTGTGAAAATGTGGAACAGACTCCCTCCAGAGGTGGTTCTGGCCAGATCAGTAGATTGCTTTAAGAAAGGCCTGGATTCTTTCCTAAATGTACAGAATATAACTGAGTACTAAGATTTGTAGGTAAAGTTGATCCAGGGTAAATCTCGGGGGATCAGGAAGGAATTTTTTCCCCTGCTGTAGCAAATTGGATCATGCTCTGCTGGGGTTTTTTGCCTTCCTCTGGATCAACTGTGGGTATGGAGTTGGGTGTATAGGATTGTACTGTTTTTTATTTTGTTTTTTTATTTTTTGTGGTTGAACTGGATGGACTTGTGTCTTTTTTCAACCTGACTAACTATGTAACTATGTAACTATGTTATCCACTCCACCAACTCTTCTGCATGTTGTGGCTCAATAATACGGCCAGCAGCAGAACAAAAAGGACAAGTATGACCCGCCTGCAGAGGATGCACCATGTCCATGACCACCACAGTTCACTGTAGACACAGAGGCTAGTTCACTCTTTTAGTGGCTTGTCAGCATCTGCCTCTCTTTGGTGGCCTTCCAGGCATGATGGGGATTTTTTTTTCCACTTTATTTTTATTTATTTTCTTATTTCATACATAAATATGCCTATTCGGCATCCATTACATTTCAATTGACATACATTATGCTGCGTTTTTACATTCCTATAAGATTACAATGTACGTCTCTATATATTTTTTTTATACCCCCACCCCCTATCCTCTGCTCTCTATATAGAGAATCTATCCGTTATCAGTTTTGGTGGTGCAACACTCGCATCTCTCATCCAGGAATTTTTTTTAACATCGCACTACATTGCATTAAATACTGTACAACGACTGCACTGTATTAGAAACTGTTCGCCTGCTGCACTGTATTATATACTGTGTACACCGCCTGCACTGTATTAGAAACTGTTCACCTGCTGCACTGTATTATATACTGTGTACACCGCCTGCACTGTATTAGAAACTGTTCACCTGCTGCACTGTATTATATACTGTGTACACCACCTAAAGTGTATTAGAAACGGTACACACTGTATTATATACTGTACAACGACTGCACTGTATTATGTATGGTGGGAGCGTGGACTTAGTCCCCTTGAGCCATGATTGGCCAAAGGCACCTTGCCTTTGGCCAATTATGGCCGCAGCAGCAGAGCACGCTGTGATTGGCCAAAGCATGCAGGTCAGGTGCATGCTTTGGCCAATCATCACACATCAATGCACTGTGATCTTGCAGTGCATTTTGGGGCGTTTGTATTTCCAACGAATGCCCCATAAAGTTCAGTATTCGGTTTGACTCAAACATTGGGCTCTTCCCTAGTGTATATACTTGACATTGTTAAATTAACAAATGTTGATGTCATACTTCTGCAGAATATACAGTGAGTGCGGTGGAAAATTTAGCTAGAAGAATGTTACAATTTCGTTATGGCCATTAGAGGGCACCAAATACAAGGAACTGTGCTGCAGAGAAATTATTGCTGAAGTTTATGTGATATATACTGCCTACAGCAGTGTTTCTCAACCTTTTTTCAGTTAAGGCATCCTTTAAAATTATGGACAGTCTTGAGGTTCTAAAATTTAAAAACTATTCTAAAGCCCTGTACACACGCTCGGATATCTGATGGAATCTAATCCGATGGATTTTTTCGTCGGATATCCGATGAAGCTGACTTTCATCAGTCTTACCTACACACCATCAGTCAAAAATCCGACCGTGCCAAAACGCGGTGACGTAAAACACAACGACGTGCTGAAAAAAATGAAGTTCAATGCTTCCAAGCATGCGTCGACTTGATTCTGAGCATGCGTGGATTTTTGACCAATGGACTTCCACACAGACGATTGTTTTTTTCTATCGGTTCTTTATCCATAGGAAAGATTTAAAACATGTTTTATTTTTTTTCACTGATGGAAAACAAATTGATGCAGCCCACAGAGCCCACCGATCGTGTGTACAGGGCTTAATAGTTTTACATAATGCAGCAATATCAATACATGTAGGACACCCAATGTTAGAGGTGATTTAGTCTTCCAAAGCAAATACACTTTTGCAAACTCTAATGTTTCTCTTCTCCCTCAGTTTTTCTCCATCATTTAGCTAATAAAACCCCAAAGCTGATGGAAAGAGGCAAGGGACATCCTCCTTATCAACTGATGATGATGTCATTGGTCTTTAGGAGGTTGGCAACTAGAAGGTTGTAATGATGTACAATAAAAACCTGTGGCTTTGTGTAACTAAAAGGGTTTCATCGACCCACTGGCTTGTATACAATTTTGGGGCAATTTTTAGGCACTTTTCCAAGGCACCCCTGAAGAAACCTTAAGGCACCCTGGTTGAAAAAGGACGGCCTAGAGGGTGGAAAGGTTGGAACAGATCCAATGAGGCTTGCATTTGTCAGAACTATATATCCCACTGTATCTCACCAGGTGACTAGAGCTTAACCAGAGGATGGAGATTTTGTTCTTCTTGAGTGTGGGCTCCTTCTATAGTGGGGTCCACTGACCATTCTGCACTAACAGAAATGGTACTGCATGATTCTTTTCACCTTTCTTCTTTTCGCCTTTTGTCAGTTTGTCATAAACAAGGTAAATGGGATTTTTAATTTAGTTGTATCCCTAATTTTTTTTATTATTTTGGATGACACAGGGAAGGTTTAGGCAGGAAGAAAAATGCTGACTATGACCCTAAGAACACCATTCCTAGAGTCATGCACAGAGGTGGAAACATTATGCATTGTTGCTGTTTCTCTGCTAAAGGCACAGACCAACCTTGCTGCATTGAGGGGCTAATGGATGGAGCCCCGTATTGTAAAATTTTGGATGAGAACCTTCTTCCCTCAGCCAGAACACTGAAGATGGGTCATGGATGGGTCTTTCAGCATGACAATGACTCAAAACATATTGCCAAGGCAACAAGGGAGTAGCTCAAGAAGAAGCACATTAAGGTCAAGGAGTGGCCTAGCCATTCTCCAGTCCTTAATCCTATAGAAAATATATGGAGGGAGCAGTGGTGGCCCGTAATGTAGGGCGCATTGGGCACAGCCCCCCATCCATGTGTCCGGCCCCCCTAATCTACATGCAGGCACCGGATGCATGGATTTCAATGTTTTTATTATTATTAAAGCACAACCTGAGGCTCTAATTGCCTTCAAAAAACGGTGGGCTCGGGCACTTATGTGGCGGGGCTGTGGTGTTCTGTCTTTCTCTCGGGCGCAGTGTGCTCTTCTTGGCTGCGGTGTCCACTTTTTTTTTTTCATTTTGGATAGAGTAAGGGAGGGTTATAGCCCCTGTCAGTTTATTTTTTACCATCCCTGTCCCATTGGAGATATTTACTTTCACTTCCTGCCCCATAGCCAAACAGGAAGTGAGAGGAAATCTATGCAAATTAAGGGAATCCATTGCCGAAACCCCAGACACTCAGAACTAGTGCCCCCACTTGTACATTTCAGGGCGAGTCTTAAACAGCAAGAGGAGCGGCCTTGATGGGAAGGGGTGGGTAATAGTTAAATTAGGGGGTGCACAAGTTTAGTCAGACCTAGGGCAGCACAAAACCTAAATACCCTACTGGCTACACATACATATAAAGAGCATCTTAAGCCCTTGCAGCAGCATTTACACATATATATGTGGCCTCACTGAAGAGGGTCTTCTGCCGTGAGACTGCATACAGTATATGCATACATGCCTTTGAGCTGGGAGCACACTGCACATAAAATTAAGGCCCAATGTGCCCTGAAAAAAAAAACAAGGTGTAATTCACCTGAACACACTAAGTAGTTGTGATGATATGTACAGTTTTACTAACACATGTCAAAGTTGCAAAATTGTGTTCAGAGCACTAGGATTTGTTTTACCTTTTTCATAAAGGGGTTAACCCAAAAGAAAAAATGTAATATAAACAGCTCACCAATCTTTAGATGTGGAGTCTATGCTTGTTTTCTTTTTTTCCTTTTCTGTTTAGCTGTTTTCTTTTGTTGGCTATTATTTTTTTTAAATTTATAATATGAGTTACATACAGTACAGTTTAGAAAGTTGAATAAGTGTCTTTATTTAGCCTGCTCTGTGTGTAGTGGTGTTTTACTACCTCTAATGCTATTATAAAACCGTCAGCATTATTTTATTAGCTGTTATGAACAATTTAATAGTTCACAAAAACGATCCCACAGGTCACCACGCCTCTGATACTAGCTTCAGCCAGTTGAAAACTGTGAGTTCAAGTATGTGTCTGCTGAGAAGATCAGGACAATAATATCCAGGATGGACAATTGTAAGTATGCAAATGTTGTACCTTAGTGTGGTTGTAAACCTCAGACGTGAAATATGAACAAAGCATATCCCTCTATAGTGTGCGTCTATCTCAAATTAGAGCAGAGCTTTCTTGCCAAGTATACAGAGCGTGTGTACGAGGCTTTCAGGATTCTCGACAAGAAAACTGCCCACAGGCATCACAGGATGCGAATCATGTCAGCTCTTTTTTCCTAATCCACTTCTTGGTTTGACTGCATGAATTTTGGCTGTTTTTTCCATTTGAATTTTTGTTGTTTTTTCATGTTTTGAATAAAGACATCGTTTTTTGAGGAGTGCGGCAATCCAGGATTTTTCTTTCATCTCATGCCCAGAATCTAGACGAGAAAAATAGAGAACATGTTCTCTATTTTCTCGTCTTGAGATTCTCTGCAGTTTTCCTGCCGAGAAACCCGAGAGTGTGTATACTTACCTGGTCACCGTGGAAACCCATGCATTCTCGAAATGACTTTGACGCATGCGCGGTAGCTTCCTAGGCATAGGTAGGGTGCAGCAAGATGGCGGCGACGGCATCGAATGTGATGAGCGCATGCTCCTCGTACGCGATGACGTCACTGCGTTCTTGCCTTTCAAGAGAACCGCGGTTCTTTTGAAAGGAGAGTCTGTACACTCGGGCGGCAAGAGATTCTTGCCAAGAATCTCGTCAGGAAAAACAACGTTTTTTCCCTGACGAGATTCTTGCCCGTGTGTACATGGCTTTAGTGTCATTTCTTTCTACTGCTTCATTCCTCTGCTATCAGCATGAGTCACTTCTGACAAGTTTTTCTGCCCCACCAAGAGAAAAAGGTGACAGGGGAGGGAGCTTCAGCTGATTGACAGCCTCGGTTCTGATCCTGTGCACTGTGTGAAGGGGGTGTGTCCCTCCCTCTAATCAGCTCCCATCTCTGCATTCTGCAGAGTGTAGCTTCAGCTCTCCGCCACCCTTTTTTGGTCAGCTCAGACAAGCTTTATAAATTCTGGACTTTGAACACCTGTAGAGAAGAGATTGCTGCAGATAAACAGGCGATAAACAGGTAACACAAATGTAGAAAAATGTGTTTCATGTCTATGCATCACCTGAGGTTAGTTACTTCACTGGATATCTGTAAGGGTTTACAACCATTTTAACCACTTCCAGCCCAAGGACGTCATATGACGTCCTGGACTTTCAGCGGGCATCTGAATGATGCCTGCAGCTACAGGCATCATTCAGATATCATTATTTTTTGCCGGAAATTCTGTGCACAGTAAGACGATCATTGCGGTAGTTACTCCGCTTGATCGTTCTTACATCCCCCCTCCCGCCGCCATCCGGTGCTTCTCCGGGCTCTCCCGTGCCATCTGGGACCCAGAGAAAGAATCAGCTGGCGCCAGATAACAAGCATAGAGATTTGACTGTCAAAGGGACCCAGATGTAAACAAAGCTGTGATCGCGGCTGTCAGCATGAGATCGTGATTTTTTTTTCTCAATCTCATGCTTCCCAGCCTGGAGGAGAAATGTGGGGTCTTATTGACCCCACATCTCTCCATAAAAAAGACATCTCACAATAGATTCCTATTACAAGGGATGTTTACATTCCTTGTAATAGGAATAAAAGCGATCAAAAAGATTCAAATGTAAAAAAAAAGTGTAAAAATAAAAAATTATTTTAAGTGCCCCTGTCCCCGGTAATTCGCGCTCAGAAGCGAACATACACGTAAGTCCCACCCACATATGTAAACGCCGTTCAAACCACACATGTGAGGTATCGCTGCGTGAGTTAGAGTGCGAGCAACAATTCTAGCATTAGACCAAAGTTTGGCACTATTCCATAAGTGTGTGCAATTTTAAAGCATGAAATGGGTATCTATTTACTCGGCGTAACATTATCTTTCACATTATACAAAACAATTGGGCTAACTTTACTGTTTTGTTATTTTTTACTTTCTGAAAAAAATAAAATAATAAAAAAAGGCGTTTGAAAAATTATTGCGCAAATACCTTGCGAGATAAACAGTTGCAATGACTGGCATTTTATTTCCTAGAGTGTCTGCTAATATATATATATATATATATATATATATATATATATATATATATAGGGGTTCTAAGTAATTTTCTAGCAAAAAAATATGATTTTTACATGTAGGAGAGAAGTGCCAGAATAGGTCCGGTATGGAAGTATGATCCCTATGAAAGCTGAAAATCCCTGTAGTAGTCGTAGTAGTAGTAATAGCAGCAGTCTTCTAGGTCCTGTGACAAGCATCTGCCGTTCTGTATAAAAACCACAGGGTACGATTCACTCTTCACTGCCACCATTCACAGAGGCATTGTCTGATTGAAAGAGGTTGAGATCCTGACGTCCCCACCCAATCTCTTCACCTTGTCAAATTCAGAGAGCTGCAAAGTATATTTTTTTTGTCCGTTGAAGGTGCTCTGTTTTTATATATTGACCTACATACACTGGCCAACCATCATCAAAATTACTGTATGTGGACACTTTCAAGAAATGCACAACAAACAGCAACATTTGTTGCATGTAAAATCGTATGTAAAATGTACTACTAATTGTATGTAAAATCGTACTACTACAGTGCCCTGAAAACGTATTCATACCCCTTGAAAATTTCCACATTTTGCCATGTTGCAACCAAAAAATGTAAAAGTATTTTATGTGATAGATCAACACAAAGTGGCACATAATTGTGAAGTGGAAGAAAATGATAAAAGGTTTTCAATTTGTTTTACAAACAAATATCTGAAAAGTGTGGCGTTCATTTGTCTTCACCCCCCTTTTACTCTGATGCCCCTAACTAAAATCTAATGGAACCAATTTCCTTCAGAAGTCACCTAATTAGTAAATGTAATTTAATCTCAGTATAAATACAACTGTTTTGTGAAGCCCTTAGAGGTTTGTTAGAGAACCTTAGTGAACAAACAGCATCATGAAGGCCACGAAACACACCAAACAGGTCAGGGATAAAGTTGTGGAGAAGTTTAAAGCAGGGTTAGGTTAAAAAAATACCCCAAGCTTTGAATATCTCATGGAGCACTGTTCAATCCATCATCCAAAAATGGAAAGCTTATGGCACAACTGCAAACCTACCAAGACATGGCCATCCACCTAAACTAACATGCCGAGCCAGAGGCGTTGCTAGGGGGGTGCGGGGGGTGCGGTCCGCACGGGGTGACACCATCCCGATTTAAAAAAAAAATGTTTTTTTTTTTTTTTTTTAGCTGACATGTGGGGGGGGGGGGCCCCCGCGACTGCAGCGATGAGCGCCACGGAGTCGGAGCGACGAGCACCGCGGTACAAGAGGAGGGGGGTTGCGGGGTGACACCGCAGCACCATCCATCCCCTCCTCTCACAGCCACCGGCTGTTAGCGGTCCTCGGCAGTCGGCACACAGGCACAGCCCCTTCCTCTCTGTTTGTGTGTACAGAGGGGGAGGGGCCGAGGGGACCTTCTGTCCATGTGCCGTGGCGCTGCCTGCGATGATCTGAGGTACTGAATGGGAAGGGGGGGTGTTTGCACCTGGGGGGATTTCACTGAAGGGGGGGGGTGTTTGCACTGAGGCGGGGGGGGGGGTTGTACTAAGGGGGTTTTTGCACTGAGGGGGTTTTCACTAAGGGGGGTTTGCACTGGGGGGGTTGCACCGAGGGGGTTTGCACTGAGGGGGGGGATTTGCACTGAGGGGGTTGCACAAAGGGGGGGGGGGGTCTGCACTGAGGGGGTGTCTGCACTGAAGGGGGTCTGTGTAACATGCAGGGGTCCAGAGGTGCAGGTGGCTGTGTAATGTAAAAGGGGTGCAGTGATGCAGGGTGTTGTGTAATGTAAAAGGGTCCAGAGGTGCAGGGGGCTATGAGATGTAAAGGGGGGCCAGTGATGCAGGGTGCTGTGTAATGTAAAGGGGTCCAGTGATGCAGGATGCTGTGTAATGTAAAGGGGTCCAGAGGTGCAGGGTGCTGTGTAATGCAAAAGGGTCCAGAGGTGCAGGGTGCTGTGTAATGTAAAGGGGTGCAGAGGGCTGTGTAGTGTAAAAGGGTCCAGAGGTGCAGGGGGCTATGTGATGTAAAGGGGTGCAGAGGTGCAGACGGCTGTGTAATGTAAATGGGGTGCAGTGATGCAGGGTGCTGTGTAATGTAAAATGGTCCAGAGATGCAGGGTGCTATGAGATGTAAAGGGGTCCAGTGATGCAGGGTGCTGTGTAATGTAAAGGGGTCCAGAGGTGCAGGGTGCTGTGTAATGTAAAGGGGTCCAGAGGTGCAGGGGGCTATGTGATGTAAAGGGGTCCAGTGGTGCAGGGGCTGTGTAATGTAAAGAGGTGCAGGGTGCTGTGTAATGTAAAGGGGCCCAGAGGTGCAGGGTGCTGTGTAATGTAAAAGGGTCCAGAGGTGAAGGGGGCTTTGAGATGTAAAGGGGTCCAGTGATGCAGGGTGCTGTGTAATTTTAAAGGGGTCCAGTGATGCAGGGTACTGTGTAATGTAAAGAGGTCCAGAGGTACAGGGTGCTGTGTAATGTAAAGGGGTCCAGTGATGCAGGGTGCTGTGTAATGTAAAGGGGTCCAGAGGTGCAAGGGGCTATGTGATGTAAAGGGGTCCAGTGGTGCAGGGGGCTGTGTAATGTAAAAGGGTCCAGAGGTGCAGGGGGCTATGAGATGTAAAGGGGTCCAGTGATGCAGGGTGCTGTGTAATGTAAAGGGGTGCAGTGATGCAGGGTACTGTGTAAATTTAAAGGGGTCCAGTGATGCAGGGGGCTGTGTAATGTAAAGAGGTCCAGAGGTGCAGGGTGCTGTGTAATGTAAAGGGGTCCAGAGGTGCAGGGGGCTATGTGATGTAAATGGGTCCAGTGGTGCAGAGGGCTGTGTAATGTAAAGAGGTCAAAAGGTGCAGGGTGCTGTGTAATGTAAAGGGGCCCAGAGGTGCAGGGTGCTGTGTAATGTAAAAGGGTCCAGAGGTGAAGGGGGCTGTGAGATGTAAAGGGGTCCAGTGATACAGGGTGCTGTGTAATTTTAAAGGGGTCCAGTGATGCAGGGTACTGTGTAATTTTAAAGGGGTCCAGTGATGCAGGGGCTGTGTAATGTAAAGGGGTCCAGTGATGCAGGGGGCTGTGTAATGTAAAGGGGTGCAGTGGTGCAGGGGGCTGTGTAATGTAAAGGGGTCCAGTGATGCAGGGGGCTGTGTAATGTAAAGGGGTCCAGTGATGCAGGGTGCTGTGTAATGTAAAGAGGTCAAAAGGTGCAGGGTGCTGTGTAATGTAAAGGGGCCCAGAGGTGCAGGGTGCTGTGTAATGTAAAAGGGTCCAGAGGTGAAGGGGGCTGTGAGATGTAAAGGGGTCCAGTGATACAGGGTGCTGTGTAATTTTAAAGGGGTCCAGTGATGCAGGGTACTGTGTAATTTTAAAGGGGTCCAGTGATGCAGGGGGCTGTGTAATGTAAAGGGGTCCAGTGATGCAGGGGGCTGTGTAATGTAAAGGGGTGCAGTGGTGCAGGGGGCTGTGTAATGTAAAGGGGTCCAGTGATGCAGGGGGCTGTGTAATGTAAAGGGGTCCAGTGATGCAGGGTGCTGTGTAATGTAAAGTGGTCCAGAGGTGCAGTTGTGGAGAGGGGTACACAGTAGTAACAAAAAGATATTGAAGGATGCAGAGGTATGCAGGGGGCACAGTGGGGTGTTTTTACATTTTAACGTGGGGGGGGTGCCAAATGCTCTAGGTACGCCCCTGGCCTATAGGCTCCTGAGATGTGAATTCCGGTTCTGGAGCAAGAGAGGTGGGGGGAGGGGACAAAGAAAAATTGAGAGAAAGAAGAAGGGATAGAACGAACAAGAAAGATGGATAGGGAGAGAGAGAAAAGGGGAAGAAAGGAGAACAGAGAGCAAACAGTAGGGTAAAAAATATTTGAAAAATGTTATTGGGGGGGGGGGGGGGGGGACACCATATTTTACCGCACCAGGTGACACCAACCCTAGTGACACCACTGATAATGTCCATTTCACTACTGCATTCCATGATTTCTTGTATCACGATTTTTGCACTAGCACTGGAGAAAGGAGTACTAGTAGTTGCTGTGACACCAACATGTTCATCCCCTAACATTTTAACAAAAGGTATTAGTAGAAATATGCAGGCCTACATCTCTTTACCTGAAGCTGTGGTGACAGACACTGACCTGTTGTGCTGATAATCTCTACCTCTCCTTTTTCTACCTCTTCTTCTTCCACACCTCCTTCTTCCGCACCTCCTTCTTCCACACCTCCTTCTTCCACACCTCCTTCTTCAACCTCTCCTTCTTCAACCTCTCCTTCAACCTCTCCTTCTTCCACACCTCCTTCCACATCTACCTCCTCCACATGCTGAGGTTGGTGTTTTGCATGTCTGTGCTTCCTTGCCTCCTCCGAATGATGTCCTCCAATTCTTCTATCCCCTAATAAAATGAAAGAAAAGGTATACTCAGCACACAGATATTGGAGGGCAGAAATAGAAAACATTGCTTGGAAGTGGGGTACAATTGTCTGTTTGGGCTCATTCATAAAAGCAACACTTTTTTTTCAGAGTTTCCCCAAGCTGAAATACTGACGCTTTTTGTCAAAGTGACACACATGGAGGCACCCCAAAGTATCCTTTGTGTGAGACCCTAAAAAGGTTGTTTTGTTGGGCCACACAGGTGCTCCTGAGTACAGATGTGTAACCAGCTGCTTAGTATCCTCTACCTTTACACAGAATGAATCAGGTTTGCATTTCACATTCTAGTAAGTTCGAACAAACACATCATCTGGACAACAGTGGCCCAGATTCAGGTAGATTTGCCCTTTAGTTACACATGTGAAGAGCAGCTGATTTGCTCTGCGCTGGGGCAAATTGGAAAGATTGCCACCTGATTCAGGATTCCTTTTGTCTGCTAACTTGCTCCTTTGTAAGGCAAAAATCAGGGCATAAGGCAGCGCAAGTGAAAGTGGGTGTGCCCTATGCAAATGATCTTTTTTCCACTCAGCAGTGGTTTGCTCCTATTTTCAGGGCAAATTTTGCCCACCTGCTTGCACTGAGCAAATAAATAGGGGCAGACCTGCGCAGGTCCTGTGCAAAATTACATCCTGCTTCCCATCCCCGCCCCCCCCCCCCCCCCCCTGAGCAAGGTAATTTTGCCCTTTTTGCTGATATGGCACCTCCTCATGAAAAAAAAAAAAAAAAGCTAATTTTATAGCTTCAGAGATGGAGATACTTCTTGCGGCACTCACGCGCCATAGTGATGTGCTGTATGGTGCCCAGCGGCAGCACTCCACTGTAGCCCAAAGGAGGGATATCTATGATGGCATTACCCTGGACATAAATGCCCTGGGTAATGAAGAAAGGACGTGGGAGGACATTCAAAAGAAGTTGAATGACATGCGGCGTAGGGTCCGGGATAAGCTTGTGCTTATCCGTAAGCATACGAGTGGCACGGGAGGAGGACCACCCTGCAAGATCCGTCTAAATCCTGATGAGGAGGTGATCGCGCAAAGTCTAGCGCTGGAGCAGGTGGAGGGAGTCCCAGGCTACGACTCCACTGTTGGGGACTTGGGGACTGGTATTTTTTTTTTTCATATTTGCTGTGTATCATGGGAGGGGGTAGAAGTGAACATATGAGGGGGTAGAAGGCAACATGTAACAAGTTTTTTGTTTTCATATCTGCTGTGTATCATGGGAGGGGGTAGAAGTGAACATATGAGGGGGTAGAAGGCAACATGTAACAAGCTTTTTGTTTTCATATCTGCTGTGTATCATGGGAGGGGGTAGAAGTGAACATATGAGAAGTGTGTTGCTCCAGCAACATGTTTTTTTTTGTGTCATCCACAGGTGGTGATGATGAAGCTGGGCCGTCGTCGGCTGCGGGGCGACCCACGCCATCCCCACATGAGCATGGGGTCCAGTCAGGCCCCATGGACATACTGGCCATGTTTGTTGAGGAGGAGATTTTACCAAGGCCAAGTATGGAGGAGGAAGTGGTGGAGGAGTCATTTATCCTCAACCTGGAGGACTCTGGCTACCTCCAGGAGGATCCCACCATCCCGGACCAACCCACCACCCCCCCGGCCATCACGTCATCCCCCTCCAGGGCAAGCCCCTCCAGTGTCCCCCCCTCCAGTGTCCCCCCCTCCAGTGTGGCCCCCTCCCCTTCTTCTCCCTCTGTTCATGCCCCAGCCTCTCCTCCTCCCAGGAAGGCTCTTTCAAAAACGAGCGGTGTACCCTCCAGCCTCCGTCAAGGTCTGCAAGTTGGAGCAGGCCCGGCAGACCCGCCATCTAGGGGCCATGGTGGTAGATCTGAGGCGGGTGGCGGACAGCCTGGCATCCTCCTCCTCCTCTGTTGAGCAGGCCCTCACCCTGCATGCTGACCGGGGGGACCAAAAGAATGAGACCCTGGAGGATGTTAGTGGCAACTGCGCAGCCATTGTGACCTGTCTGGTTGAACAGCAGGATGCCACTGCATTATTAACTTCGGAGGTGAGCAGGTTGGCAGGTGCGGTGGAGGCCAACACTGCTGCTGTGCGGGAGGAGGGGAGACTTACCCGATGGCAGTTGAGGATCCCCACCCCATGCTCCACCACGGCGTCTGAGGAGCCAGAGCCAGGGCACCCTTGGGGCAAAGATGTCCAAAAGAAAAAAATAATTTATGACCATTTTTTTTTTTGGTGGCTCAGATTATGAGCTTGTTTTTTGGTTATGCTCAGATTTTTTTTTTTTTTTTTTTTATTGATGCTCAGATTATGAGCTTTTTTTTATTTTGTAGCTGCCCCTGGCATGTTGGCACACAGATGTGAGATCCAGAAAGTGTGGGTGCTCTGCTTGTTCAGCTCGTCCGTCTTGGTGCTGCTGTAGTTGCTCTCCAGCTGACCTGTGGCCATCTGTTGCTAACTTGCCCCTGCTTTTATAAAGTGCAAATTTGCCCCGGCCAAACAGCTTGCGCGCTTTGGGAGCAAAATGCGCCTCACATGCGCAAGTTTATGAATCAGTGGCAGTTCCTCATTTGCATATTTGTTGAGGGAAAACCATGAGAGCGCAAGTTGCTCCCTGAGCAAAATTGCCCCTTAATTGCGCCGGGGCAGAGAAACTGCCTCCGTGCAAAAATGGCACATTTCAGGCTTAGCTTGCTTTCTGGGTCACCCGCAAATTTTCCTGGGAGCAAATCCGTACTTGCGCGGCGCAAATTACACTTGCTCCCGCGCAAGTCATACCTGAATCTGGGCCAATGTTTATAAACGTTGTTTTACGCCAAATAGGCATGACCATGTGTGGTTTTCCTGGATCTGCGGAAAACTTTGGATTTTAAAGGAACGATATTTACTACGAACGTGAAAATACTACACTTTGGCCACTAACCTGAAAGTTGCCATGTTCAAAAGTTCAACCAGGCCAACCAAACACATGGAGAAAAACATGCAAAAATATAATAAAGAAATTTGCAATAAACACGTGAGAAATACGTACTTTTGTCAATAATTTTCTTGATCTTCCTATACTGCTCCGGCTCCCGCAATTTCAGGTTAGACCACCTGCTCCTTGGATCTCCTGACCCCAAATTTATGGTAAAGACTCTTCGCTACTTTTTCCATTATTTGGGCCTTCCTCAGATTAGGGGTGTGGTATGGCCCATGATCGCCATCGTAATCTTTCCTCCGCAGTATGTCCACCATCTACACCATTTCTTCAAGTGACATATTCGTGGTTTTGTATTGTCTGGGCCTGGATCGTGACATTCCCGCCTCCGGGCTTTCCTCATTGGTACGGGTTAAACCACGCACATGTGTCACTGCCATATTGTCGTTTCACACTGAGAAGGGGCGTGGAATAGAGGAAAAAGTCCGTCATGGGTGGGTGAAGAGGGCGGCATTTCATGCATGCGCTGGATATATAGAACGACGTGACTGCATTGGTTACGCGGAGTAAGGACGAGCGGAATTTCCGACCGACTGAAACAAAGGTAAAAATGAAAATGGGGCCAGCAGTGGCCTATATATACTTGAGTCATGATATCAAGGCGGGGATGTCGGGATTTATGTTGATTGGACCCTTGACCAATTTAATCTTGGGGCCCCCCATGCAATTTTGCTCTCCATCTGCTCTGAGACATATACAATATATATATATATGCGAGACTCAAAAACAGATTATTTTACTGTGTATCAGATCAGGCAATAATTGTGATTCTTGGACAGAGGTAATTAAGCAGTGTATCATCTCATCAATGCAGAGGGGCTTGATATACACACATGAATGGTGCCTTGATGAATGCTCTCATTACTTTTGTATATTAATGCCACTTATTGATTTAGATGTAAACACAGGGTCTGCAGGTAAATCATCATTACACAATAATGGGGCAGAGCTGGGCAGCATTTAGTGGCAGCAGTAGACACTGCATTTAAAGGTCTAGATTGTGATAAGATTAGGACAATTTAAGCTAACCTAGTGTTTATATGATTTTTGTTTTATCTTCTAGAAATTATTATGGATAAATTGCGTGAGCCAGAGAACATGATGAGGTTCATCGATAAATACCGGGAAATGAGAAACCTCTGGGAGATAAAGAACAACCTGTATCACAACAGCAATGTAAGAAAGGCAACAATTGAGCAATTAGCCATTTATATGCAGACATGGATCCCAGAGGCAGAATCAACAACAAAATAAATAACATGAGGAATTCGTATAAAAACAGTACAAATCGGTCCGCGCTTCGCGGAGGTCAGGAGCAGCAGCAGATAAAGTTCATGTACCCAAGCTGTGGTACTTCAAGCACCTCCGTTTTCTGGACGATCATATGTAAGCCAGAGAATCACTTTCCAGTCTTCCTTCCACCCTTCTTTCCACCGTTCCCTTCCAGTGTTCCTTCCACCGTTCCACCCACCCCTGCAGAGGGTGTCGAGGAGCAGGCTGAGCTCGAAGAGCCAGATCTGAACATCTTCAGTCAGGTATAGTAGTTTACAACATATTTCTTGGCCTCGAATTATTGTTGGTTTAACAAGATGTTTTTTTAACCAAAATGAAAGCTTGAAACAAAATAAAAAGTTGTGGCCAGAAATTAGTGTGACAGGGATGCCAACTGCAGGGGTCAGAATGAGAGTCTGTTCAATTTCAATAATAACATTCTAATTGCAACAGTCATGAGCTTTAAAATGTGTGTGATTGATGAAGCAACAAATAAAACCATGTCCCTTTTTTATACATAGGAAGAGCTTAGCCAAGAGGAGGAGGAGGCTCCAGAATGTGGCAGCCAGGAGGAGGAAGGGGTGAGTGGCAGACAGGAGGAGGCTGGGCCAAGTGGCAGTCAATAGGTGCCCAGGCCCAGTGGGAGCACTGAATCACAGGTGCCTCCCCTCCAGATGAGAGCAAAAAGACCTAAGCGCATGTCCCAGCTGGAGGAGGAGTCTCTGCAGGTTATTAGGGAGGCAGCTGCAATTATGAAAGCCCCCCTTAACCCTGTAGAGGGCTACAGCTGCTACCTCGCAGACCAACTGCAAAGGATGGAGGAGGGACAACGGGGACTGGCAGAAGATCTTTTTGCCTCTGTGATTCAGAGGGGAAGAAGGGGCCTGCTGACTGAAACCACACACCTCAGTGACCTGGCCCATCCTTCTCCTCCTCCTCCTGCTGTCACATTCTCATTACCAGCGCCACAGCCTGCAAGGGGCTGTGGAGGAAGCCGTGGAAGGAACACTGCAGGGAGCCGTGGAAGGAAGGCTACAAGGAAGACCAGAAAGTGATTTCCTGGCTTCAAGCTGATCTGCCAGAAAACGGAGGTTGTTGTTGGAGTACCACAGCTTGGGGACATGTATGACATGTATGACATCTGCTGCTGCTCCTGATTTCAGTGATTTGGGGACCAGATTGTGATCCCAATTAGAGGGACTCCTCATGTTATTTATTTTGTTGTTTATCATGGTGAAATCTGCCTTTGGGATCCAAAGTCTGCACATATTTGGCTGATTGTTCAATTGTTGCCCTTCATCTTTAATTTATTTAACCAGAATAAATGGAGATTTAATTTAAGTTAAATACTTGTCTATGTGTTTTTCTGTTTTTCTGGTGAATAGCCATAAAACATTTCAGAAATACAATGTGTAATTAACAAAGGACACAACCTCCTTGGGGGGGGGGGGATGTTGTTGTTATAACTTGATAAAAAAAAAGATCACCAGAAAATATAAAAAAACAAATGAAAACCAAAAAAAAGAGATGTTGAGTAAAGCAAATTATTATGGAGATCTGGCTTTTAAAAACAAAAAAAAACATTATTCATGAGATCACAAGCACAAATTTAATTAAGTCAGTATGTGAGAACCCTGTCTAAATAACATCAGCAAAACAACATCTTTATTCTAGCAGTAGAACGAAGAAAACAAGGCACTGCATTAAACGATACAAGATTTTTAAAAATCTAAAATGTGCCATCTCCATAACGAATGCTAGTTTTACCAGAACGAGCGCTCCCGTCTCCTAATTCAGTCTGAGCATGCGTGGATATTTAACCGATGAACATGCCCACAGACGATCGTTTTTTTCTATCAGTTTTTTAACCATCATATAATTTTAAAACAAGATCCTAGTTTTTTCACCGATGGATAACAAACCGATGGATCCCACACACGATCGGTTTGTCTGATGAAAACGGTCCATCCGACCGTTTTCATCAGACGAACCGATAGTGTGTACGCGGCATTAGTGTAGCAATAAGTTGCTAAATGTTGTAACTTCATTAAATGTAACCATATTGCTACACTTAGAGGTTCCTCTGTTCTTTTTTATACTCAGTTGTGACATGACGCTACTCTTATATCAAGACATCGCTTGTATATCAAGGCAAAATTTATTAAAACATTTTGCTTGTCTTGCAAAATGCTCTCAAACCAAGTTACTCTCAAACCAAGGTTTTACTGTATTACGGAAAGAGGCATTAAAATCCTGGAATAGACTTCCAGTAAACATTTAGACATGTTTGGGATAAACAGAGCTATACTCAGACAAAGAGCAAGAAAGAAACAAAGAATTATTGGACCACATGGTCCCTTTCTGACATTTCTCTTTTATGCTTCTATAACAAAGGGGAGGAGTGATATCCTGCTTTGGAATAAACACAGATGTATAGTAATCATGACACTGACATAAAATCCACTTTCAGTGACAGGTAGTGTCTGGAACACAGTACACCTCATAAAGAGGCAGATAGCAAATATATACCAACGTCTGCTTTGCCTCTGATATCTTGATAGGAACCTATTGATGTGGTGTCATCTTCATGGGATTTATACAGATAAAGATTTATGGCTCTAGATTTAACTCATACTTAAATTTATGACACACACCAAAATCCCCAAAATAATCAATATGTAAGATATAACCAGACAAATGATTGTTTCATAGACTCTCTAACACAGAAGGGAAGTAACAGAACAAATGTGTTAATGTTCAATAAGCATTATGATGTCTTTGTATTACTGTCAGTTGTGAATATGTCCATGTACTGTATGTGTGTGTGTTTTATCATCATCTAGAACTGATATCTGAACTTGTAGCTGTCATACAGAATAGGAAGCAGCTGTACCCATAACAAAGAGAATTAGCCTAGGCAAGGTGCATCCGGCTCACACTGCTTATTAGCTGCTTACATAGTAACTGTACTGAAGTTGATAAATTAGTGGTCTGACCTCAGCAGCAGGAATATGATCTAGAGACATGGCACTGTATGGAATGTCTGTCATCACTGGGATACTGATCAATGGAATATACTGCTGTGTGATTCCTGATGATTTTGTGGGCGCAAGAGCACATGGGGACATTATTATTGGGGGCCTGTTTTCAGTACATGGCAAAATGATGAACTCGGTTCGGGGATATCCACATAAACCAGCTATCGAGAATTGTGCCGGGTGAGTAATATTTTCAGATTATACAAGTATTGTTTTTGGTGTTTTTAAAAAATGTCATAGTTCTTTATTATTACCTGTAAAATAAATCTGATACATTTTAAAAAAAATATTGACTAGGATGGCATAATTGTTATCAACAGAGAATATGGTAATATCAACTTAGTATTTTTACTTGGCAATTTAGCAATAAAAAGGCAATTTAATGATCAATTATTTAACCAGCAAAATGAATTTTGATATCTATATAATATTGAATATATTATGGCCATGGAATGTTAATAGGAGGGTAAGCCATGCAATATTTTTTTATTATTATTATTATATAGGATTTATATAGCGCCAACGGTTTGCGCAGCGCTTTACAACATCAGGGCAGACAGTACAGTTACAATACAATTCAATACAGAAGGAATCAGAGAGCCCTGCTCATTAGAGCTTATTTTCCTTTCAAAGGTGAAGTATACTCAAATAAAGTGGGATATGCAAAAATAAAAAAACAGGTTTGCAACTGTCAACAAGTGTATCTGAAGCCTAAAACAAAACATTTTATTTCACCAATCCCTGCATTTGTTTTCTTTTTTTAGACTTGTTCTTTTATTTTCGTCTGTTTGTCTTACCAGTAAGTCTGTTACTTTACAACTTTCTTTAAAAGACCAATCTGTCTAGCAAAAGTGTCAGTTACAGGATAAGGACAAACTATTTAACATTGGCAGGGGTACCTACTATGATCAGTTTTTACTCATATAGTTAAAGCCATTATCCCATAAGGAAAAAAATATGTTACTGTAACTGCCTAAAAAATGTTAGATGAAGTTAGTTTTTAATTTGTTGGTCACTTATGTAAAGTAATCTAAATCTACTAGTCTATCTACCATTACCCTCTCCACAGGCAGACAGTGCTGCTGTCCAAGTGTGGTTATGTTGCTCTTCCATACATAAAATAGAGGAGTTAGTGTAGCCACCCAAAAACCCAAGGAAGCCACCACATCTATAGACTTGTAAGCTGCAATGTATTATATTTCTGGGTTGATAAATGCTTTATTTTTTGCTTAGTTTACTCTGGCACAGACACACAAAAAGAAACAAAGGTTCATGTTTTTTTCAATAAAATACATACTGCTTTGGAAATTTATGTAGTAGCATCATTGATGTGTTTCGACAATTATGTCCTTTATCCTAAATTCAATTTGTGACAGTTTGGAAACACAGAACATACCACCCTTTAGTATAAATTAATAGCCATATACTTAAGTGCTTTAACCCACAGCAACAAATCAGAATCAATCGCTGTTTTTAGAGTAAACTTGCATTCTTAACTGAATACGGATACGAATCTCCTCAAAGAAAAAAGTCCATCCAGAACTGATATTTCAGGTTTGGGATTTTACATTGTGAAATATATGACCAGAATAATTTAAAGTTCATGTATAACTAAAACAGTTTTTTGGGGGTTTCAGGTAAAGTGGAGAGGAATTAGAACCCCTGTCAGATTTCTATTGCTATTTGTGCCCCCATTTTGGAGATTCATCCCCTTTATTTATCACTAAAAGTGAAAGTAAAAGATTGGTTGTCCCCAGAACAGAAATAGAGGGGAACTTTTCCAATGAGGGTACTAGTTCCCATGACTCTTGTGACCAACAGGTACTTCTCTCATTTGGGAGTTGACTTCCTGTTTTGGGAGAAGTTATAACCTCCCTTACTTTAGCCAAAATGAAAAAAAAAAAAGTTTTGCCTTTAGTTCTACTTTAACCATAACAGTAAGACTTCCAGTACGGTAGGGATGAGCTCAAAGTTCAGTCCAAACACAAGTTCACACCCAACTGTGGCTGTTGGGATGTTTGTCTGGACTCATCTATAGTAGTAGTAGAAATGTTACTGCTATACGTGAAAGCATCTTTGCTGACAAAGGTGGCTAAGGAAGCGGCAGGTGTTGACACCCACCCCATCCTTAGCAACCAGTGATGTCACCCAGCCCCAAGAATCCACGGCCATGTAAACAAAAGGCGTTAGCATGGTATCACTAACCAATGATAGCCACTGACTATATTTGGTGTTTTTTTTGGGTGCATTGTTCATTGTGACTGGTGTGGATCTGTATTGCTGGATGACATAATTAATGATGGATTTTCATGTATGTACTTCTTATTCATTCTCATGGGGGGCAGTATCTGGGGACCACCTAATGTTATGCTTTCCTTTTTGTTAGGAGCTGCCTCATTTCCTTTCATGGCCTGCCAGTTTTCATGTTCAGATAAGGCTCTTTTTTTTTTTTTGAGGGGGCACACTTTCTTTCTTGTTTTTTGGATGGGTTCCCCCTTGATATCTATAGACCCTTGTCTGGTATGGAGCAGCAATTACTAGTGTTATGAAAAAGCTCTATATTTATTACTATACATGCAGCCGGCTATATTACAGTAATTCTTGAACAAGGGTTCAATTAAGCCTTAACAAAATGGATTGAAATAGGTAAAAATGTACTGAACGAGTATTAGCGTAAACAATATTCCAGGCTTACTTGTCATTTGAAGTAAAAATTTCCAAGATTGATGGTCAGTGGAAGTCTGGCACCTTTGGTAAGTGGGAAGAGGGCACTGTCTTATCAATGGTGTAACTGGAAAGAATAGTGTTCCATTGTTGGTGTGTTGGTGTCAGTGAAAACAAAAGTGTCCCATCTAAGGTGTCAGAGGGAGAAATAGTACTGAAAATGCAATTAAGAGGGTCATATTTGGCTTGTAAGCTGAAGTTTGACATAGATTTAAAAACAAAAATAAAAATATATATATATAATCTAACCACTTTTTCTATAGCAGCCACTAAGATAATTGCCCTGACTGGAAACATTATAAACCATTCTTTTAAGAATGGATGAATAATTTGAAAGCAATAAAAAGACAAATTTATTTCCAAATATAATTAATTTCTAAATCCCTAGGCCAAGGGGCTTTTAGCTTTAAGAAAACCAATATATATATTAAAATTTGCATCTGAGTTCAGGAGGGGGGGGGGTGTATACAGATAATATGTTTTAAATTACTGTATATCTTGCTGGTCAGATAAATGTCTCATTACCCTCCCCTTCTTCTTTCCTTTCCCATATTCTATATGTGTTATTTCTTTGTCTGTAATCTTTAGATTTACTGACTTATATTGAAGAAACTGTATTTCTTTGAAACTTGTTCTGTTTTACTACTCATAAATTATGTATAAAAAAACAGTCAAAACACATAAAAAAAAACCTTGTTGCTTTTATGTCATGCTGGTCTACTGGTTTTAATATACCGATTGTTGCTGTACATAAAGTGTAAGATTGTGTGTAAGTGTAAGTCTACGTAGGGGCAATTATCATAAAGTAGGTATGATGATTACCTATGTTAATGACAAAATTTGGCAAATTGTGTCCATTTATCTTCTGAAATGTACTGCCCAGTTCTTCTTTTTTTTTAAGAGAATGTATTGAGTTTTACATAATCCAAAAGCCAAGAAAGATAAACAATGTCACCGCTATGCAGTTTAATACATGTAGTTCATCAAACAACTGGAAAAGGGTGGGTATCCTTTTAGCAAAGAAGAGACAAGGATGAATCTCCGTTAATAAGCTATGAGTAAGCATTTTTGTCCCTGCATGTCCACCATTTGACTTGTGTCTGCATGATTTTTTTTATCCTTTGCTACTTTCGAATAAAGTTTGCTTAAGCAGAGTGCGGCAGTCCAGGATGTTTCATTTTCTCCATGGATTAGCGCAAAGCCAGCACCTGTCGCTGTAACAGGGCGGGAGCGATCAACAGGTGTTTGTCTGTCTATCTGTTAATAAGGAGGGGGGATACAAAGGGATGTAAATACATGTCCTCAACAGAGAGGTGAAAAGGGGAAATCTAATCTCTAGTGAGAAGGAAACAGCTATATTCAAACTAGTAATTAGCAATTAAACCAGTCCTAAACACCTTGAGCAAGATAGTGCCTTAGGAGAAGTTGGTAAAGATATCTCAGTGTTTGGTGGTGTCTATTCAAAAACAAAGACAGCAGAGAAAAACTGTATCAGGTGATGACATTCTGATCGTGGAGTTGTCTTTGAAAGTAGCTGAAATATTTAGCAAGGGAAGGGGTTTCCGCTGTGGATAGAGCAGTTGACATGAAGGATCCCCATCTCTGATAGAAACAGGTTATTGAAGAGGAATGGGATGAATCAGAGTACAACTTTTCTCTATACAGTAAGAATTTCAGTTCCTTTTTCACATCTAAAATTATTAGATAGGTAGAGAAAGTCATTTTTTTTAAATGGCTCCACATGCTACTAATAGGTCAATGAGGATCCAAGGTAGGTGATAGGAGGTTGCCCGATCAGGTGTTGGGGACTGAGGATTGGGGGCGCTATAGCCAAATAGCAGAAGAAGAGGATCTTTTGGAAGGTGATGATCTGTGACCCAATAAATAAAAGCAATCACCTGGTCAAAATAAAGCGACATAGGCGGGCATGACCATAGACATAGAAAAATATTGTTAATCCCGCTCAGTTTTTTATCAGCGATTGACTCAGCGGGGAAGTCCTTGCCCCAGTTAGCAGCTGTAGAGGAACTGAAGGAGGTCATACATTGGTGTAGCACCCTGATGTTTAGGCAGGGTTGCTAGTAAATTTACCTGCCAGGTATAATTGCCTTGTCCATATGATAGGAGATCAATTGATTCCCCCCCTAATTCTGGAATTGTTGCACTTTTCTCTTCTGTCACTAGATGACTGGGTATCTGGTGGCATTAGATAAAACAGGGGCATTGCAAGGACAGATTAGGAATAAATGGGGTTTCTCAGCCAATGGGCAGGGATCTTCTTGGGTCCCTTGGCCTGCTGGGAGAGACTGATTATTTGGGTGAGATCAGGTGATCGGGGGTTCTGTGCCACCTAGACAGCTGTCTGGGCGGACATGTGTTGTGCTGTCCCGGGCTGCTAGGCCAGAGCCTGAGGCCTATTCTGGGAACATCTGGCTGCTAAGCTGTCTGAGGGCCTATCCAGAAGCAAGAGAGAGCAATGTATGGTTGGGACTGTGACTTGCAGTCCAACCAGAAGTGAGAGTTCTGCTGGCTGGAAAACCTGACATGGTCGGAGGTAGAAGGGAAGCTGTCATCCACCTTGTTACCAGGGACCACTGTGAGTAGCTGAAGAAAGTACCGGAGCAGTATTCTCACCAACTGGGGATGGTGAAGAATTGGGAGACTTCAGCAGGTGTCAATCCAGGGACCCAGCCAGCGGAGGTGACGCTTGCAGAACAGCCGTGTGTGTCAAGGTAAGGACCGAGCAGGTCAGTGGGGTGACGCTTGAGGAAGATACTGAGAAAGAAGATCGGATAAGCTTAGGAGATACAGTGGCAGTGGAGTCTAGTGAGATAGACTGGGAGCTCAGCTGAGTGAAGATCTACAAAAGGAGATTGTAGAGGAAGTGAAAGAGTTCATTGTAACCTTTGTTAGGAACTGTTCAAGATTGTTGCCATAGGAGACAACGTGTCTAAACATGCAGATGTGGTGTCCGGCTGGGTGCTTTTCCCTGCATGGCTGTCTACCTATAGAGGTCTCGGAGTCTGCCAATTAACATTGCAACTACCAAACGGGTGTCCTGGCCCACCCTTTTCAGCTACTGTGTATTCAAGAAGTGGCTGGCGCCCATGAATCTATCTTGCATTGCACCCACCATGCCTTGTAACCCACTCTACATAGAAGGATGTCAGCCATACCCGACTCTGGAGGTTCTCATTAGACAAAAGGGGGTCAGGAACTTGGCTACATTTTCAATTTAGCGGTAAAGGGCACTTTCACATTGGGTCCGTGTTATCGGTAAAGCAACGCTAGTTTTAGCAGCGCTTTATCGTCGTTTTGGAATCGCTTTTCAGAAGCTAGTGGGGTGCTTTTAACCCCCGTTAGTGACCAAAAAAGGGGTTAAAACTGCCCGTGTTGCGGCACCTTTAAAGTGTTCTTCAAGTGATTTGGAAGCGCTGCCAATGCATTCCAATGGGCAGGGGCGGTATAGGAGCACTGTATACAGCACACCCAAACGGCCCCAAAGATGCTGCTTGCAGGACTTTTTGCAATGTCCCACAAATGCACACAACCAGTGTGAAAGCACTCTGGCTTTTCACACTGGGGTGGCATGGGAGGCGTTTTTCAGATGCTTTAAAGGCACTATTTTTAGCGCTAAAATGCCTGAAAAATGCCTTCAATAGGAAATAGCACTTAAAGATGTCCGAAATGGAGTAAAATCTTTTGTCTAGTAAACATTTCTACCAGGGATAGCTGAAATCTCTTGTTCTGATCTTGACAGCAAGAATTTGCATTGCTTAGGCATTGCCAGTAACAGAAGAGATGGTCTGATGGGATGGAAAATGTTGTGGCGATGTCTTGGATGGAAAAAGAATTGTCAGAATCCAGATTACACATCAATGTGCCTAAGGTTCTAACCTTTGCATTGCCTCATTGAGAGGGCCTCATGTTGCAGTTCCGGGAGAAACATAGGGGTAAGTGCCTGGAGATGAAAGGGGAGAGGCCCATTTTGTTTGGATCTCTCTCCATGCGGTCCCTCGGTAGTATATTGTGTTGAACCCTGGGTGGTAGGGTGAGCTATCTCTGACTCTAGTGACCAGTTAGAATATCGCAATGCTTCCAAAATCCAGTCTAAACCCCTGTACACACGAGCAGAATGTCGGGAGACATTTGCCGATTCAAAAAACAAAACAGCCAACATTCTGCCTGAGTACAAGTGAAATTCATCAAAAATATGTTTATTATTAGCATATCGGATAGTGGGTTGGAGGTGAACATTAGGACATCATCCGCAAAAAGAGTGGTATGTAATTCTGAACAACTTATAGGTGGACCGTGTAAGGGGGCTATCTCAGTTAGATTACTGGACAATGGTTCAAGGGCGAGGTTGAACAATAAGGAGGACAGAGAGCAGCCCTACCTGGTGCCCTTAAACAGCCAGATGTAATCTGCCAGGAGACTCACAACCACTAATCTGGCCATCAGAGAAATGTTTTTGATGTTTTTGAAATGGTATTGATGAGATGGAAGAAGAGGCACAAGAAACCCATTTAAAAAAAAGCACAAATTCCATTCAAGCCATTCAAAGCTAACATTATTGAAAACTTTCTCTGCGTTCAGGGTCATAATTGCAAGATACCCCTCTTGGTTAATTTCAGCTTGTTCTAGGACCATCAGGACTTTATAGATATTTATTGAGAAGCCTTTGACAAATCCAGATTGTGCGGGCTGGATCAATGTGGGTATAATATAAGCTAGTAGAATTGCTACAAGTTTAGACAGAATTTTTACATCAAGATTTAAACAATGAGATATGAGCCTGGTTCTAATGGGTCTTTCTGCCCAGTTCTAATGTCTATGTAATTAGCTCAGGATACAAACATCTAATGTTTTTTTGGTTTTCTTACATGTAATTAGTGCATTTATTTACCTAACTGGGTAAAACTGAACATTATTATTTTTTACGTTGCAGGTTTGAGATGCAGGGATTCTTACAGATACTAGCCATGGTTCACACTATAGAGTCAATAAACAATTCCACGCTTTTATCTGGAGTTAAACTGGGATATGAAATCTATGATACCTGTTCAGAGTCCACACTAGCAATATCAGCTACATTACGATTTCTGTCTACATACAATACATCAGGAGACGCTGTTCAATTTAAATGCAACTATTCGGACTATATACCCAAAGTAAAAGCTGTAATAGGAGACAGTTATTCAGAAGTGTCCATTGCTGTTGCAAAGTTACTAAACACCCAGCTTATACCACAGGTAAGAGCTTAATCGAAATGCATGTTGTCGAGACATAAAACTGTAAAAACAAACATCTTCAGTGTTGAATTTGTTGGAAAGTTGCTGCAGATATGGCTCTTACCAGTTGCAAATTCTTGCTGGACACATGACCCTTTAGTTTTGTTGAAAAACAACAGAAGCATACAGACAGGAAATTATATCATAACCACGATGTTCTAAGAGAAAGAACATTTCATTGTATAACCACTACAATACCAAAAGTATTGGGACACCTGCCTTTACACGCACATAAACTTTAACGGCATCCCAGTCTTAGTCCGAAGGGCTCAATATTAAGTTGGCCCACCCTTTCCAGCTACTGTACATTAAGCTAACACTACCACCTAGTGGCAGAACTAATAACCATAGTATAACATATGAGAAAGATGCATCAACCAATGTCTGTATAAACAGCATGCATAATAATTTGACAGTTACTTAGGGCAGTGTTTCTCAACTTCAGTCCTCAAGGCGCCCCAACAGCTGTGGTAATTACTAAGGCCGTGAAACTGATTAAATCACCTGTGCAAAATAATGGAAAGCCTAAAAACATGACCTGTTGAGGCGCCTTGAGGACTGGAGTTGAGAAATACTGACTTAGGGCATACATATGTGTTTACTAACTTCGGTATTCACCATCATGCCAAGTTTTTTTTATTAAAGAACCATCAATAATAAAACCTTTGATTCCACATGGAGAGATAGAAAACATGAACTGCTCAGGTTAACGGCCAGGCAGCTAGTATTTTCAGAAGGAGAGCATCTATGCCAACTTTTTTGACTTGTAGAAATAGATTGCTATAGGCAGAGGTTTCATTTATATAAATAATGATCATCATATTTGTGAAGCATTTTGAAATGGTACCTAATAGATGTTATTACTGCAAGATGATGCTAAGGTCATCGACATTAGAGGGCAGTCAGATGGGCAGCCACAGTCCAACTTTGGCTCATGTATCAATAAATCCTGCATTTCCTGATTGAGCCATGGCTGCAATATATAGGTAGGATGGGGAGTCAATGCCAGACACTTTTGCCAATGGTTGATAAGGCAGGAATTAATAGCTCCAATATGAGTGATTGCTTTTTCTCACTAGATCTGTCAACAGAAGTGTCTAGTATCATGCACTGCTGCCCATAGACACAACAGGGCAGATCCTCAGAGCAAGTACGTCGGCGTATAGCCTGATACGCCGGTGTACTTTCAAATTACCCGCGTCGTATCTTTAGTTTGAATTCTCAAACCAAGATACGACGGCATCTGGGTAAGATCCGACAGGCGTACGGCTTCGTACGCCTTCGGATCTTAGATGCAATACTTCGGCGCCCGCTGAGTGGAGTTTGCATCGTTTTCCACGTCGGGTATGCAAATTAGCGATTTATGACGATCCACGAACGTACGCGCGGCCGTCGCATTTTCTAACGTCATCTGTAGTCGGCTTTTTAGCTATGAATAAGCACTAAGGCATAGTGCTAAACATCAGCTTTTCTTTTGTTGTGCTGTTTTTTGCTGTGGCATGCGTTTTGTGATTTTTAATTAAAGGAGGAGTTTTTTTGGAGTGCGGCTATCCCAGCTTCTTTTCTTTCATCCCAACCAGTCGGCTTTTTCCGGCGTATAGTTAAAGCTGGTATTTTGCGGCGTATAGATAGACTTGCCATGTTAAGTATGGCTGTCGTTCCCGCGTCAAAATTTGAAATTTTTTTTTTTTTGCGAAAGTCGTCCGTAAATAGGGATGGACGTAACTCACGTCTCTAAGTCCAAAAAATTATGTTGTTTGCGACGTCATTTTGCGCAAAGCACGGCGGGATATTTTAAAACGGAGCATGCGCAGTTCATTTGGCGCGGGGACGCGCTTCTTTTAAATGAATCACGCCCCCTACCCTCCGATTTGAATTACGCGCCGAGAGATACACTATGCCGCCGTAACTTACGGCGCAAAATCGCTGAGGATTCGAATATCCGCCAGGTAAGGTACGGCGGCGTAGTGTATCTCTGATACAATGCGCTGATAGAAATGTATGTGTATCTGGCCCAACATTTTCATCACCCGGAGCATGTGCTCTAATGCTGCGTACACACGATTGGTTTGTCTAAAGAAAACGGTCTGATGGACCATTTTCATCAGACTAACCAATCGTGTGTGGGCCCCATCGGTTTTTTATCCATCGGTTAAAAAACTAGGAACTTGTTTTAAAATTATCTGATGGTTAACTAACCGATAGGAAAAAAACGATCGTCTGTAGGCACGTCCATCGGTTGAAAATCCATGCATGCTCAGACTAAATTAGGGGACGGAAGCGCTCGTTCTGGTAAAACTAGCGTTCGTTATGGAACAGACAGAAAAGTGCGAAACGTCTTTTACTAACACAAAATCAGCTAAAGCAGCCCCAAGGGTGGCGCCATTGCATTTGAACTTCCCCTTTATAGTGCCGTCGTATGTGGTTTACGTGACCGCGTTCTAACACAATCGTTTTTTTAACCGATGGTGTGTAGGCACGACTGATCATCAGTCAGCTTCATTGAAAAAATCCATCAGTCCATTTTCATCGGATGGGCCGATCGTGTGTACAGGGCATTAAGGTCCGGCAGAGAGGAGAAATCAGTCTTAGCAGTTTACAGAGACCAGGCCAATTTGTTGTTGGCATGTTTGCCCACATTAGTATAGAGACTATTGGCATCTGATGTGTAGGGTTTGAAATTACATAATAAAATTATTTCAATTGTATTGCGATAAAATAAATATTTATATGAAAACCTTTTTTTGACAGGTCAGTCATGCATCATCTGCTCAAATACTAAGTGATAAATTTAGATTTCCTGCTTTCTTACGAACAATTCCAAATGACTCCTACCAAACTAAGGCAATGGCAAAACTCATTCATTTCTCTGGATGGAATTGGATTGGACTTATAACCATGGATGATGACTATGGGCGATCAGCTGTAGAGAGTTTTGGAGCTCAGGCTAACTTTATCAATGTATGTATCGCCTTTAAAGAAGTCATACCTGCTCATTTATCTGACAGCAACATACAGTCTCAGATAGATAAGACAATTCAAACCATACTAAAAGAAAAAGGGGTCAATGTCATTGTAGCTTTTCTAAAACCTTCACTTATCGTAAAGCTATTTTTAAAAGTTATGGAGAAGAAAATAAAGAAGACATGGATTGCAAGTGATAGCTGGGCTGTATCTACAGGATTAAGTAGCATACCCGATATTCAAAAGATCGGCAAAGTGATTGGATTTATGTTTAAGAGTGGTGATACTACATCGTTTCAGGAGTATTTAAAAGACCTAAACCAAAAGGACTTTGAGATGAATCGTTTCCTAGACCAATACGCAGTGCTTGTGTCTGACTGTTCAAAAAGGAAATACAGTGATATGTACAGTTGTGTTAATAATTATTCCAAAGAAGCTGTGGTGACCTCCACTAGGATAAAGAACAAAGCTCTGGGAGAGGATTTTCTTTCGGCCACAGTACAACCAGGGTTTATCTTTAGCACTCAGCTGGCAGTGACTGCTATAGCATATGCTATTCAAAAACTGTGTTTGAATAGAAACTGCAGAAATCCTAATGCCTTTGCACCATGGGAGGTATAATTATTTATGATGCATTTCATATTTACTATTAATAATTTACAAATGATAACTTACAGTTACACATAGAGCTGATCTCCAAGCACAATTACATGTGTTTAAGTGTATCTCTCAAATGTTGACCAGGATATTGGTTCACTGATCACTAAATGCCTTTGCAAACCCCCGAAATTACTAAAATAAAGTGGTGGCATAATCACTGGGCTGCACAGAGCCTATAAAAAGAGCAGAGCTGTGATTGGGCTCCTCCTGGAATTGTATCTTTGCTCCTAGTGATTTGTGTGTGTCTTTATTAATTACATTCCCTATGCCAACACCACTGCATCCATCAGGTAGGAAGATTTAATTAGCTTTTTTTTGGGGGGGGGGGGGCTTTATTTTACCTTCCCCTGTATGACTGGATTTCAGGAGACGCAGTACCAAGCTTATTCTGCCTGTTTTACATAGCTTGCCCATAAAAAGTTGGAGGACATGTATTGGCGGGTTTGCAAAGTTTCATCAAGTAAGACTACACATGCTTGTATTTAAACAATATTTCTTTAGTCTGAGATTTAGCTATATACATTTATAGCAATGGAGCCTTTCTATGGTAAATTGCTTCGAATTAAAGGGGTTGTAAAGGTTAGTTTTTTATTTTCCAAATAGGTTCCTTTAAGCTAGTGCATTGTTGGTTAACTTACCTTTTCCTTGGATTTCCCTTCTAAATGTTTTTTTAATTTGTTTTCTTTGCCTGAATTTCTCACTTCCTGTTCCTCCTCAGTAAGCTGTTCAGTAAGCTGTTCTGACTGACTTTCCACCGCTCGGATGATGGTGGAAAGCTTACTGAGGAGGAACAGGAAGTGAGAAATTCAGACAAAGAAAAAAAAACATTTCAAAGGGAAATCGAAGGAAAAGAAAAGTGAACCAACAATGCACTAGCTTAAAGGAAGATATTTAGAAAATAAAAACAAACCTTTACAACCCCTTTAACCTTATAGCATTATAGCAACCTTATTAACCTTATAACATTCAAAGTAGGGATGGACTATCCAGGTTCATTTTGTCAAGAAGTTGGCGATCCTGGTTTAAATTTGGCATACCCTAATTATTGAGCCAATCTCCCTGAAGCCTATAGGGACACATAATGTTAGTTAATTCTACTTGTTCAAGTTTTTTATTAAAGATTATCAGAAAACATTTAATGTAATAAGTAAAGAGAAATGTTTTACATTGTAACATTCAGATAATCTTATTACCGGAAAGTATATCTCTAGGCGCTTATGACATCATATAATTGTTTAGTTAAGAATTAAATTAAGACAGATCAATACAGTAAATCATAGTTATCTATCTAAATGAGAATCTACCTTATATATATACATATATAAATTTATGTAGAGTCTCTAGTATATTTGTAATGATTCAAAGAAGGGAGGGGTGGGTTAAAGAACCTAGGGAAAGAGTAGAGAGGAGAGAAAAAAAGAGAGAGGAGAAAAGAGAAATAAGCAAGAAGAAAGGAAGGGGAAAGAAGGAGAGAAAAAAAGGGCGTAGGGGGAGAAAGAAGAAAATTAAAGTGGAAACACAAGGATAGCACTCACATGGGCCACATCTGTAATAATATTAGGGGAGAAACAATATCAAGCAAGTGGACATTGATGGTCAGACTTTAAGGCCAAGGAAGTATGGTTTTGTAAAAATATATAATTTAATAGCATATAAATAAATTAGACAGGATATACATAAAATAAATAAGTTCAAGAAAAATTATCACAAATTCATCAACAACAGATGACCACTGTACATTCCTCCGAAGTCGCCATGGCGACTTCGGAGGAATGTACAGTGGTCATCTGTTGTTGATGAATTTGTGATAATTTTTCTTGAACTTATTTATTTTATGTATATCCTGTCTAATTTATTTATATGCTATTAAATTATATATTTTTACAAAACCATACTTCCTTGGCCTTAAAGTCTGACCATCAATGTCCACTTGCTTGATATTGTTTCTCCCCTCTAGTATATTTGGTGCTCTTTTCAATAGTGGAACATTATAGTTAATCTACCGCTGATTTGGGCCCTAATATAAGCATAATCTAATGGTATGTCAACCAACTATAGTGGAGTTTACCTGAATTAAAAAGGTAATATGAAAAATAAGGAGGGGAAGGGGTTTACAACAAGGAGGGCAAAAAATTGTTAGTAAATCCCAATAATCGTATATTGATTGGTTTGCAGGAAAGTTATAGTGTCTACAAACTATGGTACAGTATATATACTGGAATTTTTTTTATACTAGTAATGTCTGTGATCAGCGACTTATAGTAGGACTGTAATAGTATAGTGGGCAATCTGACACTAACTGTCACTTTTAACACTTTGTGGGAACCAGTGATACAATACAATGATCAATGCTAGAAATATACACTGTCACTGTATTCATGACACTGGCTGGGAAGATCATCTAGGGTGATCAAGAGGTAAATGTGTGTCTAACAGTGCTTGGTACATTCACTGTGTGCTGTTTTTACTAAGGAATGTGTCAGTTTTTACTCCCTGCTTTGTAGGGAAACAAAAGCAGGCACATCCCTAATGACAGGGGTGTGCCTGTATTGTTTACATTCACATAGCTCTGTCCTGTCATACTCTTGCCTTATCAGCTGGTGCCGGTGGTCAATCATTGGCCAGAACCAGCTGATCAGCTTATGCTATGACTAATCATAGCACAGCCGGCGCAGTGGCCGCATGAGCACCCCCTACCCAGGAAGTGCTGGGTCAGGTACTGATACTATACATGATCCAGCGCAGGAGAGACGCTCTGCTGCCATACTTTTATGTGAAGCAGCCAGGAAAAGCGGTTAAATAAAAGCCTTTTTTCGATCATTCTAGCAGTGACATGTGCAATATATGGATAGAAATTGGCCAGTGGTTTGCTGAGGCTGTCCTTGTTCTCATTACCAATATCGAATTCTCATTAAGAGACAATAGAGGATACATCAATGTAAAATTGACCAGTGGCAGGACGATTTTAACCATGGGAAATAGCTCTAACCAGTTTTCTTTGCCTAACTTTTATTTTTACTATGAGGTGCGGTAAAAGTGAATGTGGGGTGGTTCATGTGCACCATGCTCTTGCACTTAATTTTTTTCTTCTTTCAAACAATGCAGTGGCATGTTGCAAAATAAAGGCAGTTCCAAAAACAGATGGTCAGCAACAAGTGAATGATGCGCTTTGATCACCTTAATCTTAAAGTTAAAGAAAGCTTACCCAGTAAACCACCTGTTAAAATAAACTTCCTCTTTGATGTGATCCTCTATGCTTACATTTTATAATAAGTCACACTGTGAATACTTTTTAGACCTCATTCACATGACCATACCAATCTGTACCCTCCGTGCATTGCGCTAAATGACGTCGCTAGGACGTCATTTTTTTAACTTAGACGTACGTTACGTCCATCCCTATTCACGGACGACTTACGCAAAAAAAAAAAATTTTGACGCGGGAACGACGGCCATACTTAACATGGCAAGTCTATCTATATGTCGCAAAATACCAGCTTTAACTATACGCCGGAAAAAGCCGACGTTAGAAAATGCGACGGCCGCATGTACGTTTGTGGATCGTCGTAAATCGCGAATTTGCATACCCGACGCGGAAAACGGCGCGAACTCCACCCAGCGGGCGCCGAAGTATTGCATCTAAGATCTGAAGGCGTACAAAGCCGTACGCCTGTCGGATCTTACCCAGATGCCGTTGTATCTTGGTTTGAGGATTCAAACTAAAGATACGACGCGGGAAATTTTAAAGTACGCTGGCGTATCAGTAGATACGCCGGCGTATCAGTAGATACGACAGCGTACTTCGTCTGTGGATCTGGCCCACAGAGCTTCAAGCTGGGTCAGATCCCAGTGAAGGGAGGCTTTTTGGGCTAGTGAGTTGAGGAACCAGCAGAGCTGTAAATACTGAGACAGTAGACTCAAAGTTAGCGCAGAGAGGGTTGCCAGTTGTTTGTTATCGAAGGCAATCACGAGCAGTGACATATTGTCCTGGGTCCACATGAGAAATTGTGAACAGAACATGCCTGGGGGAAACATAGGGCTTTCTATTACTTGGGTTAGTGCACATATATGTGTGCATGGCTTAAAGTGGATGTAAACCCCAAATGTATTTATTTTTATGTCACAATGTAGAGTATAAGATTTCCTATCATCTGTGCCCAGTCTTGCCACACAGAGTTAATCCAGCTCTGAGCAATCCTCTTTTATTGTTCAGTGAAAATTAACAGACTTCCAGATAAAACCATGTCTAAATAAAAAGTCCATTCCTCTCTCCTTGCTTTGAGTGACAGGTTATTTACATATCTAGCTTGGACATGTTTATCATATGTTATGTTATGTTTATCATAATATGAGGTAATCCACAGTATAAAAAGTGAGAAATCCACCCCTCCCCCACATAACACATCCTGGTAATATACAATGAACTGTGAATCACCTCATATTATGATAAACATAACATAACATATGATTAAAGATTAAAACCCATCTTTTCTGAGGTCAGGGGGTTCCTTACCCATGAAATGGATACAGCGCCCAGAGGCGATTCAGTTCGCATGTGTTGCGCTTTACAAGTTTCTCACTCACTCACTCACATCAACAAAAAAAAATTGGGGTTTACATCCACTTTAAGGTGCTATAGTCCTGCAATACGTTTTTACTATCATTTGGATATTTATAGAGCAGTTTGGGTTTAACTTTGATTACGTTTATCTATTATTATTGTAATTGTTATGTTCCTTTAAAAAATATAAAGCTATTTAGCTTGATAATATTGATGCTTCTGAATGTTTACGATAATATGATTCCTTTTTTTGTATATTAATAACCTTTGTTTGTCACAGCTTCTACAAACCTTAAAGACCGTAAACTTCACTTACAATGGTAGGACTCTCTACTTTGATTCCAAAGGTGATGCCAGTACAGGATATGATGTTGTGATCTGGAAAATGGGCCCTGATGGGAACATAAATATCACCCCATTTGCAGAATATGACACACAGAAAGCCATGTTTATATTCAGCACCAAGGATAAGGAAAATGAATTCAAACTTTTGAAGGTAAGAAAACAACAGCAAGCTTCACTTTTCAAATTTTAAAAGGCATTTTTACAAGAGAAGTACAGGGACTAATACGAAATATGAGCAGCGCTGAATCTATAACCAAAATTAATTGTGACACATAACATACATACACACACTTAATAAAATATAAAAAAATTATAGTGAACTGTCAGGCCCTATATACACGATAGAACATGTCCGATGAAAAACGGTCCGCTTTCATCGGACATGTCCACTGGGAGATTTTGGTCTGATGGCTGTACACACCATCAAACCGAAATCCCCGCAGACAGACAGCGCGGTGACGTGGCGGTGACGCTGACGCCGCCACGTCATCAAACCAGGAAGTAAAATACTTCCACGCATGCGTCGAATCCATTCGACGCATGCAGAGATTTCTGTCCGCTGGTTAGGTGTACTAACCAGCGGACATGTCGGACGGACGGGTTTCCAGCCGACAAGTTTTAAAGCATGCTTTAAAACTTTTGTCTGCTGGAAACCTGTCTGCTAGGCTGTACACACGGTCGGATCTGTCCGCTGAAACTGGTCTGCGGACCAGTTTCAGCAGACATGTTCGGTCGTGTGTACAAGGCCTCAGTCACTCAACAGTGATCACAATATTGTGTCCAGTAACAAAATTATTGGTGTTCTCAATACTCAGGACAGAGATAGCATAGTCCAATTCTATGTGTCCATGGAGATAATACAAGTGCTCCAAGTCCAAAGATACTGTGATCTACTACCGATCAAAACTGTGCTCCAGTGCCAAACCATTATTGCACCTTAACTTTCAAATCAGCAATCAGTCCCAGGTGCCCCACTTAGGTATAAACTCCCCTTTTGTGACCGTTAGTGGATATATGGGTCAAAATGCATTCTATCTGGTATGGGATTCCATTACTACTCCACAAAACTGTTGATGCGCTGTGAGAGTCTGTACATACTCTGACTGATGCTGTTCTGTGTAGTGTAGTGTAGTGCATATATTTACTAAGGGTCGAAATACTCTGGTGAATGCATACCTAACTGGGGCACCTGGGATCAGGGCACATGGAATTGGACTATGCTAGCACATTCAGAGCAGCTGCTGGGGTTTACTTAGAAAATTAAGCATCCAAGGCACTGGTAATATTAGAGTTTATTAAAGTGGTTGTATAGGCACATTTTTAACCTTTACCTACAGGTAAGCCTATAATAAGGCTTACCTGTAGGTACAAAAAATATCTCCTAAATCTTTACGGTTTAGCAGATATTCCCCTCGCAATGAGCCGCTGACTGCAGCGGCACATGCGCACAGGGGATTCTCAGCTGAAGGCCCAGCAGACGCCGGACCTTGCCGGGAAGAAGTCTCCAGCGCGCATGCACGGGAGTGACGACGGCCTGGAGCCGTGATACCCGGAAGAAACGTTGAGGCAAGATGTCATCTCCCTCAGCGTGGACCAGGTAAGTTACTGATGCCTCGTTCTAAGGTAAGTATTTCATAATGAGCTAGTATGCGGTGCATACTAGCTCATTATGCCTTTTACCTTATAGGTGGTAAAAAAATAAAAAAAATTATGACTATACAACCTTTAAGTACAGGGACTAGCATTGTTGGCCTACAGAAGAAAATGTTAGTTGCCTGGTTGTGTCTGCTTTAAGTGTTTTTGAGTTATGAAGCCTGAACATGTATGTTGTAAATGAGTGTCAGAAAAGTTTCATAATTCCTTATTTGTATATTGGTCCAGGGTCAAAAATTGAGAAAGCATTGAAGCCAAAGGATTGATTATTAAAAGCTTAGGGCCAGATTCACAGAGCAGATACGACGGCGTATCTCTCGCCGCTGGGGGGAGTTTGCGTCATAAACCAGCGCCGGGTATGCAAATTAGGAGTTACGGCGATTCCCGACGGTTTTTCGCGTTCGCTACGTCGCCGCTAGTCTAGTTTCCCGTCGCAAAGTTAGTCGTTTTTTTTGGTGCCTTAACTTTACACAGCAATCGTATTGCTGTATAAAGTATGGCCGTCGTTCCCGCGTCGAAATTTAAAAAATAACGTTATTTGCGTAAGCCGTCCAGGAATACGGAATTACGCTACGCGCGTCGCCGTTCGAAAAAATTACGTCACGGCGCGCAAAGCACGGAGGGAGTTCGGAAACGGAGCATGCGCGGTAGGTCCGGCGCGGGAGCGCGCCTAATTTAAATGGCACACGCCCATTTAAATTGGCCCGCCTTGCGGCGCCGGAGGCCACCGGCGTAGGTTTTCATCGCAAGTGCTTGGTGAATCAGGCACTTGCGATGAAAAATTGCGGCGGTGTAACGTATCTACGATACGTTACGCCGCCGCTCATCTACGTGAATTTGGCCCTTAGTTTGCACTTCTGTTTACTAACCTACAGTACTGTGGATACATTTTGGGCACTTGTAAATTGAGGACGCTTTAAAAAAAAAATGAAATTAATTGTATTTTTCTCAATTAATGATCTACAAAACTCTAAATTGAATCAATATTTGATGTGTCCATACTTTGCCTTTAACTACAAATTTGTGTGGCAGTGTGAGCTTTCAAACAGTCCGACCTACCTATGAAATGCTACACACATTGGGTAAGGCTGTGCAGACCAGAGTAAGAGCAATAATTCTAGTGTCATCATTTATTATTAACTCTAAGCAATGATCTGTAAAGTCTTTTAAAGTGTCGCCTTTGGACATTATTGGGTACCATAATTAACATTATTTCATTTCAATACATTTTTATTGAGTTTTTGAACAAGTGTCCAAACAAGGGATTGCACAGTAGTACGATTGATACATACAGGTCACTAAGTAACAGAAATCAACAACATAATGGTTAACAAACTTGTTCCATCCAGTCAATGAAAAAAAAAAGGCAAAGGATAATGTAAGGAGTGCACTAGGTTTATATCAAACAGGGCAAAGTGGGTAAGTTATACAGAATTTCTTCTAGTATATTGTTCATACCATTCAGTCCAGGAGGACCAGTCTGTACTCTCGCGTAAGTAGGTCTCTCTATCCCTAGTTAGTAAAGGTTCATGAGTGTAATGGGTTTGGGTCAAATTAACTACATCAAGCACGTTTAGAGGTGTAGGTACTTTCCATAGCTTTGTCACTGAAAGCCTTGCTGCTAAGAGCAGATGAGTTACCACTTTTCATGTAGTGGTATTTGATCAATGTTCAAATAAAGTATGGCTATTGTAGGAGAAGTTTACACCATTTCAGGGGCGCACGCAATTTTAAGGCTTGACATGCTTGGAATCTATTTACTCAACCCAACCACATATTTTATATTGGACCAAAAAAAAAGTAGAACTATATTGTGTTTGTGTGTAGTAAAATTAACTTAGTGTATTTATATTTGCTTCTACAGCACATTCCTATGGGGTACTCTATAGAAGCATCGATGCCGAGATGCTGATTATTTCAGGTTTTTGGCTTAGTGCTAGATGCTGGGTGACACAAATAGGCAATCTGTAAATAATAATTGTGAAGTTTGCACATAATCTGTAAATTATAATTTCCTTTTCTGAGTTTAGGGATAAATTGTAAATGCTACACTGTGGCATGGGTCGCACACACCGCAACCTGATACACAGTGTATCATGCAACCTAGTACACACTGCACCGTGTGGCCCAAAACAAACTGCAGGAGGTACTATAATATACTGTACATTACTCAATTTAATGCACACTGCACAATGAAACCCAATACACTCCGCAACATGAAGCCCACACCACACTATGTATCCCAGCACACTTCAGGTTACACAACTCAATGCACACCAAACTATGCCATCCAATACACTTCACACAATGCAACTCAATACACACTGTACCATGCACCCCCCCATATCCCCTATGCACCCCAATATGCACTGCTCCATATAGCCTAATGATAGCAGTATGAAGGACCTCAACAGACAGAATCTGCCTACATCCGGCACATCACTTCCCTCCCAACATCACTTCATTTGTTTGCTTTCACAGGGAGTGGAAGTCAGTGCTGTTCAGCTCTGGCACCCTTTGTAACTCTACAGAGTTAAAGGGCAAAAGTGCCCTTTCTCCAACATGCATTGATGCCACAGAGGTAGGTATTGAGGCAGTTGTCTATTATCTCTGATCCCCATCACACAGCTCTGAATATCACAGAGATATTTAGCAGGGAAAGGGCATGTAATCATGCACAGACAGTTAAACAGGTCTAGTAAAATAACATTTTCATTCTACATTATTATCTGACCTTGACTAAATGCTTCATTGCAAAATATTCTTTGGCATTTCAGAAAATCCGTTCCCGATGCTCAGATGAATGTAAACCAGGACAAATGAAAAAAACGTCAGCAAGTCAACACACTTGTTGTTATGAATGTGTTGCCTGTCCTGAAAACCACTACACCAATACTGCAGGTATGGAGAGAGAAAATGTCAGTTCATTTTTTACTGGTATCAAGGGCAACATCCATTCTAGTAGGAGTACAACTGGGGGAGTCTAAAATGAAGAAGGATCTGGGTGTTTTGTTAGATCATAGACTTGGTAATAGGATGCAATGCCAAGCTGAGGTTTCTAAAGCAAGCAAAATACTTATTTGTATTAAAAGATGTATAGACTCCAGAGAGAGAGAGAGAGATATACGTTTGTCCCTGTGCATATTCCTTATCTGGAATATGCAGTTCCGTCTTGGGTTCTAGTTTACAGAAAGGACATTAGGGCAACCAAACTGATAAGAGGCATAAAAGAGCTTAGCCATGAGGAATTTATTTCTTCAGTAATTTCTTGCAGTATGTGCAAAAATAAAATAAAAACTCCCTGGACTCCCAAGCTGCTGCCCTGGTGTACCTGAGCCCACACCCTAAGCTGGTGCTGTAACGAGCGGGAGTGGCGTATTGTGATGGCAGAGCCCCGGGTGTCCTCTGCCGCCTGAGCTGGTGAGTTGATGTGACAAGAAAGGGGGGGAGGGGGTGCTGGCATGGTATCTGCCGCCCAGTTACAGGGAGAGATATTTTATGTTTGTGTCTGGCGCTCTGTGCTCCTGTGATGACAGGGTGTTGGACATAGCTATAGCATATCATTTAAGTATTTAGGGGGGGTTTGCTGCTATACAATCCAAGTATAGTAGCTGGGCTGTCCTGAGTTGTCCACAGCCCAGTGACCCACACGCCTAGGGCTGGTGCTTGGCTATTTTGTGCCCTAGGCAAGACTCACACCCCCCGTCCGGGGTTGGGGGGGACAGGTTGTCATTAGTCTTGCCTAGGGCATGCAGGTGACTAAAACAGTATCAGAGAGCGGACTCACTGGGGCAGCAGCTACATCCAGAGACATGATGACCACCTCCTCCACTGTCCTTGTGCCCGCCTCCCCAGCTGTCCTTGTGCCCGCCTCCCCAGCTGTCCTTGTGCCTGCCTCACCAGCTTTCCTCATGCCTGCTTCCTCCGTGGTCCTCATGCCTACCTCCTACACCTTCCCAGCTGTCCTCGTGCCCAGCTCCCCAGCTGTCCTCGTGCCCACCTCCTCCACCTCCCCAGCTGTCCTCGTGTCCACCTCCTCCACCTCCCCATCTGTCCCTATGCCCGCCTCCTCCATTGTCCTCATGCCCACCTCCTCTATTGTCCTCATGCCCGCCTCCTCCACCTCCCCAGCTGTCCTCGTGCCCGCCTCCTCCACCTCCCCAGCTGACCTCATGCCCGCTTCCTCCACCTCTCCAGCTGTCCTTGTGCCTGCCTCCTCTGCTATAGCCCTCCTCACAGGCTGAGCTGCTGCTAACCTCCTCTGCAGCAGCTGTGATGGATGTCATTCACAGCTGCTGCTTTCTCTGGAGAGTTAGTCCAAACCCCAGCCCTGTGTAGGGCCCCTCATGTTCCCCAGCCAGGCTAATGAGGGAGTCAGTGGCCATAGCTGTGCCCCCTAGACAGCTGCCTAGCAGGAGCACTGACCCTGCCCACACCCACATCTTGCACCCATTAGATCCATCCAGCAGCATCTTGCCATCTTCCCTGGCTGCAGCCATCAGATACCGTCCACGGTCAAGCAAGCAACACACCTTGTCAGCAGCCTGGTCACAGCATCTTACCATCTTCCCTGCAGCGATCAGATCCCGCACAGCAAGCAACACACTGGGGGTTATTTACGAAAGGCAAATCCACTACAAGTGCAAACTACAGCAAAGTGCACTTAAAATTGCACTGAAAGTGCACTTGGATGTGCAGTCGCTGTAGATCTAAGGGGAAGATCTGAAATGAGGGAAGATTTGCTTATTTTATCATCCAATCATGTGAAAGATAATTTTCCTTGCATGTCCCCCTCAGATCTACAGTGACTGCACTTCCAAGTGTACTTTCAGTGCAATTTAAAGTGCAGTTCCCTTGTAGTACAAAGTGGATTTGCCTTTATTAAATAACCCCCAGAGTGTCAGAAAGTCAGTTCCAAATTCCAAATCAAATCATCAATACCAATGAAGCCAATGTCTGCTCTCCGATCCAGAAATCACCATAACAGCATTACTATTGCCAATGTATGCAGTGTTGTATAGGGAAAAATAAATATGGGAGGGGGGGGGGGGGGTGACACCATGTTTTACCGCACCAGGTGACACCAACCCTAGTGACGCCACTGGGTCAGTCAGAGGCTCTGTTCACAAGTAACTGCTCAGATGACAGATTGGCCATTGATTTGTACAGAGTGCAATCTGACAGCCACCGCTGAAAGCTGATCCTGTTCGCACATAGTGTGTGCAGGCAGAATTAAGTACCGTTGGCAAGAATCTACCAATTCTTTCTGGCAGCTGCCCCTGGCCACCCCATGCGCCTGTGTAAATATTGCATAACTCAGTACTAAGATTGTGTCTATGGGCTTGAAAAAAAAAAACATTTTAAGAAACACAGCACTGCTTCATTAGTTTTCTCCAGTTTAGCTGAAATTGCTAAATTTCCATTTTTAATCAAAAGCTTTTAGACTGTCTATTTAATTTTCACTTATGTGTTTTTACTTTTTTCAGATATGGTTTATTGTCTTAAATGCAACAATAAAACTCACTGGTCTCCAGTAAACAGCTCTGTCTGCTACTTGAAAAAGATTGAATTTCTGCGCTGGGATGATGGCTTTGCAATTGTTCTCCTCGTCATTTCTTTTATTGGTATTTTTATTATTGTTGCTATAGCGCTGCTATTCACAAAGAATTTTGATACGCCTGTTGTCAAGGCATCTGGAGGCTTCCTTTGCTACATCATCCTCCTCTCTATTCTTTTCAGTTTTGTCAGTGCAGTCTTCTTCATCGGGGAACCAGAAGACATCAAGTGCAAAATGAGGCAGACTATGTTTGGCATTAGCTTCACAGTTGCAGTGGCGTGCATATTGTTAAAGTCAATCAAAATATTGCTAGCATTCACCTTTGAACCCAAACTGCAAAGTATTCTAAAGCGCCTCTACAAACCATTTACCCTAATCATTGTGTGCACCGGGATTCAGGTCATCATTTGTACTACTTGGCTGGTATTCTGGTCTCCATATACGAAGGAGAATTTCTCGCTTCCAAAGAGCATCATACTGGAGTGTGATGAAGGCTCTACGGTGGCATTTAGCATCATGTTAGGTTATATTGCTCTCCAGGCATTCATTTGTTTTATTTTTGCATTTCGGGGTAGGAAACTACCAGAAAATTATAATGAAGCCAAATTTATCACATTTGGCATGTTAATTTACTTTATAGCTTGGATCACCTTTATTCCAATATATGCTACAACATTTGGTATATATTTACCAGCTGTTGAAATGATAGTTATATTGATATCAAACTATGGCATTCTGTCTTGTACATTTCTACCCAAATGCTATATTATCTTGTATAAACAAGACACAAATACCAAATCTGCTTTCCTTAAAATGATCTATAAATATTCATCCAAAAGTGCCAGCAGTTTAACTATTGGTCAAGTATCCTCAAGTTCATTGGCCTTACCCGAGAGCAATATCACGGTGCCCAGTGTGTCAGGTAGACCTTCTGTAAGTTCTGTAAGTAATAGTTTTTCATTCCACGAGAGACTTGTAGCTGCAGATATAGCTTCGACAAAAGCCAGATGTCTCCAAAGGAAAAGACTATCAAGCATTTGATGTTGGCATTGTCCAAAACTTGTGATTGTATGGACTTAAAAAAAACATACACCTGCACTTGTATGTTCATCAAATACTGGAGCGGTGGTTTAGAATAATCATGCAGCTGTCCCATTCTACTCCAATTGGCTAAGACATTACTTGTGTTTGAAGATTCCAGTGGACAGAACAGTGGACTAAAAACTATGTGCTAAAATACAATTGTTTCTAAAGTGAATAAATTGTCTGTTAAGGTCATGCAGCAATGCCAGATTTCACCATTAGGTGGAACTATATTTCAATGGCAGATTTATATCTTAGCAAAATAGGAACCTATGTTGAGTGGGAACTGCTCCATGTTACAACATAAAGTGGATCCCTTCTAAACAGGAAAATCACTTAAATCTATGTTTGCCTGTATAGAGTTACTTGTGGTAAATCAACATCATTTACTTAGCTTGCTGTCAAACATTTTAAGATTACTTGAGTAAATATGTTTTATGGGTAATGTTAATGTAAATACCAGTCCTATCCTAAAGTTATATTTATGCTTTTGATAAAAGGAGTTCTATCATGTAATATTGGACATCTGCTTTACAAAGTAAACATAGTATATGTAATAGAACCTGGAATTATTATTAGAACAGGATAGCAGCCTTGGTTTGTGCATTAACTACTATTTTCTGAGTATATTTGTCAGCTGTAAATAATAGACTGTCTAAAGAAGCCTTATAGGTCCTTACCTAGTTCTTTACTTCTAAGTTGGTCATAAAAAAAAAATGTTTCTGCTTATAAACAATGAAAAAGTACAACATATATACAGTATGTCGGACAGTACACTAGTATTTTATTTTTGGTATAAATTAAGCAATACTTATTTTCAACTTTTTTTTTATACAAAAAATATTTCTATTTACAAATACATATTTTATTGTATTGCCAACATTAACCAGTTGCCCCCTCTGATAAAAGGTGAGGTACTGTCGAGTAGATAGATACCAAATAAGTCAAGCCTTAAAACTATGTGCTCCCACAAAATAGCAAACAAAATAGGGCGTGACAAATTATCAATATGTGGTGCTTTAAATGCCTTTACTGCTTTAAACTTCAGTTTAAAGTAAAACATTAATGGGGGCCTAGAATTATTCCACTCACACCACATTTCTGGGGATTTACATGTTTGCATACACATGCACACCCTATGCACACGTCTGCATTTGTGGATGTGTGAAGGGCATTTTCTTAATTGTATTACAATTAAAAAAAGTAAGCTTTTTAAAAAAAAAATATATATGTTTTTAACATTTAACTTTGTTGCTATGATAAGGGAGCCTAACAAGCCCTCTATGTGGGTACTGGGCAGGTGACAGGTGCTTTTTATTGAGACATCAGTGGTCAATTTACCTCCAAATGTCTCCCCTACTCTCCACTGCAGCTAATTAAGCGCAGGTTGTGCTTGGCTATAGGCTTTCATCTGCCACAGCAACAAGTAAATGACAGCTCTGATGCTGAGGATAATGGGGAATGGTTGAATGAGGAATTGGAATAGCCTAGGAACCATGGTGGGGGGGTCCAGTGGGGAAGGGGGGTTACACCACAAGTACTGTAAAAGTAATTGAGTGGCTATAAGTACTACGTGCATCCAGAGAGTTGATGTAGCTAAAGTGTTACGTACAATTAAGAAAAAAGTTGCTAAAGTATGTTAAATGCTGTTTGTTTTAACTAAACATCCCTTTTAAATTATTAAAAAAAACATATCACACTTCACCAAGGTATGCTATTTAATTGTTCAAATCTAATTATTTTAAAAAAGTAACTAGAAGTGCACAAAAAGCATGTTCAATGCACCATGCGCTTAAAAACCATATCCATATATCTACTTTTCAATAATCAGATTTTCCATCCAGAATGATCAAAATAATTTGGATGAAATTAATCAGTTTTGCTTCAAACGAATTGATTACACAGAAGGTTTTTTTTTTCAGTAACCCATAGACTCAATCATATTGTCTGATTTTGTGATGAATCGTTCAGATTGTTATGAGTATGGCCACTATTATAGTGAATTTCCTTAATTTTGGAGATATTTCCTTTCACTTCCTGTTGTGTCTAAGGGGCAGGGAGTAAAAATAGTTCTCACCAATGGGACACAGATGGCAAAAAAAACTGACAAGGGTTTCAATCCTTTCCTATTATATCTAAAACAAAAAAAAATAACTTTTGGTTTTAAGTTGGCCATAGATGAATTAAAATTCAGCCAGTTCAGAAGGGAATGGACACATTTCAATCCATCTATTGCCTTTCCCATTTGACAGGAGTTAATGCAATGATCAACTTCTGTCATACAGGGCTGGTGAAAAACTTTTGCAAATCAGCTTGCTGATCAGTGTATTCTGACAGTGTAGGCATCCCACTGACTGTCAGAATACAATGACAGAACAGGGGGGGTGCCTCCATCAACCTAGAATGAGTGAATGGTTCCCAAATGGTTCCCGAATCCGGTTTTTATTTTGATCAACCACAGGCGTCTATGGCCAACCTTAGACAAATACTTCAGGACAAGTCCAACATCTAATATATTAAATGCCCCTTTACAGTGATTACTATGCTCCTTTAATAAGAAGATGGCCCATTCTAAATTGTTTTGTTTAGCCCTGTTATAGAGTGCTGATTGGCCACGAATCAGAGTCAATCAACACATTTAAGGCTAATGTGAGGGGACTCTATCCAGTCAGCTGGAAGGTTGGTTAAGAGTTGTGCACTGGGGGGGGGGGGGCATGTTGGGGATCTTTCAGTGTTTCCCCAGGCAATTTTATTGCTAAAGCTGCCCATATACAAAAAGATTTCCCTTGTTCAGCCCAGTACGCTGAGTGAGAGAATTCCATGGATTCCCCTGTCCATGCTTAATAGCATGGATGGCTTATACTTCCCCTACTGGCTATTGTATTTTGACAACTGGCACCCAGAATACCTAATCAGCGCCTGCAGCTGATTGGATGCAGTCACTTTGTGGCTGACTTTTTTCAACCGTCTTCTTCGACTTTCCAGTCCACTTGTTGAGGGCCACGCATGGCTCAAATGTTGACCAATTTAAAGAAACTGAAAAAAATTTAAGCAAGCTTAAAAAAGTGTAAAAATTTCAAAGATTCTGTTACGGGGAAAAGGCAATTTTGAGTCATTCCAAGAACCCATTACTTATAAATAGGTGTTTATCTACATAAGTAAAGTTCAGTTCTTTTATAAGTTTATATCATGATCCCAATCTCAGCAGTGCAATAATAAAGTTGTCTTTTTATTTTTCAACTGCACAAACAGTCACTGCAAACCAACAAGATACAGTATGGCTGACGCGTTTCGCACTTACAGTCAGTGCTTAGTCATGGCTAAGCACTGACTGTAAGTGCGAAACGCGTCGGCCATACTGTATCTTGTTGGTTTGCAGTGACTGTTTGTGCAGTTGAAAAATAAAAAGACAACTTTTTTAAGTGATTTTGGAGTGCGGCTGTCCAGTTCTCGTCCATTTATTTGCTATCATTAGCATTGCCAGCACCTTGGTGGTTCACCAACCCTTGATTGCTCACAGGGCTCACCTGGAGCGGTGAGATATCTGTCTGAGTGCAATAATAAAGCGCTTGTATGTGGGTAGAATGGGACATGATTGAGAATCAGCCTGTAAAAGCACACAGAGGGAAGATCAGAGAGATCCTTGAGTATATATGGGGTAAGGATTCAGCTAACTATCAAACATAAAGAAATAGCTTCTCAGTAAGAAATGCCTGCTGAAAAAAGAAATGTATTCTCCCCGTGAGAAAGTGTATTGGCGACATGGAAAACAATGACTTAGTTGCAAAGGAAACTTAGTCTGGGGCCTTCATCGAAAATTTAAAAAAAGACCTTGTATATCATGCCATAGAGAATGGAAACTAAGAGAAGCCTGTTTGCTGGAATTTCCAGGATGCAAGTATGAGTGAAAACACTTGGGAATACTTTTTACCTGTTACATATACAGTATACATACTTTATGTATACATATACAATGTACATACAGATAAGAGCCGGTTCACACTGGGGCAACACGACTTCTAGCACGACTTTGGGAGGCAACATGGACACGACTTGAGTATGAATCACCAGGCAACTTACAAGGCAAGTTCAAGTTGCCTCCAGGACAGTACAAGGCAACTTCCAGGACAGGAGGCTTTCCAGTGGCCAATCAAACAACAATCAGCTCTGTGGGAGGGAGGGGTTTGCCTGAGAAATGTATGTTATCTTCCTGTATTGTTGCTTCGGTTAAGACAGTGATCTGACTTCTGAGGCGACTTCCATTGAAATCAATAGATACAAGTTGCCTAGAAGTCGCCATGAAGTAGTACAGGAACCTTTTCTGAAGTCGGAGCGACTTCTGTAGTGTACATTAAGACGGCTCCCATTCACTTACATTCATTTTCTCGACCGCGCGACTTGGGGCAATTTGGGGTGACTTAAAGTCGGATCCCAGGTCGCCCCAGTGTTAACCGGCTCTAAAAGAAAACGAATATCCCTTTTGCTTACTCTATAAAACAAACAAAGAAAGCTACCAACACAATTTGTTGATAGCAAATTTCAATAAACAGTAAAAATGCACGTGCAGCGCTACTAAAACTAAACAATTAAAGTGAAAAATCATATACAAAAATTCTGAATATTCAAAAGATGAGACACTCCAAATAAAATATACATTACATTTCAAATTAGAGAACTGCTGCAGGTATCACATAACATGGGAAAAAACTTGTTGAAGAAGATGAGAAAATAACAACGATAACAGTTTGTATATTCACTAGCTTCAGTTGTTTACTTATTGTCATTTCCTGAACTTTGAAGTGTTCTAAAGACATCAGCAGATTAGGCAAGTGTTAAGATTTGTTAACGTCTGGAATTATGTGGACAGTGTAAAAGACTCAGCTGTTAGAATGTTTAATCTTATTTTAAAATAGTGTACAGGACGCCATGGCTGGGTCCTGGAAGGACGTTATATTTCCCCTCTGTTTGGACTGTGGTGCCTTTAAGGGAACGGAAAGGGTTAATGCACCTGCCCAAGGAAGTAGTTTAAAGCAGACAGGAAGTGCAGGTGAGAGTGAAGGAGTGTAGGAGAGTCTATGCATGGTGAATGGTGGACAAGGAAAGCTGTGGAAGCTATGAAAAGCTGTGAAAGGACTTGGCAGTGTGTTGCCTGAAAGCCTGCTACTGAAGGACTTACCTGCAAGGACTATTGAACTGCGATAGCAGTTCTGAGCTGTACAAGTCGGTGAGACTGTTATTTCCTTTGTTTTTGCTGCTGCTAAGCCATTTAAATCAAAACTAAGGTTTATTAAACTTAAATGGCTTAGCAGCAGCAAAAACAAAGGAAATAACAGTCTCACCGACTTGTACAGCTCAGAACTGCTATCGCAGTTCAATAGTCCTTGCAGGTAAGTCCTTCAGTAGCAGGCTTTCAGGCAACACACTGCCAAGTCCTTTCACAGCTTTTCATAGCTTCCACAGCTTTCCTTGTCCACCATTCACCATGCATAGACTCTCCTACACTCCTTCACTCTCACCTGCACTTCCTGTCTGCTTTAAACTACTTCCTTGGGCAGGTGCATTAACCCTTTCCGTTCCCTTAAAGGCACCACAGTCCAAACAGAGGGGAAATATAACGTCCTTCCAGGACCCAGCCATGGCGTCCTGTACATATCCCCCCCCTGTGCCCCAACGCCAAGGAGGTGGAGGCAACAGTGGAGCTCAAACAATGGACTCGGGAGAGGGCATCTGCATTTTGATGCAGTCTCCCGGGCCTATGCTCCACTATAAACTTAAACTCTTGGAGCGCCAGGAACCACCTGGTAATCCTGGCATTAGTCCCTTTACCTTGCCTCAGCCACGTTAAAGGGGCATGATCAGAAATTAACCTAAATTTCCTCCCCAAGAGGTAATATCTGAGGGACTCCAGAGCCCACTTAATGGCCAGACACTCTCTTTCAATAATAGCGTAGTTTTTCTCCGCTGGTGTCAACTTCCTACTGAGGAAGACTACTGGGTGCTCCTCACCATGAACAACCTGTGATAATACAGCTCCCAATCCTACATCGGAAGCATCAGTTTGGACAATGAACTCTTCAGAAAAATTGGGCGCTATCAAGACAGGGTGTTGGCACAGTGCTGACTTGAGCTCCAAAAAAGCCTTCTCAGCGTCTGCATTCCACTCCACCATGACCGATTTCCGGCCCTTAGTCAGATCGGTCAATGGAGCCGCCAATGTGGCAAAGTTGGGTACGAACCTCCTGTAGTATCCCACCATGCCCAGGAATGCACGTACCTGCTTTTTTGTGAGGGGGCGGGGCCAACTCTTTATAGCCTCTACCTTGCTGACCTGAGGTTTCACCACCCCTCTACCCACAATATAGCCCAGGTATTTCACCTCCTCCATTCCCAAAGCACATTTTTCAGGGTTTATTGTAAACCCCTCTTTCCAGAGAGAGTCCAGTACTGCCTGGACTTTGGGCAAGTGTGACTCCCAGTCTCTGCTAAAAATGACTATGTCGTCCAAGTACACTGAGGCATACTCCCGATGAGGTCGTAAAATCCTATCCATTGCTCGCTGGAACGTGGCTGGAGCAGTTTGCAGTCCAAAAGGCATTCTTTTGTACTGAAAACTCCCCTCTGGAGTAGAAAAAGCAGTTTTCTTTTTAGCAGCCTTAGTTAATGGGATTTGCCAATACCCCTTGGTAAGGTCTAACGTTGTGATATACCTAGCTGGACCTAGTCTCTCAATAAGTTCATCTACCCGGGGCATGGGGTAGGCATCAAACCGTGAAACTTCATTAAGCTTCCGGAAATCATTGCAGAATCGCAGAGTCCCGTTGGGCTTTGGTACCAACACAATCGGGCTCGACCACTCACTCTGCGATTCCTCAATGATCTCCAGGTCCAGCATCTTCTTTACTTCCTCTGAAACGGCCTTCCTTTGAGCCTCTGGGATGCGGTAGGGCCTGACAAAAACTTTGACTCCAGGTTCCGTGATAATATCATGCTCTATGATACTAGTTAGCCCTGGCAAGTCTGAAAACTTCTCTTTATTTCTCTGCAAGAACTCCTTTGCCTGCTGACTTTGGTATTTAGATAGGGTATTTGCTACTTGGACACTCTCCACCCCAACCTGTGGCTCAAGCCTTGCACTAGCCAGGGAGGTCACCGGTTCCCTGTCTGTCCAGGGCTTTAACAAGTTGACATGATATATCTGATACGGTTTCCTCTTGCCTGGCTGGTGGACTCTATAATTGACCTCTCCCACTTTTTCCACAACTTCAAAGGGTCCTTGCCACCTGGCTAAGAACTTACTTTCCACAGTGGGAATTAGCACCGCTACTCGATCCCCCACTTGGAAGTGCCTTATTTTAGCAGCCCTGTTATAGACCTGTCGTTGAGCCTCCTGGGCTTTTTGCAAATTCTCTTTGACTAGCGGCATCACGGTTTGGATCCTTTCCTGCATTTGGGAGACATATTCCAGGACACTCTTATGCTGAACAGGTTCACTTTCCCACTCCTCTTTAACCACGTCAAGAAGTCCGCGAGGTCTCCGCCCATATACCAACTCAAAGGGCGAAAAACCCGTGGAGGCCTGGGGCACTTCCCGGATAGCAAACAGGAGAGCTGGTAACAGGCAGTCCCAATCTTTCCCATCCCTTTGTACCACTTTCTTGAGCATAGATTTAAGGGTCTTATTAAAGCGTTCCACCAACCCGTCCGTTTGGGGATGGTAGACCGATGTGCGTAGCTGTTTAATCCGGAACAGCTTACACACATCGGCCATAACCCTTGACATAAACGGGGTACCCTGGTCTGTGAGTATTTCCTTGGGGAAACCAGTCCGTGTAAACATCTGGAATAATTCCCGGGCAATGGCCTTTGAGGAGGTATTCCGCAGGGGTAGCGCCTCAGGATATCGGGTGGCATAGTCAAGAATCACCAATATGTAGGAGTGACCTCGAGCTGACTTTACCAAGGGACCCACTATATCCATGGCTATCCTCTCGAATGGGACCTCAATTATGGGCAGAGGGACCAAAGGGCTCCGAAAATGAGTCACCGGAGCGGTCAACTGACAGGTCGGACAAGAGGTACAGTATCTCTTTACCTCTGCTTTCAGACCTGGCCAGTAAAACCGGTCGGTGATCCGTGCCTCCGTTTTTTCAACTCCCAGGTGTCCCCCTAACACATCGTTATGGGCCAGGTCCAGAACCTTTCGTCTATATTGTTGGGGTACCAACAATTGCTCTACCACATTTTCTCTCTCCTTGGTAACCCGATACAGCAATTCATTATATATTGCAAAGTGTGGCCACCTCTCATTCGCACCTGGCTCTTGGGGAACCCCATTTACTACTACAACTTGTTCCCGTGCATGGGCCAAAGTGGGGTCCTGCATCTGAGCAGTCCCAAATGCCCCCTGGGGAACACCCAAATCCGGCAGCGCAGGGGTAGAGGCCACTTCCTCATCCTCTTCCCCCAGCATTGCCCGAAGTGGGGAAGGCTCCTCCCCCTTAGGGTTTTGATAGGTCTGTGGACCACATATCTTGACATTCTCAATAGTATCAACACTACTTTCATCACCATTAACCCAATCATTAGCATTTTCCTCATCTGGGTCCACATTAACATTTGGCAGTTCAGGGTTATCCCTCTCAGCAGCAGGAACAGGGGGGCTAGTTTCTCCCCAGTCTCTGAACTGTTCTCCTTGTTCCCACAGTTTTGTAAACAATGGACAGTCTCGTCCTATTATAACATCATGCACCAAGTTCTTTACCACCCCCACCTCTTGAGTAACAGTGCCACATGCTGAGGCGATAGACAACGTGATGAGCGGGTACTCTCTAGTGTCCCCGTGAATGCATACCACCCGTAAAGTTTTTCTTACCGGACCGATCTTCCCAATCACTCTAGGATGAACCAGGGTTACCATGCTTCCAGAGTCCAACAAAGCCCAGGCAGGGAGGTGGTTCACTTGGACTTCACACTCAAACTTTTCCTCATCCAGGTCGAGGTGTGTGGTGCACACTTTATGGGCACAAAAAGACCCCCTCCGAAGAACCCCGCATTCCATGGGCTCCTCTTGCAGTGGGCAGTGTGTCCGGGTATGACCCCAGGAATGACATCGCCAACATTGTACATCCCCTCCTCTCCGAACAGGAACAGAACGCTGAGGAGGTACCGGGAGTGACTCTTGGCCTTCCGGGGTGTTTGTCCCAGGGCTCCTTGGAACATCCTTTCGAAGGGCAGCAGTTGGTCGAACAGGCCGTGGCAGACTGGGCCCTATGCGCTTGGTAGGTCCGAGCAGGTCCTCCACCACTGTATATCGTTCCACCATCTCAACAAGGAGGTTTGCTGTTTTGGGGTCTCCATGGCTGACCCACCGTTGAAGGTCATCTGGCAGGGACCTCAGGTATCGGTCCAGCACGACCAGCTCCACGATTTGGGGGCCAGACAACACCTCAGGCTGCAGCCATTTTTTTACTAGTTGCACTAGGTCGTGCATTTGAGACCGGGGTGGCCGATCTGGATGATATTTCCATTGGTGTACACGTTGGGCCCGAACGGCCGTAGTCACCCCCAGACGAGCCAGAATTTCTGCCTTTAACTTTTGATAGTCTTTAGCATCATCTGGTGGCAGGTCAAAGTAGGCTTTTTGAGGATCTCCAGTGAGAAAAGGAGCAATGAGGCCGGCCCACTGGTCCTGAGACCATCCTTCTCTCTCCGCTGTCCTCTCAAATGTAGCAAGAAATGCCTCTACATCATCGCTCAGGGATAATTTCTGTAGAAAATGGCTTGCCCTCACAGTCACCTGGTTGCCAGGGGCAACAGCCGCTTGTTCCCGAACCTGAGACAGCTGCTGCACTGCTTCCTTTAAAGCCGTCACCTGAGCCTGCATAACCCCTTGCTGCGTCGCTTGCTGGGCCGCCAACAGGCGAGTATTTTCTTGCTGCAGAGCCAGCGCCTCTTTGTGGTAAGTTTGTTGTGCCTCCAGCTGGGCTGCTAAACGCTGATTAGCTTCCTCATTGCGAGTCTGCGCTTGCATGTTAGCCAAGGTCAGCTGTTTAATTAGCTCCTCCATTGCTTCAGCTTTCAATGTTTGTGCAGCTTTAACCCAGGACATAAATTCAATGTACTGTCTCTTTAAATGTCAGTTCAATATAAAGACCAATGCAAAAAGAAAAAAAGTTTTTTTTTTTCTCTTCTTATGCCTGTTATTCTGTCCTGCCCGCATTCGAGCACCAGTGTAATGTTTGGGGGACCAGCTTGATCGCAGGACACAGGCTTTTTAAATCAAAACTAAGGTTTATTAAACTTAAATGGCTTAGCAGCAGCAAAAACAAAGGAAATAACAGTCTCACCGACTTGTACAGCTCAGAACTGCTATCGCAGTTCAATAGTCCTTGCAGGTAAGTCCTTCAGTAGCAGGCTTTCAGGCAACACACTGCCAAGTCCTTTCACAGCTTTTCATAGCTTCCACAGCTTTCCTTGTCCACCATTCACCATGCATAGACTCTCCTACACTCCTTCACTCTCACCTGCACTTCCTGTCTGCTTTAAACTACTTCCTTGGGCAGGTGCATTAACCCTTTCCGTTCCCTTAAAGGCACCACAGTCCAAACAGAGGGGAAATATAACGTCCTTCCAGGACCCAGCCATGGCGTCCTGTACAATAGATATACATAAAATGTATTCATACTGTATACTGCTGTAGAAAAACCAATAAAACTATTATTTGTACTGACCTAGGTGCATATTTAAAGGATAACTCCATTTTCATGGGGAAAAAATAGCACAATAATATCGCATATGTATACAATTGCTACACAAGGCATATTGTAATTGAATGGTATTAGAAATGACCTTTCGTTTTCAGTCTGTGGGGTTGTAATTTTCTGCAAAATGCAATGCAATATTGCAACTTGGAGTTCACACAGATGGTGAACAGAACGCCCTCCCCCAGATATGTAATTTCCTGATTGTGTGATTGGCTTACTGATTTTCCCAGAAGTCCTCACTAAGATACAAATCTGATTTTGGGTATCCCCTGCATCCAAAAATGTCATTTTTAGTGAGACACTCCCAAAGGGAAATCACATCTAAAGGGATGCAGACCCTGCCACTGTCCTTATTAGAGCCCTGAAAGTGCAGCGTCCGAATGATAATTATAAAATCACTCCTATAAAGATTCACTTTTCAAATGGACACATTAAAACAAAATACAATTTCTTCAGAATAACATAAGATAGGAATCTGCAACAAAGTTTGTTGAAATTCCTGCAATGTGCATAGATCACCCAATGGGGAATATTTTCTTTCTCAACACAAGTGGAGTTACTCTTTAAATCACTCTTCTCCACTACCATTTGCCACACATCTATATTTGCCATCACTCATCAGCCATTTGATAACCCCCTGTTGGCCATTGCTCATGTGATAACACTTTTTACACAGCCTTTTGGCAAAGGGTTTCATAGCCAAGTTTTGTGGTAAGGTTGCACAGGAAAAAAATGCTCATGCATTCCTGGTACATGCAAATAACTTTCCACCTTGCTGGTGAAGCACTTAAAGCACTTAAAGTGGGGGTACACACTTTTAGAAAATCAGGCAAACGATCATCGGATTTTCCTCCTTACAGCAAGTCGGAACCGAGGAAGGAAATAATGTACAAAAATTCTTCTACGACAAAGGCTTTTTTTTGTTGTTGTTTATTGTTTCTGATCATGCACAGTCTTTTGTTTCTGACTTTTCTCATCCGAATAGCTTACGAAAATGGTACACATTAAACGAAAATCGTTCATTTGGTTCCCGTATGAGAACAATTTTGGAGTTTGTCCCTTCAGAGATTTTTGCCCGGAAGGTCAGAGGCGATCGTTCCTTGGACGAAAACGTTCGCCCGATTTTGTGTGTATGAGCCACATTTGTTTTAGCTTTTAACCATGCTGCAAGGGAAGCATATGGAGCAATACTGGGTTTTTAAATGATTACGAATGTTATGGAAACATCTCACTGTGTTGATATGAATTCTATGCAAACTAAAGAGTTCACAAACCTCAATATCATTATATTAAACAGGGTTTTGTTATGCCAACAAGTTAAATCTGAAGTACTTTAAAACAGAGCAATTACATTGTCTACATCAAATGTTTTACAGTAAAAGGAAAGGATTAAATATTTGCCAGACTTATTGTTTGAATGTATTATTATAAACAGTCAAAGTTTGGCAGAACTGAGAGTTACGTACTTAGGGGCAAATTTAAAAACAGAAGGCAGATTTTATTTGAATTGTCATCAATTTTCGCAGATATACATTTTTGAGAAGCGGAATGGAGAATAATGGCAATTATGAATGTGATCAGAAAAGCAGTGTATAAATAGCAAATATTTAATTAATATTCATCAGAAATGTACTATTTGTTTCACTACAAATTGATATTCAGACTAAATTTGCTTGATTTAGAGATTCAAATACAACCCAATACCAATCGTAACAAATTTCAATGAATCAGAAATAGGTTATAAGGAAAACAACAAATTCATTTAGGGTTGCACTGATACCACTTTTTTAAGACCAAGCATAAGTACTGATACTTATTTTCCAAGTACTTAACGATAACGATTACTGATACTTTTTTTTTATGTCATGTGACAGTGGCACTAATATGCAGCACTGATGGGCACCACTGGTGGGCACTGACTGTGTCAGTAGTTTTTTGTTTGTATTCTATTTATTTTTTACAATCTTAGTTTTTACAATAATTTTTTTTATATATATTTTTTACATTTATATATTTTATTTTTTTTGCAATGTTTTTTTTTTGGGGGGGGGGGCAGTGGACAGTGTCAGTGTTTTTGTTTTTTTTGCAATTTAACTTTTACATTTTTATTACAAATCTTTCTTTTTTTATGAGCCCTGTTGGGGGGGGGGGGGGGGGCTTTGGTGAGATATCAGGGCTCTGACATCTCCCTTTTGAGACAGGGAAAGGGACTGAGGACCCTGTCCCTTTCTCTGCAGCCTCAGCCTGCGCTGAATATGAATGGACAGGAGACAGAGGCTCCTCTCCATTCATAAACGAAAGCATTGCAAAAAAGTTTATGATGCTCAGTTATGAATGGACAGACAGGGCCGATCCGCCCTATAGGCTCACTATGCAATCTGCTTAGGGCCCCGCAAAGCTGTGGAGGGCCCCCCAAATTACTAGAGGCCCTACCTGGTGAGAAATCATTTTCGGACCCTCACCCTGCTTCTCAACTCGCTGGCTGCATGGGAGAAGAGGTAAGAAGTCAGTGATCACAGACTCATACTTACTTACTCATATTTACGTGCTCCTTCCTCTGCTCTTCATCCAGACAGATCTGGGACAGGGGGGAACCAGAGGAAGACAAGGAGAGGGACCTGAAGAAGGACACAGATGAGAACCAGAGGAGGACTAGGACAGGGACCACAGAAGGACATGGAGGGGGACGGGAGGAGGACACAGAGGACCCGGAGAGCTGGAGGAGGATACAAGGGACAGTTGGGGGTGATTGGTGTGGTGTGTGACTTTCAATAAAGCAGCTGAAAGCCACGGGAGGGAGAGGAATAGAAGCAGCTGTCAGCTGCTTAATTGAAAGTCACACAGGGATATCTGTGATTTTAACTCCCCCCACCGCCGCACCAATCATGTCTGAGGCTGCCCAGGTATCAGATTAGGCATCGGAGCAAATGCAACCCTAAATTCATTCATATTCATTTGTTACATTCGGATGACATGATGCGATAGTTAGGGGCTTTTGTTTGATGCATTCAAATTAATGTAACAACATATCGAATGATCTAAATTGATTTGTAGCCATTCATGTTTATTCCAGTGAGAGTAGCGTGATTATTCTAGAAAGATTCTTTTTTTGTATTGGGGTTGAACTTGAGAGACTATTCCTTTAATTTGTATGTGTGTGGTCCAACAAAGTCATTTGGGAATAAGGACGTTAATTCAACTTAATAAGATAATGAATGAATACATATTAACTCAGAATTCTTTGTTTTATTTTGATGAGAGCGGTGGCGTCCTCTTTGACTCTTGCATAATCAGACGATTTTTTTGCATTAACATTTTTCAATATTATAAAAAATGCACTACATATGAAATAGAAACCTATTGCAATATATTCAACAAGGTATAAAAGTGAAATAAGATGATTCCTATTGTTTATATTTGGATTGGATGGAGGTGGATCCATCAGAATCTTCGGATCATAACATAATCATAACATAATGAATGAATCCGAAATTCATTTTGTTCCATTCGTTACATTTAGATGCACCCAACTCCAGTCAATACCAACCAATCCGCTCATTCCATTTCTCTTTGTGGGTTGAACTAGCAGGAATATAGCCAATGTTCTGAAATAACAAAAGAATAACAGAGCTTCTGAAAATATGAATTGATTCTGAACAAAGAATATACAAAATGAATCCAAATAAATACTAAATAATTCTGAAAACAAATCATACCAAAAGAAAATGATTTACTTACTGAATGAAACTGACACAAACAGTAATACGTTTTTCTGTCATGTACATCTCTATTAATTATCAACTTTGCTCATGATTGACTACTCAATCACTCCCAGTATCATAATGGAGGTGACAAGAAAGCAAGGAAAAGGTACACATGAGCAGCTGGAGAGGTGGCATTTATGTGCATTTGTCACTTTAAAACCTTCCTCCTGCGCCGGAATCTCTTTAAATAGTTTTGAACACCAGCGGGGCAGAAAGAATTAGTGACCACTCTGATTGGATGTTACAGCGGTAACATAATCAGAAGCTGGTTCTACTAGCTACAAATGTTTAGTCGAGAGTCGCCTTTGACAGCTCAGTCTTTGCCTTCAGAGCATTCAGTGAGCATGCTCTCAGCACATAAACATCAGCCACCCAACAACGTATATGCATGACATGTAGGCATTAAAGATCACCCTTTTCCTCCTGCACATATGTGCATGGCATACATAAAGGGGCAAAAAAAAGTACAAAAAGTGAATAATTAGCCTCTGCAGAACCACAAACTTCAACATGTCTATACTGACTGTAAACTGTGTTATTAACTATATATGTTAATATAATATAAAAAATATAATGGAAATAATTTATTATATATCTTTTGTTTCCCTTTTCTTCACTGTTCAAATGGAATATGTGAAAACATCACCAAGTGATCAAGTTAACAAGACTTACAATTCAACATTACCACAAATTTGTGTCAAGTTATGATTGCTATCTGAGTTGCTGCCTGCATGCAGTAATTCCTGTACTGGCTCCACCTCTCCCCGTGGGATGATAGGTGGATATTTGAAAATAAAGACATGAATAAAAATGCAACCATTTGATCTTGGATAAAAATGGCTACGGCCTTGTTTATTGTTTTTCGCATTTTAACTACAAACAACTCATAAACTTTATTAACTCCAAAAAATACAATTGTTTTTTAAATATCACAGTTAAGTACCTCAGCCCAGTCATTAAAACGGAGGTTCCGGCATTTTTCTTTTTTAAAAGTCAGCAGCTACAAATACGGCAGCTGCAGCTTTTAAAACATGGACACTTACCTTTCCAGCGCACCCGCCATGTCAGCAGCCGAGACTGAGCAATCGCTCGGTCCTCGGCTGCTTCCGCCGCCATCTTCGGTGAGGGAATCAGGAAGTGAAGCTTCACTGGCCAATTCCCTACTGCGCATGCACGAGGATCACTGGTCCCACTCTCTCCTGGGAGCAGTGTTTCCCAGAAGACAGCGGGGGGGGGGTGACGTCACAGGCTGGATTCCCTGTGGGGATCAGAACCCGGAAGTGGTGCAAATACCAGACAAGTATCTGCACCCCCCTCCCCCTGAAAGGTGCCAAATGTGTCACCGGAGTGGGGGAGGGATCCAAAAAGCGGAGGTTCACTTTTTGTGTGAACCTCCGCTTTAATGCCGCATACAGACGGTCGTTTTTTGTGATGAAAAAAACGACGTTTTAAAAAACGTCATTTAAAATGATCGTGTGTGGGCAAAACGTTGTTTTATGTCTTCTAAAGAACGACCAAAAAAAAATTCGAACATGCTCGAATTTTTTGTGTCGTTTTTCAAAACGTCGTTTTTGTTTCACAGAAATTGACCATGTGTAGCAAAAAACGACGTTTAAAACGACGTTTTTAAACCCGCGCATGCCCAGAAGCTAGTTATGAAGTGAGCTTCAATGGAAAAAAGTGGTGAAACGTAACCTCGCTTTGCTAGAGCATTGTGAAAAAACGATGGTGTGTAGGCAACATCGTTTTTGAAAATGATGTTTCAAAAACGTCGTTTTATTTCATGATTTAAAACTTCGTTTTTTTTCATCACAAAAAACGACCGTCTGTATGCGGCATAAGGCTCGAGCTGATCTTTAACTTTCAGATAACTTTAAACTTCTAACGAATCTCCAACGGACAGGTGGGATGAATTTTCATTCCACATGTCCCTACCCTAAATCATGGCCATTTACACATATGTCTGGAGATCCAAATGAAAGATATCCAAACCCACATCTGACAAATGTACCCGTCATCTCGATAGAGACCAGGAGAACCATTGTCTAGGTTTGGGTGTCAGAATTGAATTCCCATATCCAGAGTCATGAACTTTTCAATTGCCCTAGACTCTCTTTCTTGCCTTTGTAAAAGGCTTGAGATTTGGAGATTCAATCCACCTTAATCTGGGAACGATTTCAGAAAACACTGCAACTATTCTAGAAGATTATGCTCTGATGACTCTAATTGTGTTTTGAATATTGGAAATCAGATCCACTGTTCTGATCTTCCCAATATCATTCCCTCCTAAATGTAGTAAAAGAATGTCCGGATTAGGCTATTCTGCATATACATCCTATTTAACTCAAACAAAAGATCATCCCAAATCATTCCCCTGCATCCATTCCATAGAATTTTAAACTCCAATGCCAAATTTTCCGTATATACTCTAGCTCAGGGATGGCCAACCAGTGGCCCGCGGAGCCCTCTGATGTGGCCCGCGACCTCCTGCTCTGGAATGGTGGGTTGGCAAGCCCAGATAGCAGGTTGCCGACCCGCCATACCACAGCATCAGTGTTCTGAATGAAAAGCTGGTGGTATAGGAAGAAAGCGTCTGTGAAGCAGAGCCCCATAAGCCGATGCTTCCTCAACAGCGCTGGCTTTTGCCACAGGTGGGGTCTATGGCAAAGTTCAGCTAACCCGCAGGTTTGACAAAGGTGCACTACGCTGCACCCGTGGTGTGGGTAAACCGCAGCACATCAGTGTGAAAGCAGTCTTAGGCCCTTTTCACACGATCAGCCCGACCAAATGGGACCCTCGATTCGCCTCTATAAAGCGACAGATGTCTGTTTACGCCTGCCTACCTCCAATCAGAAAAACAGAAGGGAATCCGTCGCCTTTCATCTGGGTGGATCGGAGGGCCTATTGCGTAGTTGTGACCTGTCATCCACCTGCTTCTCTCATTGTATCCCTTGACTGGTTACCAAGTTGCTTAAGTGGCCCTCGCTCTTCAAAAGGTTGGGCGCCCCTGCTGCCCTTTTTGGAGGTCAAAGTATATAAAAGAATGGCCCAGGATCCAGACCACCTTCTGCTTACCTGGAAATAAATCAAACAAATAGATTAGGATTTCCATCTACCTAATTTTTTTATTTTATTTTCTTCTAAATCAGTGGTTCTCAACCTCGGTCCTCGAGTACCCCCAACAGGCCATGTTTTCAGGTTTTCCTTTATCTTGCACAGGTGCTTTAAATCAGAGTTAATGGCTTGGTATTTTGGACAGCTATTTTATCTAGGAGAAATTCCCAAAACATGGCCTGTTGGGGGTACTTGAGGACCGTGTTTGAGAACCTCAGTTCTAAACCAATGCGAGCTGCTTCAGTAGCGGCTCCTATTCTAAAAGAATGCATTGTAAACCTAGCATGCTTTAGATTTACCATACATAAACATTTCTTTAGTGTCATGGAAAATTGGTATTGTGTAACTCTTGGTGAATAAATATTTCTGCAGAAACTGACAATCTTATACACAGGGCCGGATTCCCGACAAGGCCACCGAGGCCAGGCCTCGCGGTGGCAGTGGGTGCAGAGGCGGCGCCACCTTCATTCCGGGACAATACTGTGAAACTCACTCCACCTCCACCTCTACCTGATATCCTACTGGCCATTGGTTGCTACAGCCGCCTGGCATGTAGCAACCAGTGACGTCATGGATGCGACTCCCTGCTCAGCACTCAAAGTGGAGGAGGAGTTAACTTCCTCCTCCTTCGTGCCTAGTGCTCTCCACCATGCTGGATGTCCTCTTTTATCTTTTGGCAAGTGCATTTGGGCTAGGTGTCAGTGGGGGCCCCACTCACGGCATCGCAAATAAGAGTCTCTGCTACTTCACTTCAGTCTCCACGGGGATCTTTACTGGGCACCTGAGTCTGACCCTTCACAGCACGAGGCGCTGACACCAGCGATGTTCCTGATCACACTGCACAGTGAGTGTTATTGTAGTAGGGGGAGATCTGCCAGCCTCTGCCCACACCATAAGGAGAACCGCCGGGGACACACTGGATTGTCAGAGGGAGTTGTAGGAGTTCTATAGAGCTGTCTGTTTGATGGATGAGCATGTGCCTTTTGTCAGTCACTTTCTTCACCTCCCACTTCCCTAACCTGCCAGCTTGGAATGTTCCGCGGTGGCCATGCTAGAATAATCATAAATCACTGTGAGGGGACCATGAACGAGTTCTCAGAAGGGAGGGGGGAATGTACAGCTGTCAGTGTGTTTGTGTGCTACACTGAGACATGAGACAAAACTGGCTGTGTGCAGAGAGACTGCTCACCCAATCACAGCATGCCATTGTACACAGAGAGGCAGTCCCTGACCTGGAGACTAGTCCCTCTCATTCACCCTCTACTGGATGGCATTATCCCTGATTAATAGGAACAGTCCCTGTTTTATAAACCAGCCCCATCTGTCCTTTTATTGTCTTCTGTCCCTCTACCAAGTGTAACATGGAGAAGTTCCATGTTATAGACAGTCCATTAAAGAAACAGTCCTTATTATCCACTTGCTCTCCGAAAGATTTACCCCTCCTTAATGACCAGGCAATTATTTGCAAAATGTCACTGCGTTATTTTAACTGACAATTGCGCAGTCATGCGACACTGTAACCAAACAATTGACGTCCTTTTTTCCCCCACAAATAGAGTTTTCGTTTGGTGGTATATGATCATCTCTGCCGGTTTTATTTTTTGTGCTATAGACAAAAAAGGACGAACAATTTTGAAAAAAAATAAATACATTTTCTGCTATAAAACATCCAATTAACAAATTGAAAAAAATCTAATTTCTTCATCAATTTAGACCAATTTTCAGCTTTCGGTGCTCTTACAATTTGAATGACAATTACTCAGTCATGCAACACTGTACCCATATTAACTTTGTGTCCTTTTTTTCCCACAAATAGAGCTTTCTTTTGGGGGTATTTAATTACCGCTGTTTTTTTTTTTTTTGCGCTATAAAAGAAAAAAGCTTTTTCCTTTGTTTCTGTTATAACATTTTGCAAATTAGTAATTTTTCTTCATAAATTTTGGCCAAAATTTATACTGCTATATATCTTTGGTAAAAATAACCCAAACCGGTGTATATTATTTGGTCTTTTTAAAAAGTTATAGCGTCCACAAGCTATGGTGTCAATCTCTGAAAATTGATCACACCTGATGTACTAACGGCCTCATTTCTTGAGACCCTAACATGCCAGGAAAGTACAAATACCCTCCAAATGACCCATTTTTGGAAAGTAGACATTCCAATGTATTTAGTAAGAGGCATGGTGAGTTTTTTTCCCACAATTCTTTTCAAAATCAAGATTTTTTTTCACAAAATTGGCATATTAGCAGGTTATTTCTCACACACAGCATATGCATACTACAAATTACATCCCAAAACACATTTTGCTATTCCTCCCAAGTATGGCGATACCATATTGTCATATTAGCAGGTTATTTCTCACACACAGCATATGCATACCACAAATTACATCCCAAAACACATTCTGCTATTCCTCCCAAGTATGGCGATACCATATGTGTGAGACTGATTCAAAGAAGAAGGGGAAGAAAGGAGGGAGGAAAGAAGATAGGTAAAAGGGGGGGAGGGTAAAAGGGAGGGATGGTGGAAAAAAGAAGAAGGGGAGAAAAAAAAGGAGAGAAAAGAAAAGAAGGGCAGAAATTAGGAACACAGAAAAGAGGGGAGGGAAGAAAGAAGAAAGAGAAAGGAGAAAAGGAAGAAAGAAAAAAAAAAAAAAAGGGGGAAAAAAATAGAAGAAATATAGTAGTAGATACACGAGGATAGCACTCACATGGGCCGCATCTGTAAATATATTAAAGAAGAAACAATACCTAACAAGTAGACATTGATGGTCAGACTTTCAGGCCAAGGAAGTATGATAAAAAAATATATTTTAATAGCATATTAAATTTACAATAGAACAATATAATTTACAGCAAATAACCACTGTACACTCCTCAGAAGTCGCCAACGTACGTTTCGCCGTGGGGCTTCTTCAGGACGAAGACGAGGAATACAGAAGACAGAAAATTATCTGTAATGGTACAGTGTAGTAGATTAGTAACATAAAATTGCGTAAATCAAATTAAAATAAATGAATATTTGATGCATATTTACATGACAAATGGTCCTCCAGCGGATGCATCCATAGGGCATATCCGGCACAAATAGAAAAAAGTCAAGATCAAATAGAGAACTTGAACAGAAGTTTCCATGAACCAAGATCTAGTCAGCAAAAATAGTGAGCAATTATTATTGTATGGTACCAGTTGCTTCCAGAGTGTAAAAATAAAGATCATAGATGAAGAGATCAGAAATAAGGGCAGCGAAGAAAACGAAAAAAAGAGAAATGAGAAACGAAAAAACGAAAAAAGTAGAAAAAAAGAGGGGGGGGGAAGGAGGGGGGAAACAGAAGAAAAAGAGGGAAAAAAAGAAAAAAAAGGGGGGGGGGAAGATGAAAAAAGGGGGGGGGGGAGAAAGAGAAAAAGAGTAAGCCAACAAGGATATATGTCAGCGATATATAATACAAAGTCACACTGTAAGTGTAACAGGACAAATGTCCTATATAAATACAATAGTCACCTTGAAATGACCAACAAAGGTCAGAGCAAAAGACCACAGGCTTAAAAACGGGTGCCACAGGAAAGATTACACCTCAATTGTGCTAAAATATGAGAAAGATATACACAGAGGTTATGTGTGAGACTTTTACACAGCATGGAGCACCTTCAGGCGTTCTAGGAGCATAAATTACACATCTAATTTCATGATTACCTTTTGCACTTTTGAATGCCCTGGAGCACCAGGACAATGGAAACACCCCAAAAATTACCCCATTTTGGAAAGAAAACACCCCAACTTATAATCTATGAGGCATAATGAGTCTTTTGAACATGTAATTTTTCCTAAAAGTTTTGGGAAAATGTGGAAAGAAAATTAAACCGCATTTTTTTTTTACACAACGTTGTCCATTCATACAATATTTCTAACACATAGCATGTACATACCAAAAATGACACCCCAAAATAGATTTGCCTACTCCTCCTGAGTATGGTGATACCACATGTGGGAGACTTCCACAGCCTGGCCACATATAGAGGCCGAGTATGACTGGGAACGGCTGAGTATGGCTGGGTATTGCCGAGTATGGCTGGGTATTGCAGAGTATGACTGGGTATGGCTGGGTACTGCTGAGTATGGCTGGGTACTGCTGAGTATGGCTGGGTACTGCCAAGTATGGCCGGGTACTGCAGAGTATGGCCGGGTACTGCCGAGTACCGTCTGTCCGTGTTCATCCGATCCACAGACGGATGGAAAATAGGGTTTTCCTCCGTCTGCAGAATCGGAGGATTCGGAACCCGGATGAGATCAGGTGTCAGCGGATGTTCATCCGCTGACAACCGCAATCTCATAGGGACCAATGTATGTCCCTTTTTCATCCGTACACGGATGGATGAAAAAGTGGACATACAGTCTGCATGTGTGAAAGGGGCCTAAGAGCTTTGAAAATGTGAAATAGACTCCATGCAGAGGTGGTTCTGGCCAGCTCAGTAGATTGCTTTAAGAAAGGCCTGGATACTTTCCTAAATGTACATAATATAACTGGGTACTAACATTTATAGGTAAAGTTGATCTGGGGGAATATCCGATTGTCTCTCAGGGGATCAGGAATACATTTTTCCCTTGCTCTAGCAAATTGGATTGTGGTTTGCTGTTTTTTTTGCCTTCATCTGGATCAATTGTGGTTATAGAATTGGGTATATGGGAATGTATGATATTATTATTATTTTATTTTTTTATGGTTGAACTGGATGGACTTGTGTCTTTTTTCAACCTGACTAACTATGTAACTATGTAACACTGCACCCAAACAACATTTTTATCATTTTCTTCCCACAAATAAAGCTTTATTTTAGTGGTATTTTATCACCACTGGGGGTTTTTATTTTTTGCTAAACAAACTAAAAAAAAATCATTTTTGAAAAAATATGTTTTTCTTCGTTTTTTTTTATAAAATGTTGTTTTCTCCTTCATTGATGTGCACTGATGAAGTGGCACTGATGGATACTGATGAGTTGGCACTGATAAGGTGGCATTGATGAGCACTGATGAGGAGGCACTGATATGTAGAATTGATGGGCACTGATATGCAGCACTGATTGTCACCAATAAATGGCACTGATCTGCAGCACTAATAGGTACTGACAAGCGGCTGTGATGGGCACTGACAGTCAGCACTGATTGGCACTGATAGGCGGTACTGATTGGCACTGATAGGTGGCACTGATGGACAGCACTGATGATGACGTACTGATGAGGTACTGACAGGTTTTACTTCTGGGCACTTATAGGAATTGTGATGGGCACTGATTGCCACTGATATAGGTACTGATTGGTACTGATTCGAGCACTGACATCCGTTTCTGATGGGGCACTGACTGGCAGCTGATGGGCACATCTGATGGGGCTGTGCTGATAATCAATGTGCTGATTATCACCACAGACCCCCCTCTGACAAGGAGAGCCGCCGATCGGCTCTCCATGTCAGTGTGACCCAAGGAATGCTATTTACCAGCACTTCCTGGCTCACGCGATGATCAGTTGTGATTGGTCACAGCTGATCACGTGGTAAGGTGCCTCCCTCAAAGGCCTCATTCCACGATCAGAGATGCAGTGTGTCAGACTGACACACAGCACCTCTGATCGCCATGCTGCACGCCCCCCAAGGGCGCACACCGGCATGTTATTCTGCTGGACGTCATATTACGCCCAGTCAGGATAACAGAACCTCTGCCCGGCCGTCATTCTGCTATAGGCCGGTTGGGAAGTGGTTAAGAATGTACTCAAGCCAGAGACAGCCAGGCATCTGTGGTTTCCTGAAAACTTTAGAAATGGAATTCTAAGGATTTATCTGTATATACTGAGCATCAATCACACACATTTCAGATTGTTCTGTTCTCTCATGTTTATGGAAAACACAAGTCACGATGAGCAAGCAGGCTACTTGACCAGAACAAGTCTTAAGAAATAGACACACCACTGCATGGGCTTAAAAGATGTTTGTGTAAAGTCCAACGTGGGCCAAATAAAAAAAAATAATAATCTAGACTGGAGAAAAGCTAGGACTTCCCTAATCAAAATATAACAGAAAAGAAAGGAAAAGGGGAGCTAATTAAACTATAGTTCTAATTAGGGAACAACATCCTAAACCAGTGGAGGTCAACTTTTTTGATATAGAAGGACCTAGGTGACCTAAACCCAGTTATCACAGAAGGGGCACATGTTATATTTCGTGAAAATAAAGCAACAGGAAGCTATTAAAGACTGCAGATGTTCTATAGTTGTTGGTTGAAGATTGGAGATGGAGACATGCTTCTGCCGAGAGTCATGGGCACATCACATGAAACTGCTAGAGATCACTGCTATTACAGCTCTTTTACAAATCAACGCTTCCACATTTGTGCTCCATACAGCCTCCTTAAAAATTACCAGTGCCACTTTTGAGATTTTTCAAACAAGATCCATTATAAAAGAGCATAGGCTATCAAACTCAGACAGCTGCAGAACCAGTAGTTGCCCAAATACCTGAACAGTGACTGCATATGAATGGATGTAGTTATTGTTCAGCAGACAATTTTCCACCAGGCTCATTTGATTTTAAAATCAACTTTTGTTTTGCTGGCTGGTGCCAACAGGACCACCTTTACCAAAAATATGGCTGATTCAGCTGGCCAAAGAATATTTTTCTATCACTGCCCTGAATAAGGCCCTAGCTAAATAAAACACTGACTACTATCTGCAGCCCCCCCTCCCCCCAACAAGTTGTCAAAGGGCCAAATGCGGCCCCAGGCCACAGGCTGGGCACCAGGGTCCTAAACATTAGATAGACTCCCTATCCTACAGAAAAATGATGGAAGGTGGAGTGGAGGACAATTGTGAGCATAGAGGGGAAGGAGAAGGAGAAGATGGTGAGAGCCTGGAGTGTGGCTTTGTGGGTTCTGAAGGCGTTGCTCCCACTGGGCTCAGTGATGGGAGGCCAGGTGCCTTCTTAAGGCGGTCGTCCCTAGGTGAGTGTTGGGCTTACCTCGACTTATGCATTGACTGCAAAGGCTGCAGATGGCAACACTATTGTCTGCAGCGGACACGTTAAAAAAAGCCCACACTGCGGAGCCATGGGCCGAAGTCCTGGGAGCGCCAGATGTGACAGTACATGGTTGATGGCTCGCTCCTGATACATTAGGAGTCTGGTTTGTCCCCCCTGTGTAATGTAAGTTCGGCCTGCTTCTCCTCCCTACCTGCTGGTCCATCTCTCCCTCTGAACTCCCCTCCTCTTCCTCTCTTGTGGGCACCCACGTGACGTCTGTAGACACGTCATCATCGACGTCACCTTCCCCATCACAAACAGTAGAGATCTCGGAGAAGGCAGCAACAGCGGGCACCAACCTCCTTGGGCTGATCTAAGCACTGTCGTCAGACTGCTGAGTGCCGGCTGTTGCTACCTCCTCTTCCTGATCCAATGCCAAGAACGGCTGCGCATCTGAAATGTCTTCTGATGGATCGGAAAATAATTCCTGTGACCTCAAGCAGAGGGTATATGGTGGTGGTGGTGGTGGCGAGCCACTCAACCAAGTCTGGTGCGTCCTTTGACTTAATCGAACGCACCTTGTGCCACTTCCCACTTTGGCTCCGGCCTGGTGCTCCTGCCCTACCCCTACCACCCCTGCGGAAGGGCCTGCCTCTTCCTCTGCTTGTCATTTTTTAAATGACCCTGTGACAACAAAAGTCTCTAGAGAAGCGCAGTATATGCGGAAGAAGGTATATAACAAAATCTGTCATTTTGGGGGGCCACTGGTTTATCGCACCAGTTATGAAACTTTTTTTTTTTCAGGAAATGTTTTTAATGTGTGTAGCAGAGGTAACGCGGCGAAAGAGGCAAAAATTAATCAGTAACCAAATACACCGCCAGTCACAATGCTGCACAATACAAATTCACTATATTCGAAAGGATATTATAAGTGTATATTACACCTATATACTGCTGGGCAAGTAGCACACCTATACCAGTGCTTGAAAGGACTTTTGTGGACCTGTTAGGTAGCGATTTGTGTCACTTAAAATCTGTCCCTGCTGGAAACGCTAACCTCTCCCTACACTGACAACAAGTATATGAATGTATTACACACTATCATGTACTGCAGAGCAAGTAGCACACCTATACCAGTGCTTGAAAGGACTTTTGTGGACCTGTTAGGTAACGATTTGTGTTGCTAAAGTCTGTCCCTGCTGGAAACGCCAACCTCTCCCTACACTGACAAAAAGTATATGAATGTATTACACACTATCATGTACTGCAGATCAAGTAGCACACCTATACCAGTCCTTAAAAGGACTTTTGTGGACCTTTTAGATAGCTATTTGATTGAATACAGCCTTTCCCTGCTCTAAACAGCACCCTTATCCCTACACTGACAAAAAGCATAATGTATAATGGCCACCAGTTCAGGTCTATTTATAAGGTAGGGGGTATGACCATGTGCTGAAATGTCTCAATTGGCTGTCCTGCACCACCTGATGGATGTGTCATAGGTCAAAGTTTTTACCCATGGAACATTGCGGACCGCCGCCAACATCGCCAGATGTCCGCCGGTTTGGCGAACCGCGAACACGCAAAGTTTGCCGCGAAACGACCACCGGGGGAAACGGCAGGCCATCTCTACTAACTGCTGCTCCAGGGCTCTGTGAAATGACATTCCAAGGACATGCCTACTAGATATGCGATTAAATCCCCTACTTAAACATTCCAGTTAGAGCTGTCTGCAGACTTGAGAAGGAAAGAGACATGCCCTCAAAATGCTTTGTCATCATGGCAACCCACCAAACGCGGTGTAAGAGGGGCCTGTGATCTATCCTGTCAGCCTGTCCTTGGAAAGTTTTTTCACAGAGCCCAGGAGGCAATTAGCAGACATTGAATGCTGGTTTGTTCAGCTCTGCTTCTCCAGGTCTGCTAGTAACAGCAAGGAGTGAGGAGTATTATGTGCAATAACTGAACTGTATCCCTGGACAGAATAACAGCTACCTTACGTGACCTTAATTATGTGATTGTATTTCTTTTTACGATTACTTAGTTAGAATTTTTTTATTGCACTAGTGGTGCGCTTCCCTGTTTTTTTCCTTTCTGTTTTCAATAATAACACTGCGATCCCTTGTGCAGATCAACAGGGATAGCTGCATAAGAACTAGCAGTTGCTAATGGTTCCCTACAGACTATGCAAGACTGTTCTTAGGATTTTCAATGATTATACAGCTCCATCAATTTTCTTGAGATACAAAATAGGACACAGTGATCAGACTTTTAAACATCACAGATGTTAAGAACTACAAAAAGGGCTTAAAGGGTAACTAAGGTTCGTTTTTTTTGTTTTTTTTTTAAAGCAAATATGTCATACTTACCTCCTCAATGCAGCTGGTTTTGCACACAGTGGCCCCGACCTCCTATTCTAGGCTCCCTCAGCGGAGCTCCTGGCTCCTCCTCTTCTTGAGTGCCATGTTGGACAGCATATCTCTTCAATCCCAATCCTCCCTCGGGGGTCCATATGGACACATTACAAGGCATACAATTTAGTACATTTTGGATTTTTGTAATGATGCCAGGTGCCATTTCTACCAATTGTTGAGGAAATATCACAAGCCTTTATACTGAAAATGTGATCATATATTGGTTGCCAAAATTACATTTAGTCTTCCCAACATAAAAGCTCCAATATGTACAGGAGAGCAAATAAACAACTCCAGTTCTCTGGAAGTTACCATAATGTCTCGCCTTATATAGTTTTCCATCCAGCAATATTTGGCACTTGCCTTGTGATATAAAAGAATGGTATGTACATGATCCACAAATATGCGGTAAGTACCATAAGAACATGGGTCATTGGATCCCTTTTTGGAAAATCAGCTTTGAACCAGGGAATCCCTCAATGAGCTAATTCTTCTAAACACAATTTCGGACCTATCTCTAACACATTTTGAAACCTGATTGTTGGCTAACAATAAGTACCAATATTTGTCAATTATATTTCCGATTTTTTGCTTTTGTCTACTGTAGCGTGGAATAAGTTTAGTAGTATCCTGATCTTTCTTTTTAATTTGATTAAAAATTCAGTTTATCCTGTGACTCCTTAGATGCTTGTTGGTAAACTTTCTTGGGGATTTTCTGACTATACCCATCGTCAGTCTCATGATTATAGCATCGGCCTCTATTTTGAAGTCTTTTTCATTGGAATAATAGCATCCAAGATGCAAATATTGTTAATGTGGGATTGATTTGACCAAAGTAATCGGGTGGGCTTTATGGGCATGTCACATCGTGTTATCGGCCGTACATTTATGATAATGTGTAATTCCTAAAGTGGTATTCTCATCATCAGAAATTTATATATCTAAAAAAGGAAATTTGAGATTGGTCACATGACATGCTAAAAGAAAAATTCCACATATTGGTATTCAGCTGTTTGATAAATTCTGACCACATCTTTTTAGTGCCATCTCCCAGGGTCAGGATATCATTGATGTACCTATGCCATGACAACATCAAGTCCTCGTCCCAATAAATGTGACCCTCCCACCCCCAAATAAATTGGTGTAGGATGGATCACAACATGTCCGCAGCTCCATGCCTTGAACCTGGAGGAAGTGGGGAACATCAAATGTAAAAAAAATTGTGTCTGAATATAAACTCCAACAGGGTCAAAACAAACTGGTTATATTTACTTTGTTTCAAACTCCTCTCCTGCAAGAATGACTGCACCACATGAAGTCCCTTTTCATTCAGGATGCTACTATACAGTCCGTATCCACTGCCACAAGCCAGGCACTTTCAGGGACCTGTAGGTCCTCTGCTGTCATCTGTTAAAGATGGATAGTATCTTTCGTAAATGCTCATTACTTGAGGCATCAGATGTGCATCCACTATCCTACTGTCAATCTCAGTAAGGCTTACCAAAACACATACCAAAACAAGATCTACCCAGAGGAGATTAAAACTTTTATGTACTTTGGGCAATGCATAGAATGTAAATATCCCCATGTATTTTTAGATATAGTACCCGATCCTAATGCCTCCCTAATAATGTAGTAATATTTCTTCTGAAAGCTTGCACAAAGGGAGTCTGGAAAAATGTTGTACCAATCTTTTTCCCCCCCGAAATGTCTGGCACATCACAGGGTATTGTTCCTTTGGCAAAATTTCAATAGTTCCACTTTTATCAGATGGTTTTATAATTATGTCTTGCCACCTTTAAAATATTTAATGCTTCAATCTGTAAAGGAGTTCAATTATCTTGTAGTCCTCCCTCTGCCCTGTTTATATATATCTCATTTGTTGTTTGCCGAACAAATGCCAAAATACTGGCATTTTGAGACAACGAGAGGAAAAGTCTTGGATTTATTTTGAAATTACCTTTTCAAATTCTTATTCTCTGTTAAGGATAACAATAAGTTCCTCCTCTAATAATAGTTGTTCAAAATCCCACTTACTTATTTCACTTTTTTGTTTAATTTCCTTTCAATAGTTTTAGGAGTTCTTACAGGACTTGGAAATCCCATATAACTTTCCGAGGAAATAAGTGGATATCTTTGATGTCCTCAAATTCATTAAAGTTCTGTTCTGGGGGGGAAACTCAACCTTACTTGTAACACCTGTTCTTCCTAATGGAATTCAAATTCAGAACTGGAAGAAGCCTATTCGACTCTGTAGGATTCAGAGGCTTGGTGGGTGGTTTCTGGAACTAGAAATTACGTGACAGCATTATGTGTCATGATGACATTATGTCATGGCACATTTTTGTGTGATGACGTTATTCTACTGCGCTTCAGTGGCTTCCATTTCTGGGGGTCTACAAATAGTGAAATCTATTACATTTTAATCCATCCATCTTCTGGTGGCTTGGCAGTAACACTACATTTGATGAGATGGAATTCACATGTTGAAGATGATATATGGCTATGTAGCAATTTGGTATATGTGTGGTTATTAGTGTTGAGCAGAATATGCCATATTCGATTTCGCGATATATCTCGAATATATATTCGAATATTCGAGATATATTCGCTAAATTCGAATATTCGTGATATTTTATCGAAATTAATTGATTGCGATTTTTCGCTATTGCGAATGCGAAAATAATTGCGATTTTTTAATAACTGCGGTAGGAGCGCTCTGATTGGCTTAGAATATTCGTGATATTTTATCGAAATATCGCAACATGCGAATGCGATATTTATTGCGGAATTTCGAGATATGCTGGAGGAGCGCTCTGATTGGCTCAGAATATTCGTGATATTTTATCGAAATATCGCAACATGCGAATGCGATATTTATTGCGGAATTTCGAGATATGCTGGAGGAGCGCTCTGATTGGCTCAGAATATTCGTGATATTTTATCGAAATATCGCAACATGCGAATGCGATATTTATTGCGCAATTTCGAGATATGCTGGAGGAGCGCTCTGATTGGCTCAGAATATTCCTGATATTTTATCGAAATATCGCAACATGCGAATGCGAAATTGATTGCAGATATTTCGAAAACTGCTGTAGCACCACTCTGAAATCGAATATGTATGATATTTTAACCAAAATACATATTGCGATTGCGATTTTTCGATCGCGCATGCGCAATTGCGCGAACAACACGCGACCATTTCCTGGAGCCTTGCCAGTTTCCAACTTATGATCGCAGCGCAATCACACAGCAACATGGTTGGAAGCAATTTCACTAAGTCTGAGGAAAAGTTGCTGATTTGTGTAAGTATTTTGACCACTGTTATTTCATCATCTTCAACTGCATTTTAGTCTAGTTTAAAAGTTAGTATATATGATCAGATATTAGTATTTCACAAAAAATGTGTCTCCTGCTTTTACAAAACTACAAGTCCCAGCATGCCTGGACAGCTGCAGACACCCTGGTTGGCAAATGTGTATTTAGGCACTTTTCCTTGTTATTTAGCATAATGAATTTAACATTTTTTTGGACATAGGACGTATGCGAACGTCCTGACTTCAGTGTCCTCAAGGCCCAAGGACGTTCGAATACATATTGCCCTTTAGATGTTGCAGAACTACAACTTCCAGCATGCCTGGGAATGCTGGCACTTCTAGTATTGTAAGTTCTGCAGGCCCCCGTTTTTCAGGCCTTTATGCACGGGTCTCTAAACTGTGGCACCCTAGATGCAGCAAAAGTAAAATTCTTAGCATGCACTGACAGACCGTGGCTGATGGGAGTAGTAGTTTTGCAACAGCTGGAGGTGGACTGGTCTTGAAACCCAGAGTTAGGTAACAAACCCGTAGTGTTTTGCAACCATTCTGCCTCCAGCTGTTTTTTTCCTGTTGAAAAGCCTGTGGCGTGCAAAACACAACCCAAAAACTCCACCCGGATGCAGTGAAAAATGTGCACACACCTAAAGAGTGACATCACAAAAAACTGCGGCGGTTGCATACGTCAGTGGTCCTCCGAAAAGGTCCCGTCTCTGACCCCCGGGGCGTTAGGCTCCTGACAGGGAAAAGAGTTACTGTGGTCCATACAGCCGAAGCCATATGGACCCATCTCGGTCCAAGCAGCGCAATCAACACGCGAACAACACGCGACCATTTCCTGGACCCTTGCCAGTTTCCAACTTTTTGATCGCAACGCAATCGCAGAGCAAGATGGTTGGAAGTAATTTCACTGTATCTGAGGAAAATTTGCTGATTTGTGTAAGTATTTCGACCACTGTTATTTCATTATCTTCAACTGCATTTTAGTCTAGTTTAAAAGTTAGTATATATGATCAGATATTAGTATTTCACAAAAAATGTGTCTCCTGCTTTTACAAAACTACAAGTCCCAGCATGCCTGGACAGCTGCAGACACCCTGGTTGGCAAATGTGTATTTAGGCACTTTTCCTTGTTATTTAGCATAATGAATTTAACATTTTTTTGGACATAGGACGTATGCGAACGTCCTGACTTCAGTGTCCTCAAGGCCCAAGGACGTTCGAATACATATTGCCCTTTAGATGTTGCAGAACTACAACTTCCAGCATGCCTGGGAATGCTGGCACTTCTAGTATTGTAAGTTCTGCAGGCCCCCGTTTTTCAGGCCTTTATGCACGGGTCTCTAAACTGTGGCACCCTAGATGCAGCAAAAGTAAAATTCTTAGCATGCACTGACAGACCGTGGCTGATGGGAGTAGTCAGGGCTGGATTAACAATGGGGCTGATGGAGCTGCAGCTCCAGGCCCCTTTCTCAAGATAGGCCCATTTGCCCCAAAAAAAAAAAAAAAAAAAAAAAATTTTTTTTTTTTTTTTTAAGAATTTTTTTTTCTAAGATCGAATTTGGGGGGTTGTAGCTCGATGACCAGAGGTCACAGAAACCCCACATTTGGGGGTAGGCATGGGAAGAGCTACCCCACAACTTAAAATATGGGACGGCTATCATTTATGGTTCCGGAGATACGGGCCTGCTTGCACAGCCTGTCAGAAGCTACATTCAGAGCGGCCAATATAAATACAAGCTGACACACTGCAGCAGACTGATAGGATCACAGTGCTTATAATAATTATTTGTATATTACTCATGGTAATTAACCCCTTGCCACCCAGGCCAATTCTGACACTTCTCTACTACATGTAAAAATCATCATTTGTTTTTTGCTAGAAAATGACTCTATGGTGGTCTTTCCACTTTTTATGTTGCAGGGTACAGAGCTGCACGATTCTGGCTAAAATGAGAATTGCAATTTTTTTGCTTAGAAGATCACGATTCTCTCACGATTGTTGCGGCGTAACATCATCTTTCACATAAAAAAAAAAAAAAATGGGCTAACTTCACTGTTTTGTTTTTATTATTCATTGAAGTGGGCAAATGCAGTGTGACATAACATATTGCAGCAATTGCAATTGTATTCCCTAGAGTCTCTGCTAAAATATATATAATGTTTGGCAGTTCCAAGTAATTTTCTAGCAAATAATATTGCTTTCTAACTTAAGAAACAAGTGTTGGACTTTAAGTGGTTAAATTTAGTTACAATGTTAGTTAGTTACAATGTTTCATTTTGTTTACAAACTTCGCAGACTGCCCAGATTTGTTCTTTACACACAGAAGTGTATCCCTTTGATCTAAGAAGGAAGTGTCAGTTACAATGTTTCCTGTTAAAAACTTGGCAGACTGCCCAGATATTTTCTTTTGACAGCTGAAAGTCTCTCCACTTGTTATATGAAAGACTCAACAAACTCTGCATTGAAGATCGTCAGGGGGGTTAAATCGAGATCACGTTTTTTTTAACAATTAATTGTGCAGCTCTAGCACGGTATTTGCGCAGCAATTTTTCAAACATGTTTTTTTGGAAAAAAATGTTTCATTCATTAAAAAAACAGTTAGTTAGTTAAGTTAGCACAATTTTTTTTGGTATCCTAAGGCTGGGTTCACACTACGGTTTTCCCGTCCATCAGCCGCATACGATTTCAGTATTGAAAACGTACGGGCCCGGACGGGAAAACGTATAGATAGAGAATGCATTGCAAATCGTATGCACTCAGATGCATCCGGGTGCGTACGATTTGCTGGCAAAACGTTTTTTTAACCGTCCGCAAAACCGTGTTCAACCACGGTTTTGCGGTCGTTTTTAAAACAGTATGGCAAACGCATACGTTTTCCTTTAACATTAATGTTAATGGAAAACGCACATGTGTGCGGTTCCATACGTTCCCGTCCGTTTCAGCCGCATACGGTTTTCCATATAAATCGTATGCGGCTGACGGACGGGAAAACCGTAGTGTGAACCCAGCCTTAGCGATGCTTTACATTTTTTTAGGTTACATGTTTAGAGTTACAGAGGAGGTCTAGTACTAGAATTATTGTTCTCGCTCTAACGATCGTGGCGTATGTAACCTGTGTGTATCTGGCTCTGATACTACCAGTGCCTACCCAGCCACTGACTAGTAGCTCTCCCCAGCCTGTCCCCACACACCCTCTCACCTGTCCCCACACGCCCTCTCACCTGTCCCCACACACACTCTCACCTGTCCCCACACACCCTCTCACCTGTCCCCACACACCCTCTTACCTGTCCCCACACACCCCCTCACCTGTCCCCACACACCCCCTCACCTGTCCCCACACACCCTCTCACCTGCTGACCTGTGGATGGGGGAATCGCTCCTGCAGTGTTATTGTGTTCTGCCAGTGCGTACAATGATCAGTGTTGCTAACTTTAGCTGGCAGCACTGATTGTTTTAAGAAAAAAAAACAGGCTGGTTGTACTCAAGTTGATTAATAGATTGACTTGTGTAAAACCAGCTAGCCTATACATAGATTGACTATGGCTGGTCTCTGCATAATTGGCGTAATTTCAATCCATGTATGACCCGCTTAACCACTACTCAGTGCCTAAATATCCTTCCACTCCTGTACATAGTGCTCACTGTCATACTCTCCACACGCCTCTCCTGTACATAGTGCCCACTGTCATACTCTCCACACTTCTCTCCTATACATAGTACCCACTGTCATACCCTACACACTCCTCTCCTGTACATAGTGCCCACTGTCATACCCTCCACACTCCTCTCCTATACATAGCGCCCACTGTCATACCCTTCACACTCCTCTCCTGTACATAGTGCCTGCTGTCATACACTTCTCTCCTGTACTTAGTGCCCACTGTCATACCCTCCACACTCCTCTCCTATACATAGTGCCCACTGTCATACCCTCCACACTCCTCTCCTATACATAGTGTTCACTGTCATACCCTCCACACTCCTCTCCTATACATAGAGCCCACTATCATACCGTCTACATTCCTCTCCTGTACATACTGCCCATTGTCATACCCTTCACACTCCTCTCCTGTACATAGTGCTTTTTTCCGTACCCTTTGTACTCCTCTCCTGTACATAGTGCCCACTGTTAGACCCTCCACATTCCTCTCCCTCACCTGCACATACTTCCCACTTATATACCGTCCATACTCCTCCCCTATGCCTCTTACCCACAAAAACAGTTCTTTAAAATTATACTGAATATCCTCAATGTTACCAGCTCTAGAATGGACACACTTTTGTTAGTTCAACTAAAGGAAATATCAGTTCTCATATTTGTTCTGCCCCATTATTAGTACTCATTTAATTTTGTGATTACTACTATGATGTATAGGGGATCTCAGCTACTCTAAATATAGCACTTATATAAAAAAGTGGCCCTGAAAATAATTTTTAAATGTTGGCAACTGTGCACTTAGGCACTGCCCAAGGGCCACCGTCCACCGGGTCAGTAGGGGGCCCCATGAGAGGCTCCTGGGATCCTGTGATAATAAAGCGGTAGTAAACTTTCCTGACATTACTACTTTTTAGAGGCCCTGGGGTAGGTTATGCCACAACGTACAAGTATGCACAGCATATTAGCACATTAGTGTACACTTCAATTTTCAGACTGAGCCCTCCAGTGCTGCGATGAATCAGGCGGGGCCCGGGCGCTTCCATCTTCACCCGGTCTTCCTTCTGGGTTCTGTGCCTTTGGTCACTTGCCTTGGCTGGGCTGCATTCATGTCATTCCCACGCATTTATTTATTATTTATTACACCCCATTCACACCTCCGCGACAAAACGCCCGACGCCGGCCGCTCGTGCCGCTGGAGGGGAGAATTCCCATTGCTGTCTATGAGATGGTTCACATCTCATAGACGCCGTACACCTGCGGCATGAAAAAAAGTCCCGGACCCTTTTTTTCAGGCGGCATTGGCGTTCGGCCATACAAAGCAATAGGAAGGATTTGTAAAAAAAAAGTTACACTATTCGCTGCAAAATACGCCGCGTACGCGGCGTTACTTGTCGCGGAGGTGTGAATGCAGCCTAAAAGGCCCCACCAAAATCCTCAGCACCAGGCCCATGATGTTCTTAATCTGGCCCTGGGAGTAGTAGTTTTGCAACAGCTGGAGGTGGACTGGTCTTGAAACCCAGAGTTAGGTAACAAACCCGTAGTGTTTTGCAACCATTCTGCCTCCAGCTGTTTTTTTCCTGTTGAAAAGCCTGTGGCGTGCAAAACACAACCCAAAAACTCCACCCGGATGCAGTGAAAAATGTGCACACACCTAAAGAGTGACATCACAAAAAACTGCGACGGGTACATACGTCAGTGGCCCTCCGAAAAGGTCCCGTCTCTGACCCCCGGGGCGTTAGGCTCCTGACAGGGAAAAGAGTTAGCAACGCATATCTCCCCTATACGTGTATCCTGTGTTGTTAATAATATATTCATAATTATGCAAATGATAATGGCTGCTATATTTATGCAAAAAAGGTGGCGACCGAAATGGCAGGATATAAAATCTGTCATGTTACCCCTGTCATTGATTAATAAGGCGAGAATGCTTCCAATTGTTGAATAGCATACATTTACGTCATATATCCATAAGGCTGTCAACAGAAGTATTACAATATACTTTGTTCTTCATCTTGCAGAAGTTCCTGGAAACAGGATACGATAAGCTGCGGAGGCAGCCAGAGAAAAGGGCTGTGGTCAGCGCCCTAATCGCTGACTTTGGCGGCCAACACGACCACAATGCAATTGTGAAGAAGTGGTCTGACCTGAAGAGGCGCCAAATGGATCAGGTCAGACGTCTTCGGGCTAAATATCATCCAGGTAAGTTATTGTTGACAGTTATGTTTTTTTTTTAAAAAGTGTATTTTGTGCGTGAACTCGAAAGAGAGAGGAGCCGGCCTGCAGGAGTTGGGAGGCCTCCCCCAGAGGCAATCTGCCACCTTTCTCCATGCCCCGGTTGGCAATGGCGGGTGTGAGGGGGTCCTCCCAACCCAACCTCGCATAGCACACCCACCAGGGGCGGGGCTGAGACCACCAAACTCAATTCACAGGTAGCCGAGAGCGGGATCCGAACCCCTAGCTGCAGAGGTGAATCACTTGTCAGTGCAGTGGCAATCGCGTGGAGCCACCGCAGCTCCTTTGGTGACAGTTATGTAAGGTCATATGTAATTCATGTAAGGTCAGATGTTGTTAACCAAGATGCCATGTTGTGCTAACATATATCACCACCAGCCAAGGTATTCATAGTACTGTTGAAAAAAGACATGGGACAGCAGACAGGAACACAGAAGTTTTGTGGGAACATAATTTTCCCATTGCTTTGCATGGGACTTTAAAGAAAAACCCCGACCATGGCAAGTGGGGGTGGGTAAGGTTTAAACCACCTATCCTATGTTTGTGGCTGACATATAAGTAACCTGTGTGCCAAGTTTCATATAAATATCTTTAGCCGTTTGTACGTGATGCTGGAACATACATACATACATACATACATACATACATACATGTCTATGAGATGGTTCACATCTCATAGACGCCGTACACCTGCGGCATGAAAAAAAGTCCCGGACCCTTTTTTTCAGGCGGCATTGGCGTTCGGCCATACAAAGCAATAGGAAGGATTTGTAAAAAAAAAGTTACACTATTCGCTGCAAAATACGCCGCGTACGTGGCGTTACTTGTCGCGGAGGTGTGAATGCAGCCTAAAAGGCCCCACCAAAATCCTCAGCACCAGGCCCATGATGTTCTTAATCTGGCCCTGGGAGTAGTAGTTTTGCAACAGCTGGAGGTGGACTGGTCTTGAAACCCAGAGTTAGGTAACAAACCCGTAGTGTTTTGCAACCATTCTGCCTCCAGCTGTTTTTTTCCTGTTGAAAAGCCTGTGGCGTGCAAAACACAACCCAAAAACTCCACCCGGATGCAGTGAAAAATGTGCACACACCTAAAGAGTGACATCACAAAAAACTGCGACGGGTACATACGTCAGTGGCCCTCCGAAAAGGTCCCGTCTCTGACCCCCGGGGCGTTAGGCTCCTGACAGGGAAAAGAGTTAGCAACGCATATCTCCCCTATACGTGTATCCTGTGTTGTTAATAATATATTCATAATTATGCAAATGATAATGGCTGCTATATTTATGCAAAAAAGGTGGCGACCGAAATGGCAGGATATAAAATCTGTCATGTTACCCCTGTCATTGATTAATAAGGCGAGAATGCTTCCAATTGTTGAATAGCATACATTTACGTCATATATCCATAAGGCTGTCAACAGAAGTATTACAATATACTTTGTTCTTCATCTTGCAGAAGTTCCTGGAAACAGGATACGATAAGCTGCGGAGGCAGCCAGAGAAAAGGGCTGTGGTCAGCGCCCTAATCGCTGACTTTGGCGGCCAACACGACCACAATGCAATTGTGAAGAAGTGGTCTGACCTGAAGAGGCGCCAAATGGATCAGGTCAGACGTCTTCGGGCTAAATATCATCCAGGTAAGTTATTGTTGACAGTTATGTTTTTTTTTTAAAAAGTGTATTTTGTGCGTGAACTCGAAAGAGAGAGGAGCCGGCCTGCAGGAGTTGGGAGGCCTCCCCCAGAGGCAATCTGCCACCTTTCTCCATGCCCCGGTTGGCAATGGCGGGTGTGAGGGGGTCCTCCCAACCCAACCTCGCATAGCACACCCACCAGGGGCGGGGCTGAGACCACCAAACTCAATTCACAGGTAGCCGAGAGCGGGATCCGAACCCCTAGCTGCAGAGGTGAATCACTTGTCAGTGCAGTGGCAATCGCGTGGAGCCACCGCAGCTCCTTTGGTGACAGTTATGTAAGGTCATATGTAATTCATGTAAGGTCAGATGTTGTTAACCAAGATGCCATGTTGTGCTAACATATATCACCACCAGCCAAGGTATTCATAGTACTGTTGAAAAAAGACATGGGACAGCAGACAGGAACACAGAAGTTTTGTGGGAACATAATTTTCCCATTGCTTTGCATGGGACTTTAAAGAAAAACCCCGACCATGGCAAGTGGGGGTGGGTAAGGTTTAAACCACCTATCCTATGTTTGTGGCTGACATATAAGTAACCTGTGTGCCAAGTTTCATATAAATATCTTTAGCCGTTTGTACGTGATGCTGGAACATACATACATACATACATACATACATACATACATTTATGCACACACACACGTTGAGTTTTATATATATAGATTACCACTAAATTCCTGTGTTAGGAGTGGGGTTGTTATAGTAATCCCGTGTGCTCCATCAGGCCCTTTTTTTAACATGAGATGGTCTGAACAAAACAAAGGAGACAAAAACAGCTCATTTTAACATGGTTGCATCCCAGCTCACGCTCAGTCCCCTGTAGTGCCCACAAGACCCTTTAATATAACATTGTCCCATTGGTTACCTGTCTATATAAATCAATTTGTATTCATATACAATACAGCAGAGTACACAGAATTTGCATACGTCATTAGAAAATATTTATATAATATATGAACATTGTGTTATTATAGGAGCTCCAATGCCAGTTGTCCGCGCCAAGCGCAGAAGGCGCCAGGCCGATGAGGAGGAGGAGGAGGATGCGGCAGAGGAGGATGCGGCAGAGGAGGAGATGCATGAGGAGGAGCAGCCAGGGCCCTCCCACTCCCCAACCCCAGCTCCTGTTGAGGAGCAAGCTGAGGAGCTTCCCCCCCCCACCACCCCAACTTCTCAAGCAGAAGAGCAGGAGGAAGAGAGCGGTCCTGTGAGCCTCATTCAGGAAGGTAAATATGTGCACAATGATTAATAACATTTCAACAACAAAATGTAGATATAAAAATGGACAACATATAAAGCGCACCTGTCAGATTGTAGAACCATAATATGGTATTGATGCTAGAAGTATACAGGTAGTGCATAATTATTAGGCAAGTTGTATTTTTTGAGGATTCATTTTATTATTGAACAACAACCATGTTCTCAATGAACCCCAAAAACTCATTAATATCAAAGCTGAATTTTTTTGGAAGTAGTTTTTAGTTTGTTTTTAGTGTTAGTTATTTTCGGGGGATATCTGTGTGTGCAGGTGACTACTATTACTGTGCAGAATTATTAGGCAACTTAACCAAAAAATAAATAGATAGCCATTTCAATGATTTATTTTTAACAGTGAAACCAATATAACATCTCAACATTCACAAATACACATTTCTGACATTTAAAAACAAAACAAAAACAAATCAGTGACCAATATAGCCACCTTTCTTTGCAAGGACACTCAAAAGCCTGACATCCATGGATTCTGTCAGTGTTTTGATCTGTTCACCATCAACATTGCGTGCAGCAGTAACCACAGCCTCCCAGACACTGTTCAGAGAGGTGTACTGTTTTCCCTCCTTGTAAATCCCACATTTGATGATGGACCACAGGTTCTCAATGGGGTTCAGATCAGGTGAACAAGGAGGCCATGTCATTACTTTTTTTTATTTAATACCCTTTCTTGCCAGCCACGCTGTGGAGTACTTTGACACGTGTGATGGAGCATTGTCCTGCATGAAAATCATGTTTTTCTTGAAGGATGGTGACTTTTTCCTGTACCACTGCTTGAAGAAGGTCTCTTCCATAATCTGGCAGTAGGACTGGGAGTTGAGCTTGACTCCATCCTCAATCCGAAAAGGCCCCACAAGCTCATCTTTGATGATACCAGCCCAAACCAGTACTCCACCACCACCTTGCTGGCGTCTGAGTTGGACTGGAGCTCCCTGCCCTTTACCAATCCAGCCACGGGCTCTTCCATCTGGCCCATCAAGACTCACTCTCATTTCAGCAGTCCATAAAACCTTAGAAAAATCTTTCTTGAGATATTTATTGGCACAGTCTTGACGTTGCAGCTTGTGTGTCTTGTTCAGTGGTCATCGTCTTTCAGCCTTTCTTACCTTGGCCATGTCTCTGGGTATTGCACACCTTGTGCTTTTGGGCACCCCAGTGATGTTGCAGCTCTGAAATATGGCCAATCTTGTGGCAAGTGGCATCTTGGCAGCTGCACGCTTAACTTTTCTCAGTTCATGGGCAGTTATTTTGCACCTTTGTTTTTCCACACGCTTCTTTTGTTTGATGATCACGCTTCAGAAGCTTTGTAGCTTTAAGAGTGCTGCATCCCTCTGCTAGATATCTCTCTATTTTGGACTTTTCAGAGTCTGTCAAATCCTTCTTTTGGCCCATTTTGCCAAAGAAAAGGAAATTGACTAATAATTATGCACACCTGATATAGAGTGTTGATGTCATTAGACCACACACCTTCTCATTACAGAGATGTACATTACCTAATATGCCTAATCTGTAGTAGGCTTTCGAGCCTATACAGCTTGGAGTAAGACAACATGCATAAAGAGGATGATGTGGTCCAAATACTCATTTGCCTAATAATTCTGCACTCCCGGGATGTGTTAGACACATAACAAGTGTATACACATGATAATGATTGATTAATAAGCAAAAAAAAATATTTATTTATTTGGTAACGTTATTTGAAATCCAAATGTTTTTTTATTATATCCTAAAAGCATCAAGAGATATGAGGAGGCAGAACAGACTCATCGAAAAGACCCACCAGAGGATCCTGCAAAACCAGCGGAAGATGAGCTACCTCACCCAACAAAATGCTCTGCTAGAGCAGCAGCTATCGGGTCAGATTGCGGAAATGCACCGCATTCAGAAACGCATTGAGAGCTATATTTAAATTTATTTTTGTATTAAAAAAACTTATTTTTTGGAAATGTTTCATTTCTTTTTGAGATAGAGTTGTAGGTTTTTCAACACATCTAACTTCACATCAAACAAATCAACATCAACACATTTAACTTCATAATAAGCAAAAACATTTTATACTATTATTTTATTTAACATTAACCTAGGACAAACTAAAGCACACGACACAGACACGACGAACACAAAATAAACTGTTGAAAATGAACATAACAAAAGCAACAATATATATATATATACAAAGAGAGAGAGAGGGAGAGCAAGAAAGAGAGAGAATGCAGATGAGCTCTTGCAGACAGCCCAATGGTTGCAGTATAAATGCCGCAAAACAGGGTTTAACATAAGGTTCATTGTTATAGTTACACTTGCTGTTTAGATCCGGTCTGGTAGTCCGGTCTGGTAGCTTGTAGCGGAGGCTGTTGGTGGATCCGCTGTGCCAGAGAGGTCATGAAGCTTTACTCAGCATGGAGGCAGCAGCAGGAGTATTAAAATATAATATAACTAGACAATGCATTTCCTGAGGAAAATGCGAGTGGGAATGCTGAATAGCTTAATTGGTGAGCCCCTTGCCAAAGACATTCACCATAACCACTACACTATCTTTAGGACACACAGCTTCTTTCTCTATCTGCAAAGTATAGAGTATGCTGACTTCCTGGTCGCCCCTCCCCCCTCAATAGGTTTCCCCTCCCCCCCAGGTCAGTGAGGAGGAATATTGCACTGAGGTCAGGAAAGTTATTTATGGAAAGAAATAACATTACAAACGCTTTTAATTCACAGATCTAATACATGATTTAAGCCTCCAAACAAAGCTTAATAAATCCTCAAACGTACATGCAATTGATACAACGACTACACCGTTTGAAATACACGGCCCTTGTAAACGCATCGATATGAAATTTATGTAGATAAACTTAAAAATGTGGCCATGTCTGCGATTTAGAAAAGAGCGTCTTTGTGAGTTCTGCAGCAAAATTTTTTAGATAATTTCACATGAGAGTCTATGAGACATAATTTCTGGCTGTTGCTCCAATAACTAAAACTAAAATACGTATCGCAGAATTGGTCACATTGCCATAAACCAGACAAGCATAGCTACGTTTTGATATAAAAATTGTGTATGAAAAGTAGATCTTGTGGGCGTGAGACCAATTTGTTTCCCCTTTTTGTAAAGATATTTTTAATTACAAAGATCTCCAATGTTAAGGTCACATGACAGACTCTAAATCCCCTCCATAGGATTACATTATAACCTATTGCATTTTTGTGAAAAATTCGCAAAACGTAAATTGCGTTTTCACCAAAAAATTGTAAACGATAACGATCTGAAAAGTCATAGCCGGATAGCTAAATATTTTGTGACCGCTTTAAAGTTTTTTCAGTGTCTGTAAGTGAAAGTATGAAGTAGCTGAAACTTTTGGCATGGCATGTGAATTCAAAGGGGAAAAGGATGTTCTCATTGACTTCAATGTTAAAAAAAAGGGTCTAAAAGCTTAAAATTTATAAAAGTGTAAAAAGTAGAAAAAAACTTGAAGAAGTCCCATCATTAGCTGAACGAGACGAACATTTTTACAGTTGAATGGTCTCAATAGCTGAAAGTATGCCGAAGTTACGCAGAACCAAAAAACGTAAGGAATAATAAGATTACTAAATTTACGGATATCAATACTGGAAATGTTTATTAAAGCATTCACACTAATTAAGATTAATACATTTACGGGTATCCATACTAGGAATGCTTATTAAAGCATTCCCACTAAGTATCACACAGGCATGATTTACAAGCAGTAGTGGTAATAGTAATACATAGCATAAAAACACTTGGGGAATACTTTACAGCATCAGTAGTGGTCATAGTAGTCAATAGTGTACCAAAAAATTGGGACACAGGTGTCTTGACTGAGCTGTAATAGTAGTAGTAGACATTGACAATACAGTGTCAAATCACTCGGGCAAGAGGTGCCATGATGAACAGCAGTCTTAATAAGAGTATATAGGGTGTGAAATAACTGCTGACATAGGTGTCTTGACTGGGCAGCAGAAGCAGCAGTAGTAGTATTAACAGTAGTAGTTGATACAGAGTCATATCACATGGGCAGGAGGTGCCATGATGAACAGCAGTAGGAATAGGAGTATATAGAGTGTCAAATAACTGCTGACATAGGTGTCTTGACTGGGCAGCAGCAGCAGAAGCAGCAGTAGTATTAACAGTAGTAGTTGATACAGAGTCATATCACATGGGCAGGAGGTGCCATGATGAACAGCAGTAGGAATAGGAGTATATAGAGTGTCAAATAACTGCTGACATAGGTGTCTTGACTGGGCAGCAGCAGCAGAAGCAGCAGTAGTAGTATTAACAGTAGTAGTTGATACAGAGTCATATCACATGGGCAGGAGGTGCCATGATGAACAGCAGTAGGAATAGGACTATATAGAGTGTCAAATAACTGCTGACATAGGTGTATTGACTGGGCGGCAGCAGCAGCAGAAGCAGCAGTAGTAGTATTAACAGTAGTAGTTGATACAGAGTCATATCACATGGGCAGGAGGTGCCATGATGAACAGCAGTAGGAATAGGAGTATATAGAGTGTCAAATAACTGCTGACATAGGTGTCTTGACTGGGCAGCAGCAGCAGAAGCAGCAGTAGTATTAACAGTAGTAGTTGATACAGAGTCATATCACATGGGCAGGAGGTGCCATGATGAACAGCAGTAGGAATAGGAGTATATAGAGTGTCAAATAACTGCTGACATAGGTGTCTTGACTGGGCAGCAGCAGCAGAAGCAGCAGTAGTATTAACAGTAGTAGTTGATACAGAGTCATATCACATGGGCAGGAGGTGCCATGATGAACAGCAGTAGGAATAGGAGTATATAGAGTGTCAAATAACTGCTGACATAGGTGTCTTGACTGGGCAGCAGCAGCAGCAGAAGCAGCAGTAGTAGTATTAGCAGTAGTAGTTGATACAGAGTCATATCACATGGGCAGGAGGTGCCATGATGAACAGCAGTAGGAATAGGAGTATATAGAGTGTCAAATAACTGCTGACATAGGTGTCTTGACTGGGCAGCAGCAGCAGAAGCAGCAGTAGTAGTATTAACAGTAGTAGTTGATACAGAGTCATATCACATGGGCAGGAGGTGCCATGATGAACAGCAGTAGGAATAGGAGTATATAGAGTGTCAAATAACTGCTGACATAGGTGTCTTGACTGGGCAGCAGCAGCAGAAGCAGCAGTAGTATTAACAGTAGTAGTTGATACAGAGTCATATCACATGGGCAGGAGGTGCCATGATGAACAGCAGTAGGAATAGGAGTATATAGAGTGTCAAATAACTGCTGACATAGGTGTCTTGACTGGGCAGCAGCAGCAGCAGAAGCAGCAGTAGTAGTATTAACAGTAGTAGTTGATACAGAGTCATATCACATGGGCAGGAGGTGCCATGATGAACAGCAGTAGGAATAGGAGTATATAGAGTGTCAAATAACTGCTGACATAGGTGTCTTGACTGGGCAGCAGCAGCAGAAGCAGCAGTAGTAGTATTAACAGTAGTAGTTGATACAGAGTCATATCACATGGGCAGGAGGTGCCATGATGAACAGCAGTAGGAATAGGAGTATATAGAGTGTCAAATAACTGCTGACATAGGTGTCTTGACTGGGCAGCAGCAGCAGCAGAAGCAGCAGCAGTAGTATTAACAGTAGTAGTTGATACAGAGTCATATCACATGGGCAGGAGGTGCCATGATGAACAGCAGTAGGAATAGGAGTATATAGAGTGTCAAATAACTGCTGACATAGGTGTCTTGACTGGGCAGCAGCAGCAGAAGCAGCAGTAGTATTAACAGTAGTAGTTGATACAGAGTCATATCACATGGGCAGGAGGTGCCATGATGAACAGCAGTAGGAATAGGAGTATATAGAGTGTCAAATAACTGCTGACATAGGTGTCTTGACTGGGCAGCAGCAGCAGCAGAAGCAGCAGTAGTAGTATTAACAGTAGTAGTTGATACAGAGTCATATCACATGGGCAGGAGGTGCCATGATGAACAGCAGTAGGAATAGGAGTATATAGAGTGTCAAATAACTGCTGACATAGGTGTATTGACTGGGCGGCAGCAGCAGCAGAAGCAGCAGTAGTAGTATTAACAGTAGTAGTTGATACAGAGTCATATCACATGGGCAGGAGGTGCCATGATGAACAGCAGTAGGAATAGGAGTATATAGAGTGTCAAATAACTGCTGACATAGGTGTATTGACTGGGCGGCAGCAGCAGCAGAAGCAGCAGTAGTAGTATTAACAGTAGTAGTTGATACAGAGTCATATCACATGGGCAGGAGGTGCCATGATGAACAGCAGTAGGAATAAGAGTATATAGAGTGTGAAACAACTGCTGACATAGGTGTATTGACTGGGCGGCAGCAGCAGCAGCAGCAGAAGCAGCAGTAGTAGTATTAACAGTAGTAGTTGATACAGAGTCATATCACATGGGCAGGAGGTGCCATGATGAACAGCAGTAGGAATAAGAGTATATAGAGTGTGAAACAACTGCTGACATAGGTGTATTGACTGGGCGGCAGCAGCAGCAGCAGAAGCAGCAGTAGTAGTATTAACAGTAGTAGTTGATACAGAGTCATATCACATGGGCAGGAGGTGCCATGATGAACAGCAGTAGGAATAAGAGTATATAGAGTGTGAAACAACTGCTGACATAGGTGTATTGACTGGGCGGCAGCAGCAGCAGAAGCAGCAGTAGTAGTATTAACAGTAGTAGTTGATACAGAGTCATATCACATGGGCAGGAGGTGCCATGATGAACAGCAGTATTAATAAGAGTATATAGGGTGTGAAATAACTGCTGACATAGGTGTCTTGACTGATCCAGAGGAGTCATGGGAGAAAATCATGTGGTCAGATGAGACTATAATATAACTTTTTGATCATAATTTCACTAACCGTGTTCGGAGGAAGAATAATGATGAGTACCATGCCAAGAACGCCATCCCTAATGTGAAGCATGGGGGTGGTAGCATCATGCTTTGGTGGTGTTTTTCTGCACATGGGACAGGGTGACTGCACTGTATTAAGGAGAGGATGACCGTGGCCATGTATTGCGAGATTTTGGGCAACAACCTCCTTCCCTGAGTTAGAGCTTTGAAGATGGGTCGAGGCTGGGTCTTCCAACATGACAATGACCCAAAGCACACAGCCAGGATAACCAAGGATTGGCTCTGTAAGGAGCATATCAAGGTTCTGGCGTGGCCTAGCCAGTCTCCAGACCTAAACCCAATAGAGAATCTTTGGAGGGAGCTCAAACTCCGTGTTTCTCAGCGAGAGCCCAGAAACATGACTGATGTAGAGAAGATCTGTGTGGAGGAGTGGGCCAAAATCCCTCCTCCAGTGTGTGCAAAGCTGGTGTAAAACTACAAGAAAGGTTTGACCGCTGTAATTGCAAAGAAAGCCTACTGTACCAAATATTAACATTGATTTTCTCTGATGTTGAAATAGTTATATTCAGCACTGTAAATACATCAGGTCCGGGGCTTCATCAGGGAATGCATGGCAAGGGACCCTTCAGCGCCCTGAACCGACGACGGGTGCCAGAAAGTCACCGCCGATCCAGGACTCATTCATCTTTATGAATGTGAGTCTGTCCACGGAGTCTGTGGACAGACGGGTCCTCTTGTCCGTGACCACCCCACCTGCCGCGCTGAATGTCCGCTCAGATAGTACGCTGGAGGGGGGGCAAGACAATAACTCCAGCGCATACTGAGCGAGCTCGCGGCAGGTGTCCAATCTGGCAACCCAGTACTCCATGGGGTCGTCGGTGCTCATACTGTCAGAAGCACCGACGGACGCCATGTAGTCTGCCACCATGTGGGCCAGCCGCTGGTGGTGACTGCTGCTGCTGCTGCTGGTGGTGGTACTGGGTCGCTCGGTTTGGAAGAACATCCTCATCTCTTCCATTAGGTCCCCTGCTCGGCTGCAGCTGGGTGCAGCCACCTGCTGGGTGAGATGAGGGGGGACAACTGGAGGCCGGGGAGTTGCCTGCTCCAACCGTCTGACAATGGCTGCCTGCAGTTCCTCCATCCGGTGCTGCCTCCGGCTGGCTGGGATGAACTGCTCCAGTTTCCCCTTGCACCTGGGATCCAAAAGGGTGGCCATCCAGAAATCATCCCTCGTCTTGATGGTCTTAACCCGGGGGTCCCTCCTGAGGCATCTCAGCATGTGGGCAGCCATGGGGAAGAGCACAGCCCGCTGTGACTCCTCAATGCTGGCCAGGTGAATGAGGTGCGACTCTTCATCCCTGAGGCGCTGCTGGTCAAACTCAGACATGCCCAACCCCCGGACTATCGGTGCCCCCAACACCGGCTCTCCCTCCTGACCAGGCCCTGACTCCGGGACGACACCAGCAACCACCTCCTCCTCCTCTTCATCATCATCCTCCTCCTCCTCCTCCTCGTCCTGGCCCTGGTCTCGGTGGAGCATTGCTGACTCCTCCTGCTCCACCAAGGCACTCTCCCCAGCCTCGAGCAGGCGATCTAGTGTCCTCTCCAGCATGAACAGTATTGGCAGCATGCTATTGAGGCCGATTTGCTCACTGCTGACCATCTTGGTCGCCTGCTCGAAGGAGGACAACACTTGGCAGACCTGGTTTATCTGCCCCCACTGCGCACAGGCGATGAAAGGGAGTTGTGGTGAAGCCCTCTCAGTGCCTAGTTCCATCAGGTACTCCCTCACCGCCCTTTGCTGCTCCCACAACCTCTTCAGCATGTGGAGGGTGGAGTTCCACCGCGTCACACTGTCCACAATCAGCCTGTGAAGGGGCAGATTGTACTTCCGCTGCAACTTGGACAGGGACGCGGTAGCGGTTGGGGAGCGCCTGAAGTGGCTGGCAATCCTACGCGCCTTTGCCACAATGTCACTCAACCCTGGATAAGTGCGCAGGAACTTCTGCACCACCAGGTTGAGGACATGTGCCAGACAGGGCACGTGGGTCAGACTGCCAGCACTAAGGGCGGCGAGTAGGTTGCTGCCGTTATCGCAGACAACCATACCTGCCTGGAGCCTTCGGGGTGTCAGCCACTTCTGGACCTGAGCCTGAAGTGCTTTCAGCACTTCTTCTCCAGTGTGTCTCCGGTCCCCTAAACTAACAAGCTGGAGCACGGCCTGACAGCGCACGTGCCCCACACTTGAGTAGCTACGGGGGCGCTTGCTGGGAGGCTCAGCAGCTGCGGAGACAGTGGCTTGAGGGAGACCAGCAGTTCTCCCCTGGACACCCCGGGGCGGCACCACAAGATCGGTTGCCGCCGATCCCTCACCGACGCCTCGGAGGGAAACCCAATGGGCCGTGAAGCTGATGTAGCGCCCCTGCCCATGCCTGCTGGTCCAGCCATCCATTGTCAGATGAACCCTGTCGCTGACAGCGTGATCCAGCGACAGGGTTACATTCTGCACAATGTGCTGGTGTAGGGCAGGGACACCAGTCCTGGCAAAGAAATGGCGGCTGGGGACACGCCATTGGGGTTGGGCCTGCTCCAACATCTGCCTGAAGGGGTTGCTGTCAACTATGTTGAAGGGCAGCAGATGTTGGGCAATAACCCTTGCCAGGAGCCCATTGAGGGAACGCACACGTCGGTCTCCAGGGGGGAAGGGAGTGGTGCGGTCAAAGGCGTCTGAAATCGACGCCTGGCGCCGGACGGCAGTGCGGGACACAGACGTGGAGGGTGCTGTGGAAGTAGAGGTCTGGCTGCCGGTACCAGTACCTCTACTAGAGGGAGCGGGGGGGCATGACCTGCTGGAAAGAGATGAAGATGTGGCAGGGGCTGCTGTACCCTGCTCACTTGTGGTGGTGGCGCTGCTACCACCACCACGCTTCATCTCGTCATACACCGCCCAGTGGTTTATCCTCAGGTGCTGGTTCAGGGCTGTGGTACCCACCCGAGCCAAACACTTCCCTCTCTTCACCCTCACTTTACAAATCCGGCAGATGGCCACGGTAGGGTTGTCTGCCACCAGGGTAAAGTAATTCCAGACAGGTGACTTCAGCACCGCCCTCCTGTCAGATGGGGTGACGCTTACTTGCACCTGCTGGGACTCGGTGCGCACAGGTGGAGCTGCCTGCTGCTGCTGCTGCTGCTGCTGCTCCTCCTCCTGACACCTCCTGCTGCCATCACCAGTGGAGACCCTGACGATGGTCTCCCTGGTGGTGACCTGGCGCACCGTTTCACCAGGGTGCCTACCTTCCCCGTCGTCACTGACGTAGTGAGCCGACGCGTCAGATGGCAACCATGATGGGTCACCCTCTTCGCCCCCAGAGATGTCAGACCAAGGGCTGAAATGTGTTGGTCTGAGGGAACCACCTGACATGGAGCCTCTAGCCTGGCTCCGCTGTCCCCTCACCCACGCCTGGGTCTGACTAGGTGCTGCTGTTTCCTGCACCAAAACAGCAGCACCAGTTTGAAGGGATGTCTCTGGGATACTGCCAGCAGGTATCCCATCCTCCTCATCCATCCCTTCAAAAAGGTCCTGACCATCAGGACAGAGCTGGAGGTCTGCCTGATGCATGGCCTCCCCCAAGAGATCCCTCTCACTGTCGCTGTCGAACAGTAAGATGCTGGACTCTTGGGGGCTGGGGGGGGGTACTACAGGCACCGGTGTAATGGTGGTACTACTGTGAGTCGGGACCGACGACTCAGTGGCACTGCTGTGCCCCATGTAGTCCACCACTACTTGAGCCTGAGATGGCAATATCGGGCGGCTGCCCGATGGGAAGAACTCCCGGATCAGGCGTACTCCCCTTGCACCCGATCCTCTACCACTAGTAGGGGCACGAGAGGTACCCCGTGCTGGCAGCGATCCAGCACTGGGAGTAACTCCCCTACCCCTGCTGCCACGGCCACGGATGCCGCTCATTATTGCTGATATGTGTGTGGGGGGGGTAAACTTTATTGGGGGGGGAAAATGTGAACAAAATGTGTTTTTGTGTATTTTTTACAAGACAGGCACGCAGACAAAGACGTACACAGACAGCTACTAAACTATAAGAAAAGTAGTACACCAGACAAGGACTACAAAATTAAAGAAAAAAAAAAAAGCACTAAACAAACACTAACTTTTTTTTTTTTTTTTTTTTAAACACAAAACACAGACACTAAACACACACTAAGCTAAGCTAGATGAAATAAATGTACACTAACAGTGTGTACACTTACTACACAAAATTTAACTAAACTGAACACAAAACTTAGCTTTTAGAAAAGCTCTTTAGGAAAAACTAAACAAAATGTGAACTGAGAATGCCTAGCAAATATCACTGAACAGCGAACCTGCAAGATCTAACAGTAACACAAGATGAACAAAACTTAGCTTTTAGAAAAGCTCTTTTAGAAAGCTCAGCAAAATGTGTTCTGAAATCTCTAGCAAATATCACTGAACAGCGTTTTCTTCCATTTGTATGTTACTGTATACTATGGCAGTGATTAATAATTTCTTTGTTTGGCCGAATTCCATGTGTATAGTGTGACATTGTTATACATCATCTACATCTTGATGATATGTCTTCATGATATACAGTATATATACATCATGACATCACCCTTCTTAATTTGTTTGGCGGGAGAGACTTCGAAAGTAGGATGTATGGTAGATATAGAATCCTATGTGCTACCACTTAATATAAGAAATAGGAAGCAGCTGCTCACAACTTAACAACGTGTATCTGCATTTTTAAGATCAATATTTACAGATTTGAAATGGCGCTATGCTTCAACCCCCCCCCCCCCAAAAAAAAAAAAATATGTATTAAAACTACATAAAAGATTGCAAAAAGGATTGAATTGTCACATGAATCTGATCTCTCGGATAGATATTGAATAGTGTGAATTAAATAAAACTAATATCAAAAGGAATAATAATAATAAAAATTGAATAAACCTACTAGGTGTTGTACTCAAAGTGCCAGTGCTGCAACAAGCTTTTCATCAAAGTGTACAAAATAACATTAATAGAAATAATGTTCATATGTCTTATCACATTCCAACATTAAAATAATACCACTACTGGGTATTGTAACCAAAAACACCAGTGCTGCAAATAATGTAAATTGTGCAAATATGTGCAAATAAGCAAAAATTAATAAAACATTAATCAGGCAGCAATAAAATCATCTCAGAGGTTATTTTTATTATACACGATTTATATAGTGCCAACAGTTTACGCAGCACTTTATAATGTATAGGGGGGACATAGGGGGATAGAGGTTTTATTCTTCCCCACACTATTTACAATGTAAAAAATGCCCAGAGCCTGAGGCATTAATACAACAGAGTAGTTGCAACATAATGGAGAAACCAAAAACGATATCACAGTAGGAACAAGTCTGTCCAAAAACCTTTTATGGCTGCACAAGACGTTTGCCCTCTCCTGTATACAACTTTTTCAGTTCCTGTGCAATGTCTTAAACCCTGCCACAGAGCTTCAACAAGATTCAGAACAGACTTGACAAAACCAAACTATGAAATTTATTTTGTTTGAGTAACTATTGTTGATTGATTTCCATGTTCTGAATCATTGTCGTGTTGCATGACTTATCTTGTTTTGTGTTTAAGATCTCAGATACGCCAACACTCTTCTGTAGAATTTCTTCTGGTATAATTTCCTCTAAGCAACACTCAAATATCTATATTATGGTACACTCATAAGCATAGATGTTATTAAGTGCAAGAGATGCCAGTGTTATCATAGGGTTTTATGTTATATTTTTCTAGGCACTGAAACAAGCACTTATTTATATAAAAATGACAAATTGCATTTCATATATTTTACAACATAGAAACAGTGTTTAACATGTAATGAATAAAATTCAGTACTCAAGATTAGCTACTATCATATACAGGAAACCCAGACCAATCCTAAACCCATGTATATGTGCAGGCCAAAAGATATAAGGCAGAAGAAGTTGATATGGATTGATGTAGCTAGTTGAGGCTTAACATGTTTCGGGAACAGTGCGCTTCTTCAGGAGCTTGAGTATGCATTCTAGATAATAAAAAATACAATGTAAAAATTTCTGCAAATCATACAGTCTACACAACCATACTTATAACCGTAAAAAGTGATCTTCCTGGCTAACACACAGGGGAGTAGCTACTATGCCACACCTCACTGCACCATTGTTTGTTTGCTGTGTATGCATGTGTCCTCACCTCCACCAGACTGCCTCCTATGTACCATTGTTTGGCCCTGGCCTGTGTGTTAGCCAGGAAGATGGATATTACTATTTATGGTTTTAAGTATGATAACTGTACATTGGAGGAACGGGTCCCACTCGGGAGGTCTCTGTACCACCCCAGTTGGACCTTTATTTATTAAACTGTATATGTATTCATCAATAAAGTTTTTATTACCATTCCATTTGACCCTGTTGCTGATTCTCCCTCAAATACATTATTTGAGACATCGGTCTCATCCTTCTCTTGTTTACATGTTACCCAGTGTCTATTGGGAGGTATCCCGTCTTGTATAGACGTATCAGAGGTTTGGAATATTTATAATACACCCCAGGTTGGATTCCATTATTTTTATTTCATTATTAAGTATGAATGAGACTATACAATCTGTAAAAGTTTCTTACATTGTATTTTTATTTATCTAGAACGCATACTCAAGCTCCTGAAAAAGCGCAATGTTGTGAAACATGTTGCGCCTCAACTAGCTACATCAACCCATACTAACTCCTTCTGGATGTTGGCAGCCTTATATCTTTTGGCCTACACATATACATGTGTTTAGGATTGGTCTGGGTTTCTTGCAAATGATAGTAGCTGATCTTGAGTGCTGAATTGTATTGATGAATTTTAAACACTTTCTATGTATATCAATCAATCAATCACGTGCTGGACAAAAAACGCTTTCTTTCATTTACATTGCACATGATTGTGTATTCAAAGTAAATTGTGTTTCATGTTTACCAAGTTAAGTGAACATTTACTTTGCAGAGTAGATATTCTTTATTTCTTTAACAAGTCAATCCTATTGCTTGTAATGCAGGATTCCAATTAATGGATAACTAAGCCCAAGAACAAAAAAATAATATACTGCTGCTTACCAGTCATTAGATGTGGTGGTTTCATTAGTTTTCTTTTTATAGACTAAGAATATCTTTATAAAGTACTTAAAATACCTGCTGATCTTGACAGAAAATGCTGTGTCCTTGTTACTTCATATGAGCTGAACAGAAAAAAAAACAATTCAGTGTTTGAAGTCCAGCCTGGGTGACAGACACAATCCGTTAATTTAGCAAGGGTTCACACTAGTGCAAACCGGATGCGGATTTCCTTGCATCCAATTTGCACAGCAGGAGATTGTGACTGGCTTTCTATGGAGCCGGTTCACATATCTCTGCATCGGCTTCCGTGCAATGTGTGGATCCCTGGGCATAAATTGGTCTGTTTCAAGTCCAAATTCAGTCAAAAATTTGGGCTCAAATCGGACCCGAAACAATAAACTAGGATGCACTGGACTCCTGCTATGAGCCGCTGCTTGCTCATATGTGAACCCGGCCTTATACGGTGGAGGAGTAAGTGTATCCAGCCAGAGAAAGAAGTGTGTTATCTGCAGGATTACCAAGTAAAAATTAAATAAAAAGTCAGAGAAAGAGGAAAACTAATGCACCCCCTCCCCACTGAAAGGTGTCAAATGTGGTAACGGAGGGGGGGGGGGGAGACAAATGAGCTGAAGTTTCACTCTTGGGTGGAACTCCGCTTTAATACCTTTTCAATAAAATATACAGAATAAAGCCTCGTACACACGATTGAATTTTACGACTGGAAAAGTGTGATGGCAGGATGTTGTCAGATAATCCGACCGTTTGTATGCTCCATCAGACAATTGTTGTCGGAATTTCCAACAATAAATGTCAATAAATGTGGGATATCATGCTTTAAAATTTTACAAAGGTGTGATGTCAAAAAAAAAATCCAAAGTACAAACACGCATGCTCATAAGCAATGTTAGCCATAGGACAGCATTAGCAGAAGTTGCCCAAAGGTTGGCACTAAAGAGCTGAAAAAACAGGTAGTTTCGTATTTGTTGGCCAACAATTCTTTGCCATTTGTATGCAATTCAATTTCACGGCCAATGCCCTTCGGACAAAAGTCTGACGCTTTGTTTGTTGGAAATCCGATTGTGTGTACGAGGCTTAACACTATAACCACTTAAGGACCGCCTCATGTAAATATACGTCAGCAGAATGCCACGGACAGGCACATGCACGTACCTATACGTCCTCTGCTTGACGTGGGTCGGGGGTCCGATCGGGACCCCCCCCCCCCCCCGGTACATGCGGCGGTCCGTAAGCCTCAGGGAGCGATCCGGGACGACGGCGCGGCTAATCGTTTATAGCCGCTCCGTCGCGATCGCTCCCCGGAGCTGAAGAACGGGGAGAGCCGTATGTAAACACGGCTTCCCCGTGCTTCACTATGGCGGCGCATCGATCGAGTGATCCCTTTTATTAGGGAGACTCGATCGATGATGTCAGTCCTACAGCCACACCCCCCTACAGTTGTAAACACACACAAAGTGAACCCTAAATGTTACAGCGCCCCCTGTGTTTAACTCCCAAACTGCAACTGTCATTTTCACAATAAAGAATGCAATTTAAATGTATTTTTTGCTGTGAAAATGACAATGGTCCCAAAAATGTGTCAAAATTGTCTGAAGTGTCCGCCATAATGTCGCAGTCATGAAAAAAATCACTGATCGCCGCCATTAGTAGTAAAAAAAATAAAAAAAATAAAAATGCAATAAAACTATCCCCTATTTTGTAAACGCTATAAATTTTGCGCAAACCAACCGATAAACGATTATTGCGATTTTATTTTACCAAAAATAGGTAGAAGAATACGTATCGGCCTAAACTGAGGAAAAAAAATGTTTATATATGTTTTTGGGGGATATTTATTATAGCAAAAAGTAAAAAATATTGAATTTTTTTCAAAATTGTCGCTCTATTTTTGTTTATAGCGCAAAAAAATAAAAACCGCAGAGGTGATCAAATACCACCAAAAGAAAGCTCTATTTGTGGGGAAAAAAGGACGCCAATTTTGTTTGGGAGCCACGTCGCACGACCGCGCAATTGTCTGTTAAAGCGACGCAGTCCCGAACTGTAAAAACCCCTTGGGTCTTTAGGCAGCATATTGGTCCGGGGCTTAAGTGGATAACTAAACTGAAGGTTTGCCTATGTCCTTTTACTCTGCATGATCTCTAGGAGTGGTGAGTGAACAGAGGAGAGTAAGGAGGAATCCATGTTACTAAAATACATCATGCACAGCTCCCAACTGTCCCTGATTTTGAGGGACTGTCCCTGATTTGGAGCAATGTCCCTCTTTCCCCTCATTTGTCCCTCATTTTGGTCTGATCCATATAGTTGTATATAAAATGCAGTTTTTTATCTTTCAGAAAGTGTTTCCCAGTGATAAACCTTTCATCCAATTTATAAATTGCTGCATTTGTACATTTTAAAAGCCAATATAAAGGAATAGTACTGGTAAAAAAAAAAGTCCTTGTGGATTTAATTTAACCCTTTTTTTGTTAATTCTCCTTTAAGGGGGTGTGGAAGGGGTGTGTTCTATGCCGTCATACATTTGTTAGTAGGTGTCCCTCATTCTCAAAATGAGGGACACCTACAAAAAATCTGCTAGAAGTCAAAGCCGTCTTCCCACAGTCAACATGGGGGTGCCAGGGCCCAAAGACTGGTGAAGAACCATCCTAAGTGAAGACAGCTCTAGACCACTGGGCTGGTAAGTAGACATGTGCATTCGTTTTCGTCCGAATGCATTTTCGTCATGAATTTTGGGTATTTCCGTTATCGTTTTAACAAACAACAGTTCGATATAGATAGGAGATTCGACATGACGCTGATACGAACCTGTGGTCGAATGTGCCTAACCTTAACCTCCCTGGCGGTATGATTCTTTCAGATTTTAGGTTCTGAAAGTGGTACCATTATTTTGCATGGAAATTTGGCGTTTTAGATTGCAGGCCTGTAATTCTTAGGCCCCGTACACACGATAGAATCTATCCGCAGATAAATCCCATCGAATGGGTTTCTGCGGATAGATTCTATGGTGTGTACACTCCGGCGGATATTTATCCGCGGATATTTCCGAATTCCAGCAGATAAATATTTGTCGACATGCACAGCATATCTATCTGCTGGAATCGGATCCCACGGATGGATCCGCTCGTCTGTACAGACTCACCGGATCCATCCGTCCAAAGGGATTCCCCGCACGCGTCGTAATGATTTGACGCATGCGTGGAATTCCTTATATGACAGCGTCGCGCCCGTCGCCGCATCATAATCGCGGCGACGGCGCGACACGTCATCGCCAGAGGATTTCGGCGCGGATTTCAATGCGATGGTGTGTACACGCCATCGCATAGAAATCTGCTGAAATCCTCGAGAGGATTTATCCGCGGATACGGTCCGCTGGACCGTATCCGCGGATAAATCCTCTCGTGTGTATGGGGCCTAAGGAATAACTCACCGAAATCTGTCCAAACCAGAGTCTAGTAGACGTCTCAGGTATGATAAAGTTTGAAACACAAAATCATAAATTATAATATAATAAATAATAACAAATAATAATTTAATAATAATAATACTTTTTATTCAATAAATTTTAACAAATAATATATTCAAAAACTCAGATTTTTTGGGGGGGGTTAAACAAGCGTGCAATAATATGAGTCAGTAAACGTCTCGGGTATGGAAAATTTCATAACAAGGTACAGCACAAAGTCCAACGCCACAGTCGGGACAATAGAAACGTGTTTCTTTACGGATTTTTTTTCTGGTATTGTCGCGCTTGGAGCAGCAAACCACACACATCCTTGTGGGTGCTGTTTTTTTTTTCAGTGGGTGGAATTGGTCCATAAAGTGACAACCAGTCAGTCGTTCAGGGTTCACAACACCAGCAGCCTGACGTCCAGATCGGTTTACAGCCGTTGGCGTTTGGTGCTTTGGAAAGATTAGTTCTGCACAGGGCTTTTTTTTTGCAGACAATAGGTGCAGGAACTCCCCTTTTCTGAGTCACTTGTTTTCTCCAACCCCTACCCACCTCCGAGCAACGTCCCTTGGTTCCATTCCCACCTCCCAGTACCGTCCCTTTTAGACAATACAGAACCAAGTATCATTTTGTTGTGCTAAGTAATTTGTATGGAATTTGGTTTCCCCTTCAGCCAGCAACAATAGATCACCCTAACAATGTACCACCCACAACTAAATCCCCCCCCAGCAACAATAGACTCCCGGCAGCATCAACAGATCTCCGCACAGCCGGCATTAATAGACTCTCTGGCAGCCATCAACAATAGACCTCTCCCCCAACAGTAGATCTCCTTCAGCAACAACTGACCCCCCAGCAACAATAGGTCCCCCACCAGCAACAATAGACCCCCTGCAAAAATAGATCACCTCCAGCTAGAATCGATCCGCCAGCAGTGAGCATCAATACCCTGCAGCACACTCCAGCACTCCTTAAAATTACATAAAGTCAGTCTAGGAGGTGCCGGAACTGCGCTCCCCCGCTTTCCCGCTGAAAAAAAGCCCTGGTTCTGCAACCTTCCACACAAAGTCCGCATGGACCATAGGCCTGTCACTTTTTTTTTCCATCAGAATGAAGGCATTCCAGGCATTCCAAAAATACTATAAAAAAAAATCCGGCATCTGCTGGAACAGTGCGTTCCAGAAAATGCCTTTTTATAGTATTTTATAGTAATTTTTTTTATAGTATTTTTTTTTTTGCTTCCTCATGGCTGGATAAAAGGTCATGGCCTGGTCAGCTCTGTCCACACCTCCCATGGTGTGGTTGTAGTCCATCACAACCTGTGGCTTCATCACATCCTTTCCAAGGTCGAGGTGTTATGAATGGTACTCATAAGGCACACGTCTTTTTTGTCCCGCCACTTCAGTGCCATCATTTTCCCTTTCTGCCAGGCAACTACTTCTCCTGCCCTAAGCTTTTTGTTGGCAAAGGTTGACAGCATGTCACGCCGGTTAGGCCTCACAGTCCCATATGCGTCGGTCTTGTTCATGAGAAGGAACTCATAGAGTTCTGGGGACATGTAAAAATTGTCTGTGGTGACACAGTAGCCCTGGTTCAGCAATGGCTCAATCAAGGAAAGAACCGAAGTGGTTGCCATTCCAAAACCGCTGAATCGCTGGCAGGATTTGGTCCCTTTCCAGGTGGGTGTACAGGACCGAATTCCAGATGTACCCAGAACTGGATTCACAAAGCATAAATGACTTTATGCCAAATCGTGCGCGTTTTGATGCGATGAACTGTATACAGCTGAGTCTACCTTTGTAGGCCATGAGACTTTCATCAATAGTAAAGTAATGTCTCTCTCTGGAAAATAGGTCTGCTGAAAATTACTCAAAATAAGCTGGTAAATCTCCCAAATTTTTTTCAGCTTTGGACAGGGCCGGCCCTATGATGGGACCGGGTGGTACCATGGGTACCAGACAGCACTTTTAGGGGGGCAGCATACTGATGCCCACCAGCCCGTTCCGCCAGCTCCGCTACCCAAATAAAATTGATGTCCTTTTTTTCCCACAAATAGAGCTTTCTTTTGGTGATATTTGATCACCTCTGCGTTTTTTTTTTTTTTTTTTGTGCTATAAATCTATATATTTTTTTACTTTTTGCTATAATAAATATCCCCAAAATTTAGAAAAATAAACTATTTTCTTCAGTTTATGCCAATATGTATTCTTCTACATATTTTTGGTACAAAAAAAAAACACAATTAGCGTACATTGATTAGTTTGCGCAAAAGACATTGTGGCTGCCGGCAATTCACAGATCCCTTTATACTCCTGGATACATGTATAGAGCCATGGCAGGTCCTTTTATATGCCTATATGAATGTACAGAGCCATGACAGGCCCTCTTTATACATCTATAGAGCCATGACAGGCCCTCGTTATACTCCTTTATACATGTATAGAGCCATGACAGGTCCTCTTTATACTCCTATATACATTTATAGAGCCATGGCAGGTCCTCTTTATATTCCTTTACATGTAAAGAGTCTCGACAGGTCCTCTATATACATGTATAGAGCCATGACAGGTCCTCTTTATACATGTATAGAGCCATGACAGGTTCTTTTTATACATCTATAGAGCCATGACAGGCCCTCGTTATACTCCTTTATACATGTATAGAGTCATGTCAAGTACTCTTTATAGTCCTATATACATTTATAGAGCCATGACAGGTCCTCTTGATATTCCTTTACATGTAAAGAGTAATGACAGGTCCTCTATATACATGTATAGAGCCATGACAGGTCCTCTTTATACTCCTATACATGTATAGAGCAATGACAGGTCCTCTTTATACACCTTTATACATGTATAGAGCCATGACGGGTCCCCTTTAGTTATCATGATATAAAATAATGAACGTGGGGGCCTTTTGGTTGGCGTGATTTTTCTTCTGCGGGGGGGCAGCATTTTATTCTTGGTCCCAGGCAGCACAATGTCTTGGGCCGGCACTGGCTTTGGAGCTGGATGAGAACTCTCATCAAAGTCCTCATTATTTGCAAAGTGCAAATATTTCATGATCAGCGAAAATGTATACTCCGACATGACGGTGCCAAAAAAAGTGCAGGGGTTTCCCCACCACTCCCTGTAAAATTATAAGGCCAAGAAACTTGTGTCCTCGCTGGTTACTGGTTCCCATTTTCTGCGCCTTGAAAATCGCTGATGGGTAGCAGCTTGTTGCTCCTGGTAGCGATTCGTCTCCAAAACAATTTTGGCGATAACTTTATCCGTCAAAAAAAGTTGGAAGTATGCCAAGGGATTGTCATCTTCAACATCCACTTTGATCCCAGGTGCTCCTGTAAACGGAAATCTTGGGGGCGCTACGAGCACCAAGTCCGCACATTGCTGGGCACAGTCGCAGGATCATCGTTAAAATCACTTTCTGCGTCTGATGACGAACTTCCCCACGAGTCGCTGTCACTCAACTCCTCTGCAAGCTATTCTGTATCGCTGTTGCTGTTTTCCAGCAGGTCACATAACGATTTTGAGGTAGGGGCACGCTTTTTTGATGCCATGGTCGCTGTGCAGTTTACAGACACAAAGTACAGTAAAACTGCAGACAAGGGCACTGGAGAAAGCACTGGGGGGCAATCTGAGGTCACTGTATTTTATTTGTTATTGTAATCCAATAGGATTACATTGTATCCGTGTGTTTTACTGTGTTTTCACTTATACTTTTTGAATTTGGCGCCGTTCTGCCCCCTTGCGTCGCAACGCTTGCAGGGAAGGGAATCAGGGAAACACAGTGCATCAGGCAGAACATCTGGCCGCCGTGCACTGCAGGACTACATCGCTGGATCCCAGGGAAAGGGTAAGTAACCTTTTCCAGCATTCAGCGAGGGAATCCCGAGTGTGGCTCGGGGTTACCGATAGTAGCACAGAAATCTCACCCCGAGCCACACTCGGGAATAACGCCAGGCAGGTTAAAGGGGTTGTAAAGTTATTTTATTTTATTTTTTTAATTAACAAACATGTCATACTGCCTCCATTGTGCAGTTCGTTTTGCACAGAGTGGCCCCCGAACCTGGTCTTCTGAGGTCCCTCGGCGGCTGTCTCGGCTCCCCCCGTAAGGACTCACACCTTTATGCGAGTGAGCTTGCATGGTGTTGAGTTCCTGCGGATGCGCTCCCGTAATGCAGCCGGTGGCTACAGCCGCTCACTGTATTACTTGGCCCCGCCCCTGGCGCACCGCGTCATTGGATGTGATTGACAGCAGCGCGAGCCTATGGCTGCGCTGCCTTCAATCCATCCAGTGTAGCCAATCAACGGCCAAGCTGAGCTGCGAAGAGGATGTCGGGGGTAAACGCGGGACTTTAGAGGGGACAGGTAAGTATAACGGAGGCTGGGGGGGGGCGGTATTGTTGGATGTTTTTTTCACCTTAACTCTATTAGTCCAAGATTATTCTCCATAGAGAGGAAAGATTCAACATGGAGAGAAAAGATTTGACATTATAGAGACAGTGTTGGGGTAGACCATTCGACATGAACGACGAAGATTCGACGAAGCAGCGAAAAACATTCAAACGTCGAATCTGTCATTGAAAGCTTATGTCTGTCAAAAGTTCTAAGAAGATTTGACAAGCAACTAAGCTGCACGACGCTGCAATTGTTCATTTCCGGTCAAATGCTCGGCCCATAGGCTATAGAAGAATTTGAATATTGGTTGACTAGTAATAATAATTCATAAATATAATTATTACTAGAGTCATACAGCATTAGAATTCTTCTATAGCTTGTAGGCGGAACATTCGACACGGAAATGTATGATTGTGGCGTCGTACAGTTTAGCTGCTCCGTTGAATCTTCTTAGAACATTCAACAAACACCACAAGCCTTCAATTGACAGATTTGACCTTAATTAATTCGGATTTTCAGACGAATGCATTTTATAACTAAACAAAATAAATAAAAACAAAATTTCGGGAGTAACTAAATAAATGTATTTTTCGGACAAAAACAAAATTCCGAAAACAAAATATTTCAGTGTGCACATGTCTACTGGTAAGTATCTTTTTATTAAAGCGGAGATTTACCCTATAAAAAATTTTTTAACACTACATCCAGCCCAGTTCTGCATATAAAATTAGACTGACCTTTTTTTTTTTTTTTTTTGCCGTAGATAGCGTTTAGTCTTAGAATCCACCGCGGCTTCCGGGTAGGGAATCCCGCGGAAGTGGGCGTTCCTATTGACATGCCGATTGATTGACATGCTAAACGACGGCGCACACAGCGCGTCACGACTTCCCGAAGGAAGCTCAGCTCGGCTCTGCTCTATTCGGGGACTACGCACCGGCGCCGAATATAGCCGAGCCGAGCTTCTTTCGGAAAGTCATGACGCGCTGTGTGCGCCGTCGTTTAGCATGTCAATCAATTGGCATGTCAATAGGAACGCCCACTCCCGCGGGATTCCCTACCCGGAAGCCGCGGTGAATTCTAAGACTAAACGCTATCTACGGCAAGAAAAAAAAAAAAAGTCAGTCTAATTTTATATGCAGAACTGGGCTGGATGTAGTGTTAGAAATTTTTTAAAGGGTGAACATCCACTTTAAAGAAATTACAGTATTTGTAACTGCTGAATTGTTATTATTTTAAACATTAATGAAGCTCCTATTTAAAGGACTTAGAGATGTAATATCATGTAATATAACTAAAATTGTGGGGAAATGGGTACCTTACCTGGTGCCAAAGTCCAACACTGAATACATTTTTATCACAGATTCTTTAATCTGTAACTGTAAAGTTGATTTTTTTCACTGTGCAGAGAAGATGGTGGGGCTCTGTAACAAGTCTGTTCTGTCTTGTTTACTTAAAGCGGAGCTCCAGCCCCCCCACCAGAAAATAAAATACTGTAGCTGCTGACTTTTACTATTAGGGCACTTACCTGTCATGGGATTCTCGAATCAGCTCTCGGGTGCCATCTTGGGTAAGGAAAACTGGCAGTGAAGCCTTGTGGCTTCACAGCAGTTTTCCTACTGCACATGCGCGAATTGCTAGAATTTTGATATTTACTATAGCAAAAAGTAAAAAATATTGGGGGTTATTTACGAAAGGCAAATCCACTTTACACTACAAGTGCAAACTGCAAGTGCAAAGTGCACTTGAAATTGCACTGAAAGTGCACCCACTGTAAATCTGAGGGGTAGATCTGAAATGAGGGGAAGCTCTGCTGATTTTATTATCCAATCATGTGCAAGCTAAAATGCTGTTTTTTATTTTCCTTGCAATTTCTAAAGCACTTTTCACTTGTAGTGCAAAGTGGATTTGGCTTCATTAATAACCCCCTCTGTGTTTTTTTCAAAAATTCCGCTCTTTTTTTGTTTATAGCGCAAAAAATAAAAAACCGCAGAGGTGATCAAATACCACCAAAAGAAAGCTCTATTTGTGGGGAGAAAAGACATCTATTTTGTTTGGGTACAACATTGCACGACTGCGTAATTGTCAGTTAAAGCGACGCAGTGTCGTATCGCAAAAAATGGCCTGGTCATTGGGCAGCCAAATCTTCCGGGGGTGAAGTGTGGTTAACAGTATCAGATACTAGCATTCATAATAATTGCATTATTGGTTATGTTAAATGACGTCACAGTCCTCATTTCAAAACAATACCCTTGTTTTCCATTTGGAGAAGTTCATCTTTGCAAATTGAAGGTAGATTTTGTCACAGTGCCAGGACTGTGTGAACACAAATGACAGACTTGGATATCTGTTCTCAGGGCTTGAAATCACAAAGTCTTGGGAGCAGAGGGTGCTCTAAGCAGTAGTGACGTTGTTAAACATAAAAAAAAAAAAATCTGGTACTTTTCCATGATGTAAATTAACTCAGAGATGGGAATATTAAGGCAATTCAAACAACACACCAAACAGAATTTGGGAAACGATGACTGCTGTCGGATTAGCAAGAAGATGCATGAGATTAAGACACTTTGTTTATGCATATTACTCTAGAGAATGCAACACTGGAGGTACGTTTTATATATAATTGTCTTTAACCTTAGACATATATACAAGCACAGAAGATGGATTACTTGTAAATATACATGCTTGCAAAAATACTATTACCTTTATCATATACAGTATATAACACATGGGACTGTGCTTGGGATTTTACATGTGTGCATTTTGTATTTATTTGAACTCATTGTTGGTGCTATAACATGTAACACAGTAAAATTATATATACCAACCATTAAAGCTTAAAATACCTAATCCATCAGTGGCATCATATCTAAAATGTTTTTATTTGTATTGTTCCATTTGGGTTTTTATATTTATATTTATTTGTTATTTATTTTATATTTATTTATTGTAATTTCTTGTTCCATTTGGGTTGGTTTGCTAAAGCAATAGAAATGGTTTAATTTGGAAAGTGTATGTTCACCTAGCTTAGTTTTCAGGTTATTTATCCAATAATGAGCAAACAAAATGCTGATTTTAAATTTTTCTCTCTTGCAAATTATTGGATATTCAAAGTAAACATAGCTTTACTGTATTCACTAAACTGAGCAAACATTCACTTTTCCAAATAAACAGTCTCTATTCCAAAAAATAAAAAATAACAAAATAAAAACAAAAACAATCCCATTGAGTGTAACTTACTTGCTGCTTAGCAGCCATTGTATGCTGTTTTAAAAGTTCATTCAGATCCCCAAAATCCTGAATAATTTAATGTGTGGATGTTGTAGCTCCTTTTATTGAAATAAAACCGTAATTCCTATTCTATATCTCTGTACCACTGTATTTACAAATAATATTCTAGTTTGGGGCACCAAAAGTGGTTAAAAATTTGGCATCATAAAACATTAATTAAAAAAAACAAAAAAACAATGTTAATATGTTCGGTAAACTTTGTTTTGTTTTTTTTACTAAAGAAGTGCATTATTTGACTTGAAGCGTGTAAAAGATAATAATTGATTTAACATGTTAAAGCAGAGTTCCATCCAAAAGTGGAACTTCTGCTTCTGCTTATCCGATTCCTCCCCCTCTCTGGTGCCACATTTGGCACCTTCCAGTGGGAGGGGGTAGCGGGTACCTGTTGGTGACAGGTACCCTGTCCCCATTTCTGTCAGACCTCACAGCGTCACAAGTATGGCCCCCTTCTCCTTCCCCTGCTGCCGGGCCAGTAAGAGAGCGATGTGTGCTTCGCACATGCGCAGAAGGGACCCACCAGTGAAGCCACAAGGCTTCACTGCCAGGTTCCCTTACTGGCAATGGTGGGGGCAGCACCCGACAGCTAATGGGAACATTGGTTGGGGTGCTGACATCGCTGGATTCCAAGACAGGTAAGTGTCCTATTATTAACCCTTTCCCTACCGAGTCATTGTAAAATGACGTCGGCGGGAACACTCCCTCCCTCCGGGTGGACGTCATATGACGTCCTTGGCTTCCCAGGCGTCCTTGCCCGCAATCACAGCAGGACCATGGATCTGTGAGTCTAAATGCACAGATCCATGTCCTGTCAGTGGTGAGGAGACCAATGTGTGTTCCCAGTACAGAGGAACACACATCGGTCTCCTCCCCTTGTGAGTCCCCTCCCGCCTACAGTTAGAACACACTTTGGGGAACATATTAACCCCTTCAGCGCCCCCTAGTGTTAACCCCCTTCCCTGCCAGTCACATTTACACAGTAATCATTGCAGTTTTATAGCACTAATCGCTGTATAAATGTCAATGGTCCCAAAAACGTGTCAAAAGTGTCCGATATGTCCGCCGCAATGTCACGGTCATAATAAAAATCGCAGATCGCCGCCATTACTAGTAAAAAAAAATGTTTTAAATTCCATAAAACTATCCCCTATTTTGTAGACGCTATAAATTTTGCGTAAACCTTAAATTAGTTAGGCATGTCCCAGCATTCTACTTTACAGTGTGTATCAAAGCCAAGACTTTGGCTTTAGATAGATAGAATGAGAAAGAATTAGAATCCCTGCTAATATTTTACTACTATCTGGGGCTCCATTATAGAGATTTACCCTCACTTGATGACCACAGTTTTACCAGACAGGTAAACCTGCACTGGGACAGAGGCACAAATAAACATTTATCAGGGTATAGCACCCTCTACCATAGGTAGGTGCTAGCATAAGATCTTTGCTAGGAAAACTGCCAGTGCAGGTAAATTTAGGCAGGCCTATGCTTCAGGCTGTTTGTTTTGATCTGGGGGCAGGGAGTGGTTAGTGTAGCAGTGGCTGTGGCCACCTGTGTTCTAGTTCTGAGGCACATCCCCTGCTTCCAAGGAGATTGTTCTGGAACAGGGGCAGGGCCTGGGACTAGAGTGGCAGACAGCTCATGTGAGGAGCTCTGACCAATCTCCACTTGGTATTGGCAGGGGGAAGGCCTCCCATATAAGCTGAGGTCACATGCCACTGGCAGGGAGTTGTCAGCCGGAAGACTTGAAGAATGGAGTACTAGACAGTGGCGGGAGGTGGCCCCCATTTGGGGGGGGTGCACCAAGCGCGGAGGAGCCCAGGAGAGCTGTGAGGGAACTTCACCCTTACACGGTCATGGGTGAAGTCTTCATCTTTACACGGTCATAGATGAGGAGCTCCTAGAGCAGAGGGGCTGGAGAGAGGCTGTCAGAACGTATGTCCAGATAAAGTTCACCATTATGGACTCGGGGCAGGAGAAGGTCGGTGAGTGTACAACAGTGGAGTGCTAGATGCGGAGGCATGCCAGGAAGTCTGGGAGGGAAGTTCATCCTTACACAGTCTTGGATGAAGTCCTCATCTATACACGGTCATTGATGAGGAGTCCCGGAACAGAGGAGAGACTGTGGGGAAGTGTGTCAAATCGATGCGGCCTGAGGGTGCAGGATTTGCAAGTCGGGCTAGCTGGGATCAGTAGTCCACAAACCAACATGTGCTACTAAATTACTAGGCCGCTGGGGAGAGGTACTGTAGACCTCTGGCCTAGTAACAGCACCTAAACACAGCCAGCAAGTTGGGATTATTCAGTGATTCCTTTTTGTCACAATGAAGATGATGGGACTGGATCTAATAGTTTTACAGTGATATAGCAGTTCTACAGTGATATAGTAGTTGTGCAGTGGAAGATTTGTGCAGGAGGAGAGAAGTCCTGGGAGCAACAGTCTGCAGGAGTTAGTGCAGAGGAAGAGGAGCAATAGTCTGCATGGTGATATGCAATTCTTCAAGGCTAAACCAATTTATCAATGTTCACTAACTATGATGGCAAAGCAACATGTTCTATGGGCATCTCATATCCCCTTTACCCCAATCAAGTTATATCCCCCAATAAACAAAACAATGCAAATGACTGCTCATTGTCTCTGAGGTGATAGATGGAGGTTTGGCAGCAGGGTGATATGGTGGATGTTAGTTACTACTAACAACCAAGCGCTACAAGGGGTTTTAGCTTTCCACTACTCTAATAAAATGTGTTTTTTCTCACTGTTTTGCTGTTGGAGAGTTCCCATCACACCCAGTCTTATAGGAAGTGAGGGAAAATATTTTAATGGACTGCAGTAAAAACACAATCAGCACAAGGGACAATACTTAACAATGAATGAGAAGTGCCTCCTCCATTATGGGTCACTTTTCATTAAATGGAAGTTTTAGCACAGCTTCTATGAATGGAAGAGGGGAGGTGGAAAAGGCAAGCAATGCAGTCAGCACTCTTTACAAATTGGAAGATTGCCACTGTGGGAATATGGGGAAGGGCAGAGGATTGAAGATTTCAACTAAGACAGCAGCCACCAGCACAAGGGAGACCGCTCATTCAATGTAAGTACTGTCTCTTGTGCTGATTAAAAAAAAAAATAGTCTTTAAGATAAAGAGGTTCTATGGTCCTTGTTCCAACACTTTCTGTTATGCTTTTGCTTGCATCCAATTATACTCCTCTGTTGTCACCCTGTCACAAGTTCTCTAGATCGGTGGTCATCAATCCTGTCCTCAGGACGCACTAACAAGCCAGGTTTGCAAGATAACTGAAATACTGTACATCACAGGTGATATAATTTGCTGCTCAGTGATTGCAGTATTCTAGACTGTATCTCCCCAAGGTAATACCTAAAACCTGGCCTGTTAGTGGGCCCTGAGGACAGGGTTGATGACCAGTGCCACTGCTCTAGATGGAGATTACAAGCAGCTGTGCTGTCACACATTGCTCAGGCATGGTCTTTCACATCACCTGAATTGCCACTTTATAGGCAAATATATATCAAAAAAACAATCTTCTCAATGTTCTAAGTAAAATCCAAAAGACATGTTCCATACTGTACAAAAATCACATATGATGTGTTTGTATCATTATTTTACTATTTCTACAGTAAACTTGTGTTCATGGTCCTAGGTGATGCCACAAACATTTCTCGCTGCAAGCCAAATCAGTTTGATAAAAAAATACTAAAGTGGACAGGACGTTTTAAATCGGAAGCGGATATTCCACCAACCATTCCGTAAGGCTTCATTACATTTACTTTCATGGGATACCCAAATACCCAGAGAACAGGGGCAATTGGACTATTGTGGTACAAGTTAAATTAAAGTAAATTCAAGTGTAGAAACACATACATGGAAAAATATACAAAAGATTTTTTATTAATACACAATCAATAAAGAACCCATAGTTACCGTATTTATCGGGGTAAACCGCCGTTTAGCGTGCACCCCCAACCTAGAAGGCAAATTTGAGGAAAAAATAAAATACTTACAGTTTGAATGCCCGTCGTCGGTGTCTTGCGTAAGCCGCGTCACGGTTGGCGAAAGAAGCCGAACGGCAAGTCGGCGCTATACTGCGCATGCGCATCGCCGTTCGGCTCCTTTCGCCAATCGTGACGCGGCTTATGCGGCGGGGGGAGCTCGTTTTTGGTCAAAATGTCAATCACAGACATGTGAGGAACGCCCACTCCCGCGGGACTCGCAACGGGTGAATATGCTGTACAAAGGTATGTACAGCTTAAAAAAAATAATAATAGCCTTAATCGTATTGTAATGTGGGGGGCCATTGTAATAAAAAAAAGTAGTTTTTAGGGTGAACCACCCCTTTAAGAAACTAGTAGTAGGCAAGCTAAGCATTTTGAAATGAAGGGGTACCTTCTGTGTATGACTGTCTCCATTGGTGAGATTTCTGATTACTTTCTCTCAGGTTAGGTAGAAGCGGCAAATCTCTCTAAAGGCTCATACACACAAGAAAATTGAGCGAGAATTTTCGTCCAAAGAAATTTTGTACGATTTGCATATAGTGTGTACACAACTTTCTACCAAAATGTCCAAAGCTCCAAAGATTTTCTCGTATGGGAACAGAACAAATGATTTTCACGTGATTTTTCATGTGTACTGTTTTCGTCCGATTTTCGTACAAGAAGAATCAGAAACGAAACACTGCGCATGATCAAAAACAATAAACAACAAAAAGAAAGCCTTTGTCGGACGAGAATTTTCATACAAATTTTCTTTAACCAGTTCCGATTTGCTGTGAAACAACAAGGAAAATTGGATGATCCTTCGCCCCATTTTCTTATAGTGTGTACCCCACATAACAGGGACACAGATGAAGACAAAACACAATTTTTGTAGAATATGAAAGGGTTAGAACTTCTAATAATATTTTGTTTCTGTCTGTGCCCTGTCCCAGTGACAAGCAACCCCCCATTTCCTGTTCACAGAGACTCTCCACTGTTGAGTCACAGATAGACAAAAAAATCTGAAATGTTAAAGTGATTGTAAACAATAACCTTGTGTAACAACCCATTCAGTTTGAAATAGAAATGAAAGGAAAAAGATTGTTGTATAGATTTAAAAACATTTTTAAATATATTTTCCTCTTTTTTATAAGTGATGATCACATTTCCTCTGTTCTCAGCTGCATAAGAGCTGGGGGAGGAGAAGCAGCAGCACACTGAGCATCAACGTGAATGGCTGTGCAGAGGGAGGGGGGGGGTGTCAGGACAAGTCTGATCATTGGAGGAGAGCAGGCTGAGTTCCCAGCATAGCTAGAGAAGTATGTGGTCAGTTTTTTTTTTAATAGGAAAGCAGAGGGACTGGTAGGAATGCCAGGGATTTCACAAAAAGGAAGCCATACAAAGAGAACAGGATACTTTTTCATACAAGTACTAAGCACAAAAGGCACATATAAGAAATATGAAATGATGGGGTAACAAACACTTTTAACTCTTTCCCACTCTAAACAAACCAAATAAAAACGTTGGCTACAGTTAGTGACACTTTAAATAACTGCACTATAGTTACAAATATCTGACATGGACATCTAGAGGCTAATGCTGGCCATACACTAGTAGAATGGTGTTCATTTTCTTTTCTTTTATGAACATTTGTTTGATTTTCAATTCAATGATTGATTTTGATCGCAATGCTGAGAAAATTCAAGACCTGGATGAAACATTTTTGTTAATTGTACAAATTTCTAACAGCATATGTTGTTTTTTGTTTAGGAAAGTCCATTCATTCCTAAATCAAATGTTAAAAACAAGTAATATTTTGAAGAAATGTGGTCACCGATTGTACTGAGAAGTTTCATACAAATTTTCATTTGAACGTCCATTCAAAAATCTACCATTGTTTGGCCAACTTAAATAACTGTGTCCCAGAAGAAAATCAGATTACATTTAAGATGCAATTAAACGATAGGAAATAGTAGTAGTGTTCCAAACACCATGCCTGCATAACAACAGAAAAATGGTAGATGATTCTATACTTATTTCAAGGCTTAATTAAACTATACCTTTAAATTTAATTTAGCATAATCAAGCATACCAATCAATGATTTTTGTATGGCCAGATTCATGCATAGCCAATTACAATTTGCCCTTTAACTTCTTGGTTGGAGCAACTTAACTGAAAATTTAACATAATTATCTACCTGTACATGCTACAGGTCAGCTAGAAAATATGCCTATAGGATCAGTCCTATATTACTCTATCATGCATTATATCAATATTCAGTTGTAATTATATTTACTGACCTAATATGAATTGCATTGCAAAGTACATTCAAATTAAGTTGTATGAATATTATAAATATACTCAATATGTTTTAATATTTACTTTGGTAAAAAAAAAAAAAAAACGATCTTAACAATCAAATTATTGTCCAAATACTAAATCCAAACTCCAGCTTCCCAAAACATTTAAAAAATAATTACCCACATTGGTCTGATGCTAGCCCTGTGTAATGTCCACTGTTTGTTATATTTTCTCATTTTGAAAAATGAATATAAATAGTTAATTATAAAAAAAAAATCCCCATTCTTTGATAAAATTAAAAAGGTGCTTTTGTTGCAAAAATCACCCTATTCATAGACTTCCATATTAATACTTACCCATTCCAGATGCTGCCCCAAACTAGAGTAGGGCTTTAAGGAGCAAAAACAATTCAGGCATCCCATACTAGGTTATAAATGATTATTTAAAATTGTCAAAAAGTGGTGTACATGTTTGTTATAGACTTGCAAGTGGTCTGTGGGTCAAATAATTAAATTAAGTAGCCATAAATAACCAGCACATATCATGGAGAATCCTAATCAAATTTAGGCTTAATAAAAAGCAGATGAGTATTGTCAAAAGTGTATTTATGAAACCAATATGTTTATTTAAAGTTATAAATGTCTTGAAAAAAAGATGTGTGGTCATTTAGAAACACTATGGCTTATTTCCTCAACTTCCTGTCATCCATATGACCATAAACAGTATATGGCACCTGTGGGCTGATGTCACCCCATCTCCTTTCCTGGAGGCGTACATGGAATCTGTATAAGAACAAGACCTAATTTTCATTAATACTTAGAGAGCAATATTTGTCTGTGCGACAGGGCTATTGTGTACGTGACAGTAACAGCACAGCACTTGCCAAAAACTGTCTCTTATCTCAAGATGAAAGCTTCTGCTGTCCTTCCTTTGCCATCCATTTATGTGTTCCTTCTGTTCTAATTTCAAAATCAATTATAGTTATCATTTCCACTAATTAAATAATTTAAGATGTTCTGGTGTTCAAGTCCAGCCATTTTCACGGTACTGAAACAGTTTTTAATTAGAGTTTTCTGTTTTATTAAAAAAAAAAAAATATATATATATATATATATATATATATATATATATATATATATATATATATATATATATATATATATATATATATATATATATATATATCAATAGATATAATTATTTTATCTTCTGTCATTTATCATCTGGATACATTACACAAGCATACTTAAAGTGATATTAAAGTCTTATTTTATTTTTATTTTTTTAAATAACAAACATGTCATACTTACCTGCTCTATGCAGTGGTTTTGCACAGAGTAGCTCAGATCCTCCTTTTCTCTGGTTCCTCGACAGCGCTCCTGGCCCCTCCCTCCTGCCAAGTGCCTCCACAGCAAGCAGATTGCTATGGGGCACCCAAGTCGAGCCGCTACTCTGTGTGTTCATTCAGACACAGAGCCGTGGCTCAGCTCCGCCTCCTCTCACTCCTCATTGGCTCACTGACTTTGACAGCAGCGGGAGCCAATGGCACCCGCTGCTGTTTCAGTAAATCAGGAGGGAAAGTCCTGGACAGCCGATGCTCTTGTGCTATATCGCTGGATCGAGATGGAGCTCAGATAAATATAAGGGGGGCTGCTGCACACAGAAGGTTTTATATCTTAATGCATAGAATGCATTACGATAAAAAAACATTCTGCCTCTATAACCACTTTAAGCTGGGTACACACACTATAAGAAAATCTGAAGAAAAATTCCGTACAAGGAGCGATTGTTCGATTTTCATATATTGGGGGTTATTTACTAAAGGTAAATATACTTTGCACTACAAGTGCACTTGGAAGTGCAGTCGCTGTAGATCTGAGGGGGAGATGCAAGGGAAAAAAAAACAGCATTTTAGCTTGCACATGACTGGATGATAAAATCAGCAGAGCTTCCCCTCATTACAGATCTTCCCCTCAGATCTACAGCGACTGCACTTCCAAGTGCACTTTCAGTGTACTTGCAGTGCACTTACAGTGCAAAGTGGATTGGCCTTTTCGTAAATAATCCCCATTGTGTACATAACTCTTAACATCTGATTCAGACTTTCCAAACAAAAATTTCCAAAAGGGATAAACGACAATTTTTTTCCCGTACGTGAACAGAACTAACGATTTTCATTTAATGTGAACTATTTTCGGACAGGAAAAATTGGATAAGAAAGACTGCGCATGATCAGAAATAATAACCAACAGAAAAAAAAAATGTTGTCTTTTAGGAATTTTCGTACAATTAGTACATGAGTATTATCAGTAAGTGCTTACAGGAGTAAAAATAAAGTTTACTTTATTTTCGTGTTGCTGTTATTGCTGTGTATAACGTGAAGCTTCTATTGGTTATCATTATAATGTGAACCATAATACATTTATTTTTTTACTGTGCACTGTGTAGTTAAGCAGACAGTTACATGCTGCCCAGAATGGGAGGGGGTTAATTATGTCTAGACTCTTTTCCCAGGGTTTCTGAGTCCTGCCCCTTGCTATGAGCCACAGAAATATCAAGGGAGGGCTCAAAGCACGTTCTCTCTTCCAAATGAGATTTACAGAGGAAGATGCACATAGCTCTCTTCTGGGCTAGCCTGATGGGGTTCTCCCTGGACTAGAACCCTTCCAGCATTAGGTTTTTCTCTCTGGAAAGGTTTGAGCCTGGGCAGCCTGCATTAGTTAGTTAGGGCTGTTACATAGTTAGGAAAGTTAATATAAAGGGTGCATGGTGATATATGGCATATTACAAAGTACAGGGCCTGTCACACACACACACGGGGTAAAGAGCAGGATATGTAGTTGTTAAGAGTAACTAACACAAGGGAATGATATGGCAGCTAGACAGTAGGAGTATGGTACTGGCAGGGGTGACAGGTTCTCTGCATAACGAGGGGAGCAATTTCGCTGTTCCCCTCCCACGTGCTTGGTGCCCCAACATGCATCTGCATGGCGGAGACCTAAGAGACCTAGACGCAGGTACAGAAGGAGTTAAGCAAGTTAAGTTGTGCATGCAGGAGATGTGCACGGTGTCATGAAGGAACCTGTATTCTATCACAGGAGTGAGGTGATAGGAAAGCTGGACTGGTGGGACAGAACACAAACTCGGCAGTTATCCCTTCAAAATGTCACATTTCAAGCACAAGTGTATGCATCATAGGACAGTGTGGTGTGGTGTGTGCAGCAAAACTTCAGGGTATGACACAGATCGGTTGTATGGCTCACTTCTATATCAGATGATGCTCTGGGCTCACAGGAAGTGAGTTCAATAGCACTGGGCATCATTCAGTCCACAAGACTGGACATCATTCAGTTCCAAAGAGGACTGACACTTGATAGCACAGTGGTAAGCCAGTAGGAGAGAGTGCCAGAGATAGGGTGAGTATTGAAGCAAAAGCAAAACATGTAAGAATGGATGCATTTTTTGATGCAAACGTGTGACTAGATCTTAATATTTTAGTGATAATAAACAATGACTATATAAGTGAGCTGAATAAGAACATTTTGCCACTGAAATACTGTTTTCTTTTGTTTAGGCTGGAAATGCTGGTTAGAGCTCGAAACAAAGCACGCATTAAAGCTTGTTACATTATGATTGCAATCACTGTTGTAGCTTGCTTTGTGGTGATTGTATCCGGCAAAAAGGTAAGAAAGCTTAAAACCAAATAATTTTCCCTTGATAACACCTATATTAGCTGCTCTACCTCACTATTTTTAAACATCACACAATCCTCAAGCAAACAAATATACATTATAGGATTTAAAAATCACTAAACACCATTAGGCTACGTAACAACTGCTCTGTCTAAGTTGCCCGCTGTGTAAACTTTACAGATGTCAAACAAGATGTACAATCACTCAAGTAGGGAAATACAACAGAAGCATCTTTATGATTTATTCTGCATATCAGCATTTCACTCTGAAACAGCAGAGAATAATTACAAATGTAATAAAAAATAATAATAACTTGTGACACTGTTACACATTTGTATATGCTCTAGCTAATATTCTGTATAGTTTATTCATTTATAAATACATTTTATAGTGATTTTGTATACATTATTTATTTATTTTTCATTTTATTTAAGGCCAGGAACAGGCAGATCCAGAACAGTAGTATAGTATATAGACATTTGAATATCCAGTGGTATAGCATACAACATTTCCAATCAGTAAACCAGTGCGGTAACCCCCACAAAAACAATATAGAGGGTAATTCAAATCTAGGTTTATCCTTTCAGTGCGTTATCCAAGAACTAAACCACACAAAAAGAGAAACGGAACCGCCCATTCCCATTTTTTTTTATAGAAGGACAAAGAAGTAAAGGGAGAATATGAAAAGCCAGAGAAGAAAATGAAAGCGGGAGGAAAAAGAAAAGGGGGGTGAAGGGTACTGAAAGCTTAAGGTGATACCAAGTTTCATAATATGAATATGTAGGGTGTAGAGACTGCCAAAAAATGATGGACCCATAACAGCTTTCCATTCTTCAGAATGGACAAACATTTTCCATAGTCTTCAGGTCTTGGAGTACTTTTTCTGTTTATGCTGTGCTGTGAGTACAAAATCCTCTATCTTATTGATTTCCTCCACTGTACGGAGCCAAAAACTGATAGCATGTGGTTACTGGTTTTTCCAATTCAGGGGAATGCAAGTTTTGGACTCCATTCACCAGGTGACGTATTATGGATTTTTTATACTTTTTCGCTGGGATGGCCGAAACATGTAGTAAGAAAAAAACTGGGTCGTCAGGAATCTCTAAGTCAGTGAACTCCTGGATAATCTTCTAGACCTCTCTCCAGAAGTGTTCATGCTTAGGGAAAGACCAAAAAATTATGAAGCAGCGTTCCCCTACCCTCCTGGCATCTCCAGCAGCGATCAGTGGTATTGGTGTAAAATGTATGTCGCATATGGGGGGTACGGTACCACCATGTCAAAATTGTAAAGTTGGTTTCCTGGATCTTCGTGCAAATGGAGGATTTTAGAGAGAATCTAATAATGTTTTATTGTTGTTCTGGTGCGAAGGTGTGGTTTAGGTCCCATTCCCACTTCTTCAAGCAGGGTAAACATGGTTGTTCAGAAGGGGTGATCAATAGGTTGTACGTTTTGGAAAGAACTTGCGGTAGAGTTCATTCGTCTGAGCAGTGTTTCTCAAAGGTCGTCATAGGCTAATAGTTAGGCAAAGAATGTAAATAATTGTGTAATTGAAGGGTTCTCCAAAAGGTGAGGCAAAAGGGGCCTGAGTTTTCCATTAGAGAATCAATAGAAGGCCAACGGTCCTACCTCAGAAAGTGAGATGCCTGGTAGTGACCAGCTCGATATAGTGCCCAAAATGCCATCATGCACTGCTTTACTGCATCACAGAAAAGGGTGTGTTTATCACTCTGGACCATACCTCCCTCATCACTATTCCATCTCTTTTTTTTCCACCCACTTTCCTTCTTCTTCCTTAAGGCCTCATTCACACTGGTACCATCAGTTTAGCCACGTTAAAAACGTATCCGTTTTTTCATCCGTCATCCATTCCGTTAATATCCGTTTACTTCCGTCTATCGATCCGTTTATGTCCGTTGTCATCCGTCTTCCGTTCCATTTACATCCGCAAATGTGTCAATTTTTAGCCGTTTTTGCGTCCGTTTTCAGCAGTTTACAGACATTTCTGTGGCTTTGATGACAGTACCCAGAAAGCATTGCTCCTCCCATGCTGCATTGCAGTTTTCAGTGAGTGACTTGTCCTTGCTGTGTCCTTCCTTTGTCCTGTTGTGTACTATCTGCACTGTGCGATGGATTCCAACAATTTTTGGGACATTATGACATTGTTTGTCGTATTTGCCAATTCGAGGAGAATGGAGAGCAAGAAAAAGCAGATTGTGGCTAGGAGACGTCGATTCTGGACCCACCCCATACTACTGAAGCGGCCTTCTGAAGGTTATGTGGCTCTGCACTATGCTCATCTCCGACAGTATCCCACTAAGTTTTTCAAATTTACCAGTGATGACCGTAGCCACATTTGACTACTTACTGGACCAGCTGCACCCATGACTGCAGCGTAGACATACATACATGAGAAGGTGTGTATCTGCAGAAGAACGTCTCTTGGTGACCTTGAGGTAAGAAGTCCTACATTTCAAATGTCTTTTTTTTTTTTTTTGGTCTGCTGCAGGGATTGGCAACCTCCGCTCTCCAGCTGTGGTGAAACTACAAGTCCCATTGCAAGACCTTGACAATCATAGGGCTGACTCCTAGAGGCAGAGGCATGATGGGATATGTATTTTCAAAACAGCTGGAGTGCCGAGGTTGCCTACCCCTGGTCTACTGTGTGTGTGTGTTTATATACAGTGGGCTAGATTCAGAGACAGTTATGCAGACGTATCGGTAGATACGCCGTCGTAACTCTGAATCTACGCCGTCGTAAATTTAAGCGTATTCTGGAAACCAGATACGCTTAAATTAGGCTAAGATACGAGCGGCGTAAGTCTCTTACGCCGTCGTATCTTAGGGTGCATATTTACGCTGGCTGCTAGGTGGCGCTACCGTCTATTTCAGCGTAGAATATGCGAATGAGCTGGATACGCCGATTCATAAACGTACGTGCGCCCAGTGGATTTTTTACGTCGTTTGCGTAAGGCTTTTTCCAGCGTAACGTTACTCCTGCTATATGAGGCATAGCCAATGTTAAGTATGGATGTCGTTCCCGCGTTGAATTTTAAAATGTTTACGTCGTTTGCGTAAGTCGTTCGCGAATAGGGCTTTGCGTAAATTACATTCACATCGAAAGCATTGACTATTTGCGACGTGATTAGGAGCATGCGCACTGGGATACGTTCACAGCCGGCGCATGCGCCGTTCGTGAGAAACATTATTTACATGGGGTCATGTTTTATTTACATAAAACACGCCCACCTCTTGACAATTTTAATTTGGCGCGCTTACGCTGGCAGATTTACGCCGCCGCAACTTACGGAGCAAGTGCTTTGTGAATACTGCACATGCCTCTCTAAATTGCGGTGGCGTAGCGTAAATTACATACGCTACGCCCACACAAATTTACATCCCCCTACCTGAATCTAGCCCAGTATGTATAGATACTAAATATTGTATTGATTTATGTGCCAGTACTTAAATAAAGCTAAAAAGATGGTCTTTTTTTCCTAGGTTTCTTGCAACTGGTCAGTCCTATGCCTCTCTAAAGCATTACTTTTTATTGGGTATTTCTACAATTTCAGAGATAGTGCATGATACATGCCTTGCCATATGGGAAGAGCTGTGTCCAGCAGTGATGCCATTACCAGATGGCAACATGTGGCGAAGAATAGCCGATGGATTTTGGGATCGGGCAAACTTTCCAAATTGTATCGGAGCTCTTGATGGAAAGCATATCCGTATCCAAAAGCCTCCACATTCTGGGTCCAGATTCCAGAACTATAAAAAATATTTTTCATTGGTCCTCTTGGCTATCTGTGACAGCAATTATAAATGTATCGCTGTGGACATTGGGGCATATGGCAGCAGTTCTGATTCCAGAGTGTTCCGTGAGTCTGTAATGGGTAGAAGACTGCGACAAGGCCGATTTAACTTACCATCTGATCAGCCTCTGCCTGGAACTGAAGGACCCGACCTGCCTTTTGTGCTTGTTGCCGATGAGGCCTTTGCACTTTCTCACTATCTGCTTAGGCCTTATGCCAGAAATAATCTGGACAACAAGAAGAGGATCTTCAATTATCGCCTGAGCCGCGCAAGACGCCTCATTGAATGTTAGTTTGGCATATTGTCCAGTAAATGGCGTGTTTTTCAAACCCCCTTGCAACTCAGTCTTGAGAATGCAGAGTTGGTAATCCAGGCCTGCATAACATTGTCAGGGATAAGGAGAGTATCCACGTTGAGGAAGAGCAAGAGTTCCACCTGCCCTCCATACAGTGTAGCAGCGTACGTGCAAGCAGATCCTACATTGCCATGCGTGAAAAATTTGCCGACTTCTTTCTATCTCCATGAGGAGAGATTCCATGGCAATATCAATGTATTTGAAGAATGCAGTGCAAATTTCATTAATTGTACAAATATGTCCAATACCATATGAAAATAACTTGTTTGGTATATTCTGAAATAGTGTTGCTCACGAATATTCGTATTGCGAATATTCGGCTCGAATATGGCATATTCGAGTATTCGCGAATATCTCGAATTTCGCGGCCAATATTCGCTATTCCGAATATTCGTGATACTTTATAAAAAAAAAATTGCGAAATTTCGCTAATGCGATTTTGCGATTTTTTTTTTGCGATTTTTTTTTTTTTTTGGTGATTGGCTCTGATGCAAAAGAAGGGCGGAGAAAGTATTCTCGAATATTCGGAAATAGAATATTCGGAATATTTTATCAAAAAAAAAAATGTTGTGAAATATTCTATTTCCGAATATTCGAGAATACTTTCTCCGCCCTTCTTTTGCATCAGAGCCAATCACCAAAAAAAAAAAAAAAATTCTATATACTCTATATACAGACAGGAAAAAGTATTCATACCCCTCTATATACAGGAAAAAGTATTCATACCCCTCTATACACAGGAAAAAGTATTCATACACCTCTATAGACAGAGACAGGAAAAGGTATTCATACCCCTCTATACACAGAGACAGGAAAAAGTATTCATACCCCTCTATAGACAGAGGCAGGAAAAAGTATTCATACCCCTCTATACACAGAGACAGGAAAAAGTATTCATACCCCTCTATACACAGAGACAGGAAAAAGTATTCATACCCCTCTATACACAGAGACAGGAAAAAGTATTCATACCCCTCTATACACAGAGACAGGAAAAAGTATTCATACCCCTCTATACACAGGAAAAAGTATTCATACCCCTCTATACACAGAGACAGGAAAAAGTATTCATACCCCTCTATACACAGGAAAAAGTATTCATACCCCTCTATACACAGAGACAGGAAAAAGTATTCATACCCCTCTATACACAGAGACAGGAAAAAGTATTCATACCCCTCTATATACAGACAGGAACAAGTATTCATACCCCTCTATAGACAGGAAAAAGTATTCATACCCCTCTATACACAGAGACAGGAAAAAGTATTCATACCCCTCTATATACAGAGACAGGAAAAAGTATTCATACCCCTCTATATACAGACAGGAAAAAGTATTCATACCCCTCTATAGACAGAGGCAGGAAAAAGTATTCATACCCCTCTATATACAGACAGGAAAAAGTATTCATACCCCTCTATAGACAGAGGCAGGAAAAAGTATTCATACCCCTCTATAGGCCGGAAAAAGTATTCATACCCCTCTATATACAGACAGGAAAAAGTATTCATACCCCTCTATATACAGACAGGAAAAAGTATTCATACCCCTCTATAGACAGGAAAAAGTATTCATACCCCTCTATACACAGAGACAGGAAAAAGTATTCATATCCCTCTATAGACAGACAGGAAAAAGTATTCCTATCCCTCTATAGACAGGAAAAAGTATTCATACCCCTCTATACACAGAGACAGGAAAAAGTATTCATACCCCTCTATATACAGACAGGAAAAAGTATTCATACCCCTCTATAGACAGAGACAGGAAAAAGTATTCATACCCCTCTATAGACAGAGACTGGAACAAGTATTCATACCCCTCTATACACAGAGACAGGAAAAAGTATTCATACCCCTCTATACACAGGAAAAAGTTTATCAAAAAAAAATGTTGTGAAATATTTTGACAACTGTATTCGCGAATACCCGATTTCCGGGTATGAATACTTTTTCCTGTCTCTGTCTATAGAGGGGTATGAATACTTTTTCCTGTCTCTGTGTACAGAGGGGTATGAATACTTTTTCCTGTCTATAGAGGGGTATGAATACTTTTTCCTGTCTGTCTATAGAGGGGTATGAATACTTTTTCCTGTCTCTGTGTATAGAGGGGTATGAATACTTTTTCCTGTCTCTGTCTATAGAGGGGTATGAATACTTTTTCCTGCCTCTGTCTATAGAGGGGTATGAATACTTTTTCCTGTCTCTGTGTATAGAGGGGTATGAATACTTTTTCCTGCCTCTGTCTATAGAGGGGTATGAATACTGTTTCCTGTCTATAGAGGGGTATGAATACTTTTTCCTGTCTCTGTCTATAGAGGGGTATGAATACTTTTTCCTGTCTGTATATAGAGGGGTATGAATAATTTTTCCTGTCTCTGTGTATAGAGGGGTATGAATACTTTTTCCTGTCTCTGTCTATAGAGGGGTATGAATACTTTTTCCTGTCTCTGTGTATAGAGGGGTATGAATACTTTTTCCGGTCTCTGTCTATAGAGGGGTATGAATACTTTTTCCGGTCTCTGTCTACAGAGGGGTATGAATACTTTTTCCGGTCTCTGTCTATAGAGGGGTATGAATACTTTTTCCTGTCTGTATATAGAGGGGTATGAATACTTTTTCCTGTCTCTGTGTATAGAGGGGTATGAATACTTTTTCCTGTCTCTGTGTATAGAGGGGTATGAATACTTTTTCCTGTGTATAGAGACGTGTGAATACTTTTTCCTGTCTCTGTATATATAGAGGGGTATGAATACTTTTTCCTGTCTGTATATAGAGGGGTATGAATACTTTTTCCTGTCTCTGTGTATAGAGGGGTATGAATACTTTTTCCTGTCTCTGTGTATAGAGGGGTATGAATACTTTTTCCTGTGTATAGAGGGGTATGAATACTTTTTCCTGTCTGTATATAGAGTATATAGAATTTTTTTTTTTGGTGATTGGCTCTGATGCAAAAGAAGGGCGGAGAAAGTATTCTCGAATATTCGGAAATAGAATATTCGCGAATACTTTCTCCACCCTTTTTTTGCATCAGAGCCAATCAGAGTTGTCAAAATCTCGCAATCAATTTCGCATTCGCATTTGCGAAATTTCGATAAAATATTCCGAATATTCTATTTCCGAATATTCGAGAATACTTTCTCCGCCCTTCTTATGCATCAGAGCCAATCACCAAAAAAAAAAAAAAAAAAATCGCAAAATGTTCGCAATAAATTCGCATTAGCGAAATTTCGCAATTTTTTTTTTATATAATATCACGAATATTCAATTTTAGCGAATATTTCACGAATATTCGGCTATATATTCGTGATATATCGCGAAATCGAATATGGCGTATTCCGCTCAACACTATTCTGAAAGCAGAAAAAGCAAAAAAAATAAAAAAACACATGATATGTTCAAAACGGTTTTTATTATTATGCATAACCTGTTTGAAATAACGTTTTTTTTTTTTTACTTAACTTTTTTTTTATTTGTAAAAACTTTGACAAAGTTTTACCAAAGCATAACATATGCAAACTTTAACAAAAAATTATGTCACTGTCTCACTATCTTTCACTGTCTCACTATCTCTCACTGTCTCACTATCTTTCACTGTCTCACTATCTCTCACTGTCTCACTATCTTTCACTGTCTCACTATCTCTCACTGTCTCACTATCTCTCACTGTCTCACTATCTCTCACTGTCTCACTATCTCTCACTGTCTCACTATCTCTCACTCTGTCTCTCTCTGTCTCACTCTGTCTCTCTCACTGTCTCTCTCTGTCTCACTGTCTCTCTCTGTCTCACTGTCTCTCTCTGTCTCACTGTCTCTCTCTGTCTCACTGTGTCTCTCTGTCTCTCTGTGTCTCACTCTGTCGCTCTCTGTCTCACTCTGTCTCACTCTGTCTCTCACTGTCTCTCTCTGTCTCTCACTGTCTCTCTCTGTCTCACTGTCTCTCTCTGTCTCACTGTCTCTCTCTGTCTCTCTCTGTCTCTCTGTCTCTCTCTGTCTCTCTGTCTCTCTGTCTCACTCTGTCTCTCTCTGTCTCACTGTCTCTCACTGTCTCTCTCTGTCTCACTGTCTCTCTCTGTCTCACTGTCTCTCTCTGTCTCTCTGTCTCACTCTGTCTCTCTCTGTCTCTCTCTGTCTCTCTCTGTCTCACTGTCTCTCTCTGTCTCACTCTGTCTCACTCTGTCTCACTCTGTCTCACTCTGTCTCACTCTGTCTCTCTCTGTTTCTCTCTGTCTCACTCTGTTTCACTGTCTCTCTCTGTCTCACTGACTCTCTCTGTCTCACTGTCTCTCTCTGTCTCACTGTCTCTCTGTGTCTCTCTCTGTCTCTCTCTGTCTCTCTCTCTGTCTCACTGTGTCTCTCTGTCTCTCTCTGTCTCACTCTGTCTCTCTCTGTCTCTCTCTGTCTCTCTCTGTCTCACTCTGTCTCTCTCTGTCTCTCTCTGTCTCACTCTGTCTCACTGTCTCTCACTGTCTCTCACTGTCTCTCACTGTCTCTCTGTCTCACTCTGTCTCTCTCTGTCTCTCTCTGTCTCACTGTCTCTCTCTGTCTCACTGTCTCACTCTGTCTCTCTCTGTCTCACTGTCTCTCTCTGTCTCACTCTGTCTCTCTCTGTCTCACTCTGTCTCTCTCTGTCTCACTCTGTTTCACTGTCTCTCTCTGTCTCACTGACTCTCTCTGTCTCACTGTCTCTCTCTGTCTCACTGTCTCTCTCTGTCTCACTGTCTCTCTCTGTCTCACTGTCTCTCTGTGTCTCTCTCTGTCTCTCTCTGTCTCTCTCTCTGTCTCACTGTGTCTCTCTGTCTCTCTCTGTCTCTCTGTCTCTCTCTGTCTCACTCTGTCTCACTCTGTCTCACTCTGTCTCTCTCTGTCTCTCTCTGTCTCTCTCTGTCTCTCACTGTCTCTCTCTGTCTCTCTCTGTCTCTCTCTGTCTCTCTCTGTCTCTCTCTGTCTCACTGTCTCTCTCTGTCTCACTGTCTCTCTCTGTCTCACTGTCTCACTCTGTCTCTCTCTGTCTCACTGTCTCTCTCTGTCTCACTGTCTCTCTCTGTCTCACTGTCTCTCTCTGTCTCACTCTGTCTCTCTCTGTCTCACTCTGTCTCTCTCTGTCTCATTCTGTCTCTCTCTGTCTCATTCTGTCTCTCTCTGTCTCACTGTCTCTCTGTCTCACTGTCTCTCTCTGTCTCACTGTCTCTCTGTCTCACTGTCTCTCTCTGTCTCACTGTCTCTCTGTCTCACTGTCTCTCTCTGTCTCACTGTCTCTCTGTCTCACTGTCTCTCTCTGTCTCACTGTCTCTCTGTCTCACTGTCTCTCTCTGTCTCACTGTCTCTCTGTCTCACTGTCTCTCTCTGTCTCACTGTCTCTCTGTCTCACTGTCTCTCTCTCTGTCTCACTGTCTCACTGTCTCTCTGTCTCACTGTCTCTCTCTGTCTCACTGTCTCTCTGTCTCTCTCTGTCTCTCACTGTCTCACTGTCTCTCTCTGTCTCTCTGTCTCTCTCTCTGTCTCACTGTCTCACTGTCTCTCTGTCTCACTGTCTCTCTCTGTCTCACTGTCTCTCTGTCTCTCTCTGTCTCTCACTGTCTCTCTCTGTCTCACTGTCTCTCTCTGTCTCACTGTCTCTCTGTCTCACTGTCTCTCTCTGTCTCACTGTCTCTCTGTCTCACTGTCTCTCTGTCTCTCTCTGTCTCTCTCTGTCTCACTGTCTCTCTGTCTCACTGTCTCTCTCTGTCTCACTGTCTCTCTGTCTCTCTCTGTCTCTCACTGTCTCACTGTCTCTCTCTGTCTCACTGTCTCTCTCTGTCTCTCTCTGTCTCTCTCTGTCTCTCTCTGTCTCTCTCTGTCTCTCTCTGTCTCTCTCTGTCTCACTGTCTCTCTCTGTCTCACTGTCTCTCTGTCTCACTGTCTCTCTCTCTGTCTCACTGTCTCACTGTCTCTCTGTCTCACTGTCTCTCTCTGTCTCACTGTCTCTCTGTCTCTCTCTGTCTCTCACTGTCTCACTGTCTCTCTCTGTCTCTCTGTCTCTCTCTCTGTCTCACTGTCTCACTGTCTCTCTGTCTCACTGTCTCTCTCTGTCTCACTGTCTCTCTGTCTCTCTCTGTCTCTCACTGTCTCTCTCTGTCTCACTGTCTCTCTCTGTCTCACTGTCTCTCTGTCTCACTGTCTCTCTCTGTCTCACTGTCTCTCTGTCTCACTGTCTCTCTGTCTCTCTCTGTCTCTCTCTGTCTCACTGTCTCTCTGTCTCACTGTCTCTCTCTGTCTCACTGTCTCTCTGTCTCTCTCTGTCTCTCACTGTCTCACTGTCTCTCTCTGTCTCACTGTCTCTCTCTGTCTCTCTCTGTCTCTCTCTGTCTCTCTCTGTCTCTCTCTGTCTCACTGTCTCTCTCTGTCTCACTGTCTCTCTCTGTCTCACTGTCTCACTGTCTCTCTCTGTCTCACTGTCTCTCTCTGTCTCTCTCTGTCTCACTGTCTCTCTCTGTCTCTCTGTCTCACTGTCTCTCTCTGTCTCTCTCTGTCTCTCTCTGTCTCACTGTCTCTCTCTGTCTCACTGTCTCTCTCTGTCTCACTGTCTCACTGTCTCTCTCTGTCTCACTGTCTCTCTCTGTCTCTCTCTGTCTCTCTCTGTCTCACTGTCTCTCTCTGTCTCACTGTCTCCCTCTGTCTCTCTCTGTCTCACTGTCTCTCTCTGTCTCTCTCTGTCTCACTGTCTCACTGTCTCTCTCTGTCTCACTGTCTCTCTCTGTCTCTCTCTGTCTCTCTCTGTCTCTCTCTGTCTCTCTCTGTCTCACTGTCTCCCTCTGTCTCTCTCTGTCTCTCTCTGTCTCTCTCTGTCTCACTGTCTCACTGTCTCTCTCTGTCTCACTGTCTCCCTCTGTCTCTCTCTGTCTCACTGTCTCTCTCTGTCTCTCTCTGTCTCACTGTCTCTCTCTGTCTCACTGTCTCCCTCTGTCTCTCTCTGTCTCACTGTCTCTCTCTGTCTCTCTCTGTCTCTCTCTGTCTCACTGTCTCTCTCTGTCTCACTGTCTCTCTCTGTCTCACTGTCTCTCTCTGTCTCTCTCTGTCTCACTGTCTCACTGTCTCTCTCTGTCTCACTGTCTCTCTCTGTCTCTCTCTGTCTCTCTCTGTCTCTCTCTGTCTCTCTCTGTCTCACTGTCTCCCTCTGTCTCTCTCTGTCTCTCTCTGTCTCTCTCTGTCTCACTGTCTCACTGTCTCTCTCTGTCTCACTGTCTCCCTCTGTCTCTCTCTGTCTCACTGTCTCTCTCTGTCTCTCTCTGTCTCACTGTCTCTCTCTGTCTCACTGTCTCTCTCTGTCTCTCTCTGTCTCACTGTCTCTCTCTGTCTCTCTCTGTCTCTCTCTGTCTCACTGTCTCTCTCTGTCTCACTGTCTCTCTCTGTCTCACTGTCTCTCTCTGTCTCTCTCTGTCTCACTGTCTCACTGTCTCTCTCTGTCTCACTGTCTCCCTCTGTCTCTCTCTGTCTCACTGTCTCTCTCTGTCTCTCTCTGTCTCACTGTCTCTCTCTGTCTCACTGTCTCCCTCTGTCTCTCTCTGTCTCACTGTCTCTCTCTGTCTCTCTCTGTCTCTCTCTGTCTCCTGTCACACTATCTGTGACTGTTTTTCACTTTCACAAAAAAAACATAAAAAAAAAAAATGGTTACAAATCCTGATAAGAAGAGGAGGGGGATGGGGAAAATGAAGTAGACTATTGGGAAGAAGAACCAGAGCTGGTTTATGTATTTGCCTGAGAAACATGGGCAGAATTTGTGCTAATGTTTGCACTCGGAGGATATGTTCCCTGTGAGGAATGAGCAGGAGAGGAAGCATAGGGAGGCCTCTGGGTATTGTGCATTGAGCTGTACCAACGCACAGGTCTGTGGATAGGGCGGTAGATATGGCTGGGCTGGAAGGCAAGGGGGCTCATAGTAATATTGACGGGATTGTCTCTGAGGGGGTTCAAACTGGCTAATAGTGGGCAATGGCATTCCTGACTCTACAGCTTTAATACATCCCCCCACATAATTATAAATTCCCATATGTATCTCCATATGTCTCTCTGCTGGTATTTTTTGAAGTGTGTGATAGATTGTCCTCAGAAAGGACGCATTGGGGTTGTTTGGATCACAGAATGGATCCTGGAGCTACATTCACACCTTCGCGTATGCGTTTTGCGGCGTAAGTACCGCGATTTGCGGCGACAAAAAATAGGCGTTTTGTCCCGCGATTTGCGGCGACAAAACGCGTCGTTTTTAATTGTGGTTTTTTTACATTGTATCGTCGGCTATGCGGAACGCCTAAGCCGCCCGATACGCGCGTCAAAAAAGGGTCCGGGACTTTTTTGAAATTCGGCGTTCAGCGTTCTATCGACGTACGGCATTCTGCGTTAGGAGATGTGAACAGTCTCCATAGAGAACAATGCAATTTCGACCCTCCGGCATATTGTATTGTCGGGCTACAGGCGACAAAACGCCTAGGTGTGAATGGTGCCTTACTCTCCTGTCTTTTAAAGGAGGTCATCTCTTCCATGAAGGACTTCATAGCTTTGTCCATTTCAGTGTTTTCTGGCTTTTTGCCACACCGCAAGGATCGTGATGTTGGCCTGCCATTACTAACCTGTAGAAAATAATATGCAGATTGAGACATGCAATGATGCCTTCGTGTACATAAGATAAAGATTACTAATCAATAGTATGCTTACATTCACGGTTCTTTGCGAAGACCTTGGAGGTGCACTCGAACGTGCTGTCTCATCCGCATCCACAGACTGGGACTGGCCTTCTCCCTCTTGTGTGGCTTGCTCACCTCCCTGCACTGCCTCTGTCTCATCACTGTTCTCCTCACACTCTGGGATGTTTGATGTACTACAATAAAAAGGAGGAACGTTACCTTACTATATGGATACCTACTTTTTTCACTTTCTAGATGGAACATCCAAAATGTCACTTACGATCTAACATCCATGACTTTGCTTAGGAAGGATAACATCTCATAGTAGATAGATTTTTTTTTTTTTGGTGGTAGCTCTGGAACCACTCACACACTCTGCCTCCTCCTTATAATCTCTGCGATAACGGTCTCTTAACCACTTAAGCCCCGGACCATTTTGTTGCTAAATGGCCAGGACAGGTTTTGCGATTCGGCACTGCGTCGCTTTAACAGACAATTGCGCGGTCGTGCGACGTGGCTCCCAAACAAAATTGGCGTCCTTTTTTCCCCACAAATAGAGCTTTCTTTTGGTGGTATTTGATCACCTCTGCGGTTTTTATTTTTTGCGCTATAAACAAAAATAGAGCGACAATTTTTTAAAAAAATGCAATATTTTTTACTTTTTGCTATAATAAATATCCCCCAAAAATATATATAAAAAAAAATATTTTCCTCAGTTTAGGCCGATACGTATTCTTCTACCTATTTTTGGTAAAAAAATCGCAATAAGCGTTTATCGATTGGTTTGCGCAAAATTTATAGCGTTTACAAAATAGGGGATAGTTTTATTGCATTTTTATTAATTTTTATTTTTTTACTACTAATGGCGGCGATCAGCGTTTTTTTTCGTGACTGCGACATTATGGCGGACAATTTTGACACATTTTTGGGACCATTGTCATTTTCACAGCAAAAAAAGCATTTAAATTGCATTGTTTATTGTGAAAATGACAGTTGCAGTTTGGGAGTTAACCACAGGGGGCGCTGTAGGAGTTGGGGTTCACCTAGTGTGTGTTTACAACTGTAGGGGGGTGTGGCTGTAGGACTGACGTCATCGATCGAGTCTCCCTATAAAAGGGATCACTCGATCGATGCAGCCGCCACAGTGAAGCACGGGGAAGCCGTGTTTACATACGGCTCTCCCCGTTCTTCAGCTCCGGGGAGCGATCGCGACAGGGCGGCTATAAACGAATAGCCGCGCCGTCGTCCCGGATTGCTCCCCGCGGGTTACCGACCGCCGCATGTACCGGAGGGGGTCCCGATCGGACCCCCGACCCGCGGAAAGGCGGGGACGTACATGTACGCCCATATGCCTGTACGTGCCATTCTGTGGACGTACATGTACATGCGGCGGTCGGGAACCGGTTAAAGAACGCCACCTTTTATTAATTTCCAATCCTGTAAACACACATTGAAAAATAAGATTTTAATTAAAGTGGGTAGGAAACAAAATGTAAAACCAATAGGACTCCATAGTCTGTGAAGGAGTCAGCATGCCCTTGCATATTCACAATATTAACCACTTCCCGCTCAAAGACGTCATAATTCTAGCACTCTAAATTTGTAACTTGTAAAAAAAAAAAATAAGCGACGCCTATGGAGAATTTTAAGTACTGACGTTTGGCGCCATTCCATGAGTGTGCGCAATTTTAAAGCGTGACATGTTAGGTATCTATTTACTCGGCGTAACTTCATCTTTTACATTATACAAAAAAATTGGGCTAACTTTTTATTGTTTTGTTATTTTTTAATTCACAAAACCTTTTTTTTTCCCCAAAAAAAGACGTTTGAAAAATGATTGCGCTAATACCGTGCGAGATATAAAGTTGCAATGACCGGCATTTTATTCCCTAGGGTGTCTGCTAAAAAAACATATATATTGTTTGGGGGTTATGAGTAAATTTCTAACCAAAAAAAATATGATTTTTGCATGTAGGAGAGAAGTGTCAAAATAGGCCCGGTATGGAAGTGGTTAATAGCACATAATGCTATCAACATATCCAGATGGACAGCAATATTTTGATGCTTAGGTCACGACAAACTGAGCGTGCAACAAGGACAGCAATATAGGGACAAAAATGATGTCTTTCTGGGACAAGGTGCGCACAAATTTACATTCATTAGTACAAACGGTAAATAAAAATACATACAAAGCAAAGTGGATTTTTTACGAAAGGCAAATCAACTTTGCACTAAGTGCAAACTACAAGCGGATTTATAGCAACTGCACTTCCAGTTCCATTTCATGTGCACTTTGCAACTTGCACTTGTGCAAAGTGAATTTGCCTTTAGTAAATAAGTGCCACATGCTTTGGCTCTGCTGCAGCGAGTGACTGAACAGTACATTACTCACATGTTTCCATAATCTCATGATTACAGAAAAACACTGACAAGAAAGCATGCTGCAGTTGGGCAACACTTACCACGTTGATGACACTGTTTGGGGCTCATGGTGGACCAATTTGGTGTCAAAAGTTTGTATATTTCCTCTCACAGGTGCTGTGTCTTAACCCTGTCGCTGTGGTCCCGACAGGTTGAGTCCCACAAAGCTGGCCTTTCATGGACCAGGTTAATGAGGTCCTCATGGGAGACATCTCTGGGCATGTTTCTTCTTGTTTCTCCTTGAGGATGATATCCTGGTGATGCACTTCCTATTGTCCAACTACTGCCTGGGTCATAGGTTAAGTTCATTTATTAAGAAAAAAAAAAAAATCTTCAAAACGGATGTTAACGGATCGGACGTTGACGGACATCATAATAACGTCCATTATTATAAGTTTTCACGGATTTGGACGTAGCCTTGGTACGTTCAAAAAAACGGATACGATCGGATACGGAGGTTAACGGATGGTCATCCGTTTGCCCATAGGAATGCATTGTTGTCCGTTGACAGATGGCATAAAAACGGATATGTGTGAATGAGGCCTTAAGGTGGCTATACACTTGTACAATCTACTTTAGATCTACCATCAAGGGCCTGCCTGATTTGATACACATTGAATAGATTGTTCAGGTGGGTCCTCCAATTGCAAGTGACATTTATATCTTTCTTTTCCCACACACATAGAGCTGGTATTTGATCACCACTAGTTTTTTTTTTTTTATATATATAAATGAAAATATACTGAAGATTCTGAAAAAACACTACTAAAAAATCAAATTTCTTTGTAATTTTAGGACAACATTTTTTCTGCTGCATGTCTTTGGTATAAACCAAACTGCAGTTTTGGGGACACTATATTATTGGGGACACTAGTATAGTTCTGATCGTGATCAAAATATTAATCACTACAGACACTATACTAGTAATGGCGGTGATCAGCGAGTTATAGTATGACTGGGATAGTGTAGCAGAAATCTAGTGCTAACTGACATTGGCTGGGAAGAACGTTAACTTAAGCCTCGTACACACAATCGTATTTTCCGCAGACAAAGCCTCAGACTTTTGTCCAAAGGACAGGGGCCAAAAACTTGTCTTGCATACAAACAGCAGACAATTGTCAGCCAAAAAACACGAATGTACGTGGTTTTTCAGCTCTTGAGCGCCACCCTTGGGCACCTTCTAATAATGTTGTGTTTGGTGAGCAGCGATTCCGAGCATGTGTGTTTGTACTTTGGAGTTTTGTCCGACAGACTTGTGTACGATTGGCAAATCCGACAACAGACTGTTGTTCACGGAAAATTTTAAAGCCTGCCATTCAACATTTGTCCACGGAAAATCCGACAACAATTATCCAATGGAGTGTACAAACGGCCAACAGCCTGTCATCACACAATTCCTGTCATAAAATCCGATTGTGTGTACGAGGCTTAACTGACAGTGAGATCGCTAGTGACACTAATACAGCATACTGTTCACTGTTCTAAAAGCACTGAGAAAGTATTAGAATCAGGGTGCAATCAAGAGGTAACTGTGGGCCAGATCCACAAAGCAGATGCGCCGACTTAACTCGAGATACGCGGCGTAATTGAAATTTGCGCCGCGCATATTTTTGTGCCTGATCCTCAAAACGAGTTACGCCTGAAATCTACTTATTTCCGTCCTACCTAAAAAAATTACACCGGCGCTTCTCCGAGCGCAAAATATGCTAGACACGCCGCTGTTTTGATAGGCAAAGATGCAAATGAGGGAGATAAGGCGATCCACAAAATTAAGTGTGTGCGGCATAGATTACGCCCTGTGCGCTTCTGTTAGCTTCATGGTGTAAAGTTACAATTTATAAAAGCAGCCCTAAATTTACACATGCCGTGTAAATGTCAGCTAAAGCAACACCATTAAGGAAGAGCTGAGCACACACACTTGCAGGACAACAATCTGTATGCCAACATGCCAGGGGCATCCATGCGCATATCTATACTAGTGACTTTAGTAACCCAGGGTACCCCCTCTTCTGAGGGAACAGCAGCCAGGAGACGCCTCGCAGAATGCATCTTTGCACAGTAAACACACACATTAATTATGTCAAAATGAGAATGCATGAATGCACACCACTGTGGTCCCTAGCACAGACACATCACATGCACATCTAATTGGATTAGATCCAAGTACCCCCCCAATGGTACTTGGGAGCAGTAACGCCCCGCCACGGCTCCAATTATGTCACTGTGCATTCATACACCATTCAGGGACCTGGGATCACTTCTCCCTGGTCCTGGGGATCCCTACTCCACCAAAACCGAGGGTGACACCCTTATTTAATCAGGAATGCCACCCCCACATTCATACATCATTCACACACATAAACCAAATCATAAATACAGTATAATAAAAATTTAAAAAATTTAAAAAAATAATAAAAATAAAAAAACAAAAGTAACCCCAAAACTTAATCTCGGCGGCGGGAGCTTCACCTGGGCCTGCCACGGGCACGGCCAACCAGGGGCCAACCAGGGGAGGCAGGGGAAGGAGGACCCTCTCCTGGTGACTGTCCTGTTGCTGGCCTGCCCTTCAAGGCCACTGCTATCCTATTCAGGCACACAGTCATGGCAGCCGTATTGGCCTGGACAACCCGGGTATTGTCCTGCACAGCCTGGGTCAGGGCACACACCTCCTGGGCCACGCCTGTTGTGGCGGTCTGCAGGTCGCAAATGCAGGTTATGACCGCCACGGAGTTTGTGGCCACATCAGTGAGTGAGTCCTTCATTCTGCCCAGGCTGTGCTCCATCTGGGTCATTGTCTGTTTTATCTGAGCTAGATTGCGGGTCTGCCGGGCATTGTCCCTCTGCAGACTGCCCGGCAGACGCTCGGCCACCCCCCTGGTCTCCTGGGTGGCCATCCTGGCTGGAGCTGAGGCTTGTGGCCTGGGAGGAGGGGAGAGAGAGACCCTTGTGGGTTGAGGCCTGTTGGGGGAGGAGTGGGAGGGGCTACCCCTGATGGTGGCCTGACTGCTGCCAACCTCAGGGGTAGCCTCATGGGTAAACAAATCTGAGGCCAAAAGGACTTCCCTGCCAATCTGCATATCTTCTTCCTCAGCCTCCACCCCCTCATCCTCCTCATGAGGGGAGGTGTGGCCACTCCCCTCCCCTGGGGAATCCTGCCCTTCTTGGGACTCCTCAGCAGCCTCTTGTCCAGGGGATGGTGCAGCAGCCTGGCCTGATGGGCCTGCAATCTCCTGGCCTGATGAGCCAGCAACCTCCTGGCCATCTGTGGAGGACACAAAACAATCACAGGTTTGAGGATCCACACACTTGGCACATCTTCCCTTCCCCCACCCACACATGCTAATCACCAGATAGAAAAACCCAAAACTTACCTGTCCTCACAGGAACATCTGATTGAAAGCCACGCAGGCCCACCACCTGCTGTGGGTGGAAACACCGGCCCACTGCCCATTCCTCCTCACTCAGCCTGATGGGTCCGCCTTCTTCCAGTGCCCGTGGCATGGGCATTGATCTTGGCCATCTTGTCACGGACCAGGCTCTTAAGATCATTTATCTTCTTTCGTATCCCACTGGTGGTCCTCAAATTCAAAAACAAACACGCAAAAAACAAACAGAAAATACACTCAAAAATAAAAATAAAAAAATACACTCAGAAAAAAACAAACAGAAAATACACTTAGGAAAAAACAACTACAACTACACTCTACTACTCCTCCAAAACATTTATCTCACACACAACTCACCAACAAACGACAGAGCAGAAGCAACTTGCTCTAGGAAGGGTAACACAGGGATATACTTTTGCAAGGGAAGTGTGTTTGTCTGGGGCTATTTATACACAGGGCGATCCTCAAACTAAGTAGGCTTGGCCTTTTTCCTATCTCACTAATTGCGCCGAGCAAAGTTCTGCACATGCCCAGTGAGGAGCAGATTCGTGCGCGCATGCGCAGTACGGCCGGACCTTCATTTGCATGGGGTCACGGCTCATTACAATGAAGCACGCCCACTTCCTTCCCACTTGCAAAAACCCCGCCTTACGTCTCGGAATTTAAGTTACACTTGCGCAATTTTGGACGCAAATGCGCTGTGGATACGGCACTTACGACACATAATTAGGGCGCCGTAACTTAAATGACATAAGTTTTGAGTAACTTAATTAGCGCCGCTGTTTGTGGATCTGGCCCTGTGTGCCTAACAAGTGTAATGTGTTCTACTTTTACTAACAGCTCTGTCTACTTTTCCTTCCTGAACTCAGAGCTGATTTAAGGGAGAAGAAACAGACAGATCACAGTCTGTGCACAGAGTTCTGTGTGTTTGTAAACACAAAACTCTGTGCTGTGATTGGCCACAGCCGATCAGCAGGTTTCAGCCATATATCATTGGCTGAAGTCTGCTGACAAACACAAGGGGGCAGATCCACGTAGCGCGGCGCATTAATGCGCCGGGCGTAGCGTATCTAAGATACACTACGCCGCTATAACTTACTTTTTTTTTGTTTGAATCCTCAACGAATTTGCGCCGTAAGTTACGGCGGCGTAGTGTATCTATTGCGGCGTAAGGGCGCGGAATTCAAATGGAAGTGATGGGTCGTGTTTTATGTAAATACATTGTGACCCGACGTAAACAGCGTTTTTTTTTAAACTGCGCATGCGCCTCCCGTGTGGGTATTCCAGTGCGCATGCTCGAAATTAACCCGGAACAAGTCAATGCTTACGACGGTGACGTCATTCTACGCAAATCCCTATTCGCGAACGACTTATGCAAACTAAGTAAAAAATTCTAAATTGTACGCGGGAACGACAGCCATACTTAACATTGAGTACGCCTCAGAACAGCAGCTTTAACTATACGCCGGAAAAAGCCGAACGCAAACGACGTAAAAAATGTGCCGGGCCGTCGTACGTTCGTGGATCGCCGTAACTAGCTAATTTGCATACTCGACGCAGATTGACAGGAACGCCACCTAGCGGCCGCCGAAAAATTGCAGCTTAGATCCGACGGCGCACTAAGACGTACGCCTGTCGGATCGATCCCAGATGCCGTCGTATCTTGTTTTGTGGATACAAAACAAAGATACGACGCAAGAAATTTAAAATTACGCCTTTTGTGGATCTGCCCCAAGCTGTATCCAATGACAGCATGGGTCAGCAGGGGACACGCACAGTCAAACCAGGTACGTGGCGTACAGGTTCATTATGGTGTCTGGCTGTGCCACTTGCTAGCAGTATATTTGCTGTTAGTGGGCCGCAAGCGTTTAAAGTGTTTGTAAACCTCAGACATGAAATATGAATTAAGCATATCCTTCTATAGTGTGTACTTGCCTCAATTAGGAGCATTAAGTGTAAGTTCTGTCTGCTGCTTTTTGATAAATAGTGTATTTTATATACGTCCATATAGATCAGACCAAAATGAGGGACAAATGAGGATTGCTAAAGAACATCAATTTGCTATTAGTAAAGTTCCACTTTAACCACTTAAGTACTGAAATGATTTGCCCCCTTAATGACAGGCCATTTTTTGCGATACGACATTACGTCGCTTTAACTGACAATTGCGCGGTCACACAACGTTGTACTCAAACTAAATGTGTCCTTTTTTCCCCACAAATAGAGTTTTCTTCTGGTGGTATTTGATCACCTCCGCATTTTTGTTGCGCTTTAAACAAAAAAAGAATGACAATTTTGAAAAAAAAAATAAATAATATTACTTTTTTTAAAAAGATTTCCCCCAAAAAATGAGTTTAGGCCAATATGTATTCTTCTACATATTTTTGGTAAAAGAAAAAAAAAAGTTGCAAAAAGTGTATATTGATTGGTTTCGCGCAAAAGTTATAGCTCCTACAAAATAGGAAATAGATTTATGCCATTTTATTTTTATTTACTTGTAATGGCATCGATCTGCAATTTTGATAGGGACTGGGACCTTGTGGCGGACAGACTGGACACTTTTGACACATTTTTGGGACCATTGACATTTATACAACAATCAGTGCTATAAAAATGCACTGATTACTGTGTAAATGTCACTGGCAGGGAAGGGGTAAACACCAGGGGACGATCAAGGGGTTAAATGTGTTCCTTGTGAGGTGCTTCTAACGTGTGGGGCGGATGGGACTGACTAGAGGAGGAGAGAGATTGCTGTTCCTAATCATTGCCAGAATGGGGATCTGACTGTTTACATTGACAGAACCCCCATTCTGGCATTAACCAGGAACAAAAAGGCAGATGAGAAAATGCTGAGAAAATTCCTAATTCAAAAATATTCAAGTATTATTTATGTGTGTTATATGTTTTTCAGGCTGCCGCACGTCACGAGTCATTAACAAGTCTGAACTTAGCAAAGAAAGAAATGTGGCGTAGAGAAGCAGAAAAGAAGAAATGAACCCATTCAGCAGATTCAAATAAATGGATACATTACATGGACAATTATACTTTCATCATAAGCTTGTTTGTTTCCACAGAGTAATAGTTTTCCAGCTGTGATTGTTTCCACTGCCTTTCCCCTTGCCCCCTCACCCCTTAAAATAAACACACTTACAATCATTAGGTTGCATAGGGCACGACCACAGCTTTATTAAAATCCAACACATAATATGTGAACACTAGGGTTGAGCGAACCCGAACCCGAATAATTGGAAAAAGTTTGGGTCCGGGATCGGAGTTCGGGAAAAAAAAATGCGCGGAGGTCCCCGCAAATTCAATAACCAGACCCTTTAGGTCTGGATATTAAGGGGAAGCCCGCCGTCAATTAAAAAAAAAAAAATGACGTGCGGTTCCCCCTAAATATCCATAACCAGACCCTTCAGGTCTGGTATGGATATTAAGGGGAACCCCGCCGTCAATTTAAAACAAAAATGACGTGCGGTTCCCCCTTAATATCCATAACCAGACCCGTTATCCGAGCACGTTGACCTGGCCGGCCGCAGAAAAGAGGGGGGGACAGAGTGCGGCCCCCCCTCCCCTGAACCGCACCAGGCCACAAGCCCTCAACATGGGGAGGATGTCCCCATGTTGATGGGGACAAGGGTCTCATCCCCACAACCCTTGCCTGGTGTTTGTGGGGGTATGCGAGCGGGAGGCTTATCAGAATCTGGAAGACCCCTTTAACAAAGGGGACCCCCAGATCCTGACCCCCACCCCTGTGTGAAATGGTAATGGGGTACACTGTACCCCTACCATTTCACAAAGGAAGTGTAAAGTCTTGTAAAAAAAAAAAAAACACACACACACACACCGTATAATAAAGTCCTTTATTAATAAAAAAAAAAAAAGAAAAAAAACTCCAGCGGTGATAATCCACTCGTTCCCGGCTTCCTGCTTCAACGTTGTCCTGATCCTGCGACGGCTGCGGGTGATCTCCAGCGATGAGAAGATCCAGCGACGGGTGATCTCCGCTCCAGCGATGAGAAGATCCATTCATCTGAAGCGCAGCATCCCCGACCTCCTCTCACCGCTGGACACAGCCCAGCAAATGACGCGCTGAAGCTGTGACATTACTTATATAGAGGAGGCAGGGCCACCCGTCACGTGAACCCGCACCCTCTGACGTACCCTCTGCTACGTCACTGGGGACTTACCCAGTGACGTAGCAGAGGGTACGTCAAAGGTTGCGGGTCACGTGATGGGCTGTGTCCAGCGGTGAGAGGAGGTCGGGGATGCTGCGCTCCGGATGAATGGATCTTCTCATCGCTGGAGCGGAGATCACCCGGCCGTCGCTCGATCTTCTCATCGCTGGAGCTCACCCACAGCCGTCGCAGGATCAGGACAACGTTGGAGCAGGAAGCTGGGAACGAGTAGATTATCACCGCTGGAGTTTTTTTCTTTTTTTTTTTTATTAATAAAGGACTTTATTCTACGGTGTGTGTGTGTGTTTTTTTTTACAAGACTTTACACTTCCTTCGTGAAATGGTAGGGGTACCCCATTACCATTTCACACAGGGGGGGGGTCAGGATCTGGGGGTCCCCTTTGTTAAGGGGGTCTTCCAGATTCTGATAAGCCTCCCGCCCGCATACCCCCACAACCACCGGGCAAGGGTTGTGGGGATGAGACCCTTGTCCCCATCAACATGGGGACATCCTCCCCATGTTGAGGGCATGTGGCCTGGTGCGGTTCAGGAGAGGGGGAGCCGCACTCTTTTCTGCGGCCGGCCAGGTCAACGTGCTCGGATAACGGGTCTGGTTATGGATATTTAGGGGGAACCGCACGTCATTTTTGTTTTAAATTGACGGCGGGGTTCCCCTTAATATCCATACCAGACCTAAAGGGTCTGGTTATTGAATTTGCGGGGACCTCCGCGCATTTTTTTTTTCTAAAAGTCTGTGTCCTATTGACTACAATGGGGTTCGAAGTTTTTTTTTAAGTTCGGGTTTGGACCCGAACATCCAGGTGTCCGCTCAACTCTAGTGAACACTTTTCAACCGGTGCCAGTCACAGTTGTACTTTGAGCACGCAATTCCAAAAGGGGGCCTGTCCTTACCATAAGTGCTGGACAGGCCACCTACTTCCAATTTCCATCAAGCACATAGCCCATTACATACACTTTTATGCTGGCAAGGTCAAGAAACCACAGCAAGCTGTGACATACCATAGAAATAAGGGGCGGGAGGGTGGGCAGCTCTTTCAACCACGTTCCTCAAATGACCCAGAATTCCCTGGGGCAATACTTTTCTGAGCTCAGGCCCAGCCCATGCCCCATAGAACAACCAATCCTTGGTGACCACTCAGCCACCTTGTCCTGCACCTGGCCATGCCCCCATCAGTCAAGGCTCTCTTTCCCTCAGGGGGCCCAAGAGGCCATCAGTCTCATGTAACATGTCTCCATTCACACTTGTAGCATGTCCTCAGTTTCTGACCATCGGTTGCAGTATTTCAACACTAGTCTGGTTTCTACCTTTATAGGAGAACTAAGGGCTCATTCATATGAGCTTTGGTCTCTAAAGAGCGATTCACTTTCAGGTTTTTCTTCAGAAAGCATTTGACAAGTGCCAAGGAAGCGTAATATCACTTCTCCACCAGCTGCTTTAACCCTTTTATCACAAAACTAGTTCTATGCAACCAGTGTCTCCATTCACTTGAAATGGCAAAAGGGGGCATCATTTCTGCCAGGGCCACAAATCAAAGCATCACGGCTGCTACATGTGTTCCCCCCTGACGGCTACCTTTGCACCTAAAAGGGGGTGACAGTTGGGGGAGGTAAATGAGAGGTTTAATAATGGGGTTTTACCGACCCTCAACATATGGTCTGGACAAGCCCTAAGGCCCTGTACACACGATCAGTTCATCCGATGAGAACGGTCCGAAGGACCATTTTCATCGGTTCACTGACGAAGCAGACTGATGGTCTGATGTGCCTACACACCATCAGTTAAAAAAACGATCGAGTCCAACGCGGTGACGTAAAACAAAACGAATTGCTGAGAAAAATGAAGTTCAATTTTTCCAAGCATGCGTCGACTTGGTTCTGAGCATGCATGGATTTTAAACCGATGCTTTTGTGTACTAACCGTCGGTTTGGACCGATCGGTTAGGCGTCCATCGGTTGAATTTTAAAGCAAATTCAAAATTTTGCGACCGAAGGATAACGGACCGATGGGGCCCACACGCGGTCGGTTTGGACCGATGAAACTGAACTTCAGTCCGTTTTCATTGGTTTGGTCCGACCGTGTGTACAAGGCCTTAGACCCCTTTCACACTGAGGTGCTATGCAGGCGCTATAATGCTAAAAATAGCACCTGCAAAGTGCCCTAAAAGAGGGCTTTCACACTGGAGCGGTGCGCTAGCAGGATGGTAAAAAAAAGTCCTGCTAGAAGCATCTTTGGAGCGGTGAAGGAGCGGTGTGTATACCGCTCCTCCACCGGTCCTGCCCATTGAAATGAATGGGCAACGCGGCTATACCGCCGTCAAAGCGCCGCTGCAGCGGCACTTTGCGGGTGGTTTTAACCCTTTTTCAGCCGCTAGCGGGGGTTAAAAGCACCCAGGCAATGGCCGAATAGCGGCACAAAATTGACGGTAAAGCACCGCTAAAAATAGCGCCATTTTACCGCCGCCGCAACCACCGTCCCAATGTGAAAGGGGTATTAGGGAGAAAATAATTACTTATGCTAAAGGCATGAAAAGCTTTCTATAGACACTTCAATTTATGTGCCATCTACAGTATTTGTATGTAGTCATGTCATTGTACCCTTGTACAGCTGTATTTACTGTATACATTATATCTTCCTGACTCTTAGAAATGTGCAATTCGTTTCGTTCCAAATTAGCTTTTTAACGAATTTCGACAAATTCGTTAATTTAGAAACATAAGAATTAACAAAAAGCCATTTAACACATTTTTCCAAATATTCGTAAATTCGAATATTAATAAATTCGAATATTTGAAAATCCGTAAATTAGAAATTTGGAAATTCGTAGATTCAAAATTCAAAAACCCGAAAATTCTAAAATCTGAATTAATAACTAACTATTAAATTATAGGTATTGGAATTTCCTTTCAAAGTTGGCTGTTATGTCGCGTACACAAGATCAGACATTCCAACAACAAAACCATGGATTTTTTTCCGACGGAATGTTGGCTCAAACTTGTCTTGCATACACACGGTCACACAAATGTTGTCGGAAATTCCGAACAATAAGAACGCGGTGAAGTACAACACTACAACAAGCCGAGAAAATAAAGTTCAGAGATTCGGAGCATCTGTCAAATTGGATTCAAACATGCATAACATTTTTGTGCGTCAGAATTGCATACAGACGATCGGAATTTTCGACAAGCACTTTTGTTGTCGGAAAAATTGAGAACCAGCTCTTAAACATTTGTTGTTGGAAATTCTGACATCAAATGTCGGATGGAGCATACACACGGTCGGATTTTCCGACAACAAGCTCACATAGAACATTTGTTGTCGGAAATTGACAAACTTAACAAATTTATCTGAAGTTACAAATTTTTGTAAACAACGAATGCTGTATCTAAACAAATGGAATGTAACGAATTATTAATAATAAATAACAATAATAATAAAAACGTTTTATTATTATTATTTACTGTATTATTAATTTGATCAGTTCCATTTATTTAAATGTGGCATTCGTTATTTCGGATAATACGTACCTTTGAATAAATTGGTATTCGTTACGTTCACTAACTGCCAAATTTGAAAGGAAATTCCAATACCTGTAATTTAATAGTTTGTTGTTATTATTAGTTAGTTAGTTAGTTATTGTTTAACATTTTCGTATTTTCGAAATTTACGAATTGCGATCAAAACGAATGACCCAAAAACCGAATGAACCAAAAACGAACACATTTTTTGGCAGTGCACATGTCTACTTACTCTCTGGCCATTTAAAGTAGATTTAAATCTGTTACATAAACATTTAGAAAGAGGGCCCCCCCAGGAGCTTTATGCCACAATGTACTTGTATGCACAGCATATTAGCACATAACATCAGACTTACCTGCCAAATGATCACCTCTAGCAGTTACATTTCTGTGATCCTGTCAATCACAAGCACTTCCATCTTCTCCCAGCAGTGGCGGCTGATGCTCAAATTTTTTTTGGGGGGGGGCACACAATATTAAACAAATTCACGCACTAGTTCTAAAAATAGGCCGCAGGGCAAAAAAGACTGAGGCCTCGTACACACGACTGTTTTCCTCGACAGAATCCATCGAGAAACTTGGTGGCATAGCTTTTTTGCCAAGGAAAACGGTCGTGTGTATGTTTTTCATCGAGGAAACTGTCGAGGAACTCGACGAGGAAAAAAGAGAACAAGTTCTCTTTTTCCTCGACGGGAGTCTCAATTTCCTCGTCGTGTTCCTCGACGGGCTGGTTTTCGACGAGAAACACGTTCGTGTGTATGCTTAGAAACCCGCGCATGCTCAGAATAAAGTATGAGACGGGAGCGCACCTTCTGAAAAAGTAGCGTTTGTAATGGAGATAGCACATTTGTCACGCTGTAACAGACTGAAAAGTGCAAATCGTCTCTTACCAAACTTTTACTTAACACGCAGTAACATGAGATTAGCAAAAGCAGCCCCAAGGGTTGTGCTAGTGGAATCGAACTTCCCCTGCCGTTGTATGGGTTGTACGTCACCACATTTGAGAACGAGGAGATTTGGTCTTGACAGTGTGTACGCAAAGAAAGCTTGTCAAGTTTCTCCACAAGCCTGACAAGGAACTCGTCGAGGAAAACTATGTTTCATTTACGACGAGTTCCTCTGTGTACGAGGCCTGACAGACTATGGCGGAATGTTGGCGACGGAGGAAGCTGTGCACAAGGACAGAAATTTGTTTTTTTCCCTGTACCTGTGCTACTGAGTGTAAACAAATATAATATTCTGACGCTGCGCAGAATCAGTACATTCAGAAAATGCTGCAGCTCAGCTTAAAGGGTCAGTCCACCCAGAACTGGTATTACAGTGTTCGGTGGATGCTGGAGAGATAAATCACCTGCCAGTTTCTTCTTGTCTCAGAGGTGCTGCTACTAGTAATATCTCAGCTTTCCCATATCTGCAATCTTCTGTGCCGATTATGAGGAGTTTCCACCATATCTGTGCTGAGTTACCATGTCTGTACACCGGCTGTGCCTATTATGAAGGTCCCCAGTGATGCAGCGCAGCCAGCCTGTATGTACTATACACATTTGGGATAAGAAATGCCAATTGTAGCCCTGCTGACATAAATCAGCCATTTTTTTTTTTTGCTGGCACCAGGGGCGTTGCTAGGTCTGAAAAGATCTGGGGCTAGAGCCCATAGCAGCGGTCACCAAACGGGGGGGGGGGGGGGGGTACGCAGGTGGTAAGCAATTTTTCGTGGCCAATGGCTGGTGTCAGTGCTTTAATCATCATGCCACTGCCTCTGGTGCTGTCCTCCATAATCCTTTGTTGGCTCAGCTTTCTGGAATTTTTTCTAAAATAAAGAAAGGGTGGACTGCAGGACTATAGGTCCCAAGATCCTTTGCTATGTTACAGGCCGGGGGGCGCAGGTGCAGTTATCGGAGAGCGGTGAGAGATGATGTCATCTCACTGCTCCCTGCCGCACCTCCAACATTGACGAGGCCCACGCTGTGAGGGCGGAAGAGCAGTAATGCAGGGCGGGCGGAGAGAGATGATGTCATCTCTGCTCATCCGCCTACTTGCTTCTCTCATGCGCCTGCCTGGCTCTCTCATGTAGCCCACCCACCAACCACACCCTGATTTGGCACGCTGGTTAGGCAGGGACCCCTGTGGCAAGAGACTCTGGACTATGGATCCCAGATACAGGACTATAGCCTCAATTGTCACCCCCTGGTGACGCCACTGACACAAGAAGTCATGAACATCAAGCACTCTTCCCTGTGATATCTAGCAATAGTATACAAGGCAGTGAGTGCCCAGTTTGAAGTCCACCACCAGCTAACACATGAAGTCATGAACTAAGCTAAACCAATCTTCCCTTCCCTGTGATATCTAGCAGCTGCCAGTAATATAGTATACAAGACAGTGAGTGTCCAGTTTTTCCACCGCACCAGCTAACACATGAAGTCATGAACTGAACCCAAACAGATTACTACATCTTCCCTGATCATTGCACCATGCTTAAAGGCCGACTCAGAGAGGGGCCGCTCTGGCCTTGTGTTTCATCCACAGTGGGAAACCAGAAGTGACACAGCGGTTCCATGAAAAGCACCACCCTATGTCCTACGGACCATGCCAATCACAAACCACCACAGGAAGAATAATTCTAGAGTGAAAGTGTTTGGGGCGCATCGCTCTGCTCTCCGAGGACACTCTAAAGAAAGAGAATGAAGCTTCTCAGCCACAATCACATGAATGCAATAATGTCATGCTTCCCATAGACACATTTGTGTCCGGTACCCGGTACCCTGTACACACTTAATGGACCACTTTTTTTTAATGACTAGCTTGGGGTGGTGGTGCCCCTGTGCCCCCTATTGACGGGGCGCCACTGTCTCCCAGTCTTCTATCCAGGTTCCAACCCTGCAGCCCCTTGATTAGCCAGGTGGTGGGGATGTCACTCCTGTGCATGTGCACAGAGGTCCCATTATCATAGCACTGATTTTTAATAAGATCTGCACTTTTCAAAGGGTGTAGAAAGATGAAGAATGCAGATATAAGTAAAACTTATGTTGGAGGATGTGTTTAATCTCTGTGCATCATCAATCCAAATTAAATGGCACTCATTGCAAATATATATATATATATATATATATATATATATATATATATATATATATATATATATATATAGCTTTTTGCAAACATTGTTATTTTAAAATACAAATAGTGCAAATAAATAGATACAAACATCAGTAATATTTTAAGCATAATAAAACCCCAAGTTTGTATCCATCCATCAAAAAAACACCCCTGACAAAGTCGTACTGTGATAAAATGTGTAGGACGGAGTCAATGCACAGCAACATCTTAATGAATGGAAGACATGGACACATGTAATGTGCTTTCATTTGTTTTTAATCTTTTTCAATAAATGGTGTTACACATTTATCTGCTCTCCCTTTGCCTGATTTTTTATTGAGATATATGCACTCTAAAGCCTGTGGGAAGGAGACCAGTGTTGGGTTTATTCATAAGCACTTTAATGCCGCGTACACATGATCGGAAATTCCAACAAGAAAAACAAAGATTTTTTTTCTGACGGAATGTTGGCACAAACTTGTGTTGCATACACACGGTCACACAAAATTTTAACCGTCAAGAACGCGGTGACGTACAACACTACAACGAGCTGAGAAAAATTAAGTTCAATGATTCCGAGCATGCGTCGAATTGATTTCGAGCATGTATGTTTTTTTTGCGTGTCAGAATTGCATACAGACGATCGGAATTTCTGACAAGAACTTTGCTTGTCGGAAAAATTTAGAACCAGCTCTCAAATTTTTGCTGACGGAATTTCCAACAGAAAAAGTCCGATTAAGCCTACACACGGTCGGAATTTCCGACCAAAAGCTCACATCGAACTTTTCTTGTCGGAATTTCCGATTGTGTGTACGCGGCATTAGAGAAGCTTATTCAGATAATTGGTGTCATGTAGTAAGTCTGTTTACATTTGAGTGACCTCTGGTGGTGGAACTGAGTACCACTGTTGAAATAAAACACCTCTTGAATCTGTACGATTAACTTGAATGAAGACTGATGGTTTATTTTCTAAGACTATGAACTTTTTTATGAACTTTTCTGGCTGTATTGTAGTCATTTTTTTTCTTCAAAGGGCTGATATACATCTGGGAGGTTTATTACACCTAATATATTAGCGATATTTTTATTCATTGATTTATTTGAACTTTATATATTTGTTTGGGACCCATGATATTTGCAAATGTCAAAATATGTTTTTTATGAGTTGTGCAAAAAATGTACATTCATGTTTTCTAATAAAAACAGCACCAATGAAAAAAATAAAAAAAACACACCCTAGAGATGCCGGTGTGTTAAATCGCAAAAAATAAATAAAAAAATGGACGCTGCCAGTGAAAATCTTGGTTGTCATGCTTGTGCAGTGTCTTCCCTCTGACTTTGGATGCTTCTGAGAATCCATTACTCATACACTGACCATTAATTTTAGTGGCTGTCGGGTTTACTGAGGGGAATTTCATGTTCTGGACTCCGATCTCTGAAATTGAAAAAAGTTTTTACTATAACCTCTGTGCCCTGAGCACACCCTTTTTGAAGCCTATTAGAGGCTCTAATCACATAATAAAAAAAAAACTGTTTGGAATCCATGTGTCCAGCGCCCTGCATGTAGATCAGGGGGCCGGATGCATGGATGGGGATGTGGTGCCCATGTGCCACTAATGGATGGGCCGCCACTGCTCTAATTCATCCCAAAGGTGTTCTATCAGGTTTAGGTCAGGACTCTGTGCAGGCCAGTGAAGTTCCTCCACCCCAAACTCACTTGTCCATGTCTTTATGCACCTTGCTTTGTGCACTGGTCCAAATCATTTGAGAGGGATTATGGTGTGAGGTTGTTTTTCAGGGGTTGGGCTTGGCCCCTTAGTTATAGTGAAAGGAACTCTTAAGGCGTCAGCATACCAAGACATTTTGGACAATATCATGCTCCCAACTTTGTGGGAACCGTTTGAGGATAGCCCCTTCCTGTTCAAACATGACTGTGCACCAGTGCACAAAACAAGGTCCATAAAGACATGGATGAGCGAGTTTGGGGTGGATGAACTTGACTGGACTGCATAGAGTCTTAACCTCAACCTGCAACACCTTTGGGATGAATTAGGGCAAAGACTGAGAGCCAGGCCTTCTCGTCCACATCAGTGCCTGACCTCAGAAATGCTCTTCTGGAAGAATGGTCAAACATTCCCATAGACACACTCCTAAACCTTGTGGACAGCCTTCACAGAAGAGTTGAAGCTGTTATAGCTGCAAAGTGTGGGCTGACTCAATATTGAATCCTACAGACTAAGACTGGGATGCCATTAACCATTTGCTTACTGGGCACACCCCCCTCCTGCCCAGGTGAAATTTCAGCTTCCGGCACTGCGTCGCTTTAACTGACAATTGCGCGGTCGTGCGACGTGGCTCCCAAACAAAATTGACGTCCTTTTTTCCCCACAAATAGAGCTTTCTTTTGGTGGTATTTGATCACCTCTGCGGTTTTTATTTTTTGCGCTATAAACAATAATATAGCGAAATTTTGAAAAAAAAAATAATAATATTTCTTCACTTGTTGCTATAATAAATAGCCCAATTTATTTTTTATTTATTTTTTTCTAAGTCTAGGCCGATACGTATTCTACATATTTTTGATAAAAAAAAATCGCAATAAGCGACTGGTTTGCGCAAAAGTTATAGCGCCTACAAAATAGGGGACAGAATTATTACTTTTTATTATTTTATTTTTACTGGTAATGGCGGCGATCTGCGATTTTTATTGGGGCTGCGACATTATGGCGGACACATCGGACACTTTTGACACATTTTTGGCACCATTCACATTTCTACTGCGATCAGTGCTATAAATATGCACCAATTACTGTATAAATCTGACTGGCATTGAAGGGATTAAAACTAGGGGGTGAGGGAGGGGTTAAATGTGTACCCTGCATAGTGTTACTAACTGTGGGGGAAGGGGGCTGACTGGGGGAGGTGACCGATCTGTGTCCCTATGAACAAGGGACACAGATCGGTCTCCTCTCTCCCTGACAGGATGTGGATCTGTGTGTTTACACACACAGATCCATGTCCTTGTCTCTGTAACTGCCGATCGTGGGTGCCTGGCGGACATCGCGGCCGCCAGGCACGCGCATCGGCATCTCAGTGATGCGGCGGGCACGTGCGCGTGCCCCCCAGTGGCCAGGAGGAGCGGAGGCCGTAAAAAGACGGCGGCTCAGAGATTTACAACCACCCTGCGGCCGTATAAAGTCGTACGGCCGTCGGGAAGTTGTTAAAGTTCATGTGTGTGTAAAGGCAGGTGTCCCAATTTTTTTGGTAATATAGTGTGTTTACAGTATTATCATGCAAATGTATATTGCCGTTTTGCCTAAATCTGAAGCTTCTTTAACCTCCTTACTACCGGCCGGTGTCAATTGACGGCGGCACGATAGCTCTCTTGTTCTGAGAGGACGTCACTGTGAACCTGATGCGCGCTTGCCCAGTAACTGAGCAGGACCGTGGATCTGTGTGTGTAAACACAGAGATCCACGTCCTGTCAGGGAGAGGAGACAGATGCTGTGTCCCTTGTACATAGGGACACAGATCGGTCACCTCCCCCAGTCAGTCCCCTTCCCCCACAGTTAGAATCACTAGTAGGGAGCACATTTAACCCCTTCCCTGCCAGTCACATTTTTTACAGTAATCAGTGCATATTTAAAGCACTGATCGCTGTAAATGTGAATGGTCCCAAAAATGTGTCAAAAGTGTCCGATGTGTCCGCCATAATGTCGCAGTCCCAATAAAAATCACAGATCGCCGCCATTACTAGTAAAAAAAGAAAAAAAAAATCATAAATATGTCCCCTATTTTGTTTTGCGCAAACCAGTCACTATACGCTTATTGCAATTTTTTTTTTTTTTACCAAAAATATGTAGAAGAATACATATCGGCCTAAACTGAGAATTTTTTTTTTTTATTGGGATATTTATTATAGCAAAAAGTAAAAAATATTGGGCCATATTCTCAAATAATTTACGCAGGCGTATCAGCAGATACGCCGACGTAAGTCCGATCCTATGTTTAAGTGTATTCTCAAACTGAGATACACTTAAACATGCCTAAGATACGACGGCCTGCGCCGTTGTATCTTAGGCTGCAATATTTACGCTGACGCTAGGACAAACGTTCCGCCGCCTCAGATCTAGAAGAATATGCCCCATTGTGTTTTTTTGAAAATTGACGCTCTTTTTTTGTTTATAGCACAAAAAATAAAAACCGCAGAGGTGATCAAATACCACCAAAAGAAAGCTCTATTTGTGGGGGGAAAAAAAGGACGTCAATTTTGTTTGGGAGCCACGTTGCACGACCGCGCAATTGTCAGTTAAAGCGACACAGTGCCTGAAGCTGAAATTTCGCCTGGGCAGGAAGGGAGTATATGTGCCCAGTAAGCAAGTGGTTAATTTCAGTAATCAGTTATTGTACATATTACCTATGTAACTTGGCATTGCACATTAAGTTAACTGATAAACAGAAACAAGTCTCCTGCGCTCTGGTATTTTCGGGAAGTGCTATGGGGTGGTGTAGTTCAATTAAAGATATCTTCTTGAGTCTTGCAGCCCTCTTCAGAATCGTGGGAATTCATAAAACTACAAAAAAGAGAAAAGAACGGAGGGCGCACCGACCTAGTGTGATACTGATACAATGAATTTATTCAATTGTTAAAATCAATCATAATGCCGCGTACACACCATCGTTTTCTGCGATGGAAAAAAACGTCATTTTCAAAAACGTCAATTTAATTGACCGTGTGTGGGCAAAAACGTCGTTTTATGTCTTCTAAAAAACGACAGAAAAAAATTGAAGCATGCTTCAATTTTATGTGTCGTTTTTGGCCGACGTCGTTTTCTGTGTTCTAAACATTGACCGTGTGTACGTAAAAACGTCGATTTAAGCCCGCGCATGCTCAGAAGCAAGTTAGGAGACGGCAGCGCTCATTCATGTAAAACGACTGTTCAGAATGGAATCAGCACATTCGTTAAGGTGTTTTTCAGCTTATAGACAAGAAAATAAACCGCATCTTTAACCCCTGCTTTTAACTGCTACCCAGAAATGGACGTTTGTTGCGGCTGATCTTGTTGCATAGTTATGACAAGCTTTTAATTAGTTTCTTTCTTGTTTGATAATGTTTATGTTTGTGTTCTGTTATTTAGTTGTATCTTCCATCTTAAACATTTTAAATATATATATTGGTCCACCTTTTATTTTTTTTTAAAATTTTTCTCACCAATTTGATTAGTAATCTCTATTATTTTTTTATTTAGGAGTGTGTGAAGTGTCTGCAACAACCTAATTTTTTAGTTTACTCACCCACAAGCATGTTTTTTTACCTTGTTAATGTTTTCATTATTTTTTTTGTCATGGGTCTGCCCACTCAATACTGATCTCTCAAATCTACAATAAAGAAACATGTTTAAATTTGGCTGAAAATTAAATTTTTATTTTAGTCTTCATAAAAATTTAGAAAAAAAAAAAGTGGCAAACCAAAAACACAACATAATAAAAACAAAGATGCCAGGGTAGGCAGCACTTTAGAGCATGCTTGTTTTTTTCTGAAAACAAGGGTCCCCGAAGCCACAAATACAGCCTGTGAGTCCACATAAAAATTCCATCAGGGGCACCGTATTATTTCTTCGCCCTTTTCTTCCCAGCAGCCTTCCCTGCAGTCTTCCCTGCAGCCTTCCCGGAAGCCCGAGTCCTTGGGGGCTGGGTTCCTGGAGGAGATGAGGTGGCAGGAGCCATAGCAGCCTCATGAGGTGGAGAAGCAGGAGCAGGTGGAGGAGCAGGAGCAGGTGCAGGAGCAGGAGCAGGAGCAGGAGCAGGAGCAGGAGCAGGAGCAGGAGGAGCAGCAAGGACAGGAGGAGCAATCCGCACAATGTGGGTGTCGTCATCGAGCTGCCCCAGGGATGCCATGGTTATGGCTTCGAACATGAGGAGTTCGCAGCGCACACGCTGGCTCTGCTCCAGATTGTACAGCTTGGCTGCAATGAGCGCTGCGAACCCCTCAACTTCACTGGGTGGCTCTCGGATGGCTGCAGTAGCTTGGCGAAGCAGGCCCTGGGTCTCCTCCTCCATCTGTCGCATACTCCTGAGCCGTTTATTGGGATTGCGGAATGGAGGGATCCGGGAGATGGTATCCCGCCGGCGTGCCTCCTGGGTCCCACTGGGGCCTGCCACCTCCTGGCTCCCAGTGGGCTCTGCCACCTCCTGCCTTGCAGTTGGCCCTGGCTCCTCCTGGCTCCCTGTGGGCCCTGTCTCTTCCTGGCTCACTGTGGGCCCTGGCTGTTCCTGGCTCCCTGTGTGCCCTGGCTGTTCCTGGCTTGGGTCTGCCTGTGTATGAAAAAAAGGAACATATGTTATTTGTGTTTGTCATTAATCACACACATTTTTACAATCATGAGTGATGCAAATTGAATGTCAATATATATTACACACAGGGTCGCCATCCTTAATTATGTGGCCCCTTAAACACCTTCAGACATGGTCCCCCTGGAATTATGTGGGTTGTTGCATGCCTAATTTAGTAAATAAGTGGCCTTTTACCCAAAAATTAGGTTAATCAATTTAGTGTCAACTAGATAGTACTCAAAAAGGGTGTCTTCCATCTGGGACCCCTTGCAGGTGTATTGCGTTACTCCCCCCCTACTGGCCTATCTGAAAATGCCACCCACTCCTTCATCAACATTATTAATTTGCCCATTTTGACCCCATCATGTTTTCCCACTACTGACTATTGATCCTATCCCTAAACTTTACGAGATTCACATAGAATTTAGAACAATAGTAACATACATTTACCATTATTACTATACTTGTCATATACTAACTAAATTCAAACAAAAAACACATACCATTCTCCACGGCTCACAATTGGGGTCCTCCAGGAACTCTTCCTCTTCCTCCGAGCTTGTCTGCTCTTGTCTGCAGGGAAGACTGGAGGATTGGCTGCTGGGAAGCTGGGAGCTACCTCTTGGGGGAAGGGTAGACAGGGATGGCCTGGTCTCTATGTGGTCGTCCAGGAACTGCAGCTGACTGTAGTACCACAGGGTTGGTTTGTAGATGGAGTCAGCTGCAGCCCCAGACCTCATTGAGGCCAGGACTTGGACCCGTTGGGCCCTGTAGGTGCCCCTGATGGAATTGATTTTATTTTTCACAGTGGCTGTTGTGGCGTTGGGGACCCTTGTTTTCACAAAAACAAGCATGCTCTGTCTAGCTTTCTCCCTGGCATCTTTGTTTTTATTTAGTGTGCTTTTGGTTTGCCACAGAACTGGATGTTCTTTCCATTTTTGGATGAAGTCTGTGAGGAAGTCCGCATCCTTGAAGGCATCCATTCTTTCTGCACATGAAACAGAAGCCAAAACATAATGTAATTAAAGGCACTAGCTTACTTCCCCTAACTAGCCCACAAACTCATTCCCTATTCACTATAATAAAGTCGGAATTAAAAACTTACGTCTCGTCGTTATTAGGAAAGATCGGGAATTACGACTTCTTCCACAGACTATGCAGGCCGTTTCCAAACACGTCCCATCCCTTTTACACTACGCACGCGTGACGCTCCGCACGACACCCCGCCCCTGACGTTCGGTATCGTCCTTTCCACGCCCCTTCTCTGTCGTTTGGTGAGGGAGAAAAGATGGACAACATGGAGGTGTATTCCAGCTCAAGCCAGGAGGCAGGCCAGGCCCAACCACGCCGCAGATTCCGCTGCAGAGCCTCCAACATGTCATTTAATGAAATGGTGGAGATGGTCACCATATTGAGGAGGGAGGACTATGATGCCAAGCATGGCCCCTACATGCATCCCAATAAAGTAAAAGCACAAATTATGGAGAAGGTCATCCGTAGGCTCCAGCGGAAGTTTGGTAAAACCAGGAGCAGAGAGCACCTGCGCAAAAGGTGGTCGGATTTGAAAAAAAGGGAACCCCACCAACTTTACCGAATTAATAAGGTGATTCGAAGAAGAAGTAAGTTTTTTCCATGTGTATTTAATTATTTTTGTGTGTTCTTTGTGCCCTTTTTTTTTTGTGCCAGGTTGACCATAAAATGAATATTATGAATGTGGACGCATGATGCAGTCGTCGTAGTCGTCGTTCATTCGGTGACTTTCAATAATCCAAGACCATATTAACGAGAAATGGCATCATGCCTAGTTGGCATGTGCAAAGGGGAGTTGAAGCACTGTATCTGATCAAAAATCGTAAATTGAGGAATTGTGGGCGAATGAACGACGACTCCTATGACCAATTAGTCGACACAAATATGAAAGTTGTGACATTTTTGGGGCTTAAAAAAAAGGTGTATTCAATTCTGGAATAGATGGAAATGTGTTTCAGCTTATTTTAGAAGAAACGTAAATACCTTGAGATTCACAAAAAGGAGCGTTTGCTACTCCTTTTTTTATTGAACATGTGTACTCAGTAGCACAATTGTTTGTCACAATCACAACCTATGTTGGGTCACACACAGGGGTGAGCAGATCCAGGGGAGACTTGTTTAGCTTACATATCTAAACGTAAAAATTGTGTTAACTGATTTGAGATTACTTTGTGAATGGATTAAATATTGGTCTATTTTATTGATAATTGTTTAAAAATCAACAATAGTGACCTTTTGTTTAGCATTTTTTAATTTTTGGGTGTCATTTCAGGCCGCTCGTAATGGTTGAACCTCATGTTTTCCCTTTCTTCAATCTTGTAGGGCACAATGAAGCACAAAGGCAGGAGGCACAAGCCAATCAAGCCACACCCCCGAGGGATGTAGAGGAAGAGGAACCTGCCTCAACATCCGGTAAAGTAACATCTACCACATTTTCTGTGAATATAGATATAGGCATACAATCTTTTAACACATGTTTTGGTTCCACATTTCAGGAGGAAATCGGGCTGGTCAGGGACTGGACACGTATAGTGCCCAGCTCCTCATCGGCGAGGTTCTCACCTGCAGGGCCCAAGTTGAGGACATACGTCTGGCCTGCCGTGAAATACGCCACAAAGCCAAGACGCTGGAACGGCAGCTAAAAAATTTTATTAATGTTTTGGGGAGGGTTTAATTTTTGGTGTATTTTCTTTTTTCCTTGAATTTAAAAAAAAAAAAAAAAAAAAAAAAAAATTATATTTTCTAATAATCAAAAAAGACCAAAAAAATAAAGAAAATATATTATATTTTGAAATAATCAAAAAAGACCAAAAAAAAAAAAAAATAATTTATATTTTGAAATAATCAAAAAAGACCAAAAAAAAAAAAAAAAAAATTATATTTTGTAATAATCAAAAAAGACCAAAAAAATTAAGAAAATATATTATATTTTTAAATCATCAAAAAAGACCAAAAAAAAAAAAAAATAATTTATATTTTGAAATAATCAAAAAAGACCAAAAAAAAAAAAAAAAAATTATATTTTGTAATAATCAAAAAAGACCAAAAATATTAAGAAAATATATTATATTTTTAAATCATCAAAAAAGACCAAAAAATAAAATAAAATGATTTGTTGTACTAATCAAAACTAAAAAAGTAACAAATAAATAACATTTTGGACTCCAAACAATTTGTGTGTAGTTATTGGTATCAATGCAGACTCATTCAATTAATCAGGCATATTTGTAGAGTTATTAAGATTTAACACTCATGGGAATTTATTACATCCCAAACACATGGCTGGATGAGAACCTACGAAAAAGAAACATTACCCCCCAAAACTTACAAATAACTAAAATCAAACAAATAAACACTGTTTCATCAAACAAAAAGTAAATTTATTTTTTTAAACAAGATCAGGCATTGCAATGGCCCCCCTCCCCATAAAATAGTCCACATAGGATTGACGCACTGCACGTGCGGTTTGGGGGGCCAAGCCTCTATGGCTAGCCTGATGTCCCGGCTCCGGAGCCACAAGATCAGCCTCATCAGGCAATACCGTCAGGTACGTTTGAGAATTTCTTTTCAAAAAATTGTGCAAAATGCAACAAGATAGTATAATATAATTCCACTTGTATTCCGCCATGTTTATTGCTGTTAAAAACAATCTGAATCGGCTGGCCATGATTCCAAAGGCATTCTCTACCACACGTCTTGCCCTGGCCAGCCGATAATTAAAAACCCTCCTCTCATGGGTGAGGGTGCGTACGGGAAATGGCCTCATGAGGTGGGGACCCAAACCAAAAGCCTCATCTGCTACAAACACGAAGGGCAGACCCTCTTCGTTCTCCTCCGCAGGTGGCAATCCTAGGTCCTCCAACCGAAGCCGTTGTGCGAACTCCGTCTCCGCAAAGACACCGCCGTCCGACATCCGGCCATTTTTCCCAACATCCACGTACAAAAACTCGTAATTTGCTGAGACCACCGCCATCAAAACAACGCTGTGGAATCCCTTATAATTGAAGAAATGGGATCCACTATGGGGTGGGGGCACAATGCGGATGTGCTTGCCATCAATGGCTCCTCCACAGTTCGGAAAGTTCCAACGCTGGGAGAAGTCCGCTGCCACAGTCTGCCATTCCTGTGGCGTGGTGGGGAACTGGATAGAAAGAAAAAATAAAAAACATTAGAACAAAGATTTTAAACAGAATATAGCTAAAATTACAAGGGATCCCACCAACAATTCAACAAAAAAGGTTAGTATTAAAAAAAAAAATGTGAACAATTAAGCATATTAATCACCCCCCTCTGATGTTTAAAAAATATATTTAGGGGGAGTGGGGCTCAAGATGAGATGAGAAACAACCCCCCAAAAAATATCTAAATAAGAAAAATAATTATTAGTATGTATTTCAAAAATCTAGGGGGGGGGGGTTTGGACAATGGAGGCCACAAATAAACGGGGATATAGGGACACACAAAATGCAGCACTACAATGGAGGCCACAAATAAACGGGGATATAGGGACACACAAAATGCAGCACTACAATGGAGGCCACAAATAAACGGGGATATAGGGACACACAAAATGCAGCACTACAATGGAGGCCACAAATAAACGGGGATATAGGGACACACAAAATGCAGCACTACAATGGAGGCCACAAATAAACGGGGATATAGGGACACACAAAATGCAGCACTACAATGGAGGCCACAAATAAACGGGGATATAGGGACACACAAAATGCAGCACTACAATGGAGGCCACAAATAAACGGGGATATAGGGACACACAAAATGCAGCACTACAATGGAGGCCACAAATAAACGGGAAGATAGGGACTATGCTAGGTGGGTTTGCCCACAACATAGAATGATGGACAGGTTGGCTAAATTAAATAAACATGTAGGGCTTTACTAATTGTGTAGAACAGCATACATAGAGACAAAGTGAGCATTCTGAGCATATTAGAAATTATTACTTTTTTTTTTTTTTTTTTTGGGAATTAGTTTGACCATTGAAAGAACACCACTTACCTTAACATAGTCCTCCTGAAGAACCTGAATGATGGCCGAACAGGTCTCAGGGATTATGAGGCCCAGAGCCTGGGGGGAGATGCCCGTCGAGAACTTCAAGTCCTGCAGACTTCTCCCTGTTGCAAGGTTAGCGCAACGTAGCAACTAGCCTCTGCTCAGCAGTGATGGCTTCCCGCATAACGGTGTCCTGCCTGGTGATATATGGCGACACCAAAGCCAAAAGCTGCTGAAATACGGGGTCAGACATCCTAAGAAAAATTCCTGAAATCATCAGGGTTATTTTCTCGGATCTCCCGCAGCAGAGGCATATGAGAGAACTGGTCCCTGCGTAGCAACCAGTTCTTGGTCCACAACCTCCTCCTCACCCTGTTCATGGACCGTCGCTGGGATGCAGCACACATCCTAACAACAAGCACAGCACGATCTCGGCGACGAGTTCGTACCCGCAACATGGCTAGAAAACGGTCGTCAAATCAGATCAGACTAAAAATTACGCCCTGAAGTAAAGAATGGCCTTTGAAGAACGACCTGCTAAACAGCACCGTGCACACCAAACGTAATGCCTAAACAAATACGTCCTTAGTACAAGCACTGTATCACAGATCCGACAACAAATAGACAAACTGTACGACAGAAAACGAAATTTAAAGCACAGTCACTGAAAATCACGAATCGTATCTCACCAAACTTTTACTAACACGCAGCAACACGATATCAGCAAAAGAGGCCGTCTTCCGCATGGAAACGACCCTTTATAGTGACGTAGTGCGTGATTGACGGAACTGCGCTGTGCTAGAGCGTTGTGAAAAAGCGATGGTGTGTATGCTACGTCGTTGTTCAAATTGAAGTTTGAAAAATGACGTTTTTTTAAAGCACATAAAGCGTCGCATTTTTCCATCGCAGAAAACGATGGTGTGTACGCGGCATTATACTCACAATATGGAGTTTAAAATCAGGCTTTAAAAAGACAGTGCAGCAGAAATCCAGCAACATCAGTGGAACGCGATAATCACTTGAACCAACAATCAATGTTACAGCTGACGCGTTTCGGGGGCGTACCCCTTTCTTCAGAGCTTAGTGGTCGAGCAAGTTGCAGGATGTGGATGGTGCACACAAATCTGTCTCTTTAAGAGTGTGTGAAGAATAGTTACAGGGCTTTAGCATACCAAGCAGTCTATTTAAACTGAGTGTAGTAAGGGGTTAAAAGCAGAGTTCCAGGCTTTTGTTGCGTATTAAAAGCCAGCAGCTACAAAAAGTTTAGCTGCTGACATTTAATAAACAAATTTAATGCAAATGATGGGCCGAACGAACGGCGCATGCGCCGTCCCGTGGACGCATCCCAGTGCGCATGCTCAGAATCACGTTGAAAATACTCCATAAGATACGTCGAATCACTGCCTACGACATGACGTAACCTACGACGTGACGTAACCTACGACGTGACGTAACCTACGCCCATCCCTATTCACGTACTACTACGTAAACGACGTAAAATACAACGGCTGTTCCCTGGTCCATACCTTAACATGACTTACCCCTGCTTTATAAGGCTTAACTTTACGCCGGACGTACGACTTACGTAAACCGTGTATATGAATGCGCCGGGCGCAAGTACGTTTGTGAATCGGCGTATCTCCCTCATTTGCATATTCGAATCGTAAATCATTGGAAGCGCCCCTTGCGGCCAGTGTAAATATGCGCCCACGATACGCCGGCGTAGGAAAGTTACGTCGGTCGGATGAAGCCTATTTTCAGGCGTATCTAGTTCTGTGGGCACGGCGCATAGATACGACGGCGCATAGATAGACTTACGCGGCGTATCTCGAGATACGTCGGCGTAAGTGTTTCGTGAATCCGGGCCATGGTTTTTAGCAGCGAGGAGCAGCCTCCTCACACTTACAGCTCTACAACATAAAAGCCGGGGTGGGTCATTGGCACACAGCTACATAAGCAATTTCCAAACAGAAGCGGAGCCTGGGCAACTGTTTTTTATCAAGGAAAACTAGAGATAGAAGCTGATAAGCTACATGCCTGGGACTGATACATTAATAATGTTTTAATAACAACAAAATAACAAGCCACTTACAGGTTCAACGTTATATTGTGTGTAAAGTGAATATAAAATGTTCTACACTTTAAATATTGAACACTACTTTAAATATTTCAGTAGATTGTCACCTTTTACAGGTCTCTGTGTAAAACAAATACATTTAAATGTTTACCATGTCACAGATGCCCATGTATGATATCAGGTAGACAGGGTCATTTTGAACACATTTTATTATTTAATGGGTCATACTGTATTTAAACATTTATTCAGATATTAAAAACCCAACTGTGGATGGTAAAACCCATTTATTATTTAGCACCAGCCAGTAACATAGCTTATAAGTAACATATTCAGTCAGATACAGATTGTTAAAAGTATGGGCACCGTAAGACCACCTATTCAAAGATAACGGAGCTCAAAGGGTCCCATCATATTTAAATCAGTATCCATAGTGCCAATTTTTACAGGAACAGTTTTTATATTGAGTTCCAAGGTCAACATAAGCAAGCACTTTGCTGGAGGTGGAGATCTAGCTCCATTAACGGCTATCAAACATTAACCTACTGGTAAACAGGTACAGCCTCCTGTAATGTGTGGAAAGCAGACAGGCAAGTTTTATCACTTCCAAGTACAGTGGAACCTTGGTGTACGTGTAACGCGGTTAACAAGCGATTTGAATAACGAGCAACTTTTTTTTTGCGAGTGTTGTCTCGCAAAACGAGCAAAATTCAAGCTAATGGGGTGTGCAGTACTGCATTTGGCCAGAGGTGCGGGGGCGCTGGTGACACTCGTAATGGTTCGGAAAGAATTTCCGAACCTTTCCGAGGCTTTTCTGAGATCAGCCGAGCTGTCTGAGTATTTCCGAGGCTCTAAGGCACACCTACCTCTGGCCACATGCGGTATTGCATGCCATAGAAGTCAATGCGGAACAAATTATCTTCGTTTCCATTGACTTCTATGGGGAAACTCGCTTCGATATGCGAGTGCTTCGGATTACAAGCGTAATCCAAGGTTCCACTGTAGTTCTGAAAGTTTGCACAATCAGAATATTCCAGCATTCAGACATTTTACACCAGTCAGCAGTTTGTTTTTTAATTTTTTTTTGTTAAAAGGGAATTCCAGGTATGGCATTTAAAACAGTTACATTTCGTCCAGCTTGAACCTAAGGGCTCATACACACAGGACATTTTTACAGCTGCTGTTAGGGGCATCTGATGTTTTTTTTTATGTCAAATTCAATGGTTCCTTATTAGAGCCCATTTATTTGAGATCCCAAGATGATCCGACTTGAGGCACGGCTTTTGTGCTGAGGATCTTGAAGAGAAACCCTGCGCCAAAATGAAAAAAAAATATATATAGTTGTGGGGTCCCCCTTTGGTCTGATATGGATTTTAACGAGAACCCTACGTCAAAAAATGGCGTGGGGACCCCCCAAAATCCATACCAGACCCTTATCCCAGCATGCAGCCCAGCAGGTCAGAAAATGGGGGATCCCTCCTGGACCATACCAGGCCACATGCCACCCTAAAGTACCTTTTTTGTCTTCCCGACAACCCTGGCCATTGGCCTGGTTGTCGGGGTCTGCAGGCAGGGGACTTATCAGAATCTGAAAGCCCCCTTTAACAAGGGGGCCCCCAGATGGAGTAGATCATGCCCCTACCCAATCGCCCAAAAATAAATTGTCACAAAAAAAAAAAACAGTACACAGATTTTTAAAGTAATTAAAGCAGCTCTGGCATCCCTTCTTCAGATTTCTTGTCCCTCTGGCGATGTCTTCCTCCTCCGGTTCTTTTCTCACCGCTAAAGAATTCCTCTGCAGCTGTCTTCTCCCTCTGACAGTTCTCATCTCTCCGCTGTCTTCTCCCTCTGTTCTTCCTCCGATGTTGTCTCGACCCTCTAGAACAGTGGTCATCAACCCTGTCCTCAGGGCCCACTAACAGGCCAGGTTTGCAAGATAACTGAAATACATCACAGGTGATATCATTTGCTGCTCAGTGATTGCAGTATTCTAGTCAGGGCCAATCCTGGGAGGGTGCACGGGGTGCCCGGCACCCGGGCGCCCAGAGGGGTGCGCCGAAGTGTCAGAGTGCTTCCCTCCCTCCTCCTCTCCTTGATCTGTGCCAAAGCTTCGTTATTGCGTGGCGGTGCAGTCCGCTAGCAAACACACGCACAGACAGTGACAGTAGCATTGTTAGAGGCGGCGGCGCCAGAAGCCGCGGCCGCCCGCTTACATTTTTTTTCTTGTGGCTTTACTCCGAGCGCGTCAATTGCCTGTCTCGGAGGAAGCCGCAGACTGCAACTCCCAGAAGCCACAGCGGCGGCCGTCAAGCCACAAGAAAAAAAATGTAAGCGGGCGGCCGGGCCCCTAACAATGCTACTGTCAATGTGTCTGTTTTATGCTGCAGGGGTCTGCCTGGGCACGCTGCTGGCTGCAGTCAGTGCATGTAATTGACCCCAGCACAGGAGCATCGCCATCACACCCCCCCCCCCACAATGGAGTAGGCCATGCAACTTGCAGGGAGGAGGACCTGTCCTGCTGGGGCTGGCAGCTGCCATTGGACCAAGGCTGAGGTGAGAGACCCTGACCCCCACATGATCATTCTATTTATTTCCCCCCCCTGCTGGGAGTTGCCCATTACCTGTGGGTCCTGCTGGAAGCTAGCAATGGCCTACAGGCCAGTAGGGCCCACAGGTCATGACCAGCGAACAGCAGGACCCACAGGTCCGCGGCCAGCCCCCAGCAGGACCCACAGATCCGTAGCCAGCCCCCTGCAGGACTCACAGATCCGCAGCCAGCCCCCTGCAGGACCCACACCACAGGTCTGCAGCCAGCCCCCTGCAGGACTCACAGATCCGCAGCCACCTCCCAGCAGGACCCACAGGCTGTAGGTCCTGCTGGGAACTGTCTGCGGACCTGTGGTTCCTGCTGGCCGCTGACCTGTGGTTCCTGCTGGCCCCTGACCTGTGGTTCCTGCTGCCCCCTGACCTGTGGTTCCTGCTGCCCCCTGACCTGTGGTTCTTGATGACCGCACCAGGTGACACCAACCCTAGCGATGCCACTGCTTGTGTGTGTCTCGCACATCGCACAAGCTTTGGTCTGAAATTCCTGGCGGCACTGTAACAAAGTTCTGTGAGATAGACGGAACACTGATCCAATGCAGTAAAATTTAATCAGTGTGACGTGTATCATAGAAGCCACAAGCTGGTCTAGGAGGCGGGACTTTGCTACAGTGGATGCCCGGGAGATTCAAATCCAAGCTCTGTGACAGCAGGAGTTCGTCACTGTTCTGTGTGATCCAGGAGCACTGACAGGCTGCAATTGGTGTGCACCGATGAGCTGGATTTGATGGGAACTGGTAGGTTGCATTTGATGGGGGCTGATGGGGCTGCAATTGGTGGGCACTGGTAGACTGCATTTGATGCATTGATTTCTTGTATAATTTCCACAGTCTCTGACCATCTCTTGTATCATTTCTGCAGTCTCTTACCATCTCTTGTATCATGCCTGCAGTCTCTGACCATCTCTTGTATCATGCCTGCAGTCTCTGACCATCTCTTGTACCATGTCTGCAGTCTCTGACCATCTCTTGTACCATGTCTGCAGTCTCTGACCATCTCTTGTATCATGTCTGCAGTCTCTGACTATCTCTTGTACCATGTCTGCAGTCTCTGACCGTCTCCTGTACTATGTATGTAGTATGTCTGGGGACTCTTTCTACCAGACTCTCTAACAGAAGCCCTCTCTGTGTCCATCAGAGAGACCCCCCCAGGTCCTATTAGTGTACTCTCTTCCTGTAATTTGTTTATTGTTAAGAGATCATTGGAGGATCCCAGGATAATGAAGACTTCTTAAGGGAGCATCTCTGTGTCTGAGTCGTTGCCATAGAAACATTTGTAACGGGGAGGAGTTAGTAAGATGACCACGCCCATGTGGGGGCGCCAGAAATATATTTCTGCACCCAGGCGCCTGTGACCCTAGGATCGGCCCTGATTCTAGTCTGCATCTCCCCAAGGTAATACCTAAAACCTGGCCTGTTAGTGGGCCCTGAGCACAGGGTTGATAACCACTGTTCTAGAGGGTCGAGACAAAATCGGAGGGCCATACTGCATTTCAAGAGAATTTTGCTGTGAAGAGAAAAGAACTAAAATTGTGTGGTGCTTGCATCCCTCATTTGGAACCAAATCCTTATGTCCCTGTTTCTTTGTTTGGTCTGATGTATTGACCTTTATAAAAAAAAATCCAAAGAGTTATACTACACTAAAATCTTTCATGCCACCTCTGATCACTGTATTAGTGTCACTGGTCCCTAAAAAGTGTCAATGTCAAATTGTTTGCTGCAATATCGCAGTCCCACTATAAGTCCTTTATCGCCGCCATTACTAGTAAAAAAAAAAAATCCATATATATATCCCATAGTTTGTAGACGCTACAACTTTTGCGCACACCAATAAATGCTTATTGGGATTTTTTTACTACAAATATTTACAAGAATACATATTGGCCTAAATTGATGAAGAAATTTGATTTTTTTTTACTTTTTTTCTATTGGATATGTGTAGCACCCCTTAGCGTTGTTAGGATTTTTGGTAAGTGTAGGTACAGGTGAAACTCGAAAAAATCGAATATCGTGCAAAAGTTCATTTATTTCACTAATGCAACTTAAAAGGTGAAACTAATATATGAGATAGACTCATTGGGCCAGATTCTCAGAGACTTACGTTGGCGTATCGGTAGATACGCCGTCGTAAGTCCGAATCTGCGGCGTCGTATATTTAAGCGTATTCTGGAGACCAGATACGCTTAAATTTGGCTAAGATACGAGCGGCGTAAGTCTTCTACGCCGTCGTATCTTAGGGTGCATATTTACGTTGGCCGCTAGGTGGCGCTTCCGTTGTTTTCCGCGTTGAATATGCAAATAAGCAAGATACGCCGATTCACGAACATACGTACGCCCGTCGCAATTAGTTATGCCGTTTACGTAAGACATACGCCGGCGTAAAGATAGAGCAGGTCTCTAGGAGGCGTAGCCCATGTAAAGTATGGACGTCGGAACAAGCGTATCTTTTTACGTCGTTTGTCAGTTTGTAAGTCGTACGCGAATAGGGCTGTGCGTAAGTTACGTTCACGTCGTAGGCAGTGTTCGACGTATCTTAGGCATTCTATCTGACGCATGCGCACTGGGATACGTCCACGGACGGCGCATGCGCCGTACGTTCAAAACGTCATTTACGTGGGGTCATGCTTTATTTGCATAAAACACGCCCACCTCTTCCCAATTTGAATTAGGCGCGCTTACGCCGGCCCATTTACGCTACGCCGCCGTAACTTAGGATGCAAGTGCTTTGTGAATACAGCACTTGCCTCTCTAAGTTGCGGCGGCGTAAATAAGATACGCTACGCCGCCGCACAACGTAAAGCCGCCCTACGTGAATCTAGGCCATTATATGCAAAGCAAGATAGTTCAAGCCGTGATTTGTTATAATTGTGAATAATAATGAATATGACTTACAGCTCATGAAAACCCCAAATCCACAATCTCAGAAAATTTGAATATTACATGCAATCAATAAAACAAGGATTGTACATAGAACAATATCAGACCTCTGAAAAGTAGAAGCGTGCATATGTACTCAGTACTTGGTTTGGGACCCTTTTGCAACAATTACTGCCTCAATGCGGCGTGGCATGGAAGCTATCAGCCTGTGGCACTGCTGAGGTGTTATGAAAGACCAGTATGCTTCAATAGCGGCCTTCAGCTCTTCTGCATTGTTCGGTCTCATGTCTCATCTTTCTCTTGGCAATGCCCCATAGATTCTCTATGGCAGAGGTGGGCAAACTACGGCCCGCGGGCCGTATAAGGCCCGGCGGACCTTTTAATCCGGCCCCCAGGCGGATCGCTAGAAATCTGAATTTGAAGTCTGAATTTGCAGCCGAAAGAATTGCGGGTGTTAGCCGCACCTCTTTCCCGCCCCCCGCTGGTGCAGCCGAAGAAACCCGTGGGTGTTAGCCGCACCTCCTTTCCCGCCCCCCGCTGATTCAGCCGAAGAAGCCATTGGAGCTGGCCACGCTTCCTTTCCCGCCCCCCGCTGACGGCATTCCCAGCCGCCCGTCACCACGTGGAGTGAGTGTCCCCGAATTCAAAAAAGTCCCCCAATTCCCGCCAAGTAATGACCCGGTCCCGACTCCTCACCTCACACTGCACAGGCTGCTGTAGGAGACCTGAGACGGCCGAGGACTGCAGGCAGCAAAACACTGACAGGACAGAGATTTCATCATCATCATCATCAGGTACTTGCTTGTGGGGATGCTGGCAGCAATTGATGGCACACTGGCAGCAATTGATGGCACACTGGCAGCAATTGATGGCACACTGGCACCAATTGATGGCACACTGGCACCAATTGATGGCACACTGGCACCAATTGATGGCACACTGGCACCAATTGATGGCACACTGGCACCAATTGATAGCACACTGGCAGCAATTGATGGCACACTGGTGGCACACTGGCAGCAATTGATGGCACACTGGCAGCAATTGATGGCACACTGGTGGCACACTGGCAGCAATTGATGGCACACTGGCAGCAATTGGTGGCACACTGGCAGCAATTGATGGCACACTGGCAGCAATTGATGGCACAATGGCAGCAATTGATGGCACACTGGCAGCAATTGATGGCACACTGGCAGCAATTGATGGCACACTGGTGGCACACTGACAGCAATTGATGGCACACTGACAGCAATTGATGGCACACTGGCAGCAATTGATGGCACACTGGCAGCAATTGATGGCACACTGGTTTATGTATGTCTTAGTGATTGATTAACATCACAACTTCATTGATTTGAAATTGATACCCTTATTTTTTGTATGATTTTTGCTTTTGCTCATCACTGCCACACACATGCACGTGTGTGGCAGAAATGAGCAAAACTAAAAATCATACAAAAAAAAAAAGCTATCAATGAAGTTGTGATGTGAATCAATCACTAAGACAATAAGACATACATAAACCATAATTTATGACACGGCATACATTGTCGTTTGGCAGGACTTTATGGGGACAATGTCTGCAGTCTCTGATCCTCTCTAGTATCATGTCTGCAGTCTCTGATCCTCTCTAGTGTTGAGCAGAATATGCCATATTCGATTTCGCGATATATCTCGAATATATATTCGAATATTCGAGATATATTCGCTAAATTCGAATATTCGTGATATTTTATCGAAAGTAAATGATTGCGATTTTTCGCTATTGCGAATGCGAAAATAATTGCGATTTTTTGATAACTGCGGTAGGAGCACTCTGATTGGCTCAGAATATTCGTGATATTTTATCGAAATATCGCAACATGCGAATGCGATATTTATTGCGCAATTTCGAGAAATGCTGGAGGAGCGCTCTGATTGGCTCAGAATATTCGTGATATTTTATCGAAATATCGCAACATGCGAATGCGATATTTATTGCGCAATTTCGAGAAATGCTGTAGGAGCACTCTGATTGGCTCAGAATATTCGTGATATTTTACAATACAAAATAATTGCGAATATTCGGCAAATGCGGAAGGAGCACTCTGATTGGCTCAGAATATTCTTGATATTTTACAATACAAAATAATTGCGAATATTCGGCAAATGCAGAAGGAGCACTCTGATTGGCTCAGAATATTCTTGATATTTTACAATACAAAATAATTGCGAATATTCGGCAAATGCAGAAGGAGCACTCTGATTGGCTCAGAATATTCTTGATATTTTACAATACAAAATAATTGCGAATATTCGGCAAATGCGGAAGGAGCACTCTGATTGGCTCAGAATATTCTTGATATTTTACAATAGAAAATAAAAAGTGTTTTGCATTGGTGGTGATTCTTTACTCTATCCATCTGTCACAGCCGTTTGTCAATCAAACACCTTAAAGATTGAACACGTTCATGCTGCATGCTTTGGACTTTTTTTCACTTCACATATCAAAGACATTTTTATGAAAGATTATTTTTCTATTATTGGGACTATATTTCTTTATATATTTGTTTCACTGTGTATTTCACAAGTTATTTGCGCTTGCTTATTTTATAATTTGCCCACATGTCTTGTCACTAGACATATTTTTTATTCTTGTAGAGCGACTCCATTTTCTGTCTTGTATTAATTTATGTTGTATAACATTTTTGAGTTGCTGCTGTATTCTCCCCTTTTTTAAGGTATGCGCAATTTTTTCCTTCTTACAAAAAATAATAATATCAAACATACAAATATTCATAACATACACATACACATACACAAAGCCCCCCCCTTTTGCATCAGAGACAATCAGAGTTCTCCTACCACAGTTATCGAAAATTCGCAATCATTTTCGCATTCGCAATAGCGAAAAATCGCAATTTTTTTTTTTTCAATTTGGCAACATAATAGGATCGCCTCAGCTTAGCTACTCGGCCCAGGGTCTCTAATCATACCAGCAATGCTTTTAGACGTCGATAGGATGTGATCTGTTTTAAAAATCAAATTGAAAAAATGCGAATATTCGGAATTGCGAATATTCACCGCGAAATTCGAAATATAGCGCGATTTCTCGAATATGCTATATTCGAGTCGAATATTCGCAATGCGAATATTCGTGAGCAACACTAATCCTCTCTAGTATCATGTCTGCAGTCTCTGATCCTCTCTGGTATCATGTCCGCAGTCTCTGATCCTCTCTGGAAATTTTCACTAATATGAGTCACAAATAGTGAAAAATGTTCATTGTTTTGGGAAATTTTGTTTAATAAATTAAAAATTTTTTCTTGTAAGGCAACCTCACTTTTTCATTGTTTAACTATAACAAGTACTCGTACCAGTTGTCCGACAATGATATTTACTGCTTTTTATAAAGAAATACAATTGATTTTATGCAGTATTGAGTTTAGCCTTTTGGCCCCGCCCTCCAAAATATTTTTAGTTTCTCATGTGGCCCCATCGAAAAAATAATTGCCCACCCCTGCTCTATGGGGTTCAGGTCAGGCGAGTTTGCTGGCCAATCAAGCACAGTAATCCCACGGTCATTGAACCAGGTTTTGGTGCTTTTGGCAGTGTGGGCAGGTGCCAAGTCCTGCTGGAAAATTTAAGTCTGCATCCCCATAGAGCTTGTCTGTGGAAGGAAGCATGAAGTGCTCCAAAATCTCCTGGTAGACGGTTGTGTTGACCCTGGACTTAATGAAGCACAGTGGACCAACACCAGCAGATGACATGGCTCCCCAAATCAACACAGACTGTGGAAACTTCACACTGGACTTCAAGCGTCTTGCAGTGTGTGCCTCTCCATTCTTCATCCATACTCTGGGTCCTTGGTTTCCAAATCAGATGCAAAATTTGCTCTCATCAGAAAAGAGGACCAGGTCTGTTTCTTTAGCCCAGGTAAGACTCTTCTGATGTTGTTTGTTGTTCAGGAGTGGCTTGACAAGAGGAATACAACATTTGAAGACCATGTCCAGGATCCTTCTGTGTGTGGTGGCTCTTGATGCTCTGACTCCAGCCTCAGTCCCCTCCTTGTGAAAGTCCCCAACACTTTTGAATGGCCTTTTCCTGACAATCCTCTCCATGCTGCGGTTATCCCTGCTGCTTGTGCACCTTTTTTTCTTCCAAACTTTTCCCTTCCACATAACTTTCTATTAATGTGCTTTCATACAGCACTTTGGCAACATCCAACTTCTTTTGCAATTACCTTTTGAGGCTTTCCCTCCTTATGGAGGGTGTCAATGATGGTTTTCTGCACAACTGTCAGGTCCGCAGTCTTTCCTATGATTGTGATTCCTACTGAACCAGACTGAGAGACCATTTAAAGGCTCAGGTGTTGCAGGTGTTATGGCTTAATTATCTGAATAGAGTGGGCACTTTGAGCCTAGAATATTGCACTTTTTCACAATATTCAGATTTTCTGAGATTGTGGATTTGGGGTTTTCATGAGATGTAAGCCATAATCATCACAATTATGACAAATCATGGCTTGAACTATCTTGCTTTGCATGTAATGAGTTTATCTCATAAATTAGTTTCACTTTTTAAAGCGGATTTCCGGCCACAATTTCACTTTTTAAATATAAATACCCCTGTAATACACAAGCTTAATGTATTCTAGTAAAGTTAGTCTGTAAACTAAGGTCCGTTTTGTTAGGTTGTTACAGCATTTAGACACTTTATAAAATAGAAATTGACTGGGGCCATCTTAAGTGTGGGCATCATGAAGCCAGACTGTATGACTTCCTGGATTTCAGCCTTGCAAATCTCGCACATGCTCAGTGCTGCACAAGCAGCGTCAGATCAGGTTTCAGCACCTGTGCTGTCCAAGTCACATGATTCTTTGAGACTGGGGAGTGCACAGACTCCTGGAAAGTTACACCCACTACATTCCCAGGAGTCTGTGCGGTGTAGGTTAGGAAGCATTAAGCACCTAGGTGCAGGAAGAGGGAAGATTAACTATTCTGCCTAGCAACAACACTTTGAAGGCATCTAAAAAAAAAAAAAAAAAATTTGTAAAGGACTAATGACATTTTTTTAAAACTACTGATGTAATGTTATATTTATGGGTGGAACTCCACTTTAAGTTGCATTAGTGAAATAAATGAACTTTTGCACAATATTCAAATTGTTCGAGTTTCACCTGTAAATTTGTGCAGACTCTCTGCTAACTCCCCCTTCTTCCTGGTAACTAGGAGAAGATTTCCAGCAGCAGTTGGGAGGGTTCTGGGAGGAGCTGTTTGGAATATTCTGAGAGCCCTGAATAATCCCTAACAGATAGGTTGGCAGGGGGTATGCCCCCCTCAAATACTCAAGGTCAGCCCAGCTGGGGCAGTGTAGATTTTGGGTGGAAGATAGAGATGGCGTGTTAGACTGCCAAGGGTCTTTGAGCGTAGGGGGGGGTGTGAACTCAGGCCTGGGCTCTGATGTGGAAGGGACCCCTTCTCATGACACACAGAAGGATTCTGACCAGGATAAATGTCAATGGTCCCAAAAAAGTGTCAAACGTGTCCGATCTGTCCGCCGCAGTGTCACAGTCCCGCTAAAAATCACTGATCACCGCCATTACTAGTAAAAAAAGTAATAGTAAAAATTACATAAATCTATCCCCTATTTTGAAGACGCTATAACTTTTGGGCAAACCAATCAATATACGCTTATTGGGATTTTACCAAAAATATGTAGAAGAAAATATATTGGCCTAAAATGAGGAAGACATTTTTTATTTATTTTGTTTTTGGATATTTATTATAGAAAAAAGTAAAACATATTGTATTTTTTCAAAACTGTCACTCTTTTTTTTTTTATAGCGCAAAAAAAGCAAAGGTGATCAAATATCACCAAAAGAAAGCTCTATTTGTGGGAGGAAAAGGGCGTAAATTTTGTTTGGGTACAACATCGCACGACCGCGCAATAGTCAGTTAAAAGCGACGCAGTGCCCTATTGCTATAAATGGCCTGGTCTCTAAGTGGGGGTAAATCGTCCGGTCCTTAAGTGGTTAAAGTAACACAGAGCCTTATCGCAAAAAATGGCCTGGTCATGAAGGGGCATAAATCTCCCGAAAGTCAAGTGGTTAAAAATCGATGGCTTTACATTTAAAAGAGGGCTACTAATGTAAAGGAAAGAGAATTACTTCCATTTACAGGACAATACAGAGTTATACTCCTTCAAGACCATGCATGTCTAATGTTCGCGTCTCACGCCCCCTGGTGTACACAACATGTCATGTACCACATGCCCGTCCACTAGCTGAAGAAACACCGAGCGATAACTCAGACCTGCTCCTATTGTCAAAACATTATACGGGTTTTAGCTTGCTGAGATAGAGTATTTTGTAAATAAAAGCAATGTAATATCCGAGTAGACTATTGGTCTCCAATAAAATGGCTGCCAGCCTGTTTTTACGTGTGTGGACTGTCCCAGGAAACGTGTCACGTTAGGAGGGGGGCGGGGTTTGTGACATTTGGTTTCTACAGCTGATTAGCAGGAAAGGAAAGTGAAAGGGAGTTAGTTCGTTGTGATGTACTGAGGAGTGCAGGTAATATGTACATAATGGTCACTTACTGATAAATACAGGGCTGTCATAGTCGTCCTGCTGCCTGCCTACCTGAAGCTGCTTTTAGTGTGAAGGCTTTCTGTTTATATCACCTATGGTAGACACATGTGATAGGCTGTGTGAGGTCATGTGGTTTCTGCTGGAGATTTAGGGGTCTGATTGCAGGAAGAGCTGATGAAGGGAACAATTACTGTATTATTATACAGGATTTATATAGTGCCTGCAGTCTACGCAGCGCTTTACAATATAAAAGGGAGACAATACAGTTACAATACAAGAGGATTAAGAGGGCCCTGCTCAGAAGAGCTTACAATCTAATAACAATGTAATATATTGCAGCCTACCAGTCATCAGATGTGATGGCTGCATTCGTTTTCTTTTTTTTTTTTTCAGATTGTTTTCACCTGGTGATCAGGCCAGTAAGTCCTTTTTATTTTTAACTCCCTTTAACAGACAACAATTTGTTTAGAAAGCGTGTCAGTAAGGCTTGGTTTATACTTGTGGCTGGGGGGGGAAATATAATAGATGGCTGAGCTGTGTTTTTACTGCCCCCCTCTTTAAGCAGTATTAGGCTGGTTTCCCTCTGGTGCGATGTTAGACATCACATGTAATTCGCACCGCACATGCAAAGTCAGTGCGATGCAAATTCAGCAACACTTATTATATTGCAGCTTACCAATTCTTAGATGTGATGGCTGCATTAAGGTCCGTACACATGATGCGAAAATCAGAAGTAAAATTCTGCCAATTTGATCTGGTCCCCCCCCCCCCCCCCCCCCCCAGTGTCACATTTGGCACCTTTTCAGGGGGGAGCAGATACCCATCTAATACAGGTATTTCTCCCACTTCTGGCGAAAGAGAGCCGCAGAATCCGCGGCGAACTACGCCACAGACCCCCCCCCCCCCACTGCCTTCTAGGTGACACACAGGTCCAAGAAGACAGCAGGGACCAGTCAGGACACACAGCGTGACTCACACATGCGGAGTAGGGAACCAGTCAGCGAAGCTGCAAGGCTTAATTTTTTTTGATTCCCTTACTAAAGATGCCATAGCCTCCACCTGGAAGCCAAGGGACAGGGCGGCTTTGGGTGAGAACATCACAGGCTCCCTGGACAGGTAAGTGTCCTTATTTTAAAAGTGCAGTATTTGTAGCTGCTAACTTAAAAAAAAAAAAAAAAAATCCAGCGAACTCCGCTTTCAGTGCAGTTCAAATGCAAAAATCTGCATAGGTGTACCTGTCCCGCCGATGATTGATTGAAATTCTCCTCCAGCGGCTGTGATTTGCTCTTGCATAGCTTCCTGCACACAGCTTCAGGTGACACAATGCCACATTCAGGCTGTACGGGTTTAGTGTCCGTGTGAATGAGCCCACAGGCATGTGCCTATTTCATCAAGTGAAATATAAAATGAAGATTTGCTATGTTATAGGGCACATTTAAGCCAACTATACAGGGATTGAAATTTGGGCAGTTTAGCAGGGAATGGCCAAATTTTGATTTGTGTATGGGAAGGCTGATTGTACCAATCGATCGATTGATGGATGGACCAGCCAGCCTGTCTTATTTATATAAGTAGTGCTGTGCATAAATGGGTTATGAAGTGCAAATGTGCTCACGTGACAGGTACACTTGAAAGGCAATAAATGATTGGTCAAAATAGCAACAATAAAATATAAATAATCAGCTGCGACAGTATAAACAATGGACTGATAAAGTGTCCAAATACTGTGAAAAGTGTACCACAAATTTAGATGTGAGAAACTCATAAAATCTTTAAAATGGCATCATCATGTGACATGTGCAACCATAAATAAATATATTCACACTATAAAATTCCATAAAATGAAATAAAAATGAATTATCTGCAGTGCAGATAATGTCCATAAGGTGCAAGCTGGATGGATGGCTGTGTGCACACAGTGATCAGGGTGAAGGTGCTGGTGCTAGTAGTTAATCTTTGGTATGGAGTGCTTCCGATAGGTGGTTGCTGGTTCTCCGTGCATCTTAGGGTATAGGTGTCTCCTTACCTTACCTCTGTAAGGTAACCGCGTATGAGTGTGTCTTTCAATCTCCTGGTGGCTCCTGACGTCTCAGGCTCCGCTGGTATGTATCTTTACTTTGGCATCAAAGTCCCCTTTAAGTGTCCCTGGTGTATCTGTATCAGCCTCGCATGGGGGAATGTAAGGCCCCATGCACACGAGACGCTGCTAAACTCGAGTTCAGAGGCATTTGGGCATTTTTTTCAACTGCCCCTGAACACATTTAATGTTATCCTATGTGTCCATGCACACAATCACGTTTTTTGGCGTTTCAAAGCAGTTGGGTTTAGGGCCGTTTTTCCAAACCCAAAATTTTGGGTTCAGACGCTTTCAGCTTTTGCGTTTTAGACGCAAATCGCGGCAAAACGCGGTACCGGCGTTTTGCCGCGATTTCGTTTATAGGCGTTTTTAAAGGTGACCTATTTTTTTACATTAGAAATCTCAAAAATGATGGCAAATGATGAAAAACCATAAAAAAAACATAAAAAATGTAATTGCTTGCATTGCATTGTGGACAATCCACAACTTGTGGCAGGTGACGTGGCCAGTGGACAATCCACAACTTGTGGCAGGTGACATGGCCAGGTGACGTGGCAAGTGGACAACCCACAACTTGTTGTAGGTGACGTGGCCAGGTGATGTGGCAGGTGACGTGGCCAGTGGACAATCCACAACTTGTGGCAGGTAACATGGCCAGGTGACGTGGCAAGTGTACAATCCACAACTTGTGGTAGGTGACGTGGCCAGGTGACGTGGCAGGTGATGTGGCCAGGTGGCGTGGCAGGTGACGTAGCCAGGTGACATGGCAAGTGGACAATCCACAACTTGTGGCAGGTAACGTGGCCAGGTGACATGGCAGGTGATGTGGCTTGGTGACGTGGCCAGTGGACAATCCACAACTTGTGGCAGGTGACGTGGCCAGTTGACGTGGCAGGTGACGTGGCCAGTGGACAATCCACAACTTGTGGCAGGTGACGTGGCCAGGTGATGTGGCAGGTGACGTGGCCAGGTGACATGGCAAGTGGACAATCCACAACTTGCGGCAGGTGACGTGGCCAGGTGACGTGGCCAGTGAACAATCCACAACTTGTGGCAGGTGGGGTGGCCAGGTGACATGGCAGATGACGTGGCAAGTGGACAATACACAACTTGAGACAGGTGACGTGGCAAGTGGACAATCCACAACTTGTTGTAGGTGACGTGCCCAGGTGATGTGTCAGGTGACGTGGCCAGGTGCCGTGGCCAGTGGACAATCCACAACTTGTGGCAGGTGGCGTGGCCAGGTGACGTGGCAAGTGGACAATTCACAACTTGGCAGGTGATGTGGCCAGTTGATGTGGCAGGTGACGTGGCCAGTGGACAATCCACAACTTGTGACAGGTGACGTGGCCAGGTGACGTGGCAGGTGATGTGGCCAGGTGACGTGGCAGGTGACGTGGCCAGGTGACATGGCAGGTGGACAATCCACAACTTGTGGCAGGTGACGTGGCCAGGTGACATGGCAGGTGGCGTGGCCAGTGGACAATCCACAACTTGTGGCAGGTGGCGTGGCCAGGTGACGTGGCAAGTGGAAAATCCACAACTTGTGGCAGGTGACGTGGCCAGGTGACATGGCAGGTGACGTGGCAGGTGGCGTGGCCAGTGGACAGTCCACAACTTGTGGCAGGTGGCGTGGCCAGGTGACGTGGCAAGTGGACAATTCACAACTTGGCAGGTGACGTGGCCAGTTGATGTGGCAGGTGACGTGGCCAGTGGACAATCCACAACTTGTGGCAGGTGACGTGGCCAGGTGACGTGGCAGGTGATGTGGCCAGGTGACGTGGCAGGTGACGTGGCCAGGTGACATGGCAGGTGGACAATCCACAACTTGTGGCAGGTGACGTGGCCAGGTGACATGGCAGGTGACGTGGCAGGTGGCGTGGCCAGTGGACAATCCACAACTTGTGGCAGGTGGCGTGGCCAGGTGACGTGGCAAGTGGACAATCCACAACTTGTGGCAGGTGACGTGGCCAGGTGACATGGCAGGTGACGTGGCAGGTGGCGTGGCCAGTGGACAATCCACAACTTGTGGCAGGTGGCGTGGCAAGTGAACAATTCACAACTTGGCAGGTGACGTGGCCAGTTGATGTGGCAGGTGACGTGGCCAGTGGACAATCCACAACTTGTGGCAGGTGACGTGGAAGGTGATGTGGCCAGGTGACATGGCAGGTGACGTGGCCAGGTGACGTGGCCAGTGGACAATCCACAACTTGTAGCAGGTGACGTGGCCAGGTGACGTGGCAGGTGATGTGGCCAGGTGACGTGGCAGGTGACGTGGCCAGGTGACGTGGCCAGTGGACAATCCACAACTTGTGGCAGGTGACGTGGCCAGTTGACGTGGCAGGTGACGTGGCCAGTGGACAATCCACAACTTGTGGCAGGTGACGTGGCCAGGTGACGTGGCCAGGTGACGTGGCAGGTGACGTGGCCAGGTGACATGGCAAGTGGACAATCCACAACTTGCGGCAGGTGACGTGGCCAGGTGACGTGGCCAGTGGACAATCCACAACTTGTGGCAGGTGGGGTGGCCAGGTGACATGGCAGATGACGTGGCAAGTGGACAATACACAACTTGAGGCAGGTGACGTGGCCAGGTGATGTGGCAGGTGACGTGGCCAGGTGACATGGCCAGTGGACAATCCACAACTTGTGGCAGGTGACGTGGCCAGTTGACGTGGCAGGTGGCGTGGCCAGTGGACAATCCACAACTTGTGGCAGGTGACGTGGCCAGGTGACGTGGCAGGTGACATAGCCAGGTGACATGGCCAGTGGACAAACCACAGCTTGTGGCAGGTGGCGTGGCCAGGTGACGTGGCAAGTGGACAATTCACAACTTGGCAGGTGACGTGGCCAGTTGATGTGGCAGGTGACATGGCCAGTGGACAATCCACAACTTGTGGCAGGTGACGTGGCCAGGTGACGTGGCAGGTGATGTGGCCAGGTGACGTGGCAGGTGACGTGGCCAGGTGACGTGGCAAGTGACACGCTAAATACACGTACACTGCTGCTCTGGTCTCACAAAATAGCTGAAATGGTTAAATAATATTGTTTTTTGAGCTTAGGGAGGGTCTTGTGATGTTTCTTAACCAAATGCTTATAAACGCAAACGCGGTAAATCGCGGTAAAACGGGCGTTTTAAATGCCGGTTTTTGCGTTTGAAAACTTGTGTTTAGATGAGTTTGCATTTGCTTCTCGTGTGCATGGGGCCTAAAGAGGGATGCTCGATTAGTGTAGTATTTAAAACATTTATTGGAATCGGCAGCAGTAATAAAAACAGGTACTCGCAATGTGAAGTATCAGACAGGTATATCAAAAACGAGTTGCAAACTCGTCCAATATCACTTCCGGTGCCCTGCGTTCCCGCACGTGTTCGTTACAGTCACGTAACTTTATCAGGGGATAACTGGAGGCCTTTAGGAAGTGGCTTTATATATCGTTGTGAATTAATACAGGTAATTACTATGGTGGCCTTTTTTTTGTAGCTCTGGTCTCTGGAAGTAGTACTGTGTTACTATATATTACTGCCAGTGGCTATAGCCGCAAGCATTAATCGTTGGATTCAGACAGCCAGGAAAGCTCCTTGCGCCCTCCACTGGCAGGATACAATAGTGCCTCCGGAGGCATTCCCTCATCAACACTGTTTGTGTTGATCGGGGAATCAAGCGAGAAAATTGTATCCTCTATGGCCCGCTTTAGGCAAGTTAATTAAAGTGCATATATCCTCATGAGCTTTATATCTGCAGTGTGAGGTCTAAGGCACTGCTCTGACTACTAATCTCAGGAAATTTGAAGTTGGATTTGGGGATGTCACTTCTGTCATACTCGCTGTTCTCCTTGCTGGAGGCTCTGACATGAGGAAGCAAAAGCCTGCCTCTACCAAGATGGCTGCCTCCATACAAAGACAGTGCAGAACAGGCATTGTAAGTCAGTAAGGAGGGAAAGATCTGCAGGTAGACCATACAGCATTTTATGTACTGCAGCTGAATGTAGAATTCAGCGGCGGTGCGTCCATAGTGGGCGCAGGAGCGCCACCCCCTCTCTCTCCTGCGCCGTCACTCAAGTCTGCATTGCATGAATCTCTATGTATTGTTGCTGGTGCCAGTGCCGCCCACGATTCAGATGGCCGGCCCCCTGGTGAGCGCCGGCCATCTGAATAACAGCAGTTTGTTGGTTTTTGCCACAAACTGGTGGCAATTGATGGGCACATTGGAGACAATTGATGGGCACAGTGGCTGCGTTTGGGCACAGTTGCTGCGTTTGATGGGCACAGTGAGGCTGCAATTGATGTGTGTGTGTGTGTGTGTGTGTGTGTGTGTGTGTGTTTTTTTTTCGTTTGTTTGCGCCTCCCCCAAAAAAAATTGAGCACCAGCCGCCACTGGTGGAATTGATGAATATGTTGGTGTTGATCACTTTTGTTCTTTTAATAGGCAGACTTGATCATAGTTTTGATTTTGGATGTGCCATCTCCAGCATGCTGATTTGTGATATATGTACACAAGAAGTGCCATCTGAAGATGACATGAAGAGGCATTTGCTCTTGGCACACCTAGAACGAGACTGCTGCTGTCCTTTCTGTACCATTACTGGACTGACATATGATGAACTCCGCCATCATATTAATACAGCTCATACAGACGCACTGGAACCGTGGAGTAGTGATGAAGAAGAGTCAGGGAAGACCCAAGTACCAACCTCTACCTCCAGCACCTTGGAAAGTCCACAAACTAATATAAATGACCATGTAAAACAGACAAATTATAAATTAAGATTGCCATTTAAGAAAGAACAGAACAACAACATAAAACCGAACACTTTGATAGAATGTATAGATTTGGAAAAGAGCATACGTGAAATATCGGAGAGTCCACCGTTGGCTTGCAGTGCTGAATCTGTCTACTTACCTCTGTCTTCAGCATGTTCTAAAGTGTGCAGTACTAGGTGCAATAGTGAAGTTAATGTGGAATCCCAAGCCAGTGCGTCTGCACACCACATGGACTATAATATGGATTCTGCTATGGAATGTCCATTTTGCTGTGAAATGAAAACATCGATAGAAGAGCTTGAACACCATGTAAAGGTGGAACACACAGAGCTGTTGGACACGCCTACCAAAGGTAATTATTTAGTTTGTTTACTTTTAGAGGTTTGTCTATTATAAGTTCAGTTTATCAGACACATTTTGGTTTATAGCGACATATTCTCCTGCACATAGCTGTGATAGTCCAAGTAGGAAAATTCTGTAGTCAGAGGATATTGCTTTAGAACCTTCCTGCCCTCCAGGACTTTGCCATAGCTTCCAGCTCAAGGTGGACCTCACCGGGATTCCTGCTGCCTGACGCCTTTCCAAGGTATGTCCTTCTTTATCAGAGCCGATAAAGGACATGCCTACAAAACGTGTCAACCAGCAAGGACCCCGGTGAGGTCATCCATGAGCTGGAAGCTATGGCAAAGCCGGTAGATTGTTGCCACATGTAGTGGCCAGATGAGCACATGCACTACCTATGTTTGAGAAGTTACGTTTTATTTTATATCTTCAATAAAATTGCTGTTGGATAGAGGACTAGGCCAGTGCGCCCAGTGTTTATTTTATTTAATTTTTTTATTATCTATTTGCCACATTTTGGTTTGTGTCCAAACCACTGATGGACAAATCTGTACAAAGATCAGTAAACAAGTACTGTAGTCTGAATTTGGAGCCACACATGGTTTCTACTGGTCACCTGTTTCCTGGTATTTCTAAACAGAATTGCAAACTTTTGGTAAACAGCATTGTGGTTAAAGCGGAGGTTCACCCAAAAACACACCTTTGTACCATCCAAACTAGCATCAGCTACAGTATGCCTTTTTTTTTTGTGCTGTACTTACGGTTTAATCCGTAAGTTTCGTTTCAGACACCCGCGGGGAATGGGCGTTCCTATGAAGAGTGGAACATGATTGACAGCCGGCTATGGCGCGTCACACGTTCCGAAAATAGCCGGAATAGGACTCCGCTCTTCACGGCGCCTGCGCACAGACTAGGAGCTGACTGCGCAGGCGCCGTATATGTCCGCGTCCTATTTCGGCTTTTTTCGGAAGGCATGACGCGCCATAGCTGGACGTCAATCATGTACCCGTCTTCATAGGAACGCCCATTTCCCGGCCGGAGTCTGAAACGAAAGTTACGGATTAATCTGTAAGTACACCGCAAAAAAAAAGGCATACTGTAGCTGACGCTAGTTTGTATGGTAGATAAAGAATTTTTTTTTTTTAGGGTGAACCCCCGCTTTAAGCTTGAAATGAGAAAATTATTGGTTATTCTTATTTTAAAAAGTTACAATACATAATATTATCCTATGGACCATTTTAAAGTGGTTCTAAATTTAAAATGTTTTTTATATTAAGGCTACTTTCACATTGAGGCACTTTACAGGCGCTATAGCACAAAAAATATTGCCTGTAAAGTGTCTCTCCTGTCCTTCCAGTGTGAAAACTTTTCTTTTTTTTTTTTTTTAACGTAACAAACATGTTATGCTTGCCTGCTCCGTGCAAGGGTTTTGCACGGAGCAGCCCTGATCCTCTTCTTCTGGAGTGCCCCAGCGGCGTTCCTGGCCCCTCTTCATCGGGTGCTCCCACGGAGAGAAACTTTCCATGGGGGAACCTGTACGGGCATGCTCCCTTGTCCTGCTGCTACATCCCTTGACACAGACAGCAGGACTCTGCTCCACCCCCTTGCCACTGGATTTGATTGACAGCAGGGGGAGCCAATGGCTCCTGCTGCTATCAATCTATCCAATGAGGACGGAGACAGCGGCTGGAGTCGCTTGGCTTGTGCACGGCGCTGGAACGGATCGGCTCCGGTAAGAAAAAGGAGGGGGGGGCTCTGGGGGTAGCTGGAGCACAGAAGGTTCATTCTATGCATTAAGGTGAAAAACCTGGAGACTTTACAACCCCTTTTAAGCGGAACTCCAGCCTCACCTTCAGTTCGGCACAATTGTACAAGTTTGTCACCGCTGCTTGACTACCGGGCCAATTTCTTACATACATGTATAAATCTGAAAATTTTTATTTATTTATTTTTGCTTTATTTTTGCTAGAAAATTACTTGGAACCCCCAAACATTATATATTTACTGAAATAAAGTCTCTGGGGAATGAAATGGTGGTTGTTGCAATATTTTATGTTACATCAAGCGCAGATTTTCAGGAAAAAAAAACACCTTTTAAATTAATTTTTTTGCACACAGACTCAATTTCTTTATTCATTTTTTTTTGTAAAATATAAAAGATGTCATGCAGAATAAATGGCTACCTAACAAGTCACACATTAAAATTGCGTACGCCCTTAGAATGGTGAAAAACTATGGTACTTTATATTATCCCTTGGAGGACTCTGTAAAGGCCTTTTACAGGTTACCAGCTTAGAGTTAAATAGGTCTCTCCCTCAAAAAAAAAAAAATTTTATCAGCTTTGTTGCTATCACAAGGGATGAACAACATCCCTTGTGACAGGTCCTCATTACTGAGAGATCTGGGGTCTTTTGACTTCTATGGCTCCCTCTGCTGTTACCATTTCACAGGAGGACATGGGCTTGTCGAAGAAACCACAGAGTGCAGCAGTCAGATGCTGATATTTTTTTAGTAATGTTATATAATGCAGGACAGGTGAATATTAATTTCTTGCTTTGTAGGACATTTCAGCCATTTGCATAGTATTTCTAAATGTTTTATTTATTTATTTATGTTCCCAAGTGATCCATGTTGTTCTTTTGAGTGGGGGTAAACCCACTTTTTTAATCTATTTAACATGTTTAAAATGTTATGTCATGCCCCTTTTTTCTGAAGACTTGGACAGCAGCTAGGCGCTAGAGACATGTATTAAAAGCAATTGTAAAGACTGATTTTTATTTTGTTATACTTTCCTGCTCTCTGTAATGGTTTTGCAGAGAGCAGCTCCAACCCTCTTTTTTTTTTTTGTGTCCCCTGCCAGTGGTCTTGGCACGCCCCCTGACACACTCAAACAGGCTCACTTCCGAGCCGCGCTTATGTGAATGGACATTGTCCATTCACCCACACAGAGCGCAGCTCGGTCACGCTCTTTCTTCATTGGTTCACTGGCTGTGATTGACAGCAGCAGCAGTCAGTGAGGAAGGAGAGACCTGGGGGAGCCGCTGCTCTCATGCACATCGCTGGATCGAGGGGGGGCTGCACACAAAAGTATTTTTTTCGTTTGACCTTTACTGCATAGGATGCCTTTAGAACCCCTTTAATTACTGAACTTTTGTGGTTTTCATACATTAGGTTAAAAAAATTATATAATCATCAATGCAATTTATGTTTCCACAATGCTACACAAGTCATGTTAGAGTTAATCAAACTATGTTTCAATGTTGCAAATGGCAAAAACAAATTATTCTTTGGTGTGCAATTAATTTTACATCTATGCATAACTATGTTTAGTGTAGAATGTGTCAACCTACAGTGTATTAAAATGTTGATGTGTTGACTGAAAACTGTCATTTGTTGTAATTGAAGAGCTATATCTATGCACTAAACACACTTGTTAAAATTATACTTTTTTTGTTGTGTCAGAAACTTTCAGGCAGCAGTTTGAATGCCCCATGTGCGCTCTTGTTTGTGCAAATTTTCTAATTCTACAAGAACACGTAAATCTACATTTGGAAGAAAACCTCTCAGCTGAAGGTTGGTTTGTGATGTTTGCTATGTTAACATAAAGCTTTTTGTATGGGAGACCGCAAAGACCCCCTTTATGTGTCTTACCTACATAATAAGTAGGGTTTCCCTGAGTGAGGTCAAGTGCTTGCAACTCTGCAGGTTATGTTCCTTATGTACATTTTTAGTTTAATTTTCACTTGCGTGTTATTGTTTATTATAGAAAGTCCCAAATTTAGACCCCCTTCACACTAGGGCTTTTTTGGGCGCTTTTGGGCTCAAAATAACGCCTGTAAAGCTCCTGAAAAACACCCCCCCATGCAGTCTCAGTGTGAAAGCCCGAGGGCTTTCATACTGAGGTGATGCGCTGAAAGGACATTAAAAAAAAAACTCCTGCAAGCAGCATCTTTGGAGCGGTGTGTACACCTGACCATTGAAATGAATGGGCAGCGCGGCTGAACCGCCGGCAAATCGCTTTTGCGGGTGGTTTTTAACCCTTTTTCGGCCGCTAGCAGGGGTTAAAAGCGCCCCGCTAGCGGCCGAATTCCTCCGCAAAAACGACGGTAAAGAAAAGTAGTAGCGCTTTACTGCCGACGCCGCCCCAGTGTGAAAGGGATTTCAGATTTAGTTTCTTTTAAACATTCAGTTTGTTGTTTCCATTAACATGTCATATTTTACCAGCAGGTGGAAAATAAGTGTGATCCCTGTATAATTTCATCATCAAACTAGGCTGGCCATACATGCTTGGGTTCCTTTTTTGGTTAGCCTGTGGGCTGAATGGGGTAAAAAAATAAAAATCTAGCAGATTCCTCAGTCTACACTAACGGCGCAGATAAACGAATCCTCCTGGGCTATTTTATTTTAACAGCCAAACAGGAACCTCTTGTACGCTTTGAAAGGAAGATTAGAATCTAGATCTATATTCTTTTGAATAGAGAGAGCAGACTGCGCAAAGGACAAAACAATAACAAAGCTGCTGAACACTGAGGGTCAATAAGTCCTTGGTCAGAGTATGTAAAAAAGCAGTGCAGCGCTACTAACAAAATGATGAAAGTCCAAAAAAAAAAATTAATCAAAATGAAGAGAGGATAAGGGTGACTTCTGGAACCTCAATAGGTGATCGGATGAAGACTCCTTATAAAACGGTCAAGTATCCTTAGATAAAAGTACAAGCCGCTCACCTTAGCAGATGGACCTGTGGGTGAGCAGCAGGTCAAATGCGCTGTCCCTCTAATAAGGGGGTATTATAAGATAACGGTGCCTCCTCGGTCAATCCTTTTCTCCAAACCGACTTTCAGTGGCGGATGGTCATCTGGTATACTCTCATGTAGTTGAATGGCATGACAAAGTATAAAGTAGACACATAGTGCTCTCCGTATAGTAACCAAAATGCAATAAGTTTATTTAAAATAAAAGTACTCACAAAAGAGGCACTATATCCTAGTGCGTAGAATATGAGCATATATCGATAAAATACCAAGTAGGTGGCTGTCCTGACATCAAAATTGGAAGCCCCCCGCACGCGTATCGTCCCAAGGTGCAGGACTTCTTCAGCGGATGATCCGCTGAAGAAGTCCTGCACCTTGGGACGATACGCGTGCGGGGGGCTTCCAATTTTGATGTCAGGACAGCCACCTAGTTGGTATTTTATCGATATATGCTCATATTCTACGCACTAGGATATAGTGCCTCTTTTGTGAGTACTTTTATTTTAAATAAACTTATTGCATTTTGGTTACTATACGGAGAGCACTATGTGTCTACTTTATACTTTTTCATGCCATTCAACTACATGAGAGTATACCAGATGACCATCCGCCACTGAAAGTCGGTTTGGAGAAAAGGATCGACCGAGGAGGCACCGTTATCATCTTATAATACCCCCTTATTAGAGGGACAGCGCATTTGACCTGCTGCTCACCCACAGGTCCATCTGCTAAGGTGAGCGGCTTGAACTTTTATCCAAGGATACTTGACTGTTTTATAAGGAGTCTTCATCCGATCACCTATTGAGGTTCCAGAAGTCACCCTTATCCTCTCTTCATTTTGATTAATTTTTTTTTTTGGACTTTCATCATTTTGTTAGTAGCGCTGCACTGCTTTTTTACATACCTAGATCTATATTCTATTGTGATACTATGGTCTGTAATTGCCTGCTCTCACTATGTTCAAAATAAAGAACAAAAACAAAATACCCGAACCATGGCTACATCTGATTTTATGTAGCCACTGTTCAGCCAACAATTTTCTAACTAGCGCCTTTGATCTTTCAGTTGAAGGATGTTGGGCAGGAGGAGGCTGATGGGGCTACCCACTAAGTGAATTTTGGTTTGTTCAGTATGAAGTGGCTGAAGTTTGTTCAGTATGAATGGTGTATGTGGCCAGCCTAAAGCCTCGTACATCCGATCGGATTTTCCGACGGGAATTGTGACAGACTGTTTGCCTAAAATCTGACCGTTTGTATGCTCCATCAGACAATTGTTGTCAGACTTTCTGCTGACAAATGTTGGATGGCAGGCTTATAAATTTTCCCGCGGACAATGGTATGTTGTCCGTATTTTTATAAGGTCAGTACACAGGTCCGTCAGACCAAAGTACAAACGCGCATGCTCCGAATCGATGCTCACCTTAGCAGAAGGTGCCCAAAGGGTGGCGCCCAAGAGCTGAAATTTGACGTAGTACGTCACTACGTTTGTATTTGTTGGCCGACAATTCTTTGGCGTTTGTATGCAAGACAAGTTCCTGGCCAACGCCCTTCGGACAAAATCTGCCATTTTGTCTGCAGCTTTAGTCTTGGTACAAAGATTTCATTTTTTTTTTTTTTGTAGTGTTAATTTTATATTTAGGACGTTGTACAGTATTTATATGCTGCATTAGTTTATTGACTGTGTGGTATATAAGTTGTGCAGCAATAAGCACCACAAGTTTTATCTTTGTAGTCTCATGTCAAGTTACCCAACTGCATACTAGATTCTGCTCTTTCTGTTTTGCTGTATTATCTGTTTTTTCGTAGCTTCTCCTGACAAAGTTTCCAGAGATTCAATGCTGGCCAGACAGCTACAGGATGAAGAAGACAAAAAACGAAGAGCTGAGGAGTCTCAGAGAGAGCAGGAGGAGTTTAAGAAATTGCAGGTAGTGTTTTTTTTAAATTGAATATATATGGTGCTCTGTTCCAAATATGGTAGGGTCTTGTCTGCCTCCGTGAACTGATGATATTGGATGGGAGTAAACACATACAAGTAATTGTAAAAAAGAATTATACATTTAATGTGATGACCAAAACTAAAATGTTTAAGGTGGCTGCCGAGCTGGGGCTAGAGCAATGAGATGTCTACAAATATTGTTTAGTCATGAAATCGATCCCTGTGTTATTGGGAAGCCTCCAGGCCTAGGATGTATGGGGGGGGGGGGGGGGGGCATCTTGACTGCCTAAATGGATTTAAGCCCCATACTTAAAGTGGAGGTTCACCCAAAAACGTAGGGCCAGATTCAGGTACGTTTGCGGCGGTCTAACGTATCCCATTTACGTTGCACCGCCGCAAGTTTTAAGCGCAAGTGCTTGATTCACAAAGCACTTGCCTGTAAACTTGCGGCGGCGTAGCGTAAATGCGTCCGGCGCAAGCCCACCTAATTCAAATGGGGCGTGTATCATTTAAATTAGGCGCGTTCCCGCGCCGAACGTACTGCGCATGCTCCGTTTTGAAATTTCCCGCCATGCTTTGCGCGAAATGACGTTGCACCAACGTAATCTTTTGAACGGCGACGTGCATTACGTCTTTTCCTATTCACGGGCGACTTACGAAAAATTTTTTTTTTTTTAAATTCGACGTGGGAACGACAGCCATACTTTAACATGGGCAGTCTAAATATAAGCCTTGAAATGGCAGCCGTAACTATACGCCGACTAGCGATGAAGTAAGAGAATGTGTCGAACGCGCGTACCTTCGTGGATCGCCGTAAACAGCTAATTGGCATACCCGACGCGGAAAACGACGCAAATTCCTCCCAGCGGGCGCCGAAGTATTATACACACGATCCGAAGGCGTACGAAGCCATACGCCTGTCGGATCGAAGCCTAAAGCCGTCGTATCTTGGTTTGAGGATTCAAACTAAAGATACGACGCGGCAAATTTGAAAATACGCCGGAGTATCAGTAGATACGCCGGCGTATTTCTACTGTGAATCTGGCCCTTAATTTTTAACATTAGATTGAGGCTCATTTTGTGAAGGGGAATCGGGTGTTTTTTTTTAAATCGAAGCAGTACTTACCGTTTTAGAGAGAGATCTTCTCCGCCGCTTCTGGGTATGGGCTGCGGGACTGGGTGTTCCTATTTGATTGACAGGCTTCCGACGGTCGCATACATCGCGTCACGATTTTCCAAAAGTAGCCGAACGTCGGTGCGCAGGCGCCGTATAGAGCTGCACCGACGTTCGGCTTCTTTCAGCTACTCGTGACGCGATGTAGGCGACCGTCGGAAGGCTGTCAATCAAATAGGAACGCCCTGTCCCGAAGACCATACCCGGAAGCGGCAGAGAAGATCTATCTCTAAAACGGTAAGTACTGCTTCGATTTAAAAAAAAAAACACCCGATTCCCGTAGACAAAATGAGCCTCAATCTAATGTTAAAAATTGTTTTTCGGGTGAACTCCCGCTTTAACCATATTACAAATCTTCTACAGATAAGATATCCTTTTTATTTTAACTGTATATTTAACTTTCTTGAAGGTCAACTTTACCACTAATAACTTCCACCAGCTGAAAATATGCTTTAGTTTCCATTAAAAAGCCGATGTAGTTTGTGTGCTTTAACTTCAAAGAACAAATAGAATTGCAAACTCTGCTACTTGGGTTGATTTTACTAAAACCGGAGAGTGCAAAATCAGGTGCAGCTCCGCATGGTAGCCAATCAACTTCTAACTTCAGCTTGTTCAATTAAACTTTGACAAAAAAAAAAACTGGAAGCTGGTTGGTTTCTATGCACAGTTGCACCTGATTTTACACTCTCCAGTTTTAGCCCTGGTTCACATAGGTGTGTTTTGACATGTCAAATTGGTGGCGACGCTGCATTTGCGGTGCCTCACCGATTTTCAAAAAGTTGTTTCTGTACTACTTTTCTCGATTTCGGGGTGCGATTATTTTTTTTGATTGACATCTGTGCAGAAACCCGCACAGATGTCTGTAAAATCTCCACCGAAATCGGGAGTGAAATCAGCTGAACATGCACGACTTCATTCCCACAGCTCAGTGTGAATCAGGGCTTAGTAAATCGACCCCCAATCTTTTTAAAAACTCCAATGGAGTAATAAAATCTTCTCTTGTTTTTTGTAGAGGTTTACCCTTTTTAGTATCTGTAATGCATTGCCTTATGTTTATGCAGAGCCAGTTTGGGCTAGACAACTCTGGTGGCTATCGACAACAATCTGTGCAGAACCTAGAAAGGGCTGTTGCAAGGGGACGCTTACAGCCTATGGAATTTCACCTACAGAAAGCTCAGATGATGGAATCTATAGCTACTGGTTTAGACGATGGAAAAACAAGTACATCAGGTTAGAGCTTTTACTTTCATTATTATTTTCTTTTTCCCTAGAAAAAAAGGGGATTTTTATAACCGCTTACCTGTAAAATCCTTTTCTTGGAGTACATCATGGGACACAGAGCAGCATAGCAATTACTATGTGGGTTATAGAGTCTACCTTCAGGTGATGGACACTGGCACTCTCAGACAGGAAGTCCCCTCCCTATATAACCCCCTCCCATACCGGGAGTACCTCAGTTTTGTAGCAAGCAATACAAATCCCAATGTCCCCAACAAGAGGGACGGGAGCTCTGTGTCCTGTGATGTACTCCAAGAAAAGGATTTTACAGGTAAGCTGTTATAAAAAAAATCCCCTTTTCTTTATCGTACATCACGGGACACAGAGCAGCATAGCAATTACTATGTGGGATGTCCTAAAGCAGTGCCAAATAAGGGGAGGGAGACGTCAAAGCAAAAATGAGGTGCCACCAGACGCAAGGATCTATACCGCAGCCTGCAGTACTGCACGCCCAAAGGTTAAATCCGTGCGCCTCCTAGTATCCCACTGGTACAATTTTGTAAATGTGTGAACTGACGACCAAGTCGCCGCCTTACAGACTTGAGCCATGGAGACCTGATGATGCGCCGCCCAAAAGGCACCCACCGCTCTAGTGGAGTGAGCCTTAACCGAAACTGGAAGAACCTTCCCCCTTAAGCCATAGGCTTGAGAGATTAACTGCCGCATCCACCTTGAAATAGTAGATTTCAACGCTGCCTGACCCCTCTTGGGTCCATCTGGCAGAATGAACAATATATCAGTCTTCCGATTCTGGGCAGTAGCCCTAAGATAGACCTTAACCGCCCTTACTACATCCAAGGAATGTAACAACTTTTCTTTCGCAGAACTGGGATCTGGAAAAAAAGAAGGGAGAACCAGATCCTGGTTCAAATGAAAGCTTGATACCACCTTTGGGAGAAAAGATGGATGAGGCCGCAAAACAACCCTGTCTTTATGAAGGACCAAATATGGTTCCTTACATGAAAGGGCTGCCAACTCTGCTACCCTTCTGGCGGATGAGATGGCAACCAAAAATACCAGCTTCCTGGTCAGTAAGATTGAAAGAATCTGGGCCAAGGGTTCAAAGGGCTGCTTCTGTACACCAGGTTCAGGTCCCAGGGACACAAGGGAGCCTTGACAGATGGATTAACCCGTAATACTCCCTGTAAAAAAGACTTGACCAGAGAATGGGTAGCTAAGGGTCTCTGAAATAGGATAGATAAAGCCGAGACTTGCCCCTTGATGGTGCTCACGGCTAGTTTCATGTCTACACCCTGTTGTAGGAATTCCAGAATCTTCCCAATGACATATTTACGAGGATGCTATCCTTTGGCCTCACATCAGGCCATGTACGCCTTCCACACCCTATAATAGATCAGCCTGGATACTGGCTTTCTGGCATTAATTAGAGTGGAGACTACAGAGCTCGATGGCTCTCTCCTTTTTAGGATATGGGACTCAACAGCCAGACCGTCAAATTTAGCGACTGTAAGAAAGGGTGGAATATTGGACCTTGTGTGAGCAAGTCTGGACGAAGAGACAAGAAAAAACACAATCACCGAAGTGAACGATAGTCGGACTTTGAGGCAAGACGGAAGTATGTCCAAAATATATTATTTATTACAAAAATAGAAAAACTATATATTTTACAGCACAGATAGAAATTCAATAAAAAAACATATAAATAATTGATTGATTATGAACAAATCCTTTGAAGTCGACTACGCGTTTCGCCGTTGGGCTTCCTCCAGACGAGAGAAGGATTTTTTGCAGTATACAAATATTGTTTTCACAATCTGAAACAATATGTATCAAGTTAGTACAGCATAGAAATTTTTTTAATGGTTTTGCAAACAGCGACAACAAGGTTTAAAAACACCCATATATATATGTACAGCACAGTTACATCACCTAATACATCATGGTGGACGTGTCCATCCAAACTATTTCAGGCATTCCCTGGGTAGATGCCAGAAAAAATCGATTTCATTTACTATCGATTGTATCAGAATGGCTGATGATCATCTTTTGGGTATAAATAATAAATTGTATAGACTACGCTTATGTGGGAGCATTTTATTTTTTCTTGTCTCTACCATATACGGATGTGGCTCATGTGAGTGCTTTTTTCCCTAGCGTATCTTGTCCTTCTCTTCCTTCCTTTTACTCATTCTTCTTGTTTTTTCTCCCCTCTATTTTATCCCTCCCTCCTTCCCCCCCCTTTTTCCCCTTTCTCTTTTTCTTCTTTCATTTTTTTCCTCCCTTTTTTGTGCTCTTAGTTGTCTTTCCCTTTCCCATCCTCCCCTCCTTTTATTTTTGAATCAAGTCTGGTCGGAGCGGGAGGGTCCAGGGATCCCCCACCACCATCCTTACAATCAGAATGTACCATGACCTTCCGGGGCCACACTGGGGCCACCAGAATTACTGGCTTGCCCTCTACCCTGATCCTGCGAAGGAGCCGGGGTAATGGCTGCAACGGAGGAAAGGCATAAATTGGAGAGAACTGATCCCACGGGCACACCAGCGCATCCGTTTTGCAAGCCAACAGGTCCCTTGTCCGGGACACAAAATTGTTTAGCTTTGTGTTGAACCTGGATGCCATGAGGTCCACATCTGGTGATCCCCACCTTCGGTATATGGCCTGGAAGACCTCGGGGTGGAGAGACCATTCTCCTGGAGATAGCTGCTGGTGACTGAGGAAGTCTGCTTGCCAATTTTCTATCCCGGGGATAAATATCACCGATATGCATGGGACATGATCTTCTGCCCAAGCCAGAATCTGATCTACTTCCCTTTGGGCTGCCCGACTTCTGGTGCCACCCTGGTGATTTTTATACGCCACCGCCGTGGCATTGTCGGACTGTATCCTGACTGGGGAACCCCGTAACTTGGCTGTCCGTGCTCTCAGGGCTAACCGTGCTGCCCGAATCTCTAGTAGATTGATGGGTAGAGATCTCTCCGGCTCTGACCACCTTCCCTGCAGGGATAATTCCCCCAGGACTGCTCCCCAGCCCACCAGGCTGGCATTCGTAGTCCCTATCCTCCAAGAGACTGGACTGAAGGATCTGCCTTTTAGCAGATTCTGGGGTGTTAACCACCAACAGACTCTGTCGAACAAATGGAGACAGAGCCATGGGGAAATCTAATGCCTGAGCCTTTTTGTTCCAGGCTGACAGGATGGCATTTTGCAATTTCCTTGAGTAGAATTGGGCATACAGCACGGCCTCGAATGAGGCCACTAGCTTTCCCAACAACCGCATGCAGAGGCGAATGGATGGTTCTTTTTTGCCCAGAACTGACTGAATTACTTCTCTTATGGAAGCGATCTTTGCCTGCGGCAAGAAAATCTTTTGGTGGTCTGTATCCAGGAGCATTCCCAGATATTCTAGCCTCCTTGTTGGTTGCAAGGCTGACATGTCCCTGTTTATGATCCAACCCAGAGATTCCAGATACCCTACCGAAGTGAGTACCGCTCGATTCAGGCTGATGGCCGAATGATCTATTAACAGAAGATCATCCAAATATGCCATTATTGAAATTCCCTGGGCCCTTAAGTTGGCCAGCAGGGGCCCCAAGACCTCTGTGAAAACCCGAGGTGCTGTGGCCAAGCCGAAAGGAAGGGCCACGAACTGGAAATGGCGCTGACCCACTGCGAATCGTAGGAGCCTCTGGTGTCCAGGAAAAATAGGGACGTGGAGATACGGGTCTTTGATGTCGATTGACGCCAGGAAATATTCCCCTTGCAAGGTTGCGGATACCGAACAAATTGACTCCATCCGAAAGGATGGGATATTCAGATACTGATTTAGGCCCTTTAGATCCAGTATCAGCCTGATGTCTCCGTTCGGCTTTGGGTTTATGAAGAGATTCGAATAGAACCCCAGACCTTGCTCTTGTATTGTCACCTCCACAATTACCCCTTGAAACAAGAGGCGATCTTAGGCCGCCAGGAGAGATTCCCTCTTTTACAGATCCCTTGGCATACTTGACATAAGAAAGCGAGGAGGAGGGAAATCCCGTAACTCCAGCTTGTAACCCAGAGAGACCGTGGAGAGGACCCATTTGTCGGGGACCCTCTACTCCCAAACGGCTGAGAAAAACGGAAGTCTTCCCCCACCCGAGTGAGTGGGGGCACCCCTTCATAAAGCTGACTTTGGGGCTGGTTTGACCAGCTTGTGGTTCCAGGGTCTCTTGTTACCCGGGAGCCTGACCTTTTGACTTACCTCTCATACCTGACCGGCCGGGAGGCCGTCAATACTGCCTAGAGGCAGAGGACCCCGGGGCCGGAGAGGCTGGTCGTTTAAAAGTAGGGCCTCTAAACTTATTTTTGACAGGCAAAATAGTACTTTTCCTGCTTGAGATCTTTTGTGTATTTATCTTAGGGCTGTTACTGATCAAAAATTTTCTGTTCGATTAATCGACTAATTTCGATTAATTATAACGCACATACAGATCCAACTACTTTTAGCTGATCTTTTTGCAGGCTGATTGCCAGTGCAGCTACCAACAGCTGGAAAAATGGATAGCAGGATACAAAAAACACACGCTCGATGGGAATAGCTTTAAAACTTTTATAGTCTTCAAGTAGGTAACCAAATAAATATTGCACTGGAGATAAAATCGATGTAGCTACATAAACTGTAAAAATGGTGCGCAGTCATAAAAACATGTAGCGAAGTATGATACTGGTATAATAATGTGTACGATATCACTGCTGAATCCAGATGAGGAGAGGTTAACATCAGTCCGTCAGCATGTAGATGTCCCATGAAGGGAACTATCACAACTCCCAGTGGATGATTGTAGAATCCCAGGTTGATACAGGGATAGTAAGGTCCCGTCGGCATGCAGATATGAAGGCACAGCAAAGGAGCCCTTCAGATAGACACGGCAAGCCCCGCCGGTGTCCGTGACGTTACTGGATATCCGACAGAACTCCCTGAAGGCCCAGAAGCCGGCGGAGAGGTGAGTACCAATCAAAAGAATTTTAATCGATCAAAAAAATTAAAGATTAATCGATAAATTAGGGCTGTGCAAATTAACTTTTAATTAATCTAGATCCTCTCCAAACAATCTTTCTCTGTGAAAGGGAAACCCAACCAGGAGCTTCTTACAAGGAGTCTCGGCCGACCAGTTCTTTAACCACAAGAGTCTCTGCATATGCACCAAAAGGAGCGAGAGGCGGGAAGCCTGCTGGATAGAGTCCTTAATGGCATCTACCGCGAAGCATAGAGCTCTAGGCAGGTTGACCAACTCCTGAGCCTGTTGAGCATTGATATCCTTCAAGACCTGCTTTGTTTGGTCTTTCAATGCCTGGCAAATACCTAATGGCTGCTACTGCCGGCTGTACTACCGCCCCAGCCTTGGCAAATGAAGATTTTAGGAGGAACAAAGATTCTATCCGGACATGTCCAATCCTGAAAAATCAGGCCCTTTAACAGAGGGTGGACCGGGAAGAAGGAACTAGTCTGTGGGGCCTTCAAAGAACCCAAAGAGGATCCTGCGCTAACTGCCGGCTCTGGCAGAGGCAACTTAAAAGTTGAACACACCATATCCGCTAGGGACTGGATCCATAGCTTCTCTGCCTGGGAGGCTGAGAAAGGCTCCTCTATGGTCGATTCCTCGGAATCCGACCGCTCCGAGTCCTCCTCTGCTTGGTCCCCTGATGGAAATTCTATCCCCTCCGAGGAAAAAATTTCCGTGGTTGGGGACTCTAGCCTAGGAGAGGGGGACCTAGCCCGCTTTCTCTCCGGTAAAGAAGCAGAAATTAACGCTGCCAATCTCCATTCCAACCCCCCTAAGGTGGAAGCCAACACCTCCTCTGTTACATAGACAGGAGCAGGCTGGGTAGGGCCAGCCGCAGCACCCAGTACTTCTGATGGCTCGCCCTGGCGACAAATTCTGACCTTTCAGGGGAGGATAGCACCGATGAAGCCTGGCCAAGATCCTAACAATCACTTTAAACCCCATTGAAAATCGCCATCAAATTTAACTGAACTTGAGCAGTTATGCAAAGAGAAGAGTGGGCAAATGTTGCAAAGTCTAGATGTGCAAAGTTAGTAGAGACATATCCCAACAGACTAAAGGCTGTGATTGAAGCAAAAGGTGGTCCAACAAAATACAGACATAAGGGGGTGATCCTTTTACTAACTCAGTGATTCTGTTTTTGAATTTATTTTAATTTTTTTCTGGCATGTTGGTGTTATATCTTCACTTAAATGTTGTAAGTTGCACTAGTAAATACAGCTGGATAAAACAAACTGTATCTGTCTTCATTTCAGGTTGCAAAGACATTTGACTATTTTAAAGGGGGTGATTATTTTCTATACAGGATACACAGTGCCTTGAATGTATTCATACACCTTGAAATTTGGTGTGTTCCTTGGCCTTCATGATGCTGTTTGGTCACTAAGGTTCTCTAACAAATCTCTGAGGGCTTCACAGAAAAGCTGTATTTATACTGACATTTAATTGCGCACAGGTGGACTCCATTTAAAAATTGGGTAACATCTGAAGGCAATTGGTTCCACTAGATTTTAGTTAGGGGTATCAGAGTAAAGGGGGCTGAATAGACATGCAAGCCACATTTTTCACATATTTGTAAAAAAAAAGAATGAAAACCATTTATAATTTTCCTTCCACTTCACAATTTATGTGCCACTTTGTGTTGGTCTATCAAATAAAATCCCAATAAAATACATTTACGTTTTTGATTGTAACATGACAAAATGTGAAATATTTCTAGGGGTATGAATCCGTTTTCAAGGCACTGTATGTATGTTCTGTGCATGTTCCTGCAATTTGTACAGGGGGCAACTCTCACCAAAAACAGATAGTGATGGGAAATCCCATAATTTTACACCAGAACAAGCAGTGGGTTATATCTTCCAGTAGGGACACCTTTTTTAGCAACATCTGCCCGAGAGGGAAATTCCCTCACTTTGTGAAGATTTCCTTTTTTGCTTCCGTTGCTGTTGTTGGGACAGGAAGTGAAGGAAATCTGCCCAACGGGACACAAACGGCAAAAAATAAAAATAAAATTGATGGGGTCTTAAAGTGATTGTAAACTCCAAAATATTAAATGACAACAGGTTTATACTTGCCAGTGCTGTGTGCAATAGAATTTCACTGAGTGGCCCTAAACCTCCTCTTTTCGGTGTGCCACCATAGGAAGCCACTTCCTATGGTGGTACTCTTGCAGGCTCAATCCCAAGTGGTGTTGCTTGCATCCATATACACAGACGGCTCGTCCCCCACTCCCTCAATACATTATTTGACTGTCAGCAGTGGGGGGCTCCCATTGCCTCAGCAAATCCTGTGAGACCCGGAAGTGAAGAGAGAGCTGCTGCAGATGGGAACAGTGATGGATCGATTTAAAGACTCGGGTAAGTATTGGGGAGGGGGGGCTTGGGGTTGAGAGGCAATGCTTTTTTACCTTGATGCAAGAAATAAAAATACAAAAAAAGGCGCTAAATCAAAAACAAACAAGTGACTGAATATTTATTTAAATTCATACAATAAGTGCAAAGTCCAGCAAAGAAAGTGAAAAAGAAAGTGTTTTTTAAATAGCAAAGTCCAAAAAAAATGGATCCACCATCCGTATATCTTATAGATGTCCCCACACTTCAAATGACTCCATCTAAATGAGCCTCTTACCAAAACCAGTGGACCATTAGAAAAAAGGTCAAATCTTTTTGAGCAGGATAATCCAGGCACCAGACACGTCTCCAATCAGGATTGCTTCATCAGCATAAGCGATATGGTAGGAGATAAAGTATATGCCCATAGTGTAATTCAGAAAACGTATTTATCAAAAAAAAAAACGTTACAAGTGACACAACACTTGCAAGATGATCCACAGAAATATAAAAAGTTAATAAAACGGGCAAAAGATATCAAAAATCCACATATAGCAATACAAGTAAAAATACTTTCCCAAAGCAGCAAGCAGTGTAACGGCACACACCAGTCCGGTGAGGCCACACAGCTTGCTGCTTTGGGAAAGCATTTTACAAAACAAAAATGCCAGGATTTATCAATACAAACCCTTTTTTTCGGGTTAGATCATATGATTTGCCTTTGTATTGCTTTTATTATTTACTTTTAATTATTGTTATTGTTCTTATTATTTTTTTTTTTTTTTTTTTAAAGGGGTCCTGGAAGCTCTACGTCAATATTATAACAATGCTGCTCCTGAGGTCAATCATGTCTGGCTCTGCTCTTCATTGGACCACTTCAGTAATGATGCAGGAGACAAAGGATGGGGCTGCGGTTTCCGAAACGTTCAAATGCTTCTTTCTTCCTTATTGATGAGTGACTCCTATAAAAACAGTTTACAAGGTATATTGCATAGAAATACACATTACATTACATCCTTGCCATTTCCTCCTCTACTCATTGCGAAAGGATTCCTTTCAAGAGAAAATATGTAGGCTTTCAGACTTCAGCTATAAAAACGGCGCATGAACACAACCTCTCTCCCTCCGCTCCACTTAAACCCCCCCCCACAGCTCACTATTGGTCTTTGTAATGGACTGCTTCACCAGTAGTGACCAATAGAGGGAGGCCCCAAGTACCACTTTCATAGCTGAAGTTGCATTTGTATGAAAGAGTGCTGTGCGTTTTATGGCTCCCAGCTGTAGAATGTGTAGATAAGCACAAACACCTTGTCTTCTACAAAAAGGAAGTCCCCCCCCCCCCTGCCATACTTGGAATATATCTCCTTTTTTTTGGAGGGGGCAGTGGGTACGTTGTTTTCAGAGGTACCTGCTTCCACTTCTGCTTCTAGGGCCTAGGCAATCTGAGCGAAAGTTCAGGCAACCCCCCCCCCCCTGCAACGTTCTGGGACATATATCACAGGTCCTAAAAGACTGGGTCCATTCATAAGGCGCAGCATGGCTCAAGCATGTACTGTGGGAAGCCGGCTGTGAAGCCACAAGGAGTCAAAGCTGGGTTCCCACAGTTAACAGGCCGACAATGGGGACATGAAGAACCGGCCCAGGTGAGGACCGCACTTGATCCCTGGACAGATGAGTGTCAACAGCTACAGTTTGTGTAGCTGCTGACTACAAATTTTTGGAAACCTCTTTAATGTTACTCCATCCAAAAAACGTTGTAGTTGTACATAGAGCCTGGCGAAACAGCCATTGACATCTTTTGTCTCTTAATGTGAAGGAGGTGCTTGGGCACCCTGACTAGGTGTTTTTTTTTTTTTTCGCAAAAGAATGCCTCCTGCCCTCCAAACCGGTCTGAGCAGACCGAAAGCTAATACCAGCTCTTTTTACCCCAAACGTCATGCACAGATAAGATGTGAGGTAAAATCCAAAGGAATGACTGATTTTTGAAATTCTGACTTTATACACTACAGGAGGACACATGCCCCCCCCCCCCCCCACCACCACCACCACCTCCTGATCATATTAACACAATCAAGGAACAGCCAACATAAACTATGCTATTCTCCCTTTAGCAACTCCCAGAGTCTGTGTGTTCTGGGGAGACACAAACCCGAATCGGAAACAAGACCACTCCAAGGATCCCCCAGGCACACACCTCCCAAAGAGTAGTGTTCCCCCAAAAGCCAGGGCTTATAGTCAGTGGGTAAGAGGCTTGCCCCTCTTCTGGTTAGGTCTGTCACAAGTGTTGCTAAACCCACAAGAGTAAAAATCAGACTGTATATGCAGTAAAGCATGCTTGTTACTTACTGTGGAACCTAAGGGGTTAATCCTTTGCATTGTCTAAAAAAGGCTGTTTGATCCTGTCTTATCTGATCCTCCTTCTTCCATTGTCCTCAATCCATCTCCTGATAAGACAGAGCCTTGTTGGAGTCACTCTATTCAGTTGTGTATTGCTCGAATTTTTTTTTTTCTCCATGGGAGGGTGCATGTGATTGGCACAGGGCCAATCGGCACTGTCCAAACAGGGTCAGGGGTCCTGCAGCCTCATAGGACAGACAGTAGAATGAGAACTCCTACAAGCTTTAACCAGACACTGATAGTCCGTCACAAGACTGCTATATACTGCTGATGTGAAAAGGTATTTAGCAGTGTATATTTACTAAAATTGCATTTCTGTGTAATGTGGGAGACCAGATATAGCGAATACAGGGTCCTGGGTTTAGTAACACTTTCAATTCTCCACCAGCAAGGTCTCCCTGCCACAACTGCCAACTTTTGTTCCTGCTCAGCTAAGAGTTTGTGGTTTTCTCTCCCACCATTGCTTGTCCCAGCACCAACTTTTGCTTTCTCTTCAGATTTAGAAGTAATGTTCCAACAGGGAAAATTAGTAGAGGGGGGAAAAAAACCTAGAACCTCTGCCAGTATTACATAGTTCTGTCCCCATGGGGTTTTATATAAATATGTATGGGGATATCACTTTAAAATTGTTGGCTTTATGAGCATCTATCTTTTATATGATTCTGTAATAAAACAAAAAATAAAACAATATATTTTTTCTGGCGCTATGTACATTCCTAAAAAGAATGTCGTTCATCTTTGAACAACCCCTTGCTCTTCCTCCTTTTTTTTTTTTTTTTTTTTTTTTTTTTTTCCATGGGGTGACCACACATACAATGAGGGGGGATTTACACCATGTGGACAGACATCAAAATAAAGATGGGGTTCTAGCTCTTTTCACTATAGCTTAAAAAAAAAAAAAAAAAAGTAATTCCATGTTAATGCAGAACACCACTAAGCATAATTTCCAATCTAAAATGGCCACATAGAATTAAACAATTTCATGAAAACAACCATCTTTGCTGTTACTTGTTTTTTTATGGTTCTCGCGCTTCCAGCAGTCATACACACGTGGAAGAATTTAATAAGAGACCCGTAGTTGGCCTCTATCATTTTGTGTCTGGTGAGAATAGGTACAGTTGTATAGCATATAGCACGCTGCTCCTTGCTAATATTAATTAGGACAGGTACTAAAAAAATCCTATTTTTTATTGGCAGGCCTCCTATCTTCAGAAACTAATACAAAATGAATAGGTTAAAGGTCCAAGGAGAAAGTTTCTGATGAGACCAGTTTCTTTTGCAAAGGAATAGATTACATCACTTGTGGATGAATGTCTAGAAAGTAAAAGAAATTCTACTGAGATATATCCCGTCAAGAGTTCTAAATTACAGTTGAATGAATGAATGAGAACTTGTATAGCGCAACGCATGCAAACTTAATCGCCTCTATTTATTAGAAAGTGTTGTTTTTTTGTGTTTTTTTAACTGCATTTTTATTTATTTTTATTCATTTCAGATTGCAGGTATATACCCTGTATTCCCAAAATTCAGGTTTTGATAGAAAATGCCTGGAGGGAAGGATTTGATCCACAGGGAGCCTCTCACTTCAGAGGAAAATTACAGGGTACAAAGGCATGGATTGGAGCATCTGAAATATATTGCCTACTAACATCTCTGCATTTAAAGTACGTTTACTAGTGTATGGAAAGTTTAAAGTGGAACTCAAGTCAGAACCCTTATTTTGGAATGATTTCTCTTTAAAATCTCTCTGGGCAAGTCAAAAATGTTGATGAGTATGCTCCCCACCATTTTTTTTCCAACCCCTGGTAATCTATATATTTATTATTATTAAAACATTATTTTTTTTTTTTTTTTATGCCTGTAAAAATCCCACACTAAAGTCTGGTTGGCTCCAGCAACTCGGTTTGGAAGACTCTGCAGGGCATTGTAAGTGATGAATGTCCCTTGCACAGTTGGATTATAACATTCAGAAATTATTTGGAGTGAAGTCTTTTTTTTTTTTTCAGTGAGTGAGCCTTAGGCCCCTTTCACACTTGTACGACTTCAAAGTCGTTTGATTTTGCCGCAATTTGGGATCAGTACAACTTCGACTTTGGCATTAAAGCGGATGTTCCGCCCAAAAAAAATATTAAAAGCCAGCAGCTACAAATACTGCAGCTGCTGACTTTTAATATTAGGACACTTACCTGTCCTGGAGTACAGCGGCGTCCGCAGCAGAGGAAGAGCGATCGCTCGTCACCCTGCTGCTCCCCCCTCCATCCACGCTGAGGGAACCAGGAAGTGAAGCGCTCCGGCTTCACTGCCCGGTTCCCTACGGCGCATGCGTGAGTCGTGCTGCGCCCGCCGATTGGCTCCCGCTGTGTGCTGGGAGCCGAGTGTTCCCAGCACACAACGGGGGGGGCGACGGGATGTGACGCAATGCCCGTCTTTTGCCCGTGAATGCCGGGCCGGAAGTGGGTGCAAATACCTGTCTTTAGACGGGTATCTGCACCCCCCTCCCCCCTGAAAGGTGTCAAATGTGACACCGGAGGGGGGGAGGGTGCTGATCAGCGCGACTTCACTTTAGGGTGGAGAACCGCTTTAACCAATAAAAACATACATGGTGTGAGGCAATTCCTTTTCCTGCCACCACAGTTGTCATTGCTGCTGCAGCAGTAGCAGTGCATGGGGAATAAGAGGAGGAGAAGCGGAGGCGGAGAAGACTTCGATATTGGGTATATCCCATCATTGCCAATCGTGAAGATAGGGGTCAGTTTTGGGTCCTCTATAATGAAGAATGCTCCTTACATTGGTGGTCAGTGAGAAGAATGCTCCTTACATTGGTGGTCAGTGGGAAGAATGCTCCTTACATTGATGGTCAGTGGGAAGAATGCTCCTTACATTGATGGTCAGTGGGAAGAATGCTCCTTTTACATTGGTGGTCAGTGGGAAGAATGCTCCTTACATTGATGGTCAGTGGGAAGAATGCTCCTTACATTGGTGGTCAGTGGGAAGAATGCTCCTTACATTGATGGTCAGTGGGAAGAATGCTCCTTACATTGGTGGTCAGTGGGAAGAATGCTCCTTACATTGATGGTCAGTGGGAAGAATGCTCCTTACATTGGTGGTCAGTGGGAAGAATGCTCCTTACATTGATGGTCAGTGGGAAGAATGCTCCTTACATTGATGGTCAGTGGGAAGAATGCTCCTTTTACATTGGTGGTCAGTGAGAAGAATGCTCCTTACATTGGTGGTCAGTGAGAAGTATGCTCCTTACATTGGTGGTCAGTGAGAAGTATGCTCCTTACATTGGTGGTCAGTGGGAAGAATGCTCCTTACATTGATGGTCAGTGGGAAGAATGCTCCTTTTACATTGGTGGTCAGTGGGAAGAATGCTCCTTACATTGGTGATCAGTGGGAAGAATGTCACTTACATTGGTGGTCAGTGGGAAGAATGTCCCCTTCATTGGTGGTCAGTGGGATATTGTCTTTGTAGTTTGTCTTTGTAGTTTATCTTGTCTTTGTAGTTTGGGTCACACAAATCATAACTAGCTGGGCACTCATAATCAAAAGATTTGCTCATTATCGAGGACGTCTCTTTTTTTTTTTTTACCTGTTTGGAGCACATTGTTCCTGAGGGAATAATCAGGAAGTGAATGTGTGGTGGAAAAATGTGCTTGAGAGGGGCTACTATGCTGAAAGTATTGGGTGGGACAAGGGTTAAAAAGCTGCTTGTGCTTACAAAGTTGTACTGAAATTGTGTCTATATTATTCAGGTACGATTTGCATGCTACTTGAGGGTTTAACATTGAGGTCTATGGACATCAACTCGCAGGGAAATTGGACCAAAGTAGTGCAGGGACTACTTTGAAGTCGGCACGACTTAAAGTTGTGCCAATATGAATGGTGTTCATTGGAAATCATAGAGAATGACTTGTCATACGATTTTACAGTACAAAATCGTGAGACAAGTCGTGTAAGTCTGAAAGGGGACTTGGCCCCCTTTCACACTTGTACGACTTCAAAGTCGCGCGATTTTACCGCTGTTTCGCGGCCGCGATTTTACCGCGATTCGTGGCCAGGATTTCAATGAATGCCTGTGTAAGTGGCATCAAAATCGGACCAAAGTAGTGCAAGGACTACTTTGAAGTAGGCACAACTTAAAGTCGTGCCAGTATGAATGGTAGTCATTGAAAATAATGGAGAATGACTTGTCATACGATTTTGCAGTGCAAAATCGTGAGACAAGTCGTATAAGTGTGAAAGGGGACTTAGTGTTCCTAAACCCACAACAGTAAAATCAATTTGCAGAATAGCATGCTTGTTATACTCACTGTGGAACTTAAGGCGTTAATCCTCTGCATTGTGTAAAAAGGCTCTTTTATCCTGTATGCTCAGATCCTTCCCTCCCTGCACTAACACGGGCAGAGTAGCTGACCTGCACATGCTCAGTTGTGTCTTTTATGCTGGAGAAAACATTTACTTGTCAATCAGAGATAGCCAGGTCACATGATATTGATATCACATATGTGTGCGTGTATATAGGTTGCAGTGGAAATCTTCTCCTTCCTGAACTCTCAGCACTGGATAAACTGTGCAGTTTATCACTAACCATGGTATACAGATCAGCCAAAACAGTAAATAGTGGCAGTATTTTAATGTAAGAAGATTTATAAGCTCTGGGTACTGTAGGGGGGGGGGGGATTAACTATTTTCATATTACTGGGTTTAGTAACACTATAAGGGCTTGTGTGTATACACAAACATTTATTCACCTAAGAAACTCCTTATTTCTCTTTTCTCTATTGGGGCAAATGTAAAAGCAGGTGAGTGCAGCTTGGGACGTGGTTCGAAGTGACAGATGAGCTCTGAGCTCAAAGGTTCCTTAACCACTTCCGCATGTATATGTACGTCCACAGAATGGCACGTACAGGCAAATGGGCGTACAGGTACGTCCTTGCCTTTCCGCGGGTCGGGGGTCCGATCGGACCCCCCCCGCTACATGCGACGGTCGGATTCCCGCGGGGAGCGATCCGGGACGATGGCGTGGCTATTCGTTTATGGCCGCGATCGCTCCCCGGAGCTGAAAAACGGGGAGAGCCGTATGTAAACACGGCTTCCCCGTGCTTCACTGTGGCGGCGTATCGATCGAGTGATCCCTTTTATAGGGAGACTCGATGATGTCAGTCCTACAGCCACACCCCCCTAAAGTTGTAAACACACACTAGGTGAACCCTAACTCCTACAGCGCCCCCTGTGTTTAACTCCCAAACTGCAACTGTCATTTTCACAATAAACAATGCAATTTAAATGCATTTTTTGCTGTGAAAATGACAATGGTCCCAAAATTGTCCGAAGTGTCCGCCATAATGTCGCAGTCACGAAAAAAAAACGCTGATCGCCGCTAATAGTAGTAAAAAAATAATTAATAAAAATGCAATAAAACTATCCCCTATTTTGTAAACGCTATAAATTTTGCGCAAACCAACCGATGAACGCTTATTGCGATTTTTTTTTTTTTTTTCACCAAAAATAGGTAGAAGAATACGTATCGGCCTAAACTGAGGGAAAAAAATTTTTTATATATGTTTTTGGGGGATATTTATTACAGCAAAAATTGAAAAAATATAGAATTTTTTTTCAAAATTTACGCTCTATTTTTGTTTATAGCGCAAAAAATAAAAACCGCAGAGGTGATCAAATACCACCAAAAGAAAGCTCTATTTGTGGGGAAAAAAGGACGCCAATTTTGTTTGGGAGCCACGTCGCACGAGCGCGCAATTGTCTGTTAAAGCGACGCAGTGCCGAATTGTAAAAACGCCTTTGGGCATTTAGCAGCATATTGGTCCAGGGCATAAGTGGTTAAAATAATCTCAAACACAAGCTGAATGTACATAAAAGCAAGCTGCATTTGCCCATCTGCATAAGCCCTAACTCGTTCTGCACATTTATTCATAAAAATCAGAAAAACAAGTTTTATTAATAAAAGCTGTCTGCATCCACATGCCAATAAAACACAAACGGATTCAGATGTGTGGTTTCTCACAAATTCTGTATTCCTGCAATCTGTGCCGGGAAATGTACAATGTTTTTGTTAGACTAATCTCTGTCCCTGCCATTTAAAGCAGTTCATATGCAGCAGACTGAGACTTGCTGCTTTTAGAAAAAATACAATACAGAGCATATCAAAAGCGGATACGTTTTTATATTGCTGCGTATCATCAAATTTAACATTATATACAAGAGCATTTCAATTTTTTTTACTAATACCGGCAGCATCCTCAGAGGTGTTTTTTATATGCACAGTGTCATGTATCAAAATATTGGCATGCATTAAAAATGGGATTAACCCCAGAGACAAAATAATTCTCTCGCTCTACAACACTCTGGTCCGGCCGCACCTAGAGTATGCTGTCCAGTTCTGGGCACCAGTCCTCAGGAAGGATGTACTGGAAATGGAGCGAGTACAAAGAAGGGCAACAAAGCAAATAAAGGGTCTGGAGGTTTAGTTATGAGGAAAGGTTGCGAGCACTGAACTTATTCTCTCTGGAGAAGAGACGCTTGAGAGGGGGATATGGGCATCAATGGCTTCAAGAAACTATTAGATAAGCACCTGAATGACCACAACATACAGGAAAATACAAGGTAATACTGACATAATCACACAAATAGGATGGACTTGTGTCTTGTTTTTCAACCTCACCAACTATGTACTCCATGAAGTGTTAACGATCTCTACTGTAGAAACATATTGCACATTTACTATTAGGTCTTCTATTTTGCATAGGTGTCGGATTCTTGATTTTCACAAGCCAAGCAGTTCATCAGGAACACATCCTCTGTTGTTTGAATGGGTTCTAAATTACTATTCATCGGATGCTTGTCAAGCTACAGGCAAAGTCACATGGTCAACCAAACCTGCCATTTATTTACAACACCAAGGTATTGTGCAACTTAATCACCTTTTTATTTCAAGGCTGCTTGCCTTCTAATGAATATGTATTTAAAGTGGAGGTTCACCCTAAAAACGATTTTTTTTAACACTAGAGGCAGCATAGTAAGGGCATATACTTTGGCAAGTTTTTTTTTTTTTTCTCCGTACTTACCTTTTATATTCTGATTTGGTCCAGGGCTTCCGCGTTCTGATGACTCCGGGACTGGGCGTTCCTATCCCTGCCTCAGGCTTCCGATGCTTGCGGGACTGGGCGTTCCTATCCTTTCGTTGGATGATTGACGGCTTGTGAAACAGGTGACCTGTCGCACAACGCGCGTCGCCAGATTTCCAGAAATACCCGAGCTAAGAGTCGGCACTATACGGCGCTTGCGCCCGCCGTGTAGAGCTGACTGCGCAGGCGCCGTATAGTCCCGACTCGCAGCTCGACTATTTCCCGACATCTGTTGATGCGCGTTGTGCGACAGGTCACCTGTTTCACAAGCCGTCAATCATCCAACGAAAGGATAGGAACGCCCAGTTCTGCAGTCACCTGAACCCGGAAGCCCTGGAGAAAAACAGATTATAAAGGTATGTACAGAGCAAAAAAAATTAAAAATATGCCGAATGTAAATACCCTTACTATGCTGGATCTAATGTGTGTAACCCCCGCTTTAAAATGTGTGTGTGTGTGTGTGTGTGTGTTTTTGTTTTTTTACAAAAAGCCCTGTACTTGTATACTAGTGTTGCTTGGACTACATTACCTAACCAAACTTGGTTTCGCAAAAAACAGACAGCATTTATTAATTATGTGATTTTTTTTTTTTATTTTTTTTGTGAGGCACACAGGAATTATTTGATGTTCAGGTTGTACTGCCACTTGTGATTTTACAGACATACCTGTGCGGGTTCATGCACAGATGTCTATTGAAATGGCCCACAAAGTCACCAAAAGTAGTGAAAACATTATATTTGGCAATCGGTGCGCCGACGCAAAGTCAGAGTTGCACTGATTTGGAAATCTCAGCTTGTTACCTCCTATAGAAGACACTTTGGAGCCAGAAATTTTGCCAAATGATGGGGGATTAAATACTTATTTCACTCATTAAAATACAAATCAATTTATAACTCTTCTGAAATGCGTTCTGGATGTTTTTTTGTTTGTTCTGTCTCACTGTTAAAATTATCATTAACTATTTTTAAATGACTACTCTTTAACCACTTCAGCCCCGGATCATTTTGCTGGTTAGTGACCGGCCACTTTTTGCGATTCGGCACTGTCGCTTTAACTGACAATTGCACGGTCGTGCGACGTGGCTCCCAAACAAAATTGGCGTCCTTTTTTTTTCCAATAAAAGGAGATTTCTTTTGGTGGTATTTGATCACCTCCTGCGGTTTTTATTTTTTGCGCTATAATCAAAAATAGAGCGACCATTTTGAAAAAAAATTGAATTTCTTTATCGTTACATCACGGGACACAGAGCGGCATTCATTACTATATGGGTTATATGGAGTACCTTCAGGTGTAGACACTGGCAATCTTCAAACAGGAAATGCCCCTCCCTATATAACCCCCTCCCATAGGAGGAGTACCTCAGTTTTTACGCCAGTGTCTTAGGTGTTACTGACAAGGAAGTTGGTGTTTTTGGTTGCCATAGTTTCCGCAAGAAGAGTTTCGGAACTGGCAGCCTTATCCTGTAAGGAACCATATCTTATATTTCATAAGGACAAGGTCGTTCTCCGCCCTCATCCTTCCTTCTTACCGAAGGTCATATCCAGTTTTCATTTGAACCAGGATTTGGTATTACCATCCTTCTTCCCTAATCCTACTTCCAGAAAGGAAGGGTTGCTGCATACCTTGGATATTGTCAGGGCCATGAAGGCCTATCTTAAAGCTACAGAGAAGATCCGGAAAACAGATGTGCTGTTTATTCTACCGGATGGGCCCAAGAAGGGGCAGGCAGCTGCAAAGTCCACCATTTCTAGGTGGATTAAGCAATTGATCACTCAGGCCTACGGCTTGAAAGGGTTGCCTCCTCCAGTATCATTAAGGGCTCATTCTACTAGAGCCATGGGCGCCTCCTGGGCAGCACACCACCAGATCTCTATGGCTCAAGTTTGCAAGGCGGCAACCTGGTCTTCTGTCCACACATTTACAAAATTCTACAAGTTGGACGTAAGAAGGAATACTGATACTGCCTTCGGGCAGGCAGTGCTGCAGGCTGCAGTTTGAGACCCTCGGATTCCGGGGGCTCCTCTTTTTTTGAGTTAAATTTAAAATTTAAGATTATTTTTCTCAAATAAGTTGGATTTATTATGATTTGAGTATATCTCTAAATTAAATCCTTTTGTCTTGGAGATGTTCTCCCTCCCCTCATTGTAAGCATTGCTTTGGGACATCCCATATAGTAATGAATGCCGCTCTGTGTCCCGTGATGTAACGATAAAGAAAAAGAGATTTTTAATACAGCTTACCTGTAAAATCTTTTTCTTGGAGTACATCACGGGACACAGAGCTCCCACCCCTCTTTTGAGGACCATTTTGGGAGGCATACTGCTTGCTACAAAACTGAGGTACTCCTCCTATGGGAGGGGGTTATATAGGGAGGGGCATTTCCTGTTTGAAGATTGCCAGTGTCTACACCTGAAGGTACTCCATATAACCCATATAGTAATGAATGCCGCTGACGAGATCCTTCCTCGCCCAGGTCCTGCTCTCCCGACACTCCTCTGCTACCAGTGAGTCAGCTTGCAGATTGCAACGTCTGATGGTCCAGTCATCCAAGGTTCCGGGATCCGAATTACAGCTATGTGCCATTCGGACCCATTAAGAACAAACACCAGGCAGGCTGTATGTAAGTTCCAACAGGACTCTTTATTTCAAGTACACAGCACACTTTTATACAGAATTTTGGAACATCCCACTCCCAACAACCGCTTTCCTATTGGTCAATTGTAAAGTATATCCAGTCTTCACTCAGGTCCCCCTTGACCATGCAAATGAGGACTTGAAATTGTCAACAGGGATTGGTCCAATAGCTTGGATAGAAAGACTTGTGTATTGAGACAGAAGCCCCAGGGGGTAATCAATGTACACAATAACCTGGTTCCAGCTAGACGGCCTGACTCCGACACCCGCTCTTAACCTGCAGAACACAATAAAAGGTATTTCGCAAGCTGGTTCCACTTAGCATTTCAAAAGCCTTGCATTGAATGTCCCTCTCCTGTGTAACATATGTCAAGTAGAAACACTTTAATATCTCAAGGTCCATGACATTACTTCCCCTGGGAACCAGTCCAACAGCCGCAGTGGGACCCAAACGGGTCAACTCGAGGATGTTGGAAAAGTAGTCTTAAAGTTCCAGGACTGTGCTGGGATGACCCATCTGCCTTCCTGTTTTGAGGTCCTGGCCCATAATCGGACGGCAAGAGGCTCACATTCAGTCCTCTCCAAAAGCCCCTGCCCCGGCTAGGTCTGTCACACATCTCCCCCTTTGGCAGGAGACTAACACTGGGAGAGACCCCAATTTCGGTACCCACCCAGTACCCCAGATACCTTGTCCCAAAGAGAGCATTACTCACCCAGCCAATCTCTGCCTCTCTCAGAGAACACGCCTGCCGCTGGGGAGAGGCCTGGACTGGCCCTTCTCCCTGGAGTCCTTTCAGCCGCTGGAGAGAAGACAGGGTGGCTGGGCTCAGTTCATCATGCCATTGGGAATCTGGGCCAACTGGCCACCATTCCTGGGGTATACCAGTGGAGACTGCAGTCCCATCCACTGATGCTAGGTAAAAATCCCCCGGTGCTTGCAAAGCAAAGCCGACATCCTCCTGTCTCAGTGCCGCACCATTTTCTGGGGTTGTGTCTGTGGAGATCGGAGTCCCATCCACTACCACAGGAACCCTCTCTTCTGTTAGTTGAGAGCAGAGGCCTGGGGCACTCTGCTCTGTTGCCAGCTCTTCCGCTGGGTTGCTGTGAGTGGGGACCACAGTCCCATCCACCGATATCCGCTCAAGCTGTAGTTGTGTGCAGCAGCCAGTAGCATCCTGCCCTGCTGCCAGTGATTCAGCTGGGAGTAACAGCTTTACTACCTCAGCTTGTTGCTGGGGAGGGGGGCCAACCGCCCCGGCTCCCTGGAACTCCACAGTTGGTCCCAGTGCTGGGCAGAGATGGCTAGCATTCTGCCCTGTTGCCAGCACTTCTGCTGGGGGTGCATAATCCATAACATCCTCTGAACAGTCCATACATTCTGTAATCTGTGGCTGGGGAGTGATTGCCATCTTCTCACCCTGAGCCTCCGGAACTGCCACGGGGGTGGGGCAGAGGTCTTGATCCCTCTGTCCTGTGACCAGCGCTTCAGCTGGGGAAGTTCCTTGTAACTCCACAAATACTGCCCTTGGTGCTGGGCAGAGCACAGTGAAGTTTGGCCCTGATACCAGCTCTTCTGCTGGAGGCTCCCCAGGTTGTTCTTCCTCAGCAGAAAAGTCTATCAAATCCCCTGTCTCTACAACTGGTGTCTGGGGATAGAGGTTCACCATCTCCTGTCCATGGAACCCAGAAGATGCTATGGGTACTGAGCAGAGGTTAGCAGAGCTCGGCCGTGCGGTCAGCACTTCAGCTTTGGGAATGGCAAGCTCCCGATTTTCCACTGCTGATTCATCAGCCAGGATTTCATCACTGTCAGCTGATATTTCCTCATAGTCCCAGGTAAAGGGAACCTCACCCTGCTGCTGAGCGGAGTCTAGCAGCTGTTTGTAGGTGATTTCCAGTTCCCATTCTTGAGCGGCCAGGAATTCCAAATCTTCCTGTAACCAGTGCACTTCCGGGACATTCAGTCTTCGCTCTCTGTGCTCCATTATTTCCTCCCAACGCCACTCCCGATCGCTCCCAAAGTTGGGATCCCTGGACATCCTCCAATACAACAATCCCAGGCCATCATAGTCAAAGCCTTCCGTGGGGCTGTCATCCGCTGACCACGGGCACTCTTGGACTACATACCACCGGAGGGCTCTGTAGCTCTCGTCCAACCGCATCTCTTCCCGGATCAGCCTGCTTAACTCTGCTGTCCACTCCTGCTTTGGTTGTTCCCCCAATAACAGCATCCGTACTTCATACTGTGACCAGTACCTTACATGGATGGAGGGGAGAGCTTTTCCCTGGTGTCGCTGCTCGCGGGCTAGCGCTTCTTTCCAGAGTTCGCAGCGGATCGAATCAGACCATCCAAGCAGGACCTCCTCTGATACTGGTCCTCTGCGCTGTATCTGCTTCTCTCGCAACCTCCTTCTGAATTCCTCTTCCATGGTTACTGATATCTGTACCTCTCCTCTTCTTTCATTTGGTGCTGCTTCTTTAGGCGTTGTCACCGATCGCCGTATTTCTGCAATTCTCAGCTCCTGTTGCCGCTCTCGTTCTCTCTGTTGTCGCTCTCGTTCTCTCTCATCCTGCCGCTGGAGGTCTCTAATGGTATTCTGTATGGCGGTCTCTGATGGGTTCGCACCATATAATGCCAACCGCTGTTGAACTCGCTGCTGGAACAAGTCTTCAACTGACCGGGGTCCTGCATCACCATCCCTCTGATCCATCTCGGCTAGCGCAATGATCAGGGTGGCCTTGTTCTTCCCACCGGTCCCTCCACGGCTCTCAAGCAAGTCTTTTAGCATGGTTCTCCTCCAGGCTGCATAGCTGGTCATTCATGGTGGTGGTTTGGAGTTGTCCCAGTAACTGGAGAGCAAATCCCACCGCTGCCAACCAATGTGACGAGATCCTTCCTCGCCCAGGTCCTGCTCTCCCGACACTCCTCTGCTACCAGTGAGTCAGCTTGCAGATTGCAACGTCTGATGGTCCAGTCATCCAAGGTTCCGGGATCCGAATTACAGCTATGTGCCATTCGGACCCATTAAGAACAAACACCAGGCAGGCTGTATGTAAGTTCCAACAGGACTCTTTATTTCAAGTACACAGCACACTTTTATACAGAATTTTGGAACATCCCACTCCCAACAACCGCTTTCCTATTGGTCAATTGTAAAGTATATCCAGTCTTCACTCAGGTCCCCCTTGACCATGCAAATGAGGACTTGAAATTGTCAACAGGGATTGGTCCAATAGCTTGGATAGAAAGACTTGTGTATTGAGACAGAAGCCCCAGGGGGTAATCAATGTACACAATAACCTGGTTCCAGCTAGACGGCCTGACTCCGACACCCGCTCTTAACCTGCAGAACACAATAAAAGGTATTTCGCAAGCTGGTTCCACTTAGCATTTCAAAAGCCTTGCATTGAATGTCCCTCTCCTGTGTAACATATGTCAAGTAGAAACACTTTAATATCTCAAGGTCCATGACAAGCTGTATTAAAAATCTCTTTATTTTTTACTTTTTGCTATAATAAATATAAAAAAAATGTTTTCCTCAGTTTAGGCCAATACGTATTCTTCTGCATATTTTTCGTAAAAAAATTGCAATAAGCGTTTGATTGGTTTGCGCAAAAGTTATAGCGTCTACAAAATAGGGGATAGTTTTATGACATTTTTCATAAAAAAAAATTTTTTTTACTAGTAATGGCAGCGATCTGCGATTTTTTTTTTTTTTTTTTTTTTATCTGTACTGCAACCTTATGGCGGACACATTCTTGGGACCATTGGCATTTTTATAGCGATCAGTGCTATAAAAATGCATTGATTACTGTAAAAATGTCACTGGCAGGGAAGGGGTTAACACTAGGGGGCGAGGAAGGGGTTAATTATGTTCCCTCATTGTGTTCTAACTGAAGGGGGGGTGGGACTGGCTAGGGGAAATGACAGATCGCTGTTCATACATTGTATGAACAGGCGATAGGTAATTTCTCCCCCTGAAAGGACCGGGAGCTGTGCGTTTACACACACAGCTCCCGGTTCTCGCTCTGTAACGAGCGATCGCGGGTGCCCGGCGGTGATCGTGCCTGTCAGGCACGCGCGTCGGCAACAGGGGCGAGCAGGTGGCGCGCACGCCCCTAGTGGTTAAAATGCAAAATCACGTAATAATTACGTGGTTTTGCGCAGCCGAGCCGACCTGCCGCCGTAAAACTACGGTGGGCAGTCGACAAGCGGTTAAACATGCTTGCATGAAATCTCCACTTTTTACTAAATGTACATTTAATTTTTTAATGCAGGTCACAGCCGCACAATAGTGGGAATTGAGGAAAGGAAGAACAAATCCTACTGTCTTCTAATATTTGACCCCGGACATCCACCAGATGTTTTGCGGAGACTGACAAAGCATAATATAGATCATGCTGCTATGAAACCCCTCCGTAAACATCTAACAGGCTTGAAGCATAAGCAGTACCAGATTGTGGCAGTAGAGGGAGCCCTCTCCTCTGAAGAAAAGGCAGTAAGTTCTGGTGTAACTATACTATGTTTAATGTTTTTGCTACTGTGCTTTGCCTGTGATTTTTTTTTTTTTGTCTTTACATCATTCCATGTAGTTTTTATAATTTTTTTTTTGCCAGCAAAGCATATTCAGCTTAGTAGATTATTTTATATTAGAGAGATCACCTAACATACAGTTAATAGTAGAGATGCATGTTCGATAAAAATTATCTGATTGTTCTGAACATGTTGGAATTATTCTGAGTACTTTTTTTTCAATCGGCATGGTTTTTAATGTGGGTTATAGTGTTTAGAAAAGCAGGAAGCCGCAAACCAATGTCATCATTTGTCTTCCGTTTTTTGTATTAAACTTGGACATGACGCACTGTAGCCCCACCTAGGACCCCCCTTTTTAAACATGTTTCTTATGAGCCTAATAAAAGTTTTGGGAGGGGAGGGGGGGGGGGGGGAGAGCAGGCTGGGAATGCTCTTTTATGCAGTGTAAAATGAATATACATTTTAAGTCTTATAGGGATACATCTAATATATACATCAAATTACAAAAACTATAACATGAGGTTCAAAGTATCATAAAATGAGCTGTTCAAACATCTCTCAAGACAAAAGCCTATAGCAAAACATTCTATCAATCGCAAACAATCTCCTAAGTGCAGATTCACACAGGGGCAACCCGACTTACAGCGCGACTTTGCAAGGCGACTTGGAGCAACTTACAACGCGACTTAAAGTTGCCTCCAGGACAGGCGACTTTGGCTGTGGCCAATCATAGAATAATCAGCTCTGTGGGAGGGAGGGGTTTGCCTGAGTAAACTATTTAATTTTCCTGTAAAGTTGCTTCATTTAAGACAGAGATTCGACTTTGAAGGCAACTTCCATTGAAATCAATGGGTACAAGTTGCCTACAAGTAGTACAGGAACTTTTTCCGAAGTCGGAGTGACTTCAGTAGTGTACATTAACCACTTCCAGACCTTAGGTGTTTTTCAGATTCAGTGTTTGCAAGACTAAAACAGTTTTGTCTGCTAGAAAATTACTTAAAACCCCCAAACATTATATATATATTTTTTTCTAACACCCTAGAGAATAAAATAGTGGTCATTCCAATACTTTTTGTCACACCGTATTTGCGCAGCGGTCTTACAAGCGCACTTTTTTTGGAAAAAATTCACTTTTTTTAATTAAAAAATAAGACAACAAAAAATTTGGCCCAATTTTTTTATATATTTTGAAAGATAATGTTACGCCGAGTAAAATGATGCCCAACATGTCACGCTTAAAAATTGCGCCCGCTCGTGGCATGGCGTCAAACTTTTACCCTTAAAAATCTCGATAGGCGATGTTTAAATGATTCTAGAGATTGCATTTTTTGAGCTACAGAGTAGCTCTAGGGCTATAATTATTGCTCTCGCTCTAACGATCGCGGCGATACCTCACTTGTGTGATTTGAACACCGTTTTCATATGCGGGCGCTACTCGCGTATGCGTTCGCTTCTGCGCGCGAGCTCGTCGGGACGGGGCGCTTTAAAAAAATTTTTTTTTTGTTTTCTTATTTTTTATTTATTTTATTATTTTTTACACTGAAAAAAATAATAATAATTTGATCACTTTTATTCCTATTACAAGGAATGTAAACATCCCTTGTAATAGAAAAAAGCATGACAGGTCCTCTTAAATATGAGATCTGGGGTCAAAAAGACCTCAGATCTCATATTTGGGCTTAAATGCAAAAAATAAAAAAATGTCATTTTTTCAAATGACCAAAAAAAAAATTTGTCTCTTTAAGAGGCTGGGCGGGACTGACGTTTTGACGTCACTTCCGCCCAGCCGAGCTATGGGGACGGGCGAAGGAGATTTTTCCTTCAGTCTCGTCCCCGCTCACCAGCCGACAGCATCCGATCGCCTCCGCCGCTACCGACGGCTCCGGTAAGCGGCGGAAGGCGCGGGAGAGCGGCGGGAGGCCCCTCTCCCGCCACCGATAACGGCGATCTCGCGGTGAATCCGCCGCGGAGACCGCCATTATCGGATTCCAGACCGCACACACTAAAGATGGATACCTCGGTTGTGACAGCAGCTGCTGCCGTTACCGAGATATCCATCTTTAAAAATAGGACGTACATCGTCGTGCGCAGGTCTGGAAGTGGTTAAGACGGGTCTCATTCACTTTAACCACTTAAGCCCCGGACCATATTGCTGCCTAAAGACTCAAGGGGTTTTTACAGTTCGGGACTGCGTCGCTTTAACAGACAATTGCGCGGTCGTGCGACGTGGCTCCCAAACAAAATTGGCGTCCTTTTTTCCCCACAAATAGAGCTTTATTTTGGTGGTATTTGATCACCTCCTGCGGTTTTTATTTTTTGCGCTATAAACAAAAATAGAGCGACAATTTTGAAAAAAATGCAATATTTTTTTACTTTTTGCTGTAATAAATATCCCCCAAAAACATATATACATTTTTTTTTTCCTCAGTTTAGGCCGATACGTATTCTTCTACCTATTTTTGGTAAAAAAAATCGCAATAATCGTTTATCGGTTGGTTTGCGCAAAATTTATAGCGTTTACAAAATAGGGGATAGTTTTTTTTTTTTTTTTTTAGTTTTTTTTACTACTAATGGCGGCGATCAGCGATTTTTTTCGTAACTGCGACATTATGGCGGACACTTCGGACAATTTTGACACATTTTTGGGACCATTGTCATTTTCACAGCAAAAAATGCATTTAAATTGCATTCTTTATTGTGAAAATGACAGTTGCAGTTTGGGAGTTAAACACAGGGGGCGCTGTAACATTTAGGGATCACTGTGTGTGTGTGTTTACTAGTGTAGGGGGGTGTGGCTGTAGGAATGACATCATCGATCGGGTCTTCCCTATAAAGGGAATCACCCGATCGATGCGCTGCCACAGTGAAGCACGGGGAAGCCGTGTTTACACACGGCTCTCCCCGTTCTTCAGCTCCGGGGAGTGATCACGACGGAGCGGCTAAAAACAAATAGCCGCGCCGTCGTCCCGGATCGCTCCCCGAGCGGACCCGACCTCCGCATGTACCGGGGGGGGTCCCGATCGGACCCCCCACCCACGTCTAGCAGAGGACGTACAGGTACGTACATGTGCCTGTCCGTGCCATTCTGCTGACGTTTATGTACATGAGGAGGTCGGGAAGTGGTTAATGGAATTTCTCATGTCGGATCCCAAGTCGCGGTAGTGTGAACCAGCTCTTTTTGAGCTCAAAGGAGAAATGGTCGATTTCAGTTCGCATGTGCAGCGCTATATACGTTTTTCACTCACTCACTCAGCACTACAACTATATATTTATTCTTGAAAATCTTCTATATAGATACAAACTGTTTTTAAACAAACGCTAATAAAAGTGAATCCACCCCAGGACATGAATAAGGGAAAACCCTATAATTTAATATATTTATCCAATATTGTTGGTCTAAAGAAGACCAGCATTTTAAAGTTTAAACACTTCTAAAAGGAGAAATGGAAAGGGGATGGGAGAAATGAAAGGGTAAAAAAAGTGGCGTGAGGTAAGGGGGGTGAGAAGAACAGAGTTGGAGAAAAATATCATAAATTAGCTAAAGTAATAAAATCCTTGCTAATGGCTAGCATTGTATTTATTTATTTAAGATCTCCAACTTGATACTTTTTTTTTTTTTTCTTTTACTTTTTTAAGAAAAACCCATACAGGGTTATTGATCCTTTCTATGATTTGTACCATAAAATAATCCACATTTGAATCGCAAAATGGCATGCTACATTAGTATTTTATTGGGATGATATAAGACAGGTCTACCAATGACGTTTATGGCAAGTGGCATAAGAAACGACAGACAATATACCTTGTTTGGCAATTCATCAACTGCCTATTCTCAAATGAATGATCAATAGGACAATGGCCAAGTAGAGACAACTTGAATAAGCAGACCCACACCTGAATGTGTCCAGTCATGTAGGTTGATTTCTTTTGGACTGAAAATAGATCTGGGAGAGCCAATCATGGATGCCTTTTTGACCACAAAACAAACTGCTGAGGACAGTGTGTTCTTGAATTCAGCATCACCTTGAAGTATGGGTAAATGCTAATGTACGAATTGTTTATTTTATCAAACTTTATACTATATTAAGTCACGAATAATACCAATTGAAAAACCACATAGTTAATATCTCCTCTTACTCCTGATACCATGATCTATAAGAACATCAACTCTGGGGGTGTTCTTAGCCGACTGATATGCCACTTCTGTGGTGGACTGATCATAGCCCCATTCAAGAAATCTCCTCATTTCTGTCACCTCTAGCTCATACTCATCCACTCTCTGAGCTCAGCATAGCATCTGATCAAGGTGCTGGTCTGCCTTAGCCTGTTTCCTGTCACAAGAGGAAGCTTGTGTTGCCAAAGTTCTACTTTTTTAGATGTCATGTGCCACCTGGAAAAGTATGGTATGGAGCTACATTAGTATGGATTAAATAAATGCAGGTAATTTTCTGTCCCTCTTTAATCAAACGAAACAAAAGATAAATCTTTTAATGTTACGCACAATATTTTTATTTATGTGTATTATAATACTGTATTCTTCATTTTACAATTGAAGCTTGCTTACTTCTCTATTTTAAGGTACGTTTACAAATGACAAAAATCTTCAGAGCTGAAAGGATTCCATGACGAAAAATGGGAGTACTTTAATAACGTGATTATGGGTAAACATGTGGGTTTTTTGTATTACTGTGTGTACATTGTCTTTATATAACTGTTAAGCTGTCTTTTATATGTACTGGTATTTTATTACAGTAAAATGTGCAATAAAATTTTAATAGACTTAATCAGTTATCCTTTACTCAAACTTGATGAAATTCTATAGCAAAGTGGTGTATATCTTTTTTTGTTTATCTCACAACTATTTTGGGTTTTTATTCAGATGGTAAGATGCTCGGCTGTCAGATTTTTGTTAAGTTTTGGCATTGTTTTACATAGAGCTGTTACAAATAGAGGTCGACCGATATGGGTTTTTCTCTGGCCGATAACGATATTTCAAAATAAATTCTGCAGGGGGGCACAGTAGCACACAATTTTAGGCAACTTACCCTCCATACATGCTGGTATCATAATCTATCTGCATGCACCTGATAGGCTAGGTGCATGCAGATGAGCTGACCAGCCAATCATTGATTAGAACTAGAGTGTAATACAAGCTGACTCCACCTCAGCAGGGACGGGAGACAGAGCTATTGCTGGCCACGATCTCCTGCTGGGGGGAGTTACTAAGTCAGGCGGCAGTTGTTGTTTCTCCCTACAGCACGCTGAGGGAGGGGGTGGGGCCAATGGTTGTTTATCCCTAACACAGCACGGAGAGGGAGTGGGCGGGCCAATGGTGTTTCTCCCTAACACAGCACAGAGTGGGTGGGCCAATGATGTTTCTCCCTAACACAGCACTCCGAGGGAGTGGGCGGGCCAATGGTGTTTCTCCCTTACAGCACTCCGAGGGAGGGGCCGGGCGGACGGCGCAATGCCATTGAAAGCTCTCAATACGTTCTGTAGGAGGATTACATGAATGCGGGAGCGGGGGCACTGGTGACTGGTCAGTACAGTACTGCAGGGCAGGCGGCCATGCGGGACGGGATATAGTAGCAGCGAATCGGCCGATTTTTCCACAATGCCGATTTCACAAAAACGGACAAATATCGGCCGATATATCGGTCGACCTCTAGTTCCAAACCAATGTTAAATAACAACTTCCGGATTAAAGTGCAAATACTTGCATAACTCACACACTCTAGCATGCTCCCTCCAGTCTTGAGACAGGTCGCCTACAGCTGTTCTGTAACCTGCCACTGGCCCCAGTCGCACTCCAGCCTCTTAAACTTAGAATACAGGCTTGATGTCATGTCACTGAGGCTCCACCCACATCGAAGCTTTAAATGGAGGCGGTGCGCACTGGAGCTGGCCAGAGCAAGGAAATGGGTAAGTGAAACGGCCTCTTCTGCAATCCCCCTAGACATAATGAGCAATTAGCCCTTGTGTCATCTTTTTTTACATAAATTAGCAACCCAATACAACTAGCTCTTAAACAGAAGCTCCACTTTAGCAAAATAAAATATATTTATAGTATCTCACAAAAGTGAGTACAACCTTCACATTTTTGTAAATATTTAATCTTTTCATGTGACAACACTGAAGAAATAATAGTGTAAATTTGCTGCCCCCCTCAAAATAACGCAACACACAGCCATTATTTGTCTAAACTGCTGGCAACAAGAGTGAGTACACCCCTAAGTGAAAATGTCCAAATTGGCCATTTCCCTTCCCCGATGTCATGTGAATCATTAGTGTTAACTGAGACCTTGTATGTTAAATTTGGTCTTACCGCTCCACTCTCTCATACTGGTCTCTGGAAGTTAAACATGGCACCTCATGGCAAAGAACGCTCCTGAGGATCTGAAAAAATATTTTTGCTCTACATAAAGATAGCCTAGGCTACCCTGATGCTGAGCTGCAGCACGGTGGCCAAGACCATACAGCGGTTTAACAGGACAGGTTCCACTCAGAACAGGCCTTGCCCAACCAAAGTTGAGTGCATGTGCTCAGCGTCATATGCAGAGGTTGTCTTTGGAAAATAGACCTATGAGTGCTGCCAGCATTGCTGCAGGGATTGAAGGGGTGGGGGGTGTCAGCATGTCATTCCTTAGACCATTTGCCACACACTACATCAAATTGGTCTGGTGGCTGTCATCCCAGAAGGAAGTGACTTAAATGGATCTCTTATCAGGAGGTCACAACAGCCTGTGGCTATTTACCCCCGCCCAGGGTCTCTTAATGGTGAACAGCAAAAGTTTCCTGTCTCCTCCACGTTGGGGCTCCTCAGTATTTCTCCCGAGTGGATAGTCCCCATAGAAAATATAAAACTGTATGTTGTAGGTAACTTCCCCGGCTATCGGGCTTCCAGGCAGGACACTGCCATGTGCTTTCACAGCTTTTTACTGTCCACCATTCACCATCCACAGTCTCCACTATACTCCTCCACTCTTCCATTTAGAGATCCATTTAAGTTGGTAAGGAGATTTGACATAAGAGGTGGAGGAACTCTTTCTTTAACATCTTGAAACTTCTTCTTGGGTGTTAATCCGTTTGAAGTCACCGCTAACCAACTTGCAGAAAGGATTGTCACCTGTATTGTTACCTTGGAATACCATTCACTGCTACATTTATCACTTAATGTTATAGTCGTATGGACAACTGAAGGGGTTCATATAATATCCAGTGTTTAGCCACATTTGGACTTCAATAGACATTTTCACAGACGTTTTACGTTTTAATACCAATTTATTTTGGTTCTTTGCTTTTTTCACATGTTTGTTTGTGAATCACTTGTGCATTGCAGCTATATTATTTTCTAAACCTGTTTCTATTGTGTGTATCTTGCATATTTAATGGCAGCAGCTGTTGCACATTTTTTTTTTCTTTTTGTTTTGCTTACATTTTTATACACTGAGGCCCCGTACACACGACCGAGGAACTCGACGTGCCAAACACATCGAGTTCCTCGGCGAGTTCCGTGTGGAAGCCGCCGAGGAGCTCGGGGGGGCGACTTTCCTCATTGAACAACAAGGAAATAGAGAACATGTTCTCTTTTCGGCCAGACGAGTTCCTCAACGGCTTCCTCGGTGAAAAGTGTACACACGACCGAGTTTCTTGGCAGAATCCAGCTCTGACCGAGTTTCTGGCTGAATTCTGCCGAGAAACTCGGTCGTGTGTAAGGGGGCCTGAGACAGCGCAGTATTTTTTCCATACTTCTCTTTATCTTATCAGATGATAAAGCTGCCTATTCCACTTGACAAAAAGCCTCTATACATATAGAATTAATCCCAAAATAGTCAGGAGTGGGAGTCCAAACTTATTTGAGTTGGTCGGCGCATTTCACAGATCACCCTGCTTATTCAAATGCTATGACACTTGTTCTAGCAGCACAGTGATTATGATTCTCAATAGTCCTTATTAATGAGAGTTAACCCATCTATCTAAAAAAGTTCCAGATACAAAAAAAAGGAGAGGAGGCTTTTGGTGTACCACCCGGCCTGTAGGAAGGCTCTGCACAGCACAAAGGGGCAGAGCATGCATGTCAGAGTATGGGGACAGATGTATAGTACTATATAACGGATGCCCTTGTTTGTCTCCAAAGGTATGCTCCACATCCCTATTTTCAGGTGCCTCTACTGCCTCAAAATGAAGAGTGCCCCTTCTCTCTCCTCAAGCTTCATCTTCAAAGCCAAAATGTGGCCCTTCTTTTTGGTAATAGATTTGGAACACAAAGTCCAGCAAGTCAAACCCAAAGCCTTCATCACAAAGAAAGGGGTTCCTCACTCCCAAGAATGGTCCCCCTGGAGGAGAAGTTCAAAGGATTCTATTCTGTTCATTGCATCTGTTCTATCCTGGACCTACAATCCCTAAACAAGTACATTCACATTCCAAAGTTTCCAATAAAAGTCACAAAGTCTGTTATTGCATCTCTTAAGCCGTGTACACACGATAATTTTTCGGGTTTTGAAAAAAAAAATGTGAACATGCTCTATTTTTTAACAACGTTTTTAACGTTGTTGTCTTTCAGGTTGTTAAAAATGGTCGTGTGTGGGCTTTAACGACGTGAAAAATCTGCGCATGCTCAGAAGCAAGTTATGAGACAGGAGCGCTCGTTCTGGTAAAACTACCCTTCGTAATGGAGTAAGCACATTCATCACGCTGTAACAGACAGAAAAGCGCAAATCGTCTTTTACTAACACAAAATCGGCTAAAGCAGCCCCAAGGGTGGTGCCATCCGAATGGAACTTCCCCTTTATAGTGCCGTTGTACGTGTTGTACATCACCGCGCTTTGCTAGAGCATTTTTTTTTCACAATCGTGTGTAGGCAAGGCCGTTTTAATGATCAAGTTGAAAAAAACGTTGTTTTTTCTAGAGCCTGAAAAACGTCATTTTTTTAGAACCCGAAAAATTATCGAGTGTATGCGGCATTAGACATGGAGAATACCTAGCATCAGTAGCCATTCAATATGCTTATTTTCATATTCCCATTCACCCACCTCCATCAGCAATTTGCAGTATGAGAAAATATATACCAAAAAAATGGCACCTTTGTGGGGATAAGAACATAAATCAACAGTTGCCCCCTTTAAAGTGAACAAATCACTAAACTGTGTAGAATTATAAAGTAAAGAATAAGGCGCTATAAATGTTCATGTGAAAAACTGGCACAAAGAAAAACCTCAAACTTAAATGTGCACATAATTGATTTCAATGGGCAGGGGCGCTTTAGAAGCAGTGTGTACACCGTTCCTACAGCGCCTCAAAGATGCGGCTACTAGGACTTTTTTGAGCATCCTGCCAGCGCACTGCTCCAGTGTGAAAGATCTCGGGCTTTCGCATTGGAGTGAGAAAAGAGGCTCTTTCAGGGCACTTTTGCAGGCGCTATCTTGTAGCGCTGCAGCACCTGCAAAGCTCCTCAGTGTGAAAGTAGCCTAAGACCCCTTTCACACTGAGGCACTTTGCAGGCGTTATAATGCGCGCGTGCGTGCCTAGGGGGCGGCGGCAAAAATCCTTGCACCGGCCCTGAACTCATCTCATCATCACATTTGTGAGGATGTCATAAACAATAAAGAACTGACAGATTTTGCATTTATCCCCTTAAACTATTGTCACACTGCAATTAAATATCTTACCTAGGACAATGTTTTAGATGGGAAGGCCTCTCATAGACACAAAGACGAATTTGTAGAAAGAAAGAAATGTTGTTTGTAACAGCAATTATAGGTACAGAGGTGAATAAATTGCAAACATAACCTGAGTCATGTTACCAAATGTTGCCATTATTGTTCATTTCTGGAGTTTAAACAGAGAATGAAATGGACGGGGCAGCACAGGTTGCCTTTTAAATTGTATTTCTGACTTTCTGCGAGCTGGTCGGTAAGTAGGCTTGTTTTTTTCCCTGGGCATTCCCTAGGCCTTTGTTATCTGTTTCAGCCTTCCAATGCTGCTTACTGCGATGGCCAGCTATACAGTAGATGAGGGCGATGGACAAGTCTGTTTCACTTGTGGTGTGTGTATTGGTCCAGCAGCGCACCAGCACCTTTGCAGTCACTGTGCTACATGCTGGGTGTTTGGTGTGCTGCCCATCAGTTCACCTGACCTCATCTATCCATCAGAATGCATGTGCCTCCATTGTGGGGACCCTCATAGTTTAGTGTTAAGACCACAGACTCCAGGGTGCCGTGACGTGGCTCTGTGGCTCATGCATGCGTTTGCAAAACCCTGTTTTTAACGCATACTGTTAGGTTAATTGGTTGTCTGCGAGCTGGTCGGTAAGTAGGCTTGGTTTTTTCCTGGGCATTCCCCAGGCCTTTGTTAGTATTTCTGCTTTTATTCAGTTTCCTAACCCTTAAAGTGACTGTAAACCCCAGTCATAAAATTTGAAGAGGCGAGTACTGTATTCAGAAAGCACTTGCTCCCATATGTGCGCCGGCGTAACGTAAATGTGCCGGCGTAAGCAAGTAGTGGCCGTGTTGTATGATAATGAAGCGTGATCCCATGTAAATGCATGGACGAACGAACGGCACATGCGCGCACATGCTCAGAATCATGTTGAATTTACTCCCTAAGATACGCCGGCTCAATGCCTGTGACGTGAACGTAACCTACGCCCAGCCCCATTCACGTACGACTTGCGTAATCGACGTAAAAATATACGCTTGTTCCGACGTCCATATTTTGCATTACCTGCGCCTCATATAGCAGGGGTAACTTTACGCCGGACGTACGTCTTACGCAAACGGCGTAGCTTACTGCGACGGACGCAACTGCGTTTCTGAATCGGCGTATCTAGCTTATTTGCATATTCAACGCGTAAATCTACGGAAGCGCCCCCTAGCGGCCAGCGTAAATATGCACCCAAGATACGACGGCGTAAGGAGACTTACGTCGGTCGTATCTTGCAAAATTCAGGTGTATCTCAGTTCCTGAATACGCAGAAAGATACGACGGCGCACATTTGGACTTACGACGGCGTATCTGGAGATACGCGGTCGTAAGTCCTTTCTGAATCCGGGCCATGATGTATATCTCTCGAAAGCTTAAAGGGGCTGTAAAGGTAAAAAAAAAAATCCCTAAATAGCTTCCTTTACCTTAGTGCAGTCCTCCTTCACTTACCTCATCCTTCGATTTTGCTTTTAAATGTCCTTATTTCTTCTGAGAAATCCTCACTTCCTGTTCTTCTGTCTGTAACTCCACACAGTAATGCAAGGCTTTCTCCCTGGTGTGGAGTGTCGTGCTCGCTCCCTCCCTTGGACTACAGGAGAGTCAGGACGCCCACTAACACACAGCTCCTTTCTCTATCTGCAACGTAGAGAGCGTCCTGACTCTCCTGCTCGCCAACTCAAGGGAGGGGGCGAGCATGACACTCCACACCAGGGAGAAAGCCATGCATTACTGTGTGGAGTTACAGGCAGAAGAACAGGAAGTGAGGATTTCTCAGAAGAAATAAGGACATTTAAAAGCAAAATCGAAGGATGAGGTAAGTGAAGGAGGACTGCACTAAGGTAAAGGAAGCTATTTAGGGGAAAAAAATTGCCTCTACAACCCCTTTTTAAGTGAAGTTTCGCTCCGGTGCTTATTTTCTCTTGTATCAGCATGTGTCACTTCCGAGAAGTTTTCATGACACATGAGATAAATTTGTGTCGGGAAGGGAGATAAGCACACTTGTCTATTCAGAATAAAGCTCTGCATGTTTCTTTGTTTCTCTGCCTATGTGGATGGGGTGTGTTGCTTTTCTCCAATCAGCTTTCACACAGTGTATAAGACCTGTAACTGCAGCTCTCCACCCCATCCTCTGTACTCCTCACAGATGCAGAAGGATTTTTATCACAACTGTGCTCTTTTGAAGGGTTGTAGACAAGAGAAGACTGCAGATAAACAAGTAAAGCTTATGTAGGGGGATTTGTTTCATCTCTGTGTATCATTTCACTTCACTGGTTTAGAACTACTTTAAGATATTCTCTCTGTGGAATTTACTGTTACAAAAACAAGACAGCCCTAAGAACATAGCTAAATGTCCCAGCACTTGTTCACATTGCAAAACTTTGTCTGGATTACCTTGGTTCATAAATCCTAAATTGACCTTTCTTTTGGCTACCCTGGAAAACAATTTTAGCTAGAGCACCCATTTGTATTCATGCTGAATCACTGCCCACAGGAGTTTCATGCATATGTTGACATGTTTGCTTTTATTGAACAACAATAGGGTCAAAGCACTTTGAGCAAACTAAATGTTTTTTTCTCTTCAATATTATCTACTGTTTATCTTGCAGAGATGTTCAGTTCTAAGGTCCACAAAACCTCAGGAATAGGTCATTGCAGTTGCATGAAATTCTAGATTGTTTTTGTTTGGGCACCTTAACCACTTCCTGCCCAGCTTATAGCAAAATGACGGTGGTTGCGTTATCCTGACTGAATGTCGTATGACATCCAGCAGGATAACAGCCACCACATGCCCGTGGGGGTGCGCATCTCTGCGATCGATGGTGCGGAGTGTCATTCTGACACACCGCTACACCGACGGAGGCTCTTTACCACGTGATCAGCCGTGTCCAATCATGGCTGATCACAATGTAAACCGGAAGAGCCGTTGATCGGCTTTTCCTCACTCGTGTCTGACAGACGCTAGTAGAGGAGAGCTGACTGGATGCTCTCCTGACAGGGGGGGTCTGTGCTGATTGTTTATAAGCACAGCCCCCCCCCCCCTCGGATCCCGCCCAGGACCACCAGTATGCTGCCCAGGACCACCAGGATGGCCATCCACACTGGACCATCAGGTATGCCCCCCTAGAGCCCCAGGGAAATGCAAATCTGTGCCCAGGCAGCTGCCAATCAATGCCCAGGCAGCTGCCAATCAGTGCCCACTCACAATGCATGCCAGTGCCACCAGGGATGCTTATCAGTGCCGCGTGTCAGTGCCCATCAGTGCCACATATCAATGCCCATTAGTTCCCTGCAGTGCCGCCTATCAGTGCCACCCATAAGTACCCATTTTTGCAGCCTTTCAGTGCCCATCAGTGTCACCTATCAGTGCCACCAATGAGTGCCCAGTGCCGCATATCGGTGCCCATTCATTGGTGCCACCTCATCGGCACTGCCTTATCAGTGCCTGTCAGTGAAGGAGAAAACATACTTATTTACAAAATTTTATAACAGAAACAAAAGCAAAACTTTTATTTATTTGTTTAGCAAAAAATAAAAAACGGCAGAGATTATCAAATACCACCAAAAGAAAGCTCTATTTGTGGGAACAATTCTGTTTGGGTACAGTGTTGCATGACCGCGCAATTGTCATTTAAACAGCGACAGCCGAAACAGAGATCGGTCCACCCAAATATGAAATTTCACATTTGCATAGATACTCGTTCCTTGAAACAGCCACTGGTTTGTTATATCTGTCAAAGAGTCTGTTTAGGAATATCTCTGAAGCTGACTATCTAAGGCCCCGTACACACGATAGAATCCATCCGCAGATAAATCCCAGCAAATGGGTTTCAGCGGATAGATCCTATGGTGTGTACACGCCAGCGGATCTGTTTCCGCGGATATATCTCCCCTGGGATGGATTCCAGCAGATCGAATATTTGCTGACATGCACAACATATCCATCTGCTGGAGTCCATCCCAACGGATGGATCCGCTGGTCTGTACAGACTCACCGGATCCATCCGTCCGAAGGGATCCCCCGCATGCGTCGTAATGATTCAACGCATGCGTGGAATTCCTTATATGACAGCGTCGCCGCGTCATAATCGCGGCGACGGCGCGACACGTCATCGCCAGAGGATTTCGGCGCGGATTTCAATGCGATGGTGAGTACACTCCATCGCATTAAAATCTGCTGAACCGTATCCGCAGATAAATCCTCCCGTGTGTATGGGGCCTTAGCCTTTGCCCTAGAACTTACTTTATATTTTACAATAACAAATTGCTGGTAGTGCAGTAGGACTAAGATGCTATACTACTGAGACTCCAGTCAGCGACTGCAGAAAAGGATTGGGTATCTAGACAGATATAAGAAGTTAGAGAGTCCACCAATATCAATGCATAAATATGAATTATCATTAGCTACACCTTTATTGTTCAATATGCTATATTTGGGTTGACTGAACAGCTTCTGACACGCTGCACGGAGTTTCCAAATATTACTGCACAGGAGCTTCTCAAAGTCTGCCTTGTTTCACTCTTTGAAGTGATTGCAGCTATGGGAATCAGCGGCGGTCCATCCATAGAGGGCGCTGGAGCGCCGCCCCCTCTGGCTCCGCACCGCCACTGAAAATAACATACATTCATGCACTGCATGAATGTATGTTATTGTTGCCAGCTGCTGCTGGTCTATTCAGGTGGCAGGAAATTTGAGCACCGACCACCTGAATAACGGCAGCTGGTTGGCTGTGCGGAAGTGCCTATCAGAGCCAGCCAGGATTAAGGTAAGTGCATTTTACAGGGCACAGCGGCGACAATGGGCACATAGGCGACAAAGGGCACATTGGCATCAATGGGCACAGTAGTGACAATGGGCACAGTGGCAAAAATTAAAGGGCACAGTGACATGCACAGTGGCAACAATGGGCACAGTAGTGACAATGGGCACAGTGGCATAAATGGGCACATTAGTGACAATGGGCACAGTGCCGACAATTAAAGGGCACAGTGGTGACAATTGGCACAGTGGCGACAATTGAGGGGCACAGTGGCTGCTTTTGATGGCATGGCACAGTGGTGACAATTGATGGCACAGTGGCTGTGTTTGATGGCATGGCACAGTGACTGCGTTTGATGGCATTGCACAGTGACTGCGTTTGATGGCATGGCACAGTGACTGCGTTTGATGGCATGGCACAGTGACTGCGTTTGATGGCATGGCACAGCGACTGCGTTTGATGGCATGGCACAGTGACTGCGTTTGATGGCATGGCACAGTGACTGCGTTTGATGGCATGGCACAGTGACTGCATTTGATGGCATGGCACAGTGGTGCGAGTTGATGGCATAGTGACTGCATTTGATGGGCACAGTGAGGCTGCATTTTTTTTCTTTTTTACATTTGCGCCCCCCCCCCCCCCAAAGATTTTGAGCACCAGCCGCCACTGATGGGAATTGATTTCAATCTTTGGGACCTTCTGTGTGAATTTACTCTGAAAATGTAGCCACAAGATTGCTACGGAGCTCTGCAGCTGCTGTGTCTGTCAGTTTTTTCTTTTGCCATCTGTCACCAATAGGGGAGATTTCCCTGCACCTATTGTCTCATTGCCAAACCAGGAAATGAGAGGAAATCCCTCCAAAGTGAGGGAATCCCAGGGTCACCAGAGCTAATGTCCCCATTGGAAGATTTTTAATGATAACGGTAAACAGGACAAATAGCGAGATTCACTCTCCATAATGGGGGCACAGACCGCAACAAAAAACCTGACAGGTGTTCTAATCGAATCCACTCTATCCAAAACTAGAAGGAAAAAAAAGGTTTTGCCTTTAGTTACACTTTAGCCAAGTACTGAATTAAACAATTTACTTCCCTTGTAAACTAATATTAAAAGTGCATCCCCAGGCTGAAAGCATTTTTGGGCTACAAATTGTGCATTCCTCTATGGTTCCCACTCATACAATTACCAGTGCTGGGCTCCCTTTTTATACTCCCATTTTATATCACCTCCTGTGGAGGGTTGACAACACTATAAGACAGCTGCAGAATTTATTTGCAGTGGCCCAGATTCAGTAAGCAATTGCGCCTGCGTAACCATAGGTTACGCAGCGCAATTGCTTACTTGCTCCGGCGTTACGAATGCTCCTGATTCAGGAACATCGTAATGCCGACTGCAGCCTAAAATCTGCGTGGCATGTGGGTACTCATGTGTGTGGCTATTCAGCCCACTATACATACTATATATAGCTTTTGTACCCCGCTCCAACCCTTCATGCTTTGAGATTTTTCTTAGACGCGATTCCCATATGTAACCTCTTTTTACATGGCCCTTTCACACAGGGTCCTTTCACACTTGTTCTAGTACCAGTGGGGTTACATGGCCCTTTCATACAGGGTCCTTTCACACTTGTTTTAGTATTAGCGGGTTCAAGCGCCTCAATATCAGATATACTACATCATTGACAGTAAGGACTAGTATATGCCCTAGCTGAGTACATATATACATGCATTCACATGCATGCACACCATATACATGTGCAGTTGGAGCTTTTCATTTTTATTTTCGATTGGTTTTCCCTTATGTGTATATGTACATCCATTACCAGCCTGACTAACTGCAGATCTCATTTCATGTACCTATTGGGTTTTGGTAACGGTTTATGACTAGTACTAAAATGGCTGTCCGCATGCAGTATTTACTAATCTGCATGTGGGTACTTATGTGTGTGGCTATTCAGCCCACCATACATATTATATACAGCTCTTGTACCCCGCTCCAACCCTTCATGCTTTGTGATTTTGCTTAGACGCGATTCCCATATGTAACCTCTTTTTACATGGCCCTTTCACACAGGGTCCTTTCACACTTGTTCTTGTACTAGTGGGGTCAAGCGCCTCAATATCAGATATACTATATCATTGGCAGTAAGGACTAGTATATGCCCTAGCTGAGTACATATACACATGCATTCACATGCATGCATATTATATACATGTGCAGTTGGAGGTTTTTTTTTTTTTTTTTTTTTTCCATTGGTTTTCCCTCATGTGCATCTGTATATATATATATATCCATTACTAGCCTGATTAACTGCAGATCTCATTTCATGTACCTATTGGGTTCTGGCATCGGTTCATGATTTACAGGTTATCCACCATAATTGTCTATTTGGTATGGTTTTATATACGTGTTGTAATTTTTACATCATCTATACAATATTTCAATATACCTACCACTTACATGATTCTGGTTTTAGAGGGTTCTACTCACTCATTTTTACTTTCATTTAATATTTTACTTATAATTTCAAAAATGAAGAAAACATGGTTTTATTTATCTGGAAAATTTCACTACTTCCAAAAGACACATTTCATTTGGTACCCCTTTCCCCCCCTCTCCTTTTGTGTACGGCCTTCATACGTTCTGTGCATATATATATATATATGTATTTACTTACATATATATTTTTTATTGCCCTTGTTGGGCTTTTCCACAGCACACGGTAATGGACCTCTATACATATACACATACACTGAGGGAGGTGATACATCCCTTTAGTGATGTACCTTTCGAAATTCTGTCTATTCTTTCACTTATTACTTTTTTCCAACACCACACACTACTGGGCACCTTTGCATTTATATAATCTTTTACCGGTTCATTATTAGTTTTATGACACTTTTTATACATATATATCTTTTACACATATATTTGTGTATATATACCCATGTATACTTTTCACATTTTATACATACTTATTAACATAACATAATAATCACAATTTTTTCTATTATAATATATATTGCAATTGGTTCCTTGCTCACATCATTCTGTCCTTGCTTTAAATATAAGTGATATCACATGCTTCGATTATATGGGCTTGTCGGTCTTCATTTAGCACATGCTTATAATACATTTTCATTAATCATCAACTCACTTTCTTTATTCACATTTATATTTACACCACATCCCTGTCATACCTCAGCTTTTAATATGTCTTTGATTACTATTTATATTTTTACATTATTATGTGTTGCCTTTTTGGTCACATTTATTATTGTCCACACTTGTATTTACAGATTTGTTTCACTTTGCAAGCCAGTTTGTTTCATGTGTGCTTTTTTTCACCTATGCCTTTTCTCCCCACCCCCCCGCATGTGTGTTGGATACTGGCTAATTGCTGTAGTCAATCACATGCTGGGTGGGTCCAATTAAGCATAGATTTCTGTGTGTATATGTATACCTGTTATTTTTTATTTCATCTATAGCTATGATTAAGCATTGACACTCAATGCGAAACGCGTCAGCTGTTTATCCCACTGTGTGCTGATATCTGTAGTGCATTTTTTCCTGTACCCAATAAAGGGCACGTCTTTTTTCAAGTTACTGGAGTGCGGCTGTCCATATCCTTATTGTTTTTGCACATCCTGTGCATTGCCAGCACCCATCTGCTTCTGAGTGGACATCAATTACCCTAGTGAGCTCACCTGGAGCGGCAGCTTTCTTACCTGTTTGTCGTTTTTTGGACTTTGCATCCACCTGCTGCCAGCTCGGTCTGCACTCACCAATTTGTCCATCTGTCTTCCGACCACCTTTCGGATCTATTTCTCAGAATCAAAGCCCATTCATGGATGACAATATGCCTACAGCTACAGCTACAGAACCGGGTTACAGTAGAACCCTCAAATCCCCCTTGGATAACCCATTGAGACTACAACCGTCTACACAGACATCCATGGCTGGTGAGGATCACAGCATTCCATTGATTTCCATGTTCAGAAAGTTGGAACAACTTATGGCCAAAGAGATAAAATCCTATTGGGACACTCACTTCTTGTCTGAGTACATATCCCTGTCTCAAATCCCTCGGGGTTTGCGGATAAAGAAATTCCCTTCATCTGAACTCTTTGACACCCTGAAACAAGAATGGACTGACACTTTGAGCACCTGCTCTCTGAAGTTAATGGACATCCTCACCAGATCAAATCAGAAACAAGTTGAAAAACTCCAGATAGACATGGCCTCTCTACAGAAAGAGCTTACACCTCTCCAAGCTCATGCTGATTTTTCCACACTTGATGGACATCTTAATAAAAGACTTGATAAATTGGAAAGATCCGTGATCGACACGAAAAGAGGTAAAATGAACCGCGATCATATTGATTACGAGAGCGGCAAAGTCTATGTGTGGAAGAGATCACAATTTAAACCTAATCGTTCTCGCAGGAACCGGACCAAAACTGTTGGCTTTTCTGACCCTGAATCAGAATTTGCCTATGACACTATGGGCACCACAGGGTCAGACTCATCACCTGAGAGACCTCCCTTACCTGCCATACGATCCTCTCACACAAAGAATGGCAATCATCCCCACCCTCATGGATCCGACAAACCAGCAAAAAAGAAAACATCACTTTTAAGAAGACACGAAGAGGGGGGAAACGACACAAAGACACAAAAACCACACTACACCCTCCGAGGTCGGCTGAAACAATAACCTCCAATGTTCTGAACATATCCAGTAGAACTTTCACCTCCGCTGAGACTGCTTTACTTTCAAGGGGACTGAACTTTTGTCCGACCACCCATTTCAGCCTTTTTGGAACAATACTGGACGTAAATAAGTTTTCTCGAAACCTTACTTTGAAGAAACATTTTTTTAAACCTACATCAGAGGTTATTGTCGCTTCTCCTGACAGCCCGACCAATGGTGAGTCTGTATCACTTCCCATAATGTTTCCGGAGGTCTGTGCTTTACAAGACCTAACCGATCTGGCCATTGAGTCTGATCCTTGCCCCATTGATCCCACCGATGGCGACAGCCATATTCCCTTTAAACTACGCTCTGAATTTTACCCTGTGGGTTCAAGGGGTAAGGATCTTGACCTCTTCCAAACTTTGGTTGAAAGGGATCTCACCCACCTCTCCCGGGCTTGTCACAAGAAGCATATTGGGTGTAATTTGTCTAAAGATGAAATAGATGCATTAAAAGTTTTAAGTGAAGACAACAGCATTACCATCCGCAATTCAGATAAAGGGGGTACTGTTGTTGTCTTGGATTCCTCCACATACAGTAGTGAAGCCTTGAGACAGCTCTCTGACATTCACACATATTCTTTATTGAAGTCTGATCCTACTGTTCCCTTTAGCAAAGAGCTCCTTTTACTTTTAGACCGTGCAGTACAAGCGGGCATCTTTACAGCTAAGGAACGGGATCTATTCATCCCTGTCAACCCAATCATGCCCATCTTTCACCATCTGCCCAAAGTTCACAAGGGTCTCTGCCCACTAGTTGGCAGACCCATAGTGGCAGGCATAGGCTCTTTAAATGAACGCCTGGGCGATTGGGTTGACAGCCAACTACAACCCCTAGTCTTGAGCCTCCCAGGATATCTTCGTGACACCAAAGATTTACTTAACAAACTCCATGAATTTGCATGGTCCAATGATCACAGGTGGATCAGTTGTGATGTCACAAGCCTTTATTCCTGCATTCCCCACCATCTAGGGATTGAGGCAGTCAAGTTTTTCTTAAAAGAGTCAGGGAAATTTTCCCTGGTCCTACAGGAGTTTATATGTCAGGCTTTAGAATACCTCTTGAAACATAATTTCTTCATGTTCGATGGGGGCTACTACCTCCAAAGATGCGGGGCCTCCATGGGAGCCAAGTTTTCTCCCTCTCTTGCCAACCTCTACATGGGCTGGTGGGAGAGGTCCCGCATTTTTGGATGTGGTAGTCCTCGTCGTCTGGACACTGCATTCTATTGTCGCTACATAGACGACTTGCTATTCATTATCAATGACAACAATATAGATCTAGAAACCTGGTTGGCATACCTAAATGACAATTGTTTAAACCTAAGATTCACAGGAGATCTGCAAGCCACCTCTATAGAATACCTGGATGTCAGACTTTCAGGCACTGGTGGGGGCATCGCCACCAGTCTTTTTCGGAAGCAGACTGCGGGCAATGCCCTTTTACGGGCGGACTCCGCACATCCCGGACATACTATTAATGCCATCCCTTACGGCCAATTTCTTAGGCTCAAACGCCTGTGCAGTTCTCCTGAGAATTTTTCTGTAGAGGCCACTGAAATGTCACACAGGTTCAGAGATAGGGGATACCCTGTTAAAATCATTAATAGAGCTCTATCAAGAGCCAGTGCCATACCCAGGGATTCCCTCCTGAGCAATATCCACATTCCAGCCAGAAACACACATAGCATTCCCTTTAGCGATGTTCCTGTCTTTTCCACTCCTTATAGCTCTGAATTTAACAAAATCAAGTCCATTGTCAACAAATATCTCCCCATACTATATGGTGATACAATTTACCAACATATTCTGGAGAAGGGCATTAGGTCTGTCTCCCGCAGAGCACCCACCCTCGGTAGCAAACTGTCTCCCAGCCTTTTTCAAAGTCACAATACTAACATGAATTGGCTTCAGTTTCAGGGCACTTTCAAATGCGGTATTAGTGGATGTAGGTACTGCAAACTAATCAAAAGTGGACAGCATGTCCACTCCTATTCCAGCGAGAAAAGCTTTCCCATCAAACATTTCATAAACTGTAACACCAAGTATGTCATATATGTAATTGGTTGCAGCGCATGCAAACTTCAGTATGTGGGTCGCACTACCCGCAGAATGAAAGACAGGTTGCGTGACCATCTATATGACATCGATAAAAATCATGACACCAATGTGGCCAGACACTGGAACCTCATACATCATAAGGACATATCTAGTCTCACTGTGCAGGGAATTGAAAAAATCACAACACCCATTAGAGGGGGGGACAAATTCAGAATTTTGTGCAAAAGAGAGGTATTCTGGATATTCTCCCTTTACACGAGAATTCCCAGGGGCCTCAATTTTGAATGGGATGTTTCCCACTTCTATGACTGACCAGTCTACCGGCCCTTTCACACAGGGTCCTTTCACACTTGTTTTAGTATTAGCGGGTTCAAGCGCCTCAATATCAGATATACTACATCATTGACAGTAAGGACTAGTATATGCCCTAGCTGAGTACATATATACATGCATTCACATGCATGCACATCATACACATGTGCAGTTGGAGCCTTTTATCTTCAATTTGTCTTCCTTTATGTGCATATTTATATCTATTACCAGCCTGATTAACTGTAGATTGTATTTCATGTACCTATTGGGCTCTGGTATCGGCTTATGACTAGTACCAAAATCTGTCCGCATGCGATATTCACTAATCTGCATGTGGGTACTCATATGTGTGACTATTCAGCCCACCATACATATCATATACAGCTCGTGTACCCCGTTCCAACCCTTTATGCTTTGTGATTTTGCTTAGACGTGATTCCCACATGTAACCTCTTTTTACATGGCCCTTTCACACAGGGTCCTTTCACACCTGTTTCAATACCAATGGGTTCAAGCGCCTCAACATCAGATATATTACATCATTGGCAGTAAGGACTAGTATAGGCCCTAGCTGAGCACATATACACACGCATTCACATGCATGCACATCATATACATGTGCAGTTGGAGCTTTTCATTTTTATTTCCGATTGATTTTATTTTCAATTGGTTTTCCCTTATGTGTATATATACATCCATTACCAGCCTGACTAACTGCAGATCTCATTTCATGTACCTATTGGGTTTTGGTAACGGTTTATGACTAGTACTAAAATGGCTGTCCGCATGCAGTATTTACTAATCTGCATGTGGGTACTCATGTGTGTGGCTATTCAGCCCACTATACATACTATATATAGCTTTTGTACCCCGCTCCAACCCTTCATGCTTTGAGATTTTTCTTAGACGCGATTCCCATATGTAACCTCTTTTTACATGGCCCTTTCACACAGGGTCCTTTCACACTTGTTCTAGTACCAGTGGGGTTACATGGCCCTTTCATACAGGGTCCTTTCACACTTGTTTTAGTATTAGCGGGTTCAAGCGCCTCAATATCAGATATACTACATCATTGACAGTAAGGACTAGTATATGCCCCAGCTGAGTACATATATACATGCATTCACATGCATGCACATTATACACATGTGCAGTTGGAGCCTTTTATCTTCAATTTGTCTTCCTTTATGTGCATATTTATATCTATTACCAGCCTGATTAACTGTAGATTGTATTTCATGTACCTATTGGGCTCTGGTATCGGCTTATGACTAGTACCAAAATCTGTCCGCATGCGATATTCACTAATCTGCATGTGGGTACTCATATGTGTGACTATTCAGCCCACCATACATATCATATACAGCTCGTGTACCCCGTTCCAACCCTTTATGCTTTGTGATTTTGCTTAGACGTGATTCCCACATGTAACCTTTTTTTTTTTTTTTTTTTTTTTTTTTTACATGGCCCTTTCACACAGGGTCCTTTCACACCTGTTTCAATACCAATGGGTTCAAGCGCCTTAACATCAGATATATCACATCATTGGCAGTAAGGACTAGTATATGCCCTAGCTGAGTACATATATACATGCATTCACATGCATGCACACCATATACATGTGCAGTTGGAGCTTTTCATTTTTATTTTCGATTGGTTTTCCCTTATGTGTATATGTACATCCATTACCAGCCTGACTAACTGCAGATCTCATTTCATGTACCTATTGGGTTTTGGTAACGGTTTATGACTAGTACTAAAATGGCTGTCCGCATGCAGTATTTACTAATCTGCATGTGGGTACTTATGTGTGTGGCTATTCAGCCCACCATACATATTATATACAGCTCTTGTACCCCGCTCCAACCCTTCATGCTTTGTGATTTTGCTTAGACGCGATTCCCATATGTAACCTCTTTTTACATGGCCCTTTCACACAGGGTCCTTTCACACTTGTTCTTGTACTAGTGGGGTCAAGCGCCTCAATATCAGATATACTATATCATTGGCAGTAAGGACTAGTATATGCCCTAGCTGAGTACATATACACATGCATTCACATGCATGCATATTATATACATGTGCAGTTGGAGGTTTTTTTTTTTTTTTTTTTTTCCATTGGTTTTCCCTCATGTGCATCTGTATATATATATATATCCATTACTAGCCTGATTAACTGCAGATCTCATTTCATGTACCTATTGGGTTCTGGCATCGGTTCATGATTTACAGGTTATCCACCATAATTGTCTATTTGGTATGGTTTTATATACGTGTTGTAATTTTTACATCATCTATACAATATTTCAATATACCTACCACTTACATGATTCTGGTTTTAGAGGGTTCTACTCACTCATTTTTACTTTCATTTAATATTTTACTTATAATTTCAAAAATGAAGAAAACATGGTTTTATTTATCTGGAAAATTTCACTACTTCCAAAAGACACATTTCATTTGGTACCCCTTTCCCCCCCTCTCCTTTTGTGTACGGCCTTCATACGTTCTGTGCATATATATATATGTATTTACTTACATATATATTTTTTATTGCCCTTGTTGGGCTTTTCCACAGCACACGGTAATGGACCTCTATACATATACACATACACTGAGGGAGGTGATACATCCCTTTAGTGATGTACCTTTCGAAATTCTGTCTATTCTTTCACTTATTACTTTTTTCCAACACCACACACTACTGGGCACCTTTGCATTTATATAATCTTTTACCGGTTCATTATTAGTTTTATGACACTTTTTATACATATATATCTTTTACACATATATTTGTGTATATATACCCATGTATACTTTTCACATTTTATACATACTTATTAACATAACATAATAATCACAATTTTTTCTATTATAATATATATTGCAATTGGTTCCTTGCTCACATCATTCTGTCCTTGCTTTAAATATAAGTGATATCACATGCTTCGATTATATGGGCTTGTCGGTCTTCATTTAGCACATGCTTATAATACATTTTCATTAATCATCAACTCACTTTCTTTATTCACATTTATATTTACACCACATCCCTGTCATACCTCAGCTTTTAATATGTCTTTGATTACTATTTATATTTTTACATTATTATGTGTTGCCTTTTTGGTCACATTTATTATTGTCCACACTTGTATTTACAGATTTGTTTCACTTTGCAAGCCAGTTTGTTTCATGTGTGCTTTTTTTCACCTATGCCTTTTCTCCCCACCCCCCCGCATGTGTGTTGGATACTGGCTAATTGCTGTAGTCAATCACATGCTGGGTGGGTCCAATTAAGCATAGATTTCTGTGTGTATATGTATACCTGTTATTTTTTATTTCATCTATAGCTATGATTAAGCATTGACACTCAATGCGAAACGCGTCAGCTGTTTATCCCACTGTGTGCTGATATCTGTAGTGCATTTTTTCCTGTACCCAATAAAGGGCACGTCTTTTTTCAAGTTACTGGAGTGCGGCTGTCCATATCCTTATTGTTTTTAAAATCTGCGTGGCATAAGGCTCTTATGCCACGCTGATTTTAGGCTGCATTCTTGCGTTGACCGCTAGGGGGCGCTCCCATTGTGATCAGCGTATAGTATGCAAATTGCATACTAATAATGAGTGAAAAATTCAATGCGCTACTGTGAGTATACAGTTATGATAATATAGCGGTGATGATAAACAAAATATATCTGAGGCAGCTATATCTAAGAGTGTTCACATAACACAAAAATCAAATATAAATAAACAAGTGATAAGCACTTCAAATATGTGATCGTGATCACAACAAAGGATAATACCAATAATAAGTGCACAAACACAATAAGTGACTACACTGTGATTGGTGAAATGAATACCAACTGGGAAAAAATCCCAAAAAATAGCACAAGGAATGTGAACCTGGGATGGTAAAAATAAATCTCTGTGCAATTGGAAGTGTCCAAAAGTAATAAAGTGCAGATGGTGAAAATTCAAAAAATGAATAAATAAATGATTGAAAGTTCAAATGTGACAGACAGTCTTTAAACAAGGTGAATCAGAAGGAGTAAACTTCTAAATCTCTGCTTTCTTCCCTCAAACGATTGGTGGACTATCCTCATAGGTAATATAGTGCCCTTACCTGCAGGGTGCTATATATGGGCATATAGTGTTGTCTCCACAACGTGATGATCTTGCCTCTCCAACTGTGGGTCACTCCTGCTGCTCCAGCTGCTGGGTATCTCCAGGCTCCGTGGTCCAGAGTGAGAAGTGGGGTGAGGGAGAGAGAGAAGAAAGAGTGCCTCCGATGGTGTAGTGGGTTTAAGCTCAAACGTATTTATTGTGGCAAAAAATAAATAAACAAAACAGGGATGGGCGCATGCAGTAACACGTTTAAATTTCCCGGGGACGCGGCGATCTAAGTACCGCCTGACGTCCGATGTTACTGCATGCACCCATCCCTGTTTTGTTTATTTATTTTTTGCCACAATAAATACGTTTGAGCTTAAACCCACTACACCATCGGAGGCACTCTTTCTTCTCTCTCTCCCTCACCCCACTTCTCACTCTGGACCACGGAGCCTGGAGATACCCAGCAGCTGGAGCAGCAGGAGTGACCCACAGTTGGAGAGGCAAGATCATCACGTTGTGGAGACAACACTATATGCCCATATATAGCACCCTGCAGGTAAGGGCACTATATTACCTATGAGGATAGTCCACCAATCGTTTGAGGGAAGAAAGCAGAGATTTAGAAGTTTACTCCTTCTGATTCACCTTGTTTAAAGACTGTCTGTCACATTTGAACTTTCAATCATTTATTTATTAATTTTTTGAATTTTCACCATCTGCACTTTATTACTTTTGGACACTTCCAATTGCACAGAGATTTATTTTTACCATCCCAGGTTCACATTCCTTGTGCTATTTTTTGGGATTTTTTCCCAGTTGGTATTCATTTCACCAATCACAGTGTAGTCACTTATTGTGTTTGTGCACTTATTATTGGTATTATCCTTTGTTGTGATCACGATCACATATTTGAAGCGCTTATCACTTGTTTATTTATAAATTGCATACTAACACCGATTCACAAAGTTGCGCGGGCCCTGCGTACGCAAGGTACGGAGTTTCCGTACGGCGTCTTTAGCGTAAGGCTGCCCCTTCTAATAGTAGGGGCAGCCAATGCTAAAGTATACCTGCCCTTCCCGCGTCGCGACGTTCAAATTTTACGTCGTTTGAGTAAGTAATTCGTGAATAGCGCTGGACGCCATTCACGTTCACTTTGAAGCAAATGACGTCCTTGCGACGTCATTTGCCGCAATACACGTCGGGAAAGTTTCCCGACGGAGCATGCGCTCTACGCTCGGCGCTGGAGCGCGCCTAATTTAAATGATTCCCGCCCAATTTTGCCAGCGCGCCCTCGCAATTTACGGAGCTACTGCTCCGTGAATCGAGGGCAGCGCAAAATATTTGCGGGGGCGCAGGGCAAAAACGCTGCCCTGTGCCTCCGCAAATAAAGCGCAAATGTACCTGAATCTGGGCCAGTGTTATCACTTTCACTTGTGTCTCGCCCCAAGCCTGCATTTCTTGGGAGAGTTAGCTGCAATGGTATAGTGCTATCTGTGCAACACAGTGCCCTGGCAGAGTGTTTAGGCTTGCCATCAACTTTAAGGCCCCGTACACACGAGAGGATCCATCCGCTGGAATTCATCCGCAGACCGGCTCCAGCGGATAGATCCCCTGGTGTGTACAATCCAGCGGATCTGTTTCCGCGGATTTTTATCCCCTGGGATGGATTTCAAGCGGATAAAAATTTGAAGATATGCTTTAAAATCTATCCGCTTGAATCCATCCCAATGGATTGATCCGCTGGTCTGTACAGACTCACCGGATCAATCCGTCCGAATGGATCCCCCGCATGCGTCGTAATGATTCGACGCATGCGTGGAATTCCTTATATGACAGCGTCGCGCACGTCGCGGCGTCATCATCGCGGCGACGGCACGACACGTCATCGCGATGGGATTTTGGCGCGGATTTCGATCCGATGGTGAGTACACTCCATCGGATCCAAATCCGCGGATAAATCCTCTCGTGTGTACTAGGCCTAAAAGAGAACCTCAGGAATAAAAAAAAATCTATACTTACCTAGGTGGATGCAGAATTGCTCTGATGCTGCATCTGTCTCCTGCTGCTTCTAAGACTGAGCGATTTAAAGATCGCTGAGTTCTCAGTCTTTTAGTAACCTGAAAGCCAATGACTGTCAGTCACCGGAACACTGCTTTGCCCCTCCAGCACTCACTGGAGCACCAGACTGTGGAAGGAAGGGGAGTTGCTGACTCAGTCTCCCAGTGACTCACTAATGCCGCGTACACACGATCGGTTTGTCTGAAAACGGTCTGATGGACCGTTTTCATCAGACTAACCGATCGTGTGTGGGCCCCATTGGTTATTTATCCATCGGTTAAAAAACTAGGAACTTGTTTTAAAATCATCTGATGGTTAACTAACCGATTGAAAAAAATGATCGTCTGTGGGTACGTCCATCGGTTAAAAATCCATGCATTCTCAGAATCAAGTCGACGCATGCTCGGAAGCATTGAACTTCATTTTTCTCAGCACGTCGTTGTGTTTTACGTCACCGCGTTCTGAAACGATCAGTTTTTTAACCGATGGTGTGTAGGCACAACTGATGAAAGTCGGCTTCATCGGATAGCTGATGAAAAAATCCATCAGACCGTTTTCATCGGATGAACCGATCGCGTGTACAGGGCATTAGAAGCTGAGCCAGCTGACGGTCTGGGTGGATCCTGGCTTTAAAGTCCTAAAAGTTACTTGTTCTTTAACAACAGCAGGTACTGCAAGCTATCTATGACCATTTTTTTTAGCTAGAAACCCTCTACATGCCTCACTAAACTGCTTTTTACGTTGTTACCAGGTGCTTGTTATATCACGGTCATGTGATCGTTTAAGTTCCTTTAGGGGTTTTTTTTTTTTCGATCTGTGCAAAATACTTATAAATATAACATTTATTAAAGATAATGACAGATAAAGAAAATATTACAAGAAAACTTAACTACAGATGCTGTTTTGCCATGGAGTCCCATCTCCGCATACAACATGGCGGTTGACCAGGTCCAGACACATGCCTCTTGGCAGTTCTAAGTGAGACTAGCCTATTTCAGTATAGGCTGTGGTATTTAGACTTGTGTATAAGGAATAGACAACCCCAAAGCCAACTCCCTTTGCAATATGACCCCTCAAGGACTTGGCCAGTTTACAATTACACATTCCTATAAGATGAGTCATTCAAGGTAACCAGAATAACAATGAGTTTAGAGGCTTTGTGAGGCCAACATTAATAAGGAATATCAAATATGCAATTTCCCTATCACTGCTTAACCACTTGCCGTCGCTGCACCGCCGAAATACGTCCACAAGGTGGCTCTCCTAGGCGAGACCACGTAAATGGACGTCCTGCCTATTAGCCGCCACTAGGGGCGCACGCGCGCCGCCGGAGGCGCGCGCGCGCGCCCCCCGCTCGCCCCCGACTCCCGTGCGTGTGCCCGGCGGGCGCGATCGCCGCCGGGCACACGCGATCGCTCGGTACAGAGCGGGGAACGGGAGCTGTGTGTGTAAACACACAGCTCTCGTTCCTGTCAGCAGGGGAAATGCTGATTTTCTGTTCATACAATGTATGAACAGAAGACCAGTGTTTCCCCTAGTGAGGCCACCCCCCCCCCCCACAGTAAGAACACACCCAGGCATACTTAACCCCTTCCCCGCCCCCTAGTGTTAACCCCTTCACTGCCAGTGGCATTTTTATAGTAATCTAATGCATTTTTATAGCACTGATCGCTATAAAAATGCCAATGGTCCCAAAAATGTGTAAAAAATGTCCGAAGTGTCCGCCATAATGTCGCAATACCGAAAAAAAAATCGCTGATCGCCGCCATTACTAGTAAAAAAAATATTAATAAAAATGCCATAAAAATACCCCCTATTTTGTAAACGCTATAACTTTTGCGCAAACCAATCAATAAACGCTTATTGCGATTTTTTTTAACGAAAAATATGTAGAAGAATACGTATCGGCCTAAACTGAGGAAAAAAAATGTTTTTCTATATATTTTTGGGGGATATTTATTACAGCAAAAAGTAAAAAATATTCATTTTTTTCAAAATTGTCGTTCTATTTTTGTTTATAGCGCAAAAAATAAAAAACGCAGAGGTGATCAAATACCACCAAAAGAAAGCTCTATTTGTGGGAAAAAAAGGACGCCAATTTTGTTTGGGAGCCACGTCGCACGACCGCGCAATTGTCTGTTAAAGCGACGCAGTCCCGAATCGCAAAAAGTACTCTGGTCTTTGGGCAGCAATATGGTCCGGGGGGTAAGTGGTTAACTTATGGACCCATTCCATTTGGAGTGTCTTTGGTGGTCATTAAATTGCTGTTATTGGAGATAATGATGACAGTACAGCAGGACATAACCTGTTTTAGATAATAGCAGTAATAAGAATTGTAAATGCTATCACGTTTGTACATCATTTGCTGTGTAGGGACATAAGAAACAACTTGAGATCAAAAATTTAGAACACTGAAAATAAAGATGACACCCAATTTAGCCAGTCATGCTTTACTGTTCAGAATTGGATAAGATGTTAAAAGGCAAAGGTACAGGGTTCAGCTTAGTTGGACAGCTTGGCTCAGTAGTCATCCAGGATTTATATAAATGTGACTGCTCTGACCCTTTGTACTTTATAAACCTGTGCTACACTGAGTGAGGGGGTCAGATCAGACAACAGAAAGGTATGATCTCTTTTAATATTGTGAAGTATGTAACATTTACACTGTCATTTCTATTTAACTGAACTCCTAGAATTGTTGAATTTGTAGATTTACTACAATGGCACAAGAAGGTCTGGAAGAGGCATTGAATTCTTTTCTATTCAAGCATAAGGGCATTTATTTCCATACTGGAGTCACGACGCCTGAAATTGTAGATTCATTGGAACACATGGAAATTAGAGACAGTGATGTATATTTGGTCACATATCCAAAGTCAGGTAATTATTATTATTATTATTATTATTTTTATTATTTTTATTATTATTATTATTATTATTAATAACAATAACTGAGTAGCACTAAATGCAACATTATTTATTAAGTTGATAAAGGGGTGGGGACGGGTTGAAACCACTACAGGAAAGGCGAGATCTGCTGTTGGGATTTTGCTGCTAATAATGACAGAAAGCCAGCACACCAAACTGAATCAGATGATCAGATTTTCTAAAGTCCCATGTCAGCAAAAGTAACAGACTTTTTTAGAGCACAACTGCACTCTTTATCAAGCAGAAAACAGAGACAATAAGGCCTCTTCCACATGAAGCGAGCTCCATTGGAGTCTGTCTGCTCAGTGGGGACTCTGTTCACTGATCCCAATCAGATGGCTGTTCTGTTTCTGCTTCACTTATGCAGAGCGAACACAGACACAGCCTGCTCTCCTCTATGGGCGGGCAGATGCAAACGGCCGCCTGTCCATTTACACTTGACTAGTCTACCATCTGGTCCGATTTGTCATTTAATCGGGAAGTCATCTGTTTTTAGCGGATAGGATCGGATGTCGGCGGTGTCCGATATACCCGCCACTCTATAGAGCAGTGTTTCTCAATTCCAGTCCTCAGGCCCCCCCAACAGGTCAGGTTTTCAGGATTTCCATTATTTTGCACAGGTGATTTGATCAGTTTCATTGCCTTAGTAATCACCACAGCCTTTTCATCTGAGGGAAATCCTGAAAACCTGACCTGTTGGGGGGGCCTGAGGACTGGAATTGAGAAACACTGCTATAGAGGAAACTGGAGGGACTGATCGCGTCCACCTGAAAAACTGACAGGCAAACCTGATCTGTTCACTAGTGTGAAAGGGGCCTAAAAGCAAATTAAGAGCTAAACATGTATACATATAATAACATAAACAATTAACAGTTGACTAGAACCACACGGTATGTCTATACCATGAACAGTACATAAATGAGCTGACTGCTGTGTGACTGTATGAATAATATGTACATGTACCTTGTGCTGTACTGCAAGGATCCCTTTTAAGAGGTAAAAAAAAAAAAATTATATATATATATATATATATATATATATATATATATATATATATATATATATTGTAATAGTGAGAGTCCCTGTCACTATGAAAAGGGAGCAAAAATGGACACAGAGTCTGCATGTGGGCGGACTGCAGGACTACACAGCATAGTTTTGAAACGGAGAAAACTGTTTTGGCAGCTTTCTCTGGGTTTTTCTAAGCTTGGATGGGGCTGTGTAGTTTGGAGATCCTGCAGAGACGTGGGCGGGATGGGATCTTCAATCCTGTGTCCAGGTCTTGTGAATAGCCAGCAGGTTGTGTGCCCAGGTGCATATAATGAGGGACTGGAGAGAGCAGAGGAGAGGAAGGTGGAGTGTGTGCAGCTGGCTGCTGGTTCAACACAGTGTGTGTGGAAAGCTGTCTGTCTGTGGAAGACTACATCCCTGGTGTGGGGGGACTTCGTGCCTGATGTACTGGGAAGGCTGGTAGACCTGAGGTGGCTAGCGAGTCCAAGGGGGCTGGAGGAAGTCCGGAAGTCTGGGAGACAGTAAGCTGGAGAATCCTTATGAGGCCAGGAGTGGGCCAGGTATAGCAGGGTACTGCAAGGCTGAGTAAGCCTGGGAGCCAGGAGGCTTGGTATTTTGTTTTTATGAACATTACTGGAGAAGAACCCCTGCGTGGGAATCCTGTGTGTGAACTGTTATTTTGTGCTTTGATCTCTGGGCACGTAAACCCCCTTAATAACCAGACCAATTTTCAGCTTTCGGTGCTCTCACAATTTGAATGACAATTACTCAGTCATACAACACTGTACCCAAATGAAATTTTCGTCCTTTTTTTCACACAAATAGAGATTTCTTTTGGTGGTATTTAATCACCGTTGGGTTTTTTATTTTTTGCGCTATAAGAGGAAAAAGACTGAAAATTCTGTAAAAAAATTAATTTTTCTTTGTTTCTGTTAAAAAATTTAGCAAATTTTGTATTTTTTCTTTATTCTTTTGCATAAATGTGAAATATGAAGTTACGCCTAGTAAATAGATACCCAATATGTCACCCTTCAAAATTGCACACGCTCGTGGAATGGCGCCAAACTTTGCTACTTAAAAATCCCCATAGGCGATGTTGCAGGGTAGTGTGGGGTATTGCAGAGTAGTGTGGGGTATTGCAGAGTAGTGTGGGGTATTGTAGAGTATTGCACAGTATGGGTATGGAGTATTGCACAGTATGGGGCAGGGATGGCTGAGCAGGGATGGATGGCTGGCTGGATCTGTGACTGCATGTGTCACAGATCCAGCCCACAGCACTCGTGCTGCATCCGCTGACTCCCCCCCCCCCACTCCCCCCTCTCCTCTCACACTGTACCGTTCAGTACAGAGATGGGAGGGAGGAACCGGCATCACATGACGCCGGTTCGTTTACAAGTGATCGCTCCGTCATTGGATGGAGCGATCAAGTGGTAAACCGCCGCTATCAGCGGCGATTTACCATGATCTGTGATGTGCCGGGTCCGGAGGACACGGACATTCTCGTGTGCGGGTCCGGAGGTCACGGACATTCCCGTGTGTGTGCCCCAGAGAGCGCGCGGGAGCGCGATTCTGGGAGGACGTCCATGGACGTCCTCCCAGAGTTAAGCAACTGCCTTGTAGACGTATATCGTCTATAGGGCGGTTGGTAACTGGTTAAAATAAAAATGGGCTGCCATGCCCTCAAACCTAACATCTGACTGCTGTGGACTTGCTGAAAAACGCATTTACCATTGAGTTAAACCCCCAATGTTTACACTATATATATATATATATATATATATATATATATATATATATATATATATATATATATATATATATAAAATGAAAATTAAATCTAAGGCTTGCTAGCTCCTACCTGTTTGTGCTCCATGTTCAGGATGGAGAGCAGTGCTGTGATTGTGGGCAGTGGTGGGCTAAATGTCAGTCAGTGTGCATTCAATCTCCAGAGGAGGTGCACTCCATAGACAGGAAGTACTTACAGAGCATGTACGGTGATGTATTTCATGTTTCTTAAAGCGGAGCTCCACCCTATTTCAAGACATTTGCTCATTCATACTACAGCCTGTAATGCAAGTGAAAACTGAAGTTTTTTTGTTTTTAATCTGTACAGTACCTTTTGTTTTCCCATAACTTCCTGTCTGTCTTTAAAAAAAAAATTGCGGGTGGAATCTTGCTTTAAAATAGAAATGAAAGTAAAAACATTTTTGTATAGATAAAAAAAAAAAATTCTAAATACCTTTTATTCCCTTTTTTATAAGTGATCACATTCCTTCTGTTCTCAGTTGCTTAAGAGCTGGGGGGCAGGAGAAGCAGCAGCACACTGAGCTTCCCAGTGAACGGCTGTGCAGCAGGGGCATGTCAGGACAAGTCTGATCATTGGAGGAGAGCACACTAAGTTCCCAGCATAGCTAGAGAACTGACCACAGTGTGCTCTCCTTCTTATGCCACGTACACACCATCGCTTTCTGCGATGAAAAAAAACGACGTTTTGAAAAACGTCAATTTAATTGACTGTGTGTGGGCAAAAACGTCGTTTTATGTCTTCTAAAAAACGACAAAAAAAATTGAAGCATGCTTCAATTTTATGTGTCGTTTTTGGCCGACGTCGTTTTCTGTGTTCTAAACATTGACCGTGTGTACGTAAAAACGTCGTTTTAAGCACGCGCATGCTCAGAAGCAAGTTAGGAGACGGCAGCGTTCATTCATGTAAAACGACTGTTCAGAATGGAATAAGCACATTCGTTAAGGTCTTTTTCAGCTTATAGACAAGAAAAGAAAGCGCTTCTTTAACCCCTGCTTTTAACTGCTACCCAGAACTGGACGTTTGTTGCGGCTGATCTTGTTACATAGTTATGACAAGCTTTTAATTAGTTTCTTTCTTGTTTGATAATGTTTATGTTTGTGTTCTGTTATTTAGTTGTATCTTCCATCTTTAAAATTTTAAATATATATATTGGTCCACCTTATTTTTTTTGGATTTTTATTTTGTCACCAATTTTATTTTAAATCTCTATTTTGTGTTGATTTGGGAGTGTGTGAAGTGGCTGCAACAACATAATTTTTTCTTGAACTCACCCACAAGCATGTTTTTTTACCTTGTTAATGTTTGCAAGAACTATTTGGGAATGGGTCTGCCCACTCACTAATGATCTCTTAAATCTACAATAAAGAAACATGGTCAAATGTGGCTGAAAAATTAACATTGCATTTATTCTGCACAAAAATTCACAAAAAAAATGGTGGCAACCCAAAAACACAACATAATAAAAACAAAGATGCCAAGGAAGGCAGCACTTTAGAGCATGCTTGAACTTTGCTGAAAACAAGGGTCCCCGAAGCCACCAAATCAGCCTGTGAGTCAACATTAAAATTCCATCAGGGGCACCGTGTTATTTTTTTGGCTTTTTCTTCCCAGCAGCCTTCCCTGCAGTCTTCCCTGCAGCCTTCCCTGCAGTCTTCTCTGCAGTCTTCCCTGCAGCCTTCCCTGTAGCCCGAGTCCTTGGGGGCTGGGTTCCTGGAGGAGATGAAGTGCCAGGAGCCAGAGCAGCCTCATGAAGAGGAGGAGCAGGAGCAGGAGGAGCAGCAAGGACAGGAGGAGCAATCCGCACAATGTCGGTGTCGTCATCGAGCTGCCCCAGGGATGCCATGCTTATGGCTTTGAAGATGAGTTGTTCGCAGCGCACACGCTGGCTCTGCTCCAGATTGTAGAGCTTGGCTGCAATGAGCGCTGCGAACCCCTCAACTTCACTGGGTGGCTCTCGGATGGCTGCAGTAGCTTTGCGAAGCAGGCCCTGGGTCTCCTCCTCCATTTGTCGCAGACTCCTGAGCCGTTTATTGGGATTGCGAAATGGAGGGATCCGGGAGATGGTATACCGCCGGCGTGCCTCCTGGGTCCCACTGGGGCCTGCCACCTCCTGGCTCCCAGTGGGCTCTGCCACCTCCTGCCTTGCAGTTGGCCCTGGCTCCTCCTGGCTCCCTGTGGGCCCTGTCTCTTCCTGGCTCACTGTGGGCCCTGTCTCTTCCTGGCTTTGGTCTGCCTGTGTATCAAAAAAAGGAACATAGTTTATTTGTGTTTGTCATTAATCACACACATTTTTTAAATCATGAGTGATGCAAATTGAATGTCAATATATATTACACACAGGGTCGCCATTCCTAATTATGTGGCCCCTTACACACCTTCAGACATGGTCCCCCTGGAATTATGTGGGTTGTTGCAGGCCTAATTTAGGAAATAAGTGGCCTTTTCCCCCCAAAATTAATTATTAAATTTCGTGTCAACTAGATTGTACTCAAAAAGGGTGTTTTCCATCTGGGACCCCTTGCAGGTGTATTGCGTTACTCCCCCCTACTGGCCTCTCTGAAAATGCCACCCACTCCTTCATAAACATTATTAATTGGGCAATTTTGTCCCCATCCTGTTTTGCCACTACTGACTATTGATCTTATCCCTAAACTTAGGTGATTCACTTAGAATTTAGAACAATAGTAACATAAATTTAACATTATTACTAGACTTGTCATATACTAACTAAATTCATACAAAAAACACATACCATGCTCCATGGGTCACAATTGGGGTCCTCCAGGAACTCTTGCTCTTCCTCCGAGCTTGCCTGCTCTTGTCTGCAGAGAAGACTGGAGGATTGGCTGCTGGGAAGCTGGGAGCTACCTCTTGGGGGAAGGGTAGACATGGATGCCCTGGTCTCAATGTGGTCGTCCAGGAACTGCAGCTGACTGTAGTACCACAGGGTTGGTTTGTAGATGGAGTCAGCTGCAGCCCCAGACCTCATTGAGGCCAGGACTTGGACCCGTTGGGCCCTGTAGGTGCCCCTGATGGAATTTATTTTGCTCTTCACTGTGGCTTTTGTGGCGTTGGGGACCCTTGTTTTCAGAAATTCAAGCATGCTCTCTTTAGCTTTTTCCCTGGCATCTTTGTTTTTATTTATTGTATTTTTGGTTTGCCACAGAACAGGATGTTCCTTCCATTTTTGAATAAATTCGGTCAGGAACTCCGCATTCTTGAAGGGATCCATTCTTTCTGCACATGAAACAGAAGCCAAAACATAATGTCATTAAAGCCACTAGCTTACTTCCCCTAACTAGCCCACAAACTCATTCCCTCTTCACTATAATAAAGTCGCAAAAAATAACTTACGTATCGTCGTTAGCAAAGATCGTGATTTACGCCTTCTTCCACAGACTATGCACGCCGTTTACAAACACGTCCGATCCCTTTTTACACTACGCACGCGTGACGCTCCGCACGACACCCCGCCCCTGACGTTCGGTATCGTCCTTTCCACGCCCCTTCTCTGTCGTTTGGTGAGGGAGAAATGATGGAGAACATGGATGACAATTCCAGCTCAAGCCAGGAGGCAGGCCAGGCCCAACCACGCCGCAGATTCCGATGCAGAGCCTCCAACATGACATTTAATGAAATGGTGGAGATGGTCACCATATTGAGGAGGGAGGACTATGATGCCAAGCATGGCCCCTACATGCATCCAAATAAAGTAAAAGCCAAAATTATGGAGAAGGTCATCCGTAGGCTCCAGCGGAAGTTTGGAAAACGCAGGAGCAGAGAGCACCTGCGCAAAAGGTGGTCCGATTTAAAGAAGAGGGAACCCCACCAACTTGCCAAAATAAATAGGGTGATTCCAAGAAGAAGTAAGTTTTTTCCATGTGTATTAATTATTTTGGTGTGTTCTTTGTGCCATGTTTTTTTTTTTGCAGGTTGACCATAATTAATATTATGAATTTGGACGCATGATTCAGTCGTCGTAGTCGTCGTTCATTCGCTGACTTTCAATAATCCAATACCATATTACTGAGAAATGGCATCATGCCTAGTTTGCATGTGCAAAGGGGAGTTGAAGCACTGTATCATAAATAAAAACGTAAATGTAGGAATTGTGGGCGAATGAACGACGACTCCTAGGACCAATTATTCGACACAAATATGAAAGTTGTGACATTTTTGGGGCTTAAAAGGTGTCTTCAATTCTCGTATTGATGTCAATGTGTTTCAGCTTATTTTTGCACAAACTTAAATACCTTGAGATTCACAAAAAGGAGCGTTTGCTCATCATTTTTTTATTGAACATGTGTACTCAGTAGCACAATTGTTTGTCACAATCACAACCTATGTTGGGTCACACACAGGGGTGAGCAGATCCAGGGGATACTTGGTTAGCTTACATATAGAAAAATAAACCAATTGTCACCAGATTTGACATTACTTTGTGAATGGATTAAATACTGGTCTATTTTCTTTGAACGCTTTTTAAAAACAACAATATTGCCCTCTTTTTTTTTAATTTCAAATATTTTTGGGTCATTTCAGGCCGCTCTTATAATGTTTTAACCTCCTGTTTTCCCTTTCTTCAATCTCGTAGGGCACAATGAAGCAGCAAGGCAGGAGGCACAAGCCAACCAACCACACCCCCGAGGGATGTAGATGAAGGGGAACCTGCCACAACATCCGGTAAAGTAACATATACCACATTTTCAGGGAATATAGATATAGGCATACAATCTTTTAACACATGTTTTGGTTCCACATTTCAGGAGGAAGTCGGGCTGGTCAGGGACTGGACACGTATAGTGCCCAGCTCCTCATCGGCGAGGTTCTCACATGCAGGGCCGAGGACATACGTCTGGCCTGCTGGGAAATTCGGCACAAAGCGAAGACGCTGGAACGTCAGCTAAAAAAAATTATTAATGTTTTGGGGAGGGTTTAATTGTTTGTGTTCCTTTTATTTTGTAATAATTTAAAAAAAAAACAAAAAAATTTTTTAATTTTAGACTAATTAAAAAAAAGACAAAAAAACAAACAAATGATTCTATTTTGTACTAATTAAAAAAAAGACAAAAAAATAAAAAAATGATTCTATTTTGTACTAATTAAAAAAAAGACAAAAAAATAAAAAAATTATTCTATTTTGTACTAATTAAAAAAAAGACAAAAAAAAAAAAAATGATTCTATTTTGTACGAATTAAAAAAAAAAAAAATTATTGTACTCCAAAAAATGTGTGTGTAGTTATTGGTATCAATGCTGACTCATTAAATTACTCAGGCATATTTGTAGAGTTATTAAGATTTAACACTCATGGGAATTTAGGACATCCCAAACACATGGCTGGATGAGAACCTAGGAAAAAGAAACAATACCCCAAAATAAAAAAAAATAATTAATGAAGATCGGGCATTGCAATGGCCCCCCTCCCCATAAAATAGTCCACATAGGATTGACGCACTGCACGTGCGGTTTGGGGGGCCAAGCCTCTATGGCTAGCCTCACGTCCCGGCTTCGGAGCCACAACATCTGCCTCATCAGGCAATACCGTGAGGTAATTTTGGGAATGTCTTTTTAAAAAATTGTGGAGAATGCAACAACATAAAATAACGTGATTCCATTTGTATTCCGCAAGGTTGATTGCTGTTAAAAACAAGCGGAATCGGCTGGCCATGATTCCAAAGGCATTCTCTACCACACGTCTTGCTCTGGCCAGCCGATAATTAAAAACCCTCCTCTCATGGGTGAGGGTGCGTACGGGAAATGGCCTCATGAGGTGGGGACCCAAAGCAAAAGCCTCATCTGCAACAAACACGAAGGGCAGACCCTCTTCATTCTCCTCCGCAGGTGGCAATCCTAGGTCCTCCGACTGAAGCCGTTGGGCGAACTCCGTCTCCGCAAAGACACCGCCGTCCGACATCCGGCCATTTTTCCCAACATCCACATACATAAACTCATAGTTGGCAGAGACCACCGCCATCAAAACAACGCTGTGGAACCCCTTGTAGTTGTAGAAATGGGATCCACTATGGGGTGGGGGCACAATGTGGATGTGCTTGCCATCAATGGCTCCTCCGCAGTTCGGAAAGTTCCAACGCTGGGAGAAGTCCGCTGCCACAGTCTGCCATTCCTGTGGCGTGGTGGGGAACTGGATAGAAAGATAAATCCATTCAAACAAACATTGTGAACAGAATATATCTACAATTTCAAGGGATCCCACCAAAACTTAAACAAAAAAGGTTAGGATTAAAAAATAACATGTGAACACTAAGCATATTAATCACCCCCTCTGATGTTCAAAAAATATAATTAGGGGGAGTGGGGGCCCAAGATGAGTTTGTCACCTGAGAAACCACCCCACAAAAAAGAAAAAATAATAATAATAAAATTAATTATTAGTATGTAGTCAAACAATCTTGGGGGGGGGGGGGGTTTGGACAATGGAGGCCACAAATAAACGGGGATATAGGGACACACAAAATGCAGCACTACAATGGAGGCCACAAATAAACGGGGATATAGGGACACACAAAATGCAGCACTACAATGGAGGCCACAAATAAACGGGGATATAGGGACACACAAAATGCAGCACTACAATGGAGGCCACAAATAAACGGGGATATAGGGACACACAAAATGCAGCACTACAATGGAGGCCACAAATAAACGGGGATATAGGGACACACAAAATGCAGCACTACAATGGAGGCCACAAATAAACGGGGATATAGGGACTATGCTAGGTGGGTTTGGCCACAACATAGAATGATGGACAGGTTGGCTAAATACAATAAACATGTAGGGCTTTACAAATTGTGTAGAACAGCATACATGGAGACAAAGTGAACATTCTGAGCATATTAGAAACAGGTAATTTTTTTTTTTTAGGGCCATAGTTTGACCATTGAAAGAACACCACTTACCTTAACATAGTCCTCCTGAAGAACCTGAATGATGGCCGAACAGGTATCCAGGATTATGAGGCCCAGAGCCTGGGGGGAGATGCCCGTCGAGAACTTCAAGTCCTGCAGACTTCTCCCTGTTGCAAGGTAGCGCAAAGTTGCAACTAGCCTCTGCTCAGCAGTGATGGCTTCCCGCATAACGGTGTCCTGCCTGGTGATATATGGCGACACCGAAGCCAAAAGCTGCTGAAATATGGGGTCAGACATCCTAAGAAAATTCCTGAAATCATCAGGGTTATTTTCTCGGATCTCCCGCAGCAGAGGCATATGAGAGAACTGGTCCCTGCATAGCAACCAGTTCTTGGTCCACAACCTCCTCCTCACCCTGTTCATGGACCGTCGCCGGGATGCAGCACACATCCTAACAACAAGCACAGCACGATCTCGGCGACGAGTTCGTACCCGCAACATGGCTAGAAAACGGTCGTCAAATCAGATCAGACTAAAAATTACGCCCTGAAGTACAGAATGGCCTTTGAAGAACGACCTGCTAAAGAGCACCGTGCACACAAAACGTAATGCCAAAACAAATACGTCCTTAGTACAAGCACTGTATCACAGATCCGACGACAAATAGACAAACTGTACGACAGAAAACGAAATTTAAAGCACAGTCACTGAAAATCACGAATCGTATCTCACCAAACTTTTACTAACACGCAGCAACACGATATCAGCAAAAGAGGCCGTCTTCCGCATGGAAACGACCCTTTATAGTGACGTCGTGCGTGATTGACGGAACTGCGCTTTGCTAGAGCGTTGTGAAAAAGTGAAGGTGTGTATGCTACGTCGTTGTTCAAATTGAAGTTTGAAAAAAGTCGTTTTTTTCAAGCACATAAACCGTCGCATTTTTTCATCGCAGAAAGCGATGGTGTGTACGCGGCATAAGTGTGGTCTGTTTTAATAGGAAAGCAAGGGGACCTGCAGGAACACCAGGGATTTCACATAAAGGAAGCAATAAAAAGAAAACGGGATACTTTCTCATACAAGTACAAGTACGGCAGGCACATGTCAGGAATATGAAGCGTTGGGGTAACAAATGCTTTAAGGTGTTTCCAGCAACCAGTCACACTTGTGTTTTGATTTTCCGTTTTTTCACTGTATTCTATATAAGCATTGATTTTACTCATACACAAAGGGAGCGCAGAAGTTCACACACTTTCTTTTCAGTCTATTTTTCTGAAATACTTCAATCAAGAAAATAGCACATTATAGCCAGTCGATGGAGCTAGCGATCCAAGAGGAAATAAACATATTGGAAACAATATGGCAATTACTTGTGTTTTAAGAAAAAAAAATGTTTAACATTATTATCTAGTGATTTTATGAAAGGAACAAAAATGTGAATATTCAAAAGAACTATTGGCTGTTAGTGATAAATCCATACGAATACTTTATACATACACGATAATTCAGAAAAGTAAAAATAAAAAAAAGACAGGGTGATTGTATGAATATGTTGGCTTGAACAAATTCAGTGCATTCATATTCAAGCCATTAGGAAAGACAGTACCAAGTTTGTGAATCCACATTGTTTCAGCATCACTTAATCTATTCATTCTACTATAGTCAGCAGAACTTTGGATAAATTAAATAGGTGTTAGATCCTCTCTTTGCCTGAAGGCGCCCTCCTTGGGCTACGCTTCTTCTGTATTCTTCCCTCTATTCTGCCTTGTTTGGCTTGCAAGCTTTCTGGTTTGGAGATGGAAATATGGGGGTTTATGGTCATGATCACACAAATCATATTCTGACACTCGTTATTGTATTCTCCTGTACATTGGCCCATTTATCTTTTGTAGCAATCATTCCGGCCCCTTGTAATAGTCCCAGTTTTTGTTTTTGTATTGCTGTTATTATTGTTTTTTTTTTTTGTTTGCGCAACCCACTTTTTGTCTATTTTCTGCGCTATTATTATTATTATTTTTTTTTTTTTTTTTTTATTGACCCCAGATTGTCAGGTGTATGTCTGGTGTTTTGCTATTTTGTATGTTAAAAACGTAATAATTTTTTAATAAAATTAGATTGAACATAAATAGGTGTTAGAGTTAAAGTCTCCTTTATGATATTGTGAAAAATATTTTGAAAAGCAAAGCTACTGGAAGTTAGTTTGTACATTAGAGGCCAGATTCAGAGACATGAGCGGATCTTTGTGCGGGCGTAGCGTATCTTATTTATGCTACGCCGCCGCAACTTAGAGAGGCAAGTGCAATATTCACAAAGCACCTGCGTCCTAAGTTACGGCGGTGTAGCGTAAATTGGCCGGCGTAAGCCCGCCTAATTCAAATGTGGAAGTGGTGGGCGTGTTTTATAGTAATTACCCGTGACCCCACGTAAATGACGCTTTTTACGAACTGCGCATGCGCCGTCCGTGGACGTCTCCCAGTGCGCATGCTCAAAATTACACCGCAAATACTCATTGGTTTCGACTTGAGCGTAACTTACGCCCAGCCCCATTCACGGGCGACTTACGCAAACGACGTAAAACGTGAAAAAATCGACGCTGTTCCGACGTCCATACCTAACATTGGCTACGCCTCATAGAGCAGGGGTAACTTTACGCCGGAAAAAGCATTAGGTAAACGACTTAAAAAAATGCGCCGGGCGGACGTACGTTTCTGAATCGGCGTATCTATCTCATTTGCATATTCTATGCGGCAATCTACGGAAGCGCCCCTAGCGGTCAGCGTAAATATGCACCCTAAGATACGACGGCGTAGGAGACTTACGCCGCTCGTATCTAGGCAACATTGAGGCGTATCTGATTCTATGAATCAGGCGCCGAGATGCGCTGGCCCGCATTCGGAGTTACGACGGCGTATCTGGAGATACGCCGACGTAACTCCTTTCTGAATCCGGGCCTTAATCTTTGTTTATTCAGCTATTTATGCTGTGTTTGTTTAGTGTGTCTGACATACTGAATCTAACAGGTACATTTTATCACACAGATTACATATTTGGGTGAATTTGTTAAAGGTAAATAGGCTTTATATTCTGCAAGTGAATTTTTCCTAAGAATAGTGAATGTGGTGAAAGTTCACTTTGCAAGGAAAATAAAAAAAAAGTCAACCAAGCTTCACCTTATTTACTAAGCTAAGGAAAATTTTCCTTACACAGTAAATAACCGATTTACTTTTGGTAAATCAGCTCCATTGTGTCCCATAGTCCACATATGTATAGATTGTTTTTATTGTTTAAGTAATGGAAGTTTGTTCATGTGTAACAAAATGATAACATAGGCATCTATTTTGCTGCCATTTATAGATACCATTTTTTTATGTGATTTATTCTTATCTGACCTATCATTTTTAATTTTGTTAGATGAAATATAATTAGCAAAGGTTGTAGATCTTCAAAAAATATTTGGTTAACTTTAAACTTAAATTTTTTTTTATTTTTTTTTAGTTTAAATCAGAACTTATTTAATATGATTTTGATCTCTCTATACTTTTTTTAATGAATGTTATTTTCTTGTGTAGCGCCCTGCTCCTGATGAACAGGCGCTGCCTCAAATTTAATGGGGGTCTGAGCTGTTATTTGGCTCAGACCAGAGTGATTAACCTCCCTGGCGGTCTTCCCGTGTCTGACACGGGGTTAGATTTTCCTGCTACGATCGGTAACCCCGTGTCAGCCACGGGCTTGCCTCGCTAGATCCACAGGCACAAGTTACTTACCTTGTCCCTGGATCCAGCGATGCCACCGCGCTGTGTGAGCGAGCGGGACCTCGCTCGATTCACACAGTGCCTCCGTGTGACGCCGATCTCCGTTCCCTGCGACGTTACGACGCACGGGGACGGAGAACGGCGCCAAATTCAAAAAAGTAAACAAACACCTTACATACAGTATACTGTAATCTTATAGATTACAGTACTGTATGTAAAAAAAACACACCCCCCCTGTCCCTAGTGGTCTGTCCTGTGTCATGCATGTCATTTTATATAATAAAAACGTTTCTTTCTCCCTGCAAACTGTAGATTGTCCATAGCAACCAAAAGTGTCCCTTTATGTCAAAAATAGTTTTAGATCAGCTAAAAAACAGCGATAATAAATTATAATCACTTGCAGAATTGTGCGATAGCGATTTGTGGGGAAATTCGTCATAAAAAAAAAAAAATAATGACAGCAACAATTCTGCAACTGAGCAAATTTCAGTGATTTTGATTTGATTACATTATTGAATAATTTTTATTATAATTATATTATTATTTGTTATAATTATTTATAATTATTTATTATATTATAATTTATAATTTTGTTTTTAAAAAAATGTCATACCCGGGATGCCTATTAGAAGCTTGTTTGGTCAGATTTAAGTGAGTTATTTCTAAAAATTACAGACCTACAATATAAAACGCCAAATTTCCTTGCAAATAATGGTACCGCTTTTAGCATGTTTTTTCTGACAGAATCATACCGCCAGGGAGGTTAAGGGCAATTTAGCCTCTGTTCCAGCCATGGCTGTGCTGGGAGTGATCCACCATTGATCGCCTGGGGGTGTTTTTACCACCCCAGGCCAAGGGTGGCAGAAGTAAGGTCATGGTACATTGATGGTCCCCCTCAGCAATGAATCAGTGGGAGTGGTTACCCCGCTGTGTATGCTAGGGAGGGGTACTTAAGGGACCTGTGCACAACTATTACCTGCAGAAGAGTGGGGGGATTCTGATCTGGACTCTTTATCAGATGCAGGTGATGATCACTGGTTTGGACCAGAGTTCCCTGAGCTAACGTGGAATAAAAGATGGAGACCTGCCTCCACTCAAAGCTCGGAGAAGTGTTCAGCTATGGACTCTGGGGAGACAATGCCTCAGGCGGAAACCCTGGGGGATAACTTAGAGACTGTTATTGATGCAGGAACTGTTTCTGGTGAAAAAGATGCACCTCAATCTATTACACTTCTCTTAAAAAGGTCACCGGAGGCATATGTAATGCCGGGACTTGGAAGCTCCCATTCACTACCCAGACTCGCCCGCTTGCAAAGGGTATTAATGAAAAGGGTAACTATTGAGTATGGCCTGGAGTTCCCTTATGTGCCAAAGGCGACTATGGAGGAGATTGAAGCCAATGGAGAGAAGTGGTATGAGGAAGCCATCTGGGACTATTTGAATGTGCCTAAACTTGGACTATTGCATTATAATGGCTCACCGCTTCCAGGGATGTTGGCTGCATTGGAGCTATGGTCGGCACATTTATGCCGATTGGGTGGTCATCCAAAGACCTGGCAAGGATGACAGAGTGTACTTTGTCACCACCCTTGACAAGCAGGGAAAATCCCTGACCCTGCCGGATCCCCGGTTCTACTTGTGAAAGACTGGCAGGAGAGTTTTTCTTTCCTCCAAAGGAGTTCCATGAAGGAGCTTTTATTTCTTCAGTTTGCTGTGATATTTGAACTCGGGAGGGACTTGAACTCTCTGAGGAATTCGAGATCAAGACTTGTTTTGCCAAGGACTTGTGCACATTGTAAATTGCGATTTCTGCCACCAGGTGGCAGTGATCAAGACTAGGAAAAGACTCTTTAAAGCCTAGCTACTATGTTCTTTTAGAAGGAAGAAGGGAAGTTCCACCTTCACGGAGGTGCAGCTTTGCTCTGTCCTGACTGTCTATAATATTAGAAGTAGAATTATTGTGTGTATGTTCTGTTTTCTTTTAGGTAAGCTGATCTTCTATCAAGACTGCGGGAGAGTGGGTGGGTTAGATAGATAGAACAGGGATGGTTATGTTAATCTGTGAATTGTTATAGCATGACAATGTATACTGTGTTCCTATTTATTTTCTTCCCTTCCATCCAAGTTAAAGGTTCAGGTGCTGGCGCTCAGGCTTGAGTGCCATTGTTCCTGCCACTGGGGACAGTGTCTTTTTGTAGTGGGAGTGTGTAGCGCCCTGCTCCTGATGAATGGGCGCTGCCTCAAATTTAATGGGGGTCTGAGCTGTTATTTGGCTCAGACCAGAGTGATTAAGGGCAATTTAGCCTCTGTTCCAGCCAATGCTGTGCTGGAAGTGATCCACCATTGATCGCCTGGGGGTGTTATTACCACCCCAGGCCAAGGCTGGCAGCAGTAAGGTCATGGTACATTGAGTGTCCCCCCTCAGCAACGAATCAGTGGGAGTGGTTACCCCTCTGTGCATGCTGGGGAGGGGTATTTAAGGGACAAACACCATTGGTGCGGGGTCCGTTCGCGCCTTGTGGCCCACTTGGCCGGAGGTGCGCGTTGTGAATCCTAGCTCCGGGACCACAGCTTCGTCTGTTGGGCCCAGTTGTCTGATTGGGGCTCGTACCACAGGGGTGATCCTGTGCTGTCCGTCCTGCGGGAGGAAGCCACTTGATCATGGGTGCTCAACCTGTGGCTCTCCAGCTGTTGCAAAACTACAATTCCCATAATGCCTCAGCCTTTGGGAGACATGCTTGTACCTGTCAGCGGCTTGCAATGCCTCATGGGAATTGTAGTTCCGCAACAGCTGGAGAGCCACAGGTTGAGCACCCATGCACTTGATGAAGGAGACCAGGGGAGGACCTATCCTGGTAAGGACCATGCAAGAGGCTGGTACCTTAAGAGAAGGCCTGGAATCTTCATCGAATGATGCACCGTACACTGAGAATCTTGACAGTGTCGCCTGTCGAGTCTAAAGTTTCTTGTGAGAAAAGCTAAAGAGATCCGGGTGCTGAATCCTGTGGCAGAGGATTCCGGACCAAAATATCTCATCGAGAAAGGAAGGTCTGTGGCAGAGACTGTACTTTATTTTGTGCGCCATCCCGGCTGCTAGGCCAGTGAGAGGGACCTATCCGGGTGAGCAATACCCAATCTGGCTAGAGTGGCGACGAGAACTGTTTGCTGGAAACAGGAGAGTTTCCTTACTTTGTGACTACCTGAACCTACCTACCCTTTCACCCCTCACTCCTCTTTTCTACTAAAGTTCTACAAAATAAACCCAAAAAGAAAAAGGTACATTGTGTGTGGACATTGACATTCTTTGGACTCTCCTTTCACCCTGGACAGCAAGAATAGAGTAGTGCTACAATTATTTTTACCTACATTGTATAACTGTTTTTGTTATCTCGATTTTAAACGGTCTTCTTGTGTTTTATTTTTTAGTGGCTCTATTATTAGTCTCAAAGAATATTGTGTTCTTCAGATCTTTGGTATATTATCTTGGTTGCTCTTCAAAAAAAAAATCATACAGCTGAACGAGATATTATGGAGTCATGGCTTATAACTTAAAAAAATGTAAAATTACTATTAATATCAACAATTTTAAAGGGCATTTTAGAAATCATGAATGTTTAGTGGTTAACAGCATTTGCTGTAAGGATAAAAATGTAAAAACTACTGAAATTGTATTTGCAGGTACAGTATGGACACAGCAAGTTATAAATCTGATCTTTCATGAAGGACATAGGAATGGATCAGAAGATATTGACAACATAACCAGAGCTCCATGGATTGAATATAATTTATACAACATTGACTTTAATAACCGACAATCTCCTCGCCTCTTCACATCACACCTGCCTTACTATCTTATGCCAAAAGATCTCAGGTTCAGGAGAGCAAGAGTAAGAGCAACATGGGTGGATTTTTAATTTTTTTAATTTATGTACTAATAATTATATTAATTTAATGCAGAAATATATAAATGAAAATATATATATATATATATATATAAATGAAAAATAAATATAAATATATATATATATATATATATATATATATATATATATATATATGTATATATATATATCTTGAATCTGAGAATCACTCAAGCAGAGCTTGCTTGAGGCTAAGATCACTGAAACTACTGCATATGCTCCACAGAAGAGTGATGCCTGGCAACCACCTGGGTCATGGTTTCAGGGTTGTCATCTATAGGAGCTAGTAATGGAGAAATCGGTACTGGACTTTATAGGCACTGAGATACACAGTATTCAGGGGCGTACCTAGAGCATTTGACACCCGGGGGGATCCAATATCTGGCACCCCCCACGTTAAAATGTAAAAACACCCCACTGTGCCCCCTGCATACCTCTGCATCCTTCAATATCTTTTTTTTACTACTGTGTACCCCTCTCCACAACTGCACCTCTGGACCACTTTACATTGCACAGCACCCTGCATCACTGGACCCCTTTACATTACACAGCCCCCTGCACCTCTGGACCCTTTTACATTACACAGCACCCTGCACCTCTGGGCCCCTTTACATTACACAGCACCCTGCACCTCTTTACATTACACATCCCCCTGCACCACTGGACCCCTTTAAAATTTCACAGTACCCTGCATTACTGCACCCCTTTACATTACACAGCACCCTGCATCACTGGACCCCTTTACATCTCATAGCTCCCTGCACCTCTGGACCCTTTTACATTACACAGCCCCTTGCGCCACTGGACCCCTTTACATCACATAGCCCCCTGCACCTCTGGACCCCTTTACATTACACAGCACCCTGCATCACTGGACCCCTTTACATTACACAGCACCCTGCACCTCTGGACCTCTTTACATTACACAGCCCCCTGCATCATTGGACCCCTTTAAAATTACACAGTACCCTGCATCACTGGACCCCTTTAAAATTACACAGCACCCTGCATCACTGGACCCCTTTACATCTCACAGCCCCCTTCACCTCTGGACCCTTTTACATAACACATCACCCTGCACCTCTGGGCCCCTTTACATTACACCGCACCCTGCACCTATTTACATTACACAGCCCTTGCACCACTGGACCCCTTTACATTACACAGCACCCTGCATCACTGGACCCCCTTTACATTACACAGCACCCTGCATCACTGGACCCCTTTACATCTCATAGCCCCCTGCATCTCTGGACCCTTTTACACTACACAGCCCTCTGCACCCCTTTACATTACACAGCACCCTGCACCTCTGGACCCCTTTACATTACACAGCACCCTGCACCTCTGGACCCCTTTACGTTACACAGCACCCTGCATCACTAGACCCTTTTACATTACACAGCCCCCTGCACCACTGGACCCCTTTACATCACATAGCCCCCTGCACCTCTGGACCCCTTTACATCACATAGCCCCCTACACCTCTTGACCCCTTTACATTACACAGCACTCTGCACCTCTGGACCTCTTTACATTACACAGCCCCCTGCATCACTGGACCCCTTTACATTACACAGCACCCTGTATCACTGGACCCCTTTACATCTCATAGCACCCTGCATCTCTGGACCCTTTTACATTACACAGCACCCTGCATCACTGCACCCCTTTTACATTACACAACCGCCTGCACCTCTGCACCCCTTTACATAACATAGCCCCCTGCACCTCTGGACCCTTTTACACTACACAGCCCTCTGCACCCCTTTACATTACACAGCCACCTGCACCTCTGGACCCCTGCATGTTACACAGACCCCCTTCAGTGCAGACACCCCCTCAGTGCAAATCCCCCCCCTCAGTGCAACCCCCCCTCGGTGCAACCCCCCAGTGCAAACCCCCCTTAGTGAAAACCCCCTCAGTGCAAACACCCCCTTAGTATAACCCCCCCCTCAGTGCAAACACCCCCCCTCCCCATTCAGTACCTCCAGATCATTGCAGGCAGCGCCACGGCACATGGACAGAAGGTCCCCTCGGCCCCTCCCCCTCTGTACACACAAACAGAGAGGAGGGGGCTGTGCCTGTGTTCCGACTGCCGAGCACCGCTAACAGCCCGTGGCTGTGAGAGGAGGGGATGGATGGTGCTGCGGTGTCACTCCGCAACCACCCTCCTCTTGTACCGCGGTGCTCCGATT